>NC_139542.1:34316899-35001607 GCF_965153285.1 Podarcis tiliguerta | reverse complement strand
CAGCAGAATGAGCTCCCTGGGGGAACCAAGGTGATAAAGAGGAACATACCACTTCAAACTCCAAGCGGGGGCTTGCCACCCCCACCCCCAAATATTCCCTATAACCAGTGCTTTTTTCTGGTGGGACGCAGGGGTACGCATACCCCTAAACATTTTGTGAATCTCTGTAAATTTACTGTATTTATTTTTCCTGATTTGAACTATAAAATGGTGATCTTCTTGAGCAAAAATGAGAGCACCCCTAAACATTTTTTTTTTAAAGTACTGCCTATAACCACAATTTAAAAAGCAACACCACCTGCCTGGAAGTTATTTTATTTTCTCAAAATCACCCCAGCATATCAGGCTGAAAATTCTCGATCTGCCTCTTGCTCTGCTGTGACAAGTTGTCTCCTCGTAGAGATTTTCTTCTAGAAAGACGTTCACAGAGGCCTTCCCTCCCGCGCGGGCGCAGTCCATTCTCCCACCTGCGGGGACTCATTCGGACGAGGCCTCGGGACCTCTCCCCAGTTCACAGGGGACCAAGCGGGCTTCGCTGCTCCTCACCTTTCCTCTCTCCTGCAAACGGCGGCCGGGCAGGCTGCCTTCCCTCTGTCTGCCGGCAGGCGTCCTTCCTTCCCTTCGGAGTCGAGAGACCAGCCTCGCAAAAGCCGAGCAGCTGCAAGCGGGAGCTCTTGACATCACAGGCAAGCTCCTCCTGCGCTCGACCTCCTCGCTCCCCCCTCCAACCTTAGCTCCCCTCTTTTCCCGCCCCTTCTACCCCCCACCCTCCAAAACAAAACATCTCCCCTGGCGTGAGGCGGCTGGGAAGCCCACAAGGCGAGGGGGGATGAGGGAGCTCCAGAGCCGGAGAGGCCGCCGGAGCAGCGCGCTGCCTCTCGGGGGCTTTTCCCTCAGCTGCGAAGAGGCCGGCTTCGCCCGCGACTCTGGGGAGCCCAGCTGGCACTGAGAAGGACCCGCTTGGCCGGGCGCGCCAGCCAGCCAGCCAGTCGGCCGCCCTCCCGCCCTTCTTAAGCCGCTCGAGAGCGAGGAGGACGAGCCGACGGCAAGCGAGGCTGCGCCGCCGTCCGCTTTTGTTTCTTTCCCCCGCGCGCCCAGCAGAGGAGCTGGGAATGCCGAGCGGGTTGCAAAGGTGAGGGCGCGCCGCCTGCCTCCTCCGCCCGGGCTGGCGTGTCCCCGCGCGCCTTCTCCACGCGCGCGCGCGCGCCCCCCCACATGCAGACACGCGCGCGGCGGCGGCGGGGGGGCGAGCGGGAGCAGGAGGCGAAGATGGCAATGTCCGTGATCCAAGCGTGCCGCAGCCTGGCTCTCTCAACATGGCTGCTTTCCTTTTGTTTCGTGCATCTGCTGTGCCTGGATTTCACCGTGGCCGAGAAAGAGGAGTGGTACACGGCCTTCGTGAACATTACTTACCCGGATCCTGGTGGCGGCGGCGGCGGCGGCGGCGCAGGCGGGGAGTTGCGTAGCGAGAAGACCGAGTGCGGCCGCTACGGGGAACACTCGCCCAAGCACGACGTCTGGGGCCAGGTGGTGATGACCTCGGCGGTCGCCGACCGGCTAGCCTGCGACCCCAACGCCAGGTTCGCCGTGCCCGGGCCCGGCAAGATCTGGATCGCGCTCATCCCCAAGGGGAACTGCACTTACAAGGATAAGATCCGGCACGCCGCCGCGCAAAATGCCTCGGCCGTGGTCGTCTACAACGTGGGCTCCAGCAACGCCAACGAGACCATCACCATGCCCCCCGCAGGTGAGCGGGTGTTGGGGGGGGGGGAGGGTGCTGAGCCACAACCATCCCCCTCCCCCCAAAAAGTCCCACTGTTTGAGGATCTCCCTTCTGGACAGTTTAATCGCACCCCTCCTTGGACCATTGCACCCAACCAGCCTCCCAGGATGTTATTAATAGCCAAGCCAATGGCCGTGGCCGGGGTTAATAACATCCTGGGATCTGGGTGAAAAGCAGGCAGCGCTGTGTGCTTTGCCTCGCCATAAGATGAGTTTTTGGCTATTTCTCTCTCTCTCTCTCTTTGCCCCCCCCCCCTTCTTGAGCTGGGGGGAAAAGAGGGGAAGGCTAGTGGAGTGAGTGATGGGGCGCATCTAAGAGCTGGCCTTTGAATAGCTTGAAGCTAAATGCCAAGGGATGCAAGGACAGTTTTTGAATGCAGGGGAGCAGGAAAGTAATACGGGCTGTTTTGGGAAGGGTAGGGGGAGAAAGGTTGTAGCAGTCAAGGTGGAAGACAAAAGGGAAGAGGACAGGTACAAGGCAGAAGGGAAACCCCAGAAAGGGGAAAACCTGCTGGAATGATGTGCATCTTGGCAATAGGGAATGGGAGGTTAGTGTGTCTGGTGCAGGGAAGGAAAGGGCAATGTGTGGCCCTCCAGATGTTGCTTAGACTCCCAACTCCTCTCAATCCCAGCCAGCATGGACTATGGTCAGGGATAATGGGAGCTGGAGTCCAACCACATCTGGAGGACATTCACATATCCTGCCAATTGATTTCACTCTGAGCCTTTTTCAATGGCCTTTCAAGATGTGCACATTACTTTCTGTGTTCCTTCAAATTCATTCATGCTACATTTGGGCTTGCGGGTGCAGCCCTTTGTAATGAATGGTTGAACTATGTTGATTAAACAGTGGGCTGATACAACAGCACCTTTCAATATGTCTGGGAAAGTTTGAAAGTTCTGGTGTTTTAAGCCACTTCCCGAATCCCAGGAGGTTTGTGATTTCTGTGTATAGTGCTGTTGCTGTAAGCCTTTTTCTGGCTTCTTTGCCGTCGCTTGCTCTGGCTGTGCAAGCACTGTGTCAAGAGAATGAGCTATTCAGGATGCCAGGAACACAATTAGGTTAATTACTATTAGAAGATTTTACTTGGAAAATGCAGTCTTAGTACAATATCTGCAATTCCTGTGACACGGATTACTGTCTAATTTCAGGTACTATACACACATGCAATGTTTAAATCCACTTTTAGGCTTCTTTGAATTCTGCTAAGGCTTCTTTGCAACACACAGAGTGTAGATGTTTATGTGATGGTGCTCTTGGATATATTCCAGTTTGTCATATGGAACAAAAATAAGTACAAAATATCAGCATGCAAGAACAGGCTGTATGATGAACATGTGCTCTTATTCATTATCAGCATTTGAAAATGTTTTTAGAAAACACCAAGAGTTGTTGTTTGGGGACAGGGCCCTACATGGTCAGGAGCTACTTGCTTCTTATTCGAAAATACCACGCTATGGAGAATCAAAATGCCACTTTTGAATTTGGGTTGTACACATCTTGCAAATCAGCCTAGGTAAATATATTTCTTCTTTAGTAAGAACCACAAAATTCAATGGGTCTTAGATTGGGGTTGCAGTTGTTCCTCCTTAGAGGGGAACCTAGAGGAAAGTTTGGTAGCAAAACATTAGCATTATTTTAACAGTAATTACTAAATTGTAGACCCTGACAGGTAGGGAATATACCAGCCGCAATATTTGGTTGGACCTTGAGTTGGCACTATGGAAACAGCCGAGTTTGGTCCAAAGGACTTCAGAGACTCTGTGATTCAGCTCAGGGTCTGAATCTTCTTCAGAAAAATAAGGCTTTGTTCTCACCTGTGCACTGTTGAGAAATTTAAAAAATGTTCCAATGTTATTCCTTTTGAAAGAGATACATGATTTATGTGGGCATAATAGCCCCTCCAAAGTGAATAAAATTTGACAAATTACAGGCAAATCAATAGTGTTTTTTGTGGCAGGTGCCTTTTAAAGTTTAATCTTTTTTCTTTTTTTTTAGAATAACATTTTATAGTTCTCATATTTTGCAGAAATGGATAAAATTTGCAGGCATGGTAGTCCCTTCTAAGGGGATGGATCCTACCAAAGAAAGATAGCTACTGCAGATTCCTCATAAGGACAGCATTCGCAGTTTGGGGATGCTAAGAAAGAAAGAAAGAAAGAAAGAAAGAAAGAAAGAAAGAAAGATTGATTTATTATGCTTATTGGTCACTAGTAGCATAGAAAGTTAGTAATGGGCAAAAAAAGCTGGGGCAGCACACAGACAATAGAACAATAAATTCAAAGAGATTCATTTTGTCTGTGCTAGTGTTTTGAGGGCGATTGATCTGAAAATAGCAGAAGTGCCCCTAGGTGTGAAACCTGCCAAATTACATACAAATGGGCCTAGGAGGTTTTGTGCTAGGTTCCTTTAAGTTGACAGTCTGTGTGTGTGTGTGTGTGTGTGTGTGTGTGTAGACTGAAGACTGAAAGGGATTCTTTTTCTTCCCTGTGGTTTTGTTTGTGGTCAAAAATTCAGCAGCATTAGAGAGGTGCTACTGGTTCTACTGCACATAGAGCTGCAAACAAAGTCTTTTGATTTGAGGAATAGGCTAATGTGGGCATTGGGAACTTGCTCTTTGTGGACCCATATACTTATCCCACCCGAAATCCTGTCGGTCATGGCACCCTCCCAGCTGTGCCAGTGTTGTTGTTTGCCAGATTGGGATGTGTCCAGCAGAGAGACAGTGAGGAAAACATCAAGTTGGTGGTGGGAACAAGGGTATGTGAATTTTGTGCACCGCCAGTGCAGTCTTGCCCTGGCTCTCTCCATCCTTTACAGGTATGTGATGACAGCTCAGGTGGTATAGTGCCCTGGAATATTCTCCCTTCTTAGCTGCTTCCTACAAAGCAGGTAGGTTGTATATCTAGGTTCTGCTGTGAACACAAAGCAAACCCATATTCTCTGCTGTTTGCTCCCACTGCTAGTTCTGCTAGCCTGAGAGAGAGAGAGAACTTGCAGCTGTTGAATGTCATCACTATTTCTGGCCACAACAGAGAAGGTGCATTTCAGCTTAGTGGGTGGAAAAAGCCATCTCTCCCGCTGCCCCCACCTCTTGCCCTGACCAGGCACAAGGTAGATGAGGACAACACACTTTGCTAAATGTGTGTGTTATTGTTGTGTGGTACTTTTCTGCTTAAGCAGTGAGTGTTTATTCACACAAAATAGTACTTCAGTAAAAGACCCTAGTGTGTATGTGGAAAAGAGGCACACAAGGACAGTAAGCGCTAAGTAATATTAATAACAATCATGGCTGATAAATGAAAATAATCACTTGGGACATGACCACACATGGGAGAAATAATATCATTAAAAACAAGAGGTTGAGTGATACAGTGGTACCTTGGGTTAAGTACTTAATTCGTTCCGGAGGTCCGTACTTAACCTGAAACTGTTCTTAACCTGAAGCACCACTTTAGCTAATGGGGCCTCCTGCTGCTGCCGTGCAGCCGGAGTATGATTTCTGTTCTCATCCTGAAGCAAAGTTCTTAGCCTGAAGCACTATTTTTGGGTTAGCGGAGTCTGTAACCTGAAGCGTATGTAACCTGAGGTACCACTGTAAACAAATTTTTAAAAAACTATTTGGATTGATTGAAAAATATTACACACAGTTGCACAGAAACAAAGGCCTCCAAACTACAAGGCTAACTAAAACACTGCACTCTGTGACAGTAGGACGGTGCCCTGTTTCAGCACCAAACTTGAAGGGCAGGCTCATAGCCTTAGGAACCTGCAGTAGTTTCTCTCTGCTGCCACAACCCTTTTCTGTGTCACCTAATGCCAAGGGTGCGGGATTCCCACTGCCTTACGGTGATCTCCTTGAGCGTTGGAGAGCAGCCAGCTGACGTCCGAGACTTTTTGCAACTTCAGCCTGTCTCCTGTCTGCTCATCCAATCACTTTGACAACCCCTAGTGTAGCCCCAAGCAGCCTAAGCCACATGGTGGGAGGATAAACAGCCGCCGAGTGTGCGCCAAAATCAGTACAGCCCAGAAATCCAATTAAGCAGTTTATTCAAATTGAGTACAGTGGTACCTCGGGTTAAGAACTTAATTCCTTCTGGAGGTCCGTTCTTACCTGAAATTGTTCTTAACCTGAAGCACCACTTTAGCTAATGGGGCCTCATGCTGCTGCTGCGCCGCCGCTGCACGATTTCTGTTCTCATCCTGAAGCAAAGTTCTTAACCCGAAGTAATATTTCTGGGTTAGTGGAGTCTGTAACCTGAAGCGCCTGTAACCTGAAGCGTATGTAACCCGAGGTACCACTGTAGAAGTAAAAAAAAGGGGGCTGGAGGAGAAATAGCAGGTAGGAAGCTCAGAGTTGAAATAAAACACTGCACCAGACTAGTGGTCTTAAATAATCCTACACTTTATCCAAATGAACATTGTGGTCACCTCTGGCACTGGAAGTTTCAAGCATCAGTTGCCGGTTGGGGAAATCAAGAGGGACAACGTCTGTATGGCCAAGGCCCATTTTAAGGGCTCAGGACCCACAGCAGGCTTAAAGGCTAAAGTAGTTTCCAGCTAATCAGAGTTCAGGTGTGCCTGCCAGGGAATCAGTGTGTGTGTTGGGGAAGTGGTAGACGCCTCCTGGAGGCACAGCAAGAGGGTTATTACACACACAGAAATTCTCCCAGGATTCATCTGTCTTTTTGCTAGGATTTAATTATGAATTTTGTGTGTTTAAGAAGGGATATGCCTTATTCTCTAGGCAAAATGGTGAGCAAGGGACCAGACTGTTCACACGCGCTGCTCAGGAGAACAGGAACACTTGGAACATATAAAATCAGAATAGGATTAAAGGATCAAAAATGTTGGACAATGATTAGAAAAGGGTGCCTAAGGGAGGGATGCCTCCAAAGTTCATCAAAACTCTCTCTGATGTATTTTGCTCTGTAGAACAGAACAGCAAAAGATCAAGAAGTAATAGTGAGAAAGTGCATATTCCTTCAGCATCTCTCCCTCCAAAGCACTAGAATTGGAGAGTGCAGGTGCCTTGTGGAAAGGATGCTGCTTGGCCTGTTGGTCATGAATGAGCTATCCCTTCCCATTCAAGACCCTGGCATTTTCTTAAGCTACAGGCATAAGTTTGATTTTGCAAAGCTGTACCTTTTCTTCACCTGTGTTTTCCTTTTATGGAAAGCTTAGATACATAGTTTCACATTTTGCAGACCCTTGTCTGTAGCATGGTTGGGCTGTTTCTTTTGTTTTTTTGCATCTGAGTCATTAAGGTGCCACAAGGTGATTCGCAATACAGTATCTCCTCTAACTCAGAGCACCTGGCTTGTGCAGATACTGCTACACATTGGAGAAGCCAAGAATCTCTCCGAGGTATCCGGATTCAGCACAAGATTTGTCTGTAGCTGCAGCTTATCCCTACTAGGCCTCATGAAGCTTAATAGGACATTCCAAGTAAATGTGCATATGTACTGGGGTATTAAAGGCACGCAATAAGGAAATCAGAACGTCCTACAGAAATACTGTGATGCAACAGCTACTGTACAGGCTACCTGAGACTTTGGGTGATTAGGACTTCCGGATATATTTTATTTGGAGAATAGTTGTGTGTTTTAGCTGAGGTGTTATTTTCAAATAAAATATTGCATTTGCGCAATATGTATTCAATAGTGGCCAGTGTGGAGGGACAGAGCCACCTTCCCAACACTGGCATTGCTGCAGCACACCTGGCTAGTGCTGCAGTGAGGCAGGGTGCTGGAGAGTTTGGGGTTGTGTGGATGCACTGACAGAGTGACTTGGGTAGCAAGTGGGTGATCCTGACTAGGACTGTAGCATCCTTGGAGGGGGGTGTTAACCTCTCCCCCCCCACACACACTTTGTGGTACAGTCCCAAGAAAAATGTTTTCCTGAAGCTGCTTGAAGGAGCCTGCCTAATATCAATGAGCAGGGAGTTCCACAGTGTAGGTGATGCCACACTGAAGGAGTGACTCCTTGCAACTGCAGAAACAACATCATGCGAAACTTGTAGAAATGCCAGTTCTGCAGATTGAAGTGGCTGAATGTGCATATATGGCAGGCTTCCTCGACCTCGGCCGCCAGATGTTTTTGGCCTACAACTCCCATGATCCCTAGCTGGCAGGACCAGTGGTCAGGGGTGATGGGGATTGTAGTCTCAAAACGTCTGGAGGGCTGAGGTTGAGGAAGCCTGATATATGGGGTAATGGGATTCTTTGGGTAAACTGGTCCCAGGCTGTTAAGGGTAACACCATGAATATGGTCACTCCAGGACAGAAGCTGACGTTGACATTGTTGCCTTTCATGTGTTTTCCTGATTGGCTACTTATGCTGGAACTGAAACTATCTACTGTACTCTACTGTACCAAGACCATGCCTTGGTTAACCTACGGTCCTCTCTGTGCTGTTGGATTCTAGCTCCCATCATCCCTGACCATTGGCCATGCTAGCTGGAGTTGATGGGAGCTGGAGTTCAACAATATCTGGAGGACCACAGGTTAACTGCAGATCCTCCAAGGATCAAACAAACAAACTACCCTTGCTCTTGACAAAGTGTGAAGAAGCTTTTTGTCAGCTTCACCTTGATAGCAGTCTCAGCTAAAGTCCCAAGGCAAAGTCTGAAGGCTCACTGCTGACTACCAGCCATAAACTCATAAGCACATCCCAGAGAAGTGCTAAATGCCTCAGCTCTGATTTTTCTAAAATAGCAGTTTATACCTATTTGTGTAAACCTGAATTCCTTTCCCAGCAAACATGCTCAGCATTTTCTACCATTCCTAGCATTGCCTCCTTTTGATGCTTGCTGCGACGACTCTCCTCATAGCTACTAGCTCTTGACATAATGTATTCCACATTTGTTTTTCATGTGGAATGCATTACAATGGAATGCTTCTCCACATTTTCTCCCCCTCCTTCCATTTCCATGGATGCTTGTGCAGGCAAAAACATTTATGCATTCATGGAAAACTTATAGTCAATTTGAATATTAAGGGACGGGTCAGAGAGCCTATTGCCCTGGAAAGGAGAAACGAAGGGTTGTATCCAACAGAGCAATCCCTCAGTATAAGGGTCTTCTACTTTCACAATGGAATTTCTTCCACTGCTCCCCCTTTGTACCTCCCACTCCCCACAAATCTGCTCTGGAGGGTTTGTAGAAAATCCCAAGCAGATGGGGGGGGGGGGGCACAGGGAGAGGAAGTCCCATTGCACAGGCAGAAGTCCTTCTGCTAATGGGACAACTTCATTTGATGTAACCCTGAGAGCTTCAATGGACACTGTGTGTGTATCCAGTCATAGTGTTGGGTGTAGGGAAAGGCCACACATTCTCAAAAGGGCAAGCTTTGTGCCCTAAATTTCAAAAAGTGGTCTAGGCCATTACAAATGAATAGGGCCAAAATAATGAATGAGCTGTTCTCATGGCCCCAATCCTAACCCAAGTACCCAGAACCAGACTTTTCCAATTCTTTTTTTTTTTTTTATCAAGCATAGCAGTCATGGTTTGGGAGGTTTCTGGGTGTTTTTGTGGGGGCTGTTGTTAGCCAGAATCTTTGGAAGTTTTAAGAAGGTAGAAAAATTACTTTTTCCAGCTGAGAGAGAGTGTGTGTGTGTGTTTGTGTGTATGCATGTATGTGCTGACTAAATCGGAAAAGTTATACATTTCAGCCTTTGTTTTTATGATTCAGACATTTGTCAAATGGGTAAGAGGGAAGGATAGCATGGCAACTGTGGCTTTGGTGCAGAATGCCAGAAGTAGAGCTATAAAAAGTTATGGAGAGGGGAAATGAAGGCATGCAAAACCAAAAAGGAAGTTTGTTGCTCAAAGGAGGACACGTTGGTTCTCGCTTTTCTCAAAATTTCTGTGTATTCATTCTCATAAACCATTTTATTTTAGTGAACTGGTTGTTCTAGGTTTGGTGTTTTTGTTTCAGCTTTGCACTTGAAGCCAACTCAACCACGTTATATGAGGCCATAGAACAAAAGAGACATTGGTCTCTCAGTTTCATGTTGCTTGCACCATCCCTCTCTTTGTGGCAGGTTTTCTTACCTGGTTTCCACCTCCTGTTTGTGTTTATACCTATGACATGTGTCTTCAGCAAGTATTCCTGTGCTGTTTCAGAAAGGTGTAGGGGAGCTACCTAGGACTCCTTAACACAGCCTCAGATCAGATATGGTAACCCACTGAATTTCATAGCCTGGAGGAAAAGAAACCTAACTGGAGTTCTCTCAATAATCGCAAGTGAATAGGAAAGATTCAGATCCCACCCCTGAAGTGAGGCCAGTGCTTAGTCTGTTGCTGACTTTGGGTGCCTGGCTGGTACTAGGGAGAGTTTATTGGATTTGGCACAAATGAGAGATGCTAATTTAGCATCCCTTTTTGCATATTCATAATATAAATAACTATACATAATTAATATTCATGTTATGCATGTAAATTATGGCACATAAATCTGTACAGGTGAGAGATGGCAGCTCTCCCAAGTGCCCATTACTTCAGTAAAAGCTATCACACTTTTAAAACTTGAAATGCACTTGTTCTACATAAGGATGCTCTGATAAGATATCTATGATATTTTTACACATCCAAAAAAGGGTTCCTGTGATTGTGAAAATCACGAGGAAGGAATGTTGTGCTATATATTCATTAAATTGACTGCAGTATGCTAAGAGGAAAGTCTTCTGTTCTAGGTTTTGAAAATTCCTGAGTGTAGGTGAAATAATATGATCAGTTTTTACAGGGAAGATTACCATGGAGTTATTTTTTGTTTTTGTTACATTTTGCCTTTCCCCCAAGATGCTCAAGGTGGGGTTCATATCCCCCCCCCCATTTTATCTGAGGAACAATAACCATAGTTGTTTGGGCACTACCTATGAGAAATGTTATTTTAGTTTTTGGGGGGAAAGGGTTTCATGTAGCTGTATCTTGATTTCACAATCTGTGGGTTTATTTTTAGAGCACTTTCGTTTTTTTAAAAAATGCATGCAGTAACTCTCAGTCTACCTGAATTCGTACATTTAGTAGGAACGTAGAATCACAGATGATAGGGTTGCGTAGGATTTCCAGAATCTTAAACACCCAACTTCTCCTACTGACTGAATTGAAACTCTCTTATGCCAGATGTTCCCCCAAGCTTTCTTTAAAAACCAAGGTAGAGGAAGTTTTTAGATTTTCCAACCCTAATAGAAGGGTCTTTTTAAAGTTCACATTTTTAGGAAAAAAGAAATGAAATGCATTAAACCCCACAAAAAGGCTAAGTAAAGTTTATAGAGGTTTTAATTCCTACTTCACTTATTTTTGTGGTAACTTTTGCAGCCCACAAAGTATGGCACCACAACTGCAGTCAGCATAAACCACCGTCTCTGCTTTTGTTTTGTTTTTGGCCTGTAAACAACTTATATATAATTTTGTACATCTGCAGGTTGGGAGGACTTAATGCCATATGCACGAATCCAACTGCAGCATAGATACTTTGATTTCAGATGCAAATATACATATATATAAATGTATTTTGGAGGACTATATGCAATAACTCAATAAACTGCCTTATACCAGGTCAGGTTCATTTAGCCCAGCGCTAATTGATTGGCAGTGGTAGTGTCTTTCCAGGATCTCAGGTAGATCACATCACCTACTCCTTAATTCTTTGGTAACTGGAAATGCCAGGGATCAAACATGAGGGCTTCTCTGCAAAAAGCATGCACTCTGTCTCTGAGCTAGGGCCTGTTCCCATGCAAACTGAGCTTTGCAATACCATATTTTTATTTTTATTTTGGAACTTCAAGGTTGGATGTTATCCCAGACTAGCCAGAAGCAAGGCCCCATCTGCACTATACATTTAAAGCAGTGTCCTACTTTAAACAATCGTGGCTTCCCTCCCAATAATCCTAGAATCTGTTGTGTGTCAATGGTGCTAAGAGTTGTTAGGAGGATCCCTGCCCCCATTTACCTCATAAGAGCCACAATACACTCAAGAGTCCCTTTGTGAAGAGGGATTGACTGTTAAACCACTGTGGGAAATACCAATATACAACATGTAGCATAAATTACTATCTTGAACCAAGTCATACTCTTAATGTTACACAAAACATTGAGCATCTTGGTAAAAGACCATCTGTGTAATCTGTTACTTGGATTTTCACAATATGGTCCAAAGACTCGGTTATTCATATATTTCTACTGAAAGTAATATGCCAGCCTTCCCAAACCTGATGCCATCCAGGTGGGGTTGGGCTCTAATTCTCATCAGCTCCAGCCAGCATGGCCAATGATCAGGGACCATGGGAGTTGTAGTCTAATACTTCTGGAGGGTAACAGGTTGAGAAAGGCTGGGATATAGCATAGCTTCATCTGGCTAGCATAGTCTTAAGCAATGTAATAGTGGGAGGTGAGAAACCACAGTAGGCACTTTCTACTTTGGTATAGTGGTATGCAAATATTCTTATAAATAAACAATAGATTTAAATATACATCATATGTAGCTAAAACTAGGGACGGTGCCCTATGCTGTAGTAATATACAATGTGTATCCCATTTTCTCAAGCTGCTGTCATCTTAATCCTTTGACATGGAGTTAGCGATTGCACCCTGCAAATGTGGCAACAATATAGACTTTATATATTAGAGAGAGTCAGCCATGTCAAGCAGGTACAACTACACAATTGTAGTGCTTAAATCTGAAGTCAAATTGAGTGCTGGAGCAAGCAGAAGTAGAAAAATGCTCAGTAGTGATAGGACTGTATTTGGATCTTAAATATTGTTTTCCTGTGCATCAATGGACTGTATCTACTTTTTATTTGACTGTTGCACATTTCTAGCTTGTAAACCTTACCTGCTTGCAATTAAACCAGAAGACACTTCCTCACATTTCTTTGAATAACATCATGAAAGACTATATTCCGGTTGTCTCAGCAGCAAGCATTGGTATTTGTAGGGCTGATTCGCATAATTGTTTCAAAATCTGTTTCCCAAGCATTGTTTGATGGCATTTTTAGACTGAAATAGTTCTTGATCTCCATGGAAACAGCTGTTGATACGGTCTCAGGTATCTCAGATTAACATGTCCTCTGACAGTATATTAACATGTGCTATGAACCCTACGCTCCATTTTGGAATACATGGATATCAGATGCTGACATACAAGTGCATTAGGGGTTCATTGTTGCTTGTTCTAGCCCTGATGTTTAAACATCAATATGATACCTACTAATTAGGCTATTACAATATCGTGGCAGAGCATCCTGTCATTGTTGTGTTAACACAGTTGCCTCTCGTTGACTCATGCATGCGAAGCACCATGACAACTCTTGCGATGTGTTTCACTTAGCACCTGGAATGCTTTCAGAAGATAAAGCGAAAATGTGGCTTCTTAAAAGCTGGTGAGGAAAAGAAGTGCAGGTGTTGATCAGGGGCTCATATGATCTGCCTCTACCCCCAGCCCCGCCTCTGCCTGTCTCTTACACCTGGAGCCAGATGAAGGAACACTCCCATCATTGTGAAAGAGTAGCTCAAATGCCTTCTTCACATTCCAGTACCTCTTGCATGGTCATGCTGCACAAAGACAGTATTCAATCCTGATAAGGTGCTTTTCTGCCCTTTTCATCTACATTGGATTGCTGATTATTTGGCTGCTGAAGGACACAATACATTCATTGATTTATTGAAATAAGATATGTAAAAGGACCATGAATTCGTGTAACCTCATCTCTTTGTTAACTGAGTATAGTCCATGCACGATAGGTCCGGGTGGTTTTGTACTACTGCAAAGCATATATGTTACCAAAAAGGGTAGCTAGCATGAGGAAGCACTGGCTGCCAAAACAGGTGAAGGATAAGTGGAATACTGGGTCCCTGAAAGCAATGGGAGAACTCTGAGGCATGCTGCGTATTTTTAAAAGAAGTCTGCATCTCCCCAAAGCTACCCAGAATGGTCAATAGCCAAAGGCTGCATGTTCATACTGCCAAGTGGTTGTTGAAGGGAACTGAACAGTCTGTTCCTTGTTGCCCCTCAACCTTATAGGGTGCACACCATTCAGTATTTGTCCTCCTAGCCCAGTCACCATTCCCACTGCCTCTAACTACTTAAAGCATCATGGATGGAGAGGGTCAGTATCAGAAGACACACATCATCAAGCATCAGTCCTCCAAGGCTCCCCTGGCAAAGACATTTTCCCTTTTGGGTGAATGGATACTGGGAAGGACCTGTCTCTCTGGTGGCTTTTGGAAGACATTGGGACTTTGAAAAGCAGTATGGTTTGGTGGTGGCTTTAAAAACCAAGAACTGGCACGGTTGTTTTGAAAACAAAACGTATCTGTGATTGTTCCAAGATCTTAAAAAGGTTACTTTAAGATGGAAAATAAAGATGTGCCTGAAAATACCATGATTACCTTAATGGAATTGTAGGTATATGCATAGCAAGAGGAATGTAATTTCTTACATACTACGGCTTTTCAAAAATTGCCTTGCCATTGTATAAGTTGCCTTGTAATTATTATTTTTAAAGCATTTTTCCTGTTCATCGTGAATGTTTTATTTACGCCATTTGTAAATGAACCCAATGCATTAATTGCCAGATTTAACTAAATTTGGGGTTCATTTGGCGTCTTAACACAGCTCGTGTGACATTGTTTAAGTATAGGTGAATATGCTTTTTGCAAATGATGGTTTTTCCAGCTCATCTTTCTACTGCAGTCCCTGGGCATCGCTCAAAAGCCTGTCCTGGAGGTTGAGGGGGGCCTTGTGAGTGGGATTCAGTGTGGTGCAGGAAGACACTTCTGGAAGGAGAAATTGGGAGTCTTTCTCCCCCACTCCCCATGTGCATGCTGAAATTCTTTAGATACTGAATACTATAGATACAATGCTGATAAAATGTTGGCTGAAAAGTGGCACTTTACAGTTTATACTATAGGATATAACAATACATTTTGAGAAATAAACTGGTTTGATAACAAGTTACATTATATACGTTATATATTCTGAACAATTTACCGTATTTTCCCATGTATAAGACAATGTTTTTTGCTGACTTTTTTTCAGTCAAAAACTGGGGGTCGTCTTATACATGGAATGTGAATGCGGGGTGGGAGCTGAAAGCTTGGCTGCTGTCAGGCGACATGGAGGAAAAAGAAGGGCACTTTGCTCATGCCCAAAGGCACTATTTCCCCCTCAGCCGGGAGTGAGCCTGGTGCATGGAGCCCAAGCTTCACAAAGTATCCTGTAGAAGCCCCTCTAGTACGGCACTGAAGAGGACGCCTTGTCACCCTGCGCAGAAGGCTCCGCTCTGCCTGTCACTCCCACTCCAAAACTTTTGCCCAACCTTCCCTGCCAAGGTTCTGAAGTTTGGTGATGTCAGTGGCGTGGCTGCCAATCTGTGCTGAAGGTGTTATTTTGGGGACAGGAGTAGGTGGCTTTTCCAGTTCTGGCACCTGCCTGCTTTGCCTTGCCCAGTCCATGGAGATCACTCCCAGCTCCAGCGGCTCTGATCTTGGGACCTGGGCATTGCCACTGTCTCTAGGCAGAGCAGATTGGGCAGGTTGTGGCTTATGCTGCAGAGAACTTGAGGGCAACAGACTGGCCCCCTCTCTTCCACCTGCCCGCTTTCTGCCTGGACTTGAAGGTGATCTCCCCAAAAAAGCTCCCCTGAGCACACTAACTGAAAAAAAAGTTGTTTTCTTTGATGTTTAAAATATTAATTTCTTAATTTGGGGTTCAAGAAATAGGGACCGTCTTATACATGGGGGTGTCTTATACACGGAAAAATACGGTAATAGAACCGGGACATTAACTTGAAACACAAAAGAGGATTTTTTTTCTTGTTCTTTCTGTTAACCCCCCAAAAAAGTAGAGGCTGATTTTTATACATAATCTCTTAGAATTTAGAATTGTTATATAATTTTAAAGAATGTAATTGAAAAAAGAAGATAGTGAATACTAAGTTTATGTATAAACAAACAAGTGGTGTTGTTGTTTTTAAAGAAAAACTATACACTTTAGATATTCAGTGTTATCAGTGTTCTTGTGGTTACTGCATTTATTAAATAAGCAATGGCTAATTAAAATGACCCAGTCATTTCCATCAGTATCTAAAATAGGCAATTCCTTTGGAACATTATTTAAGCCAAGTATATTTCATATACATCTAGGCCTCATGAAACGCAAAAGCCAATCTGTTTAGGCTGCTTGTTAGTCCATTTCTTAAAACACTTCTGCCAGATCTCACCATCATAAAACAATAAGTCAATCTCACTCTTTTGAAAGAGAAAAACAATCTGTTTCACTGTTTTAAGTTAGATTCCTGGAAAAACAGGTCAGTCCTGAGATTTTTAAAAGAACATTTTCAAAATAACTGCAGTTTAATCTTTAGACCGTTTCATTGTGGCTTTTCTCCAGCAATGCTGATCCTGGTTAATCCCCAGAGAAATTAATGCTTGATCATCAATCAACAAATATTAAACACAAAAATCTATAAAGAAAAGAATTCATAAGCCAAAAACAAATAAACCCATCATAAAAAAAGATTGTTCAACACTGTTTGTTGAATCATATTAAAAACAACCCATTAATCTATTCTTCCCCCTCCTACCCTGCCATCATCTAAAAGCAAAGATGAAGAAACTGATCAATAAAAGCATTAGGTGTTATAAAGCCATTTAATTAAGAAAAGCTTTGTTATAAACGTTTAACTTCAGTGGATATATCTCTGCTTTCGTTAGCACAAAAATGTCGCATCAAAACACATTTTGTACCAGAAAAAGCCAAAAAAACCACCCAAGTACAAAGATAGATCAGTTAGAAGACAATATGCAAGTCAAACTGATAATTTCCAAAGTGTTAAATAATTGGCCCATAGAAGTAGCACATTAGTACTGTCTTACTGAGATTATTCTTCGCTTTGTGTTCCTGTGGGGTTAATACAGGCAACCCCCAATTTATGTGGGGATTATATTCCAAGGCACTGCACATTTAAAAGAAATCACATATATTTGAAACACCGTTGGAAAAGCCTGCAAAAACCCCATTCCATCCCCTTTTGTGACATTTTTGAGTCACTTCTGGGATACACACACGAGCAGTTGCACGTATATGGGGCACACCTAACATGGAAGTGGCCTGCAATAAATATGTGACCCAGTGATAGGGTTGCCATATTCCCAAAAGTGAAAACTGGGACAAAGTTGTTTGGCTTTGGGGGGGGGGGAATCCCCCCCCCGGTTTTTGGACTTTTCTTTTCCCAGACATTTTGCTGATTCAGCGATAATCTGCCCAGATGCCATTTTGCTGCCCAATTCCTGGACGTGTCCGGGAAAACTCAGACGTAGGGCATCCCTACTCAAATGTACTCGGATTCAAGAGTGGATTTCATGCTCTTTATTCAGCTCATAGTGGTGAGGAGGAGCGGAAGTTCCCCCAGAATGTCTGCCTTATATACATTATTTACACAATGGGCCCCACGTGATTGGCTAATTCCAGGATTCTCCTGTAGGCCAATCAGGTTGCGGATTCACTTCCACCTGGAGCTGGATTGAGTGGCTCCTGTGGACCAATCAGACTGCTGCATTCTGAATCCTATTGTTCTAGGACCAATCAGACTGCTGCATTCTGAATCCTATTCAGCTCAGTACATAACACCTACCCAGTCATTTTTCTGCAGTATATGGCTTCGATAACACTTCAGTCTCTACTGTACTGTGTCTGCCTCCAAATTCTGCAGTGAATTTTGACCCTATGACATCCTGATGACTTTGTGTTTGTGGGTGTTTTCAAACAATGAGTCATAAAATACTTTTCATCTTTTTGTTTTTTAATTGAAATCAATTTGTCAGGCCGTTATAGAGAAGCTCTCTTCCTTAGCTTCTGCCTTTCATTGTTATTCTGCTCAATAGCTAAGTAATTAAAGAATCCCCCGTGATCAAAGTTCTTTCTGTTTTACAGGCTTCACTTATCTGGAACCGCATTTTTCCTAATCTCTTGTTGCAGCTTTATAGATGGAGGTCTGTAGTGGCATCGGGGGGGGGGGGGGCGGGGAGCCTGCTGTTGCTGTGTGAACTAAGCCACAGTTGCATCTGCAGCTTTGTGTCTGTCTGTAAATGTAGCCAGTGGCACTGCCCGCATTCAGGAGACCTTGGGCAAAATGCCCTCTGTTGGCTCCCCCATTGTCACACCACTTTCTCTCCTGTCACCCCATCCTGGGGGAAGATCGAGTCACTTTTCCATTCACTCTTCAGAAAGAAAAAAGGACTGATCCTCGCATCCTCTGCAGCCTTCTTACCGCTCAGTGGTGAAAAGACTTGTTCCATTTCCCTTGTAATAGAAGTGGTCAGTGGGCTCAATCATCTCCTCCCCCCCCCTCCTGTTACATCCTTCTCATTTTCTTCCTTAAGTACCGGCTTTGGGAGTAGTTCCCGTGGTCCAGGGTACACACACTGTTGGGTACACACACTAGAGACTCTGGGAAATTAAAGACAGTGGGTGCAACTACAGTGGTACCTCGGGTTAAGTACATAATTTGTTCCGGAGGTCCGTTCTTAACCTGAAACAGTTCTTAACCTGAAGCACCACTTTAGCCAATGGGGCCTTCCACTGCTGCTGAGCCGCCGGAGCACGATTTCTGTTCTCTTTTTTTATATATATTATATTTTTATTAGTTTTCAAATACAAAAACAAATTTATACATTCCATACATCTTAATTACATCTTACTTCTCTTTTTTGACTTCCCTCAATTTGTCTGCCATTCGTTCCTATTGTTACTTTTTACACATTTCTGCCCTTTTTAAAAATATATATTATCTCTTTCTGTTCTCATCCTGAAGCAAAGTTCTTAACCTGAGGTACTATTTCTGGGTTAGCGGAGTCTGTAACCTGAAGCGTATGTAACCTGAAGCGTACCGTATTTTTGTCTCATAGGACGCTCCGTCCCATAGGACGCACCTAATTTTTTTTTGGGGGGGGGAAATAAAGGGGAAAAAATTCCTTTATTTCCCCCCCAAAACCAGGTCGGGGAACAGTGGGATGGCGGCGCCTCCCCGCTGTCCCCCGAGCTTGTGGGGCTGGCCTATGTCTGCCCGACGGGCGGGGTGCTCTGCTTCAGGGCACCCACGCGCTGGGCGGCAGGCTGCTATCCACAGCCTAGGGAGCTCTGCGGGAACTCCCGTGGGCTCCCCAGGCTTGCTGATAGCTTCCTGAAGCCTGGAGAGCGGGAGGGATCGGTGCGCACCGACCCCTCTCGCTCTCCAAGCTTCAGCAAAAGCCTGTATTCGCACCATAGGATGCACACAGATTTCCCCTTCATTTTTTGAGGGGGAAAAGTGCGTCCTATAGGGCGAAAAATACGGTATGTAACCCGAGGTACCACTGTACTTGCTTTGATTGCATCACCCATAATAAAGTTTCTTAAAAATAAGAGAGAGGAGGATGCTGGGGGTTGTTTCCTTTTCTTGGGCAATTGTTCAGGGGGCCCCAGATCTGTGGGGCGCTGGACGTGAGTCCTATGGCATAAGGAAATCAGGTTCTCCACATTATTCCCCCTTTGCTTCATCTTATTTGAATCCCTCCAGAGTATTTTATCTACTGTGGTGTTATACTTTTGAAAAACCTATTGTCTTTTATTTCCCTCCTATTACTATCAAGCATCTTTATATAAACCGAGATACAGTAGTACCTCAAGTTACATATGCTTCAGGTTAAATACGCTTCAGGTTACAGGCTCCGCTAACCCAGGAATAGTACCTCGGCTTAAGAACTTTGCTTCAGGATGAGAACAGAAATCGTGCTCCAGTGGCGCGGCTGCAGCAGGAGGCCCCATTAGCTAAAGTGGTGCTTCAGGTTAAGAGCAGTTTCAGGTTAAGAACAGACCTTCAGAACGAATTAAGTTCTTAACCAGAGGTACCACTATACTAATCATTGGCATCTTCCCACGCACCATAAAGCACACTTAAAACACGTGACTGGGATCTCTGGTTTCCCCTTCACAGAGCTCCCGTTCCCAGCTCCCTTAACAAACTACAGTTCCTAGGATTCTTGGGCAGGGGGAGTCCTGTGCTGTAAATGTGTGTTGAGTTCGTAGTCTGGTTGCTGAGGTGGGATATAGTTGTCTTGATCTAGTGGCTGTCATGTATCCCTTCATAACTCTGCAATGATTATTCTACCGTTTGTTGTGCTGCCTGAGCTTCCATTTTTGCTTCCATTCACTTGTTCAGAGAGTCTGTCCACTGGTGAACATTCCTAGCTGTTGCCCAGCATATCAATTTTCATGTTCCTCTTGCCATTTAGCAGTGCCCAAAGTGCTGATGGAGCAATGCTCTTTCATTTTACATCCAGAGCTGGATTATATCCAGAAGGAACAGTTGATAGCAGCAAAAGGAATTCCCATTACTGAGATTAAAGGTAATGTTGCAAAGAAAGAAAAAAGTCAGTTCTTTTGCTGTGGGATTCCTAATAGATCCTCTTGGAAATAATTTTTCTTTGTGCCTTTCCATGACTCGTCTTTTATATTTTAGCAGTAAGTGCTTTCAACTCTCTGCTAAATGCTACTAATTTTTCATCTGGGAAAAGCAGGACATACCTTTTTTTGGAAAGCCAAGTGCTATGGTGATGCTGATCCAGTCACTTTCTTCACATTTATTAGACACGGTTGTGTAATACAGACAAGGTACTTATTACAACTTGCCACCTTGAGTGATGGCCATACTGGATGGTAAGGGCCAGTTAGAAAGCTTTGGCCAACCTTGTCAACATAGTCATTAGTGAATCTTTATTAGAGAAGTTTCTGCCAGATGGGGATGCTGGTACACTCGAGATTTGGTTTTGTCACCCGCTATATGAAGTCGCTGGGAGAGACTTGTTAACAAGAGTTCGTGCACTGATGGCGCTCAGCTCTGTGGTTTGTTTTGTCCCCATCCAGCCCTTGTGAGGCAGTTCTGTCCTTGAATACACGTCTGCAATAAGTGATGGATTGGATGAGAGTGAATAGATGTAATCTCAATCCAGGTAAAACATCATTGATGATAGTGGGATCCTTGACTAATCCCTGACTGTGGTATTCTTAGGGGCACTTATTACTACATTACACACATCTGATTTAGGTTAAAAAGGCTATTAAAAAACCAGTCCCAACACTCTTATGCCAGAGCCTATACTTGCTCTAGATAATTTTCTCCTGTAAGGAAGAGACAAATAGCTTGAAGGTGTGGCTGGACCCAGTATTGTTCCTGTATTCCCAGGTGGCAGCTGTATAAACTACCTTTATCAGCTATGCCTACTGTTGGAATATAGACTTCAGATCTGCCATTCATGATTTGGTGGTATGCAGATAAGTGTGATGAAATGCACTCTACATGGTGCTGACTTTGAAGAAGGTACAGAAATGCAGCTGAAGCTAATTGAAGTGCCCCACTTGTTAACAAGTGTAGACTGATACCGGTTTTGAAGCCACCCTGAATTGGTTGCCACCATATTTCTGGGCCCAGTTGTTCAGAGTGTTCACTCTTCCCTGTAAAACAGTGATGAGGAACCTGTGGGCCTTCAGATGTTGTTTGGTTTCCAACTCCCATCAACCCCAGTCAACATGGCTAATGTACATGGATGACAGGAGTTACAGCTCTCCAACATATGGAGAGATGTAGGTTCTCCATTTCGACTTTAAAAACCCAAGAACCTTGGATCCTGACCATCTCAGGGAGCATCTTCACCCTTATATCCCACCCTCCCAAACTATGATTCTTAAGATGTTTTGATGAGGTCCTGCTCTGGGTTTCATTTTCTGGGGCAGCAGTATTCACCACCACAAGGAGCAAGGTCTCTTCCATTACAGCCCTGATGCTGTGCATGTCAAAATAAGTTCATACAGCATCCTCTCTGTTGGCCTTTTGAAAGCAGGTAAAAGGTTTCCGTTTTAGTCTGCCTTTGAAAATTGACTTTTAAAAAACTGGCCTCACCCTATATTGTGTGTTGCTGGGCTGTTTTCCTGTCTTTGGGGCATAATATTTTTTAGTTTGTTTTTACTGTGTGACTAGTCATATTTGTGGCTGGATTTCAACCCTGTGACTGTTATTTTTCTATTAATAGCAGTGTAGAGGCAGTCCTTTATTGGAATAAGTCCTCTGCTTGAAAGGACTTTCCAGTCCAGTCTGGCTTAATGATAATGAATTATTAGGAGAGAGAATAGAGTCTTGGAAGTTTGCTTGTTTAACTTAAAATATATATTTTTAATCACCCTTCATCAAAAGGTTCCAGGATGGTGCAGCAAAATGAACAGTCACATAGGTCACCTGGTCACAGTCTTCCCCACTACTGTATTGTTCTATTGAAATTATACTATTTCTAAATATGCACCTCTACATACACATGCAAACTGGATATGAAAGTTGGTTTCTCTTTTGTCCTCATTTTTTGCTGATGTGTAAATGGCCACTCTAATTCTGAGTAGTCTTCTATTGGATTGCATGTCTTGCTTCTTGTGTAACTGGAATCTGTATGTGTGGTTGTTTAAGCCTCAAACCCATTGGAAACAAGATGACTGTCCAAAGGCTTAACTGGTTTTTGACATAAAAAAGCAAGCTCTGTATTTTTTTTTATGTCTGATGCTGTTCCCACCTTGAGTTCTACTCACACTGTTCTTAGATAGCAGCCACTGTCCATGAAGCCTGTTTCAACCAAAATGACTTTGGTATGTTTGACTTCAAAAGGGAATGCATATCAGGAATCGTCTTCCTACCTCGCCCTAGCCAACATGCATGCTGAAACATCATTTCGAAACTGTGTTGCCAGATTTCCAGATAGCATTGTATACCTTTCAAGGAGAATGTTCCTGGGTAGACATTTAAAGAGACAACTGTAAAAATAATTGTCAGCAAACCAATGATCACTAAATGCATAAGTGGATTTCTGTGATGATGTGTGTTCTTAGACTGACATAGCTTCAGCAGGGAGGGAGAGAAGTGGTTAATGGGGGTAAGAGACACTGCAAACCTCTTTGGTGTCTAGGATGTCTGTATTGCCCCTGGCAGGGAAGTGGGTGGCGCTGTAATCTAAACCGCTGAACCTCTTGGACTTGCTGATCTGAAGGTCTACAGTTCAAATCCGCATGACGGGGTGAGCTCCTGTTGCTCTGTCCAAGCTTCTGCCAAAAAGCATGTCCCAGCTTCTATTCAAAACCATACCAGTGCAAGTAGATAAATAGGTACCACTGTGGCAGGAAGATAAACAGCGTTTCCATGTGCTTTGGCACTTGTCATGGTTCTCCATGCACCAGTAGCAGTTTAGTCATGCTGGCCATATGACCCAGAAAGCTGTCTGTGGACAAACGCCGGCTCCCTTATCCTGAAGCGAGATGAGCGACGCACCTCATAGTCACCTTTGACTGGGCTTAACCATCCAGGGGTTCTTTACCTTTCTACCTTACTGCCCCTGGCAGTAATTAATTGGAGCCAGGGCTCATTGGTAAATTATATGTTGTATATTTAGCATGCTAGTGTACCTATTGTCTAACAACACAGTGTGATATACCGTATTGGCCTGAATATAAGCTGCACTTTCCCCCCAAAGTGTGAAAAGTTGAAGTGCGGCTTATATTTGCAATCTTATGGTACCGCTGCTGAAACACTGCCCAGGAGGGCAATCAGGAGTGTGGGACAATGGTGCACCACCCTCCCACGACTCCCAAGCCTCCCTGAGCTGTCAAAATGAAGGGGGAAGGTGGGGAGGCCACCTGCAAAGTGGTCAGCTCCCCCCCCCCAGGAAACAGCCTGGGAGTGCAATGGTACGCAGCCCACCCTCCGCTCCCAAGCTCCCCCGGCGCCGCCTTGGCGAGTGGGGCCCCGAGCGCCAGCGCCAGCTGTCCCCCTTTCAGGGTGGTAGAGCCAGGAGGCAGGCCACACCTGCAAATAAGCCTTGAATTTTAAAAGTGCAGCTTATTGTTGGGTGCATGTTATATTTGGGCCAATACGGTAATAGCCCTTGAGTTCAATGGATCTTATTCCCATGTAAGTGGGTATAAGATTGCAAGCTAAAAGGACTTATTTTTTGTAATTGAGCAAGAAGCTTTTCCAATACCATTATCACTGGTGCTTATCATTTTATGGACCAATGAATTTATTATAACTGCTATTATGGCAAGATGATTTTATGATATTGTGAACTTGCTACTCTTTTTTGTTTTGCGTGGCTATAACGCTTTCTCTCAGGAGAAAAAATAATCAGTGTTCGTTGTATGAAAAGTATGGCACATATGATTATCATACTATGATTTACTGGCCTGTTAAATATTCAAGGGTAAAGAAACAACTGTCTGTGCTTTTATAGTTCTATTTTTGTAACAAGTGTGAGGAACAACACGGCCACCTCTTAGCACCGCTTAATGGTGTTGATCTGAAAAGAAGGCAACAAAATCTCTCGTATAGCAAAGTTTTTGTGTTCCACAGAGATTCCTAATGGGGAAGGGCCATAGGGCAGTGGGTAGAATACACAAAAAGTGGTCCAAGCTTCAATCCCCAGAATCTCCTTGATAGGACTGGGAATGTCTCCTGTTTGAAACCCTGAAGAGCCACTGGCTGTGCTAAGCTAGATGGCCTAAGGGTCTGACTTCATAGAAGTTTGTTGCCTCAGAGTTAACAGAGATGCAGTTTGCACCTAAAGTCTTGTTAAAGGAAGGCACCAAAATACCTTTGCTAGTGCAAGCCTGCAGTGAGACCAAGGTGTTGAGGAAGCCCTAGACCCAAGAACAGCTGCAAACCATCCTTCAAATAAGATCTTACAAAATGTCAACCAGGTGTTGAATGCTCCGGAAAGGAGATACTGTGCCATATTTGAGGAGAGATCAGATAGCAATATATAGCTTCTGCTGTGTTCCTCGCCACAAAGAGGAGTCCTAGGAAAACCTGTTGCCCTCCAGATGTTTTTAGACTCGCAACTCCCATTAGCCCCAGCCAGCATGGCCAGTGATCAGGATGATAGAAATTGCATTCCAGCAGCATCTGGAGGGAAGCAGGTTCCTGATTCCTGGCTAAATGGGAACTGCCAGGGAAGGGGCTACATGAGAGGATGTAGACTACAGTGAAAGCTTGGGATCTAACTGCAAAAATCTTTGGACTGGGGAACAAAGCAGGCAGTGACTGCAGATAACATCCAGCAGAGAATCTGCTAGCCATATGTGAGATTCCGAAGGCCCGATGAAAGCAGAAACTTGGGATACTAAATCTAATGTGTATGCATGTAAGGATCATGTCTGTTCTGAATGCATATGATCCTAAGACTACTGGAATGAATTCTTATGGTTGCTGTCATTCTTCTCCACTGAACACTCAGCATCGTAAGCCTGCCCTGCTGTGCTGACTGATGTACATTTTGATAGTTGTACAGAAGACAGAGATAGGAAAGCCAGATGTCTTTTAAAAACTAATTGGACACTAGCTATATTCAAAGCTTTGCCTACTTATGCAGACCTTCCTTCAGTATCATGTTCCAATGTATGTGCTGAGGATGTACAAATGGCAACTAACTAACTAACCAGAACGACAAGAGATATCCCTGAATATACACTATAAACATATGGCACAAGAAGTCAAGATAAAAAGTTGTAAATAATATGGAGTGGTGTCTACCTTTATAGAAAGTAAACCTAATGGCTAGAATGCTAAAAATGCATTTGTAACGCTTATACAAAACATATGAAAGGAGTTAAATCTGACTTTATCATGAATATGAAAAGCAGAAACCAGCATACAAAAATATCTGCAAGTGTAGGAAGCGCAACCATGCACAGCACCGAACAGTTCAGTAAATTCAGATGGAATATATCAAAAACATTAAAAACATTACAATCAGTAAAATATAATCCATATTTTTGGTGAAGTTCTGTGATCGCCTGGAATGCTAGATGCATTTTGGCATGGTCACCCTTCCTCAGTGACATATATTTATGTATAGAAGTTCCTTATGCATCAGTTCTGAACACCAAAAATAGCTGACAAAGTAATAATAACAAACAATTTAACCATATGGCTGTAATTCCTGATATTGAGCTCACCAGAGTCTTAAGACATCTCTTGCTAATGTTTTGGTAAATAGTTGATATCTCCAGTCTGCAAGAATTTGCAACATTAAGAACAATTTATTTAAAAATGTATTAAAATGTAACTCAAAGTAATTATATAATCATACTGAAAAATGTAAACACATCAATATTCAAATATGGAAATGGTATGGAACAATCAGTGTAAGAACTATGAGAAGGAATAGGTTGGAAAATGTCATTGATGATCTGAAGATTCCACAGCATTCAGATAGTCTTAATTTTAAATGGTGCCATGGGCCTTTGAGAAGAAAAACATGATTTTTAAGCTGTTTTGTGGCACTGTGTGGAATTTGGTAGAAGAAACATAATTTTACTGAAATTCTTTCTGCATAATAGCTGGCGATAGAATGCATTGCATATACACAAGCATCAAACATTATAGGTTGGATAATAACCATGTCCCTTCTCAAAGAAACTCATGCTCCTTTGCAACAAAGCAGTGTTTGAGGAACGAACCTCTTCGTGCAATGATGAGTCAATGAATGAACATTTATTTTAGGAACTGACAAACTTAATACCTAAATCAACCATGTTTATGGGGATTCAGTCTTTCTGCTGTTGAATAGCAATTTTTATTTTATTTCTAGGTCCTGGATGATATTTTTAGTAACCCACACACCTCTCCCCCTTCCCCACCCCCACCCCCACCCCATGTTTTAAAGACCCAATGCACTGTCCAAAGAGAAAATTCAGTGCTTTGTAGGGTACAGTGTTGGCTTGCTGAAAAGTATGCCTTTCAGAGCCATATCTATCTGAAGGAAAGTTGAGTTCAGATCATTTAGAGATCATGCTGCAGTGAGCAGCCTTAATGCTTTATTTGCGCAGTCTTTGGAGTCCTGTTCCAAGAACCGTTGTGCAAACAACAGAGACAGCACTACAGCAGTCTTGCAAATAAAGCCACATAATTTGTTAGCCCACAAAAATCTTTGCTAGCTACACGTGCCTGTCGTACAGCACAATTCCATGTATGTTGACAGAAGATTAAGCCCCACTGAGTTTGAAGGAGCTTCCTGTAAAGAAAATGTACATAGGATTTCAGTCTACATCAAGTAGCCAAAGGTTGAAAACCATCAAGTTCTTTAAAGCATTTTGGCCATGTTTTCCTGGCCTGGGGATAAATCCGTGCTTGCCGCTTGCAGCATTCCTCACTAGGATGATTTTATGTTTCTTTCTTTGTCTCCCGTTTATAATGTGTATCCATACCTGTCCATGCTTTTAAACAAGCAACTTTGCCACATTTTTGTATAATAACTTCTCTCTCTCCCCCGCTCCCCTGCATATTTAGCCTTCAGATCTTCGGCAATGCTATCCTACACAGGTTCTGTTGAGTTCAGCAGAGCCTATCCCCGGGTGCACGTTTATAAGATTGCGGCCTTACGCTCAGATCCTGCAAATATATATGACAATAGACCAGACAGCGTGCTTTTATTGTACAACAGTTGACAGGAGCTATGTTCTACAGTCAAGAGTAAACATTGGATTAGACAGGCTTTGTTCAATACAAAACTTGAAAACAAGCAACAGGTCAAGCAAAGGAGATTTAGGAAAACAGAATATAAACTATATACAAAAGAGCTATGTGATTTGTATGTTCTGCTTAATGTATACAATGCACTACAATACAATTCCAGGTGTAGCAGTGGTGGTAATGTACTCATGCAGGGTGTTGCTGTGAATAGATTAATAAAGTTGGAAGAACACGTGAACAGCCTAAGGAGACAATGTGGATCCTGTAAAGCTATACTGTATGGTCCCTCATGTACTTTTTACTTTTGGCAGTGAGTTGGAAAGTTTGGATCCAATGAGACTGTGATGTTCTTATATTCCCATTTTGGGAATATGTATTCCAGGTGCAGCAGGGCAAAGCTGAAGCATGGGTCTCAGCAGTGCATCAGTGCAAGCTCTGCCTAACACCACTGCTCTACTTCAGTGAGGGTGGTCTTAGCCAGCACAAATACCAATGCCAGTAATGATATCCTGAGCTTGTCTAACATACCAGGGTAGTGGCTCATGGGATCACAAAGTATTAAACATCTCATTGTGCACTGAAATTACACATTGCAGTGCCATAGGAAATAGATTTAGGAAAATGAATTGTTTGGGCAGGATAATAGACAACATATGGCCAAAATCCTTTTTCTGCCCCTGCTGTTTGAAATCCTCTGAACTATTGTTTAATCTTATTGAGGACATGGGTGGAAATCCAAACATATCAGTATGCCACAGCAGACTCCTTGTTAAAATTAGTAGCTCAAGCAAAAACAAAACAAGTTGAATAATTTCATTAGTGCCATGAGTGATGTCAGCCATAAATTAAAACTGACAGGCCATAATAGCAGTATACTGACGAGGGCTGGAAACCTTCACTGCCAAGTATTTGATTGGCTGTCATTTCCCTCTGTTACAATGCTTTGAGTTCTCCTGCAAAATAGCCTGAACTCATAATTAACAGATATTTAAATGAGGCAGTGGAGCATACGCTAGATGGCCTTGATTTAGACAGCTTCACTAATCTGGAACTCCATTCAGAGAGTAGCTGCTTGTTTAAAGATACTATCTCAATGGCTTGTGCTCTTGTTCCTTGTTCTTTGAAATCAAGGCAAAGATGTTTCTGATATCATCAAGGTAATAATTAGTTGTGGCATGTACTAAGGAGTAATATTTTCTCCATCTTAATTCTATTGAGATCTGTTTTAGGATATCACAACTGTGCTGCAGTATTTATGTTAATTAGTAGCCCCATGCTAAAAAGTCATGTGGTACTATGAACATTTCAAGATCGGAGATATTGCTCTTGTCCTCACCTGAAATAAAATTTCTTTTGCAGATTTGCAAAGTAATTTTAGGGACACCAATTTACCTCGCTTTGCGCTAGCAGTGGCATCCAGGCCAACTTCCAAGGCAGCCCCAACTTGTAGGAAATATTGCTGAATCTGCTAGTGTTAGCTAATTGTTGAGCCAAGGGGGATTTGACGTTTGGTTAGTTCAAATAATATCTCTAGCCTAAGCCATGAAGACAAATTACAAAATCAGGCAAGTTTAGTAAATATTAGGATTTAATTAGAACTTGTATGTTATTACTGGATTATAAGACAGTCTCAATGTGCATTAGAAAAGGGGTTTTATTAGTGTTCGTGTGTAAAGGCTGTGTGTCAGACTTTGAGAATGTAACCAAGATCCACATGTATTTGAAAGTGTGTACAGTTGTACCTTGGTTTTTGAACACAATGTGTTCCAGAAGTCCGTTCGACTTCCGAAACCAAGGTGCAGCTTCCGATTGGCTTCCGATTGCACAGGCACACAGGAAACAATAGCGGAAGCTGCATTGGACGTTCGGCCCCAGCTAGAATGGCTAGTGGTCATGGGTGATAGGACTTGCAATCCAGCAACATCTGGAGGGTTGTAGGTTGCCCATTCCTGGTTTATGGCTTACTGTGTCATGAAAACATTGACCATTATTTTATTTAGTTACATTTACAGTGTGGATATTTGTACATGTAACTTGATTCCATAACTTGGTCCAAAGGTGACAGACATCTTTTCTGTGTGGTGTAGTGGTTAAGAGCGGTAGATTCGTAATCTGGGGAACCGGGTTTGTGTCTCCACTCTTCCACATGCAGCTGCTGGGTGACCTTGGGCTAGTCAGACTTCTTTGAAGTCTCTCAGCCCCACTCACCTCACAGAGCGTTTGTTGTGGAGGAGGAAGGGAAAGTAGAATGTTAGCCGTTTTGAGACTCCTTCAGGTAGTGATAAAGCGGGATATCAAATCCAAACTCTTCTTCTTGTTTTCCTTTGAGCCAGAAGCCTCAGCCTTTGATCCATGTCTAACAGTAGATCAGTTCTTCTTAGATGCAGCATATCTCTTATTGATTTAGACAAAGTTTGTAAAATATAGATGGACATCATAAGCAGCATGCTTAATTTACCTTTGGCAGATGACTGCCAGCTTGTGTTTGTGTTTTTCACAAATATGAGCATCTCTTCATGGCAAGCATATATTGTACAAGTACAGTGCACTGTTCTGCAGTTATTCAGCAGACTATGCCTTTTAGTGTGCTTTGGTGTAGGAAGGTAGAGAAAAAATACCATATTTTTCACCCTATAGGACACACTTTTTCCCCTCCAAAAATGAAGGGGAAATGTGTGTGTGTCCTATGGGGCGAATGCAGGCTTTCGCTGAAGCCTGGAGAGCGAGAAGGGTCAGTGCACACCGACCCCTCTCGCTCTCCAGGCTTCGTGGATGTCTCCGCAAGCAGCAGGAGCGCTCCTGCTGCTTGCGGAGAGTTGCCTGCATGCTGAAGCCTGCGCGCACTGAGCTCAGCGCGTCCAGGCTTCACGGACCTCTCGGCAAGCCGCGGGAGCGCTCCCTCTGCTTGCGGAGAGTTGCCTGCATGCTGAAGCCTGTGCACGCTGAGCTCAGCGCGTCCAGGCTTCGCGGACCTCTCCGCGAGCAGCAGGAGCCAGCGCTGGGCTCCCACGGCTTGCAGAGAGCTGCCTGTTTGGGGGCTGGGGTCGGGGGAAGCTCGGGCTTCCCCCGCCCCCACCCCGCGCCTGGGGGAAAAATAATTTTCCCCCCTTTATTTCCCCCCCAAAAAAACTAGGTGCGCCTTATGGGACGGTGCGTCCTATAGTGCGAAAAATACGGTACATCCATAATTAAACCACCGTTTCCTGGTTCAGTTGAAAGAGAAACTGTGGTTTAAACTAACGCTAACAGAATCCTCAAAGCCCACATGCAAGGGATGATGGGAGAGCACTGTTCCTTTTCATCATAATTTATTTCTTATAAAAATGCCTAGACTGCTGAACATTTAAAAAAAGAATTAAGAGGTATACAGTAAAACATAGGAGAAAATGCAGCATAATATAAAAGGATGCTGCAATTTACTGGTTTTATACCAACAGAGGTGCAAAAATCTCAAACCCTTGGAGACTGGAAAGACCTGAGCAAAAACATTTATAGGAAGTGCCTAAAACAAATAATTAATGGTGCCTTCCTAATTAAAAAGGGGGAAGGATATTTCAGGCTTCGGGTTCAACAACTGCTTCTAGGTGAGGGTCCCAGCTCTAACCTAACCCTAACTTAGGGTCCTGTTCTCTGCTGAACGTACACAGAAAACCCTGTTTGGTAGGATAACACTGGTTAAAATGAGAATGAATAAGAGGTCAGCTGCTGAGAAAGAGGGCATGTGTTGCAGAAGGGAAGCTGGAAAGGGTGGAAGGGCATAGTAAGAGTGTAAACTAATTCTTTCTTTTAGGTTATCTTTCATGTTACAGCCTGAACGTTCAGGGTGCAGAACATCAATTCCATATGGCAATGCTCCATACAGCAGCCAAACCATGAGGAAAATATTCTTGTGTGGAATACGACAATATGGAAACAATTTTTAGAAGTCTGCTGGTGTGTGTGGGGGGGGCAGTGGGGGCCCCATAGTGGCTATTCACGCCTACAAATGAATGCTGCTTCAGAACAACATGTCTAACAGCTATCCTAACCTCCAGATATTGAGGCTGGAGAGGATTAGAATTGAGTGGAAGTGTCTCTCTGCCAGCAGAGAAGCACTGTACTAAGAGGAGGAGCAAATCCAACATGGAGGCTCCTGCTAAGTCCATGGAAAGTTCTACAGGTGTAGATCACCACCCGTAGTGATCTTGCCAGCAGTAGTAACCAGTGTTAGCCCCCTAAATATGGTATTCTGTGTACATTTAGCAGAGGACAGGACCAAGGTGACCTTGTTTCTAAAGCACCCCAGGATTAGACCTTCTTTTCGCCAGCCTAGAATGGTCATATATTTTTAAAAAATAAGAACTGCCAGGGGAGAAAGTTGCGTTTATAAGAGGTGCATTGACCCCAATAGATTGAGTATGTCCCCAACTCAGAAAGTACTGGTATATTATGTCTTGGTCACTTTTTTAAAACATAGAGTTGGCATCTAGGCATAAACTATACCAGAATTTTAAAGGTGGTGAGGAAGGCTGGTAAATTCTTCTCTGCCATAATAGGAAAATATTTTGCTTTGTGAGATGAAACATTGAAAAAGGAACTATATTTTAGGCTTTAGTAAGGCTAATCGAGGGTGCTTTGCTTCATTTTCTCCTACATTTCCCTTGATTTGGCAAAAGCAAAGCAAGAGAATCGTGCAGCCCGTGTGTTTGGCATCTGTACTACATAAACATACAATCTATTTTTGGCGCTCTCTTGATCATCTGCATTGAAGAAACATGAAAATACTTTAGATGGAATTTGGCTCTTGCTGTATATCCCTGTTCGGGAGAGAGAGAAGAAATGCCCTTTTCTATTTAAGTTGCAGTTGTATTTCCAATGATGTTGGATTTTTTAGACGTTTAAATACTGTTACTCACATTGGTTAATCTTAAAGTTATTTCTCAATTCCTTGTACAAATGTAGGATCCATTCATCAAGTTGCTGAGAATCCAGAAAAAAGTTCACATTTTTAAATTGAAGATTATTTACATAAACAAAATTGTCCTTAGTCCATTTTGTGACACAAAATCCTAATGCAAGAATATTACATTACTTGTCCCATCCGAAAAATAAATAAAAAATAGTAATAAGTTTGATGTCATCATGCTGAAGGTTTCTGAATCTTACCTAAGGACTTTGCCCTTTGCTCTTCACATTTACTCTACAGTGGTACCTCGGGTTAAGTACTTAATTCATTCCGGAGTTCGTTCTTAACCTGAAACTGTTCTTAACCTGAAGCACCACTTTAGCTAATGGGGCCTCCCACTGCCGCTGCGCCGCTGGAGCACAATTTCTGTTCTTATCCTGAAGCAAAGTTCTTAACCCGAGGTACTATTTCTGGGTTAGTGGAGTCTGTAACCTGAAGCGGATGTAACCTGAGGTACCACTGTATTACAAAGTCACAATATTTGACATTATATAAGTTTATGAGATTGGTTTTACTGAGGATGCCTTATCCTTGTTCCAGATTAATTTATTGAAGATTAGGCTGAAATAATGTAAAAAAACAACAACTAAAAATTGCTAAATCCATAGGTTAGGCTATGCAACTTCCTCAAATCCTTTCCTTGGTATCCCTTCTCCTCCTGTTTCCAATATGCACTCCTCCAAAAAGCGACTAACTACTATGGTAAATGGATTGCCGTTTGGCAAATGGTATATGCTGTCTTGGTATGTAGTATGTAGTACAAATTGCGGAGCTGCTTCCCCCTCCAAACCGGGTATGCACAAACAAGAAGGTGGGAAGAGATCTGTCATAAATGTAGCTAGAGCTATAAGACAATATTTCACAAAGACAAGAAGCTAAAATAACAGTGGTGGGTGATGGATAGCCTTCCACCAAGCCAGCCCACTGGTCCATCTTGCTCATTACTGTCTATGCTGCCTTGCAACTGTTCCCCATGTTTTCAGACTGGGAAAGTTCTGGAGATACCAGGGACTGGACACAGGACCTTCTGCCTTCAAACCAGATGCTCTACCACTTAGCTGTGGTCCTTTCCTAAAAATAGCAACCAACTGGAATCAGTTGCGAAAACTTCAAAGACGTATTAAAAACAAAGAGGTATTAAAAGCAAAAAATGAAGACGTTGAAAGGGTTGTCGGCAGGTTAAAAAGTATTGAGTTCAGTTCCTTTTTGTTCATTGCTGTGGTTTATAATTGGATTCTTTATTATCTCAGTTCTTCTGGTGTTAAAAGAAAAGGGAGTTCTGCAAATACTGCTGTTTGTAGCATTCATTTGCAGAAGCTTCTTCTTCTTCTTCTTCTTCTTCTTCTTCTTCTTCTTCTTCTTCTTCTTCATGAATTTCGTCCACAAAATGCTCTGTATTTGCATCTGGACACTCCCACCAACCTCGCTGGGGTAGGTATTGCCATGGCTAGAGACAGTGTTTGGTGGTGTAAAGATTGTGCCACCAAAGCTTTATTGAATAGTGGATTTAGTGGTGATTCAGTAGATCAGTTTTGCTTGCTCATCCAACAGAACTGATCAATTTGTCATCATTTCAGATAGAGAAGTTTTCCTGCAGGTCATATTAGCTGGTGACACTGTCTGATAAGGGAGTGGAGGAATGATGTGCACCAGCAATTGCATCTGTTATGTCTTCTTTAGCTGACACAAGAGTGAGTCAACTGGAGCTAGTATTTACTCAGCTGTTTGTCCTGCCCTTGTCCCAAGGAGGTGCCCACCAGGAGCAAGACAAGCTGCATGTCCCAGTACCAAGGAGAGCTCCTGGTGTGAGCAACTTTGTCCAAGGAGAACTAGTGGTGAACTGAGGCCTTTTGAACTGAGATCTCCTATCTGCCTCTGTCCCCTTCTTTGGCTAACTGCAGATTTTTACAGAACTAATTTTCTGCTTGAAGATGAATGCTCACTAAATGGCCTTCTGCCTAGTGGAATGCCTGCATCATTGGATTTGCAAAATAGAATGTGGGAGGCACTCACTTTCTCAGGCCCAAGGAAACCCACCTATGAAAGTCCTTGCTCTGGTTCTGTGGCTCCAGGTATTGTGGGGTCTGGTTAAACAGGTTCTTGACCGGCAAGCCGGGGTTCAATGCCCTGATATCACCGATATCAGGCTCAGAGCCAGGAATGTAGACTACCTCCTCAGCTGGTGCCATTGTAGTGTCTAAATTGGTCTCTAAATCTGGTTACTGCTGGACTCTGAGGTCATAACACTATGAGTGCTGCAGCTTCTTCCTGACTGTGAGGCAATGTTGTCAAGATTGTGATAGCTGATTTCTAATTGTAGGAGTTGCTCAGTCATAGAACTTACTTGTGATGGTGTACCTAGTTGTCTTTTTACCTCTTCTACCTCTGAGACTATGCTGCACAAGACTGTACTCCATAATCATTAAATTTGCTACCCTATAAATGAACCTGCTTTGATTGTGGCTTGTGATCATTAGTATTGAGAGGTATTTCAAGTTCATTCACATAAAGGGATGGTGCTTGAATAAAAGTGAAGTCAAAAGTAGGTTAACTATGCCATGAAAAGACAAAATTAGATTTTAATAAATCCTATTGTAATCTATTGTTCTCCTTTTCAGGAAAAGCCACCTGGGTAATTAGGCTTTTGTAGGAGAGGGAATGCTGCAGTAAGTAGCTCCACCCTTAGAAGCAATTGTCACAATTTGCCACAATAACACAATAATGGGGGCACAGAGTGTTTCTAGAGGAGAAAGAGTGGATGATGGATGTTTTAATTTCTCTAGCACCCAGTGTGCATACTCTCTACCTCAACACTTTGCTCCCAGCCAGGCTTATTTCCTGGTTTTTAGCCTAATTGTGTGTGTGCTTATAAATAAACTATTAAAACCACTTAAGCAGTATTTTGATGGCTGAATTGATGGGCAGGAGGAGGGTTAAACACGCCCTCACACCCCATTAACATTAGGGAAGAAACATTGGGTTGGGAAATTCTCCCCAGTCTAACATGCCATTCTGCCCTTTAAGTACAGACATTGTAATTTTTTTGTACAAGCTGGAAAAGGTTTGTGTACTTTTTTCTTCCTTTATTGCTCTAATACACCATTTCTTCTATATAGTTTTTATTTTTTAATGTGTGAATAATATGATATAGTACAAGCAGGAGAGGGTAAGGGGAATGTGGCTTGTCAGGATTTTTTTAAAAACGATACTTTTAAAGGAGTCTTGTATTTCTATCTAATGCTGGAGAATGAGCTGAGGGTGTCTGGTGAAATAGCAAACAATAGCATTCCATTAATACCACGCTCTGAAATGCTCTATCTAATGTGGTAGCACATTCAGCCTTCCTGACACATCACACTTGTCAGATTTTAATAGGATGGAAGGGGTTCTCATTTGGGATGAACAAGAACTCCAATTACATTCTGCTTCCATTCCAATTACAGTAGTCTGGGTGAGTGTGTGAGATGTCAATTAAGTGTGCCCCATTAAAATGAGTCTGCTTTGCACTGCCTAGTGTCATTGTGTGGATTTCAATGTCACACTACAGTTTAAGGCCTTTTGTGCAGCACTGGGTCAAAGTACATTGATTCGAGCTACTTAGCTACTATGGACACACCTTTGTGACCCAGAACTCACTCTTCCTGAACATAATAGTCACAGAGTCATCTTATTCTTTATACATTTTGTACTTTCATATTGTCAGAGATTGGTTTTCTCAATTTATATTTTATTTCATTCTGATACATTAACAGGGTTTAGATTTTAATTCTTATTTCCAGCCCCCAATCCCCTACTCCTCCCATGGCACACTTGTAAAGACATAAATGTCTTGCCTTAACTGGGGATCCTATTGCAGACATAAAGCTGTTCTGTGGGCCCTTTGTAGTATTATTGCAAAGGTGACCTTCTGCCCTTCTAAGCTATGACAAGTTCTATTTTTAGGAGCGCAAGTGTTTGACACCAGAATGCGCATAGCCCATCTGAACAACAACAAACAACTTGAATTGAGACAAAACTGAACACTATAATTTCATGATGGTGGCAGATTTGTTCAAAACCACAATCTGTTGAGTTTTGTTTTTGTGTTTTGTTTTATTTTTTTTAAAGCCTTTAGAGAAGGAAAACCCTGCACTGAAAGAGGAAGTAGCATTTCAGGAGATGTTCGGGCTTTAATTCCAGATTAAGCTTTGCTGTCGGAATGCCAATGCACTCACTTCCTAACCATAAAAAGATCCCAGCTCCTCACTTTAGTTGATTGCTGGAATGGAAAGGCAAGCTTGCCATAGGGGAGAGAGAATAAAGTGCTAGAGATTAGAGCAATTTGAACTGATAGCGAATGAAGACATGCATTTGCGTCAGATTAATTCCCATTCTTAAGAGATTAAAGTGTGTCCATGTGGGAAGGTCTCTTTCTCTCTCTCTCTCTCTCTCTCTCTCTCTCACACACACACACACACACACTTTTGAATACTGTATATATTACTTCTAGGGTTTTAAAGTCAGGCTGTCTCTTAAGTGTCTTCTTCCACCATCATTGGTTGTGCTCTACTGACATTGTCCTTTTTCTGCCAAGCAAAGTAGACGACATTAGAAGCAATGGACATTTTGAAGCAGGGAATTAATCTCTGAGCAGAGCAAGATTCCAGGAGTTCCAGGCGCTTACCCAGGGTTTGCGTTTCCTTTGGAATTAGGGACAGCGGAGACTGTCATGTCTGTATAATACATGGTTTATTTACCTATGACGGAGGGGTTCACAGCATTAACTCCCCAAGAGGGTCTTGCTTCACTCAGAGCCACAGCCTTGGATTCCAACAGAAATCGGACATGGCTCTGCCTCCCAGCCTGCAGCCTGCCAGCTTCTACCTTGTAGCTCACATGACACTCAACTCTGACTTTTGTATTAAGGGGGGACACTCATTTGCTATCTGACACAGAGCCACTAGCTATGTTACCTTAATGACCCATACTTAGAGGCAGTATTACCAATAAACTTGTCTGGCTATTTCAACAATTTGAACCCTTGCTTATATTTTAACACTTGCTGTATCAAGGAATTAGAAGCATCTCAGACATACAGTGGTACCTCGGGTTAAGTATTTAATTCGTTCCGGAGGTATGTACTTAACCTGAAACTGTTCTTAACCTGAAGCACCACTTTAGCTAATGGGGCCTCCTGCTGCTGACGCGCCGACGGAGCCCGATTTCTGTTCTTATCCTGAAGCAAAGTTCTTAACCTGAAGCACTATTTCTAGGTTAGTGGAGTGTGTAACCTGAAGCATATGTAACCTGAAGCATATGTAACCCAAGGTACCACTGTACAGCCTTCTCCCCCCCGGCATACTCATAGCACTATGTTCCACCCCAGACCCTAAATTATGCCCTTTTGTTTCATGTATTCTTTAATTTAAAAATACTTCATCCCTCATAGCATCCTTAAGAGACTTTTCATTCTAAACTTCCAGTGTCCTAGAGCACAAATAGTCATTCCAAGCAAGGATCACCAGCATTTTGATGGCTTTTGGTAGTCCCCAGCGTTAACCACCTCATGTAGCAAAGACGCCTACTGACACCCCTGGAGAACTGCTGTCTGTCAGAATAGATGGACTCAATAGACCCGATAGTCTCCCTCATTGTAAGAATGCCATAGTGAAGATGAAAACCTGGTCCTTTATGGGAGTGTGACCTCACCAAAACAGATTGAATATCACCTTCCCAGTCAGAGAAACCACCTCCCAGCAGAACCTCCATCTTGTCTAGACTGAGCTCCGGTTTATTGTCCCCAGTGGCGTAGCGTGGGTTGTCAGCACCTGGGGCAAGGCATGTAATTTGCGCCCCCCAACCCGTGGATTTGCGCCCCCTAAACCTAACCCCCAGATGTTGCACCCGGTGCGGCCGGCCCCCCCTGCACCCCCCACGCTACGCCACTGATTGTCCCTCCTCTGATCTACCACTGATTCTAGACATTTTTTCAGCTCTCTCCCCACCCCCACCCCGCCACTGCAGTCCCTCTTTTCTTTGCTGGCTTGTGCCTGTTCTCAGGATCCAGTTAGTGTTTATTCTGTAGTCTCTTGAAGTTATGAATACAGTTCTCGCACACTCTTTAATGCAGATAAGAGCATAAAAGGTTGCAATCTGGACAGCTGCCCCCCCAATGGTTTCTGCATGTGCACTTTGACTTGTGTTTCTAGCATAAGCTCTTCATGTAGCAGCAGAAACCACTTCAAAACTCCCTTGAATTTCAGAAGTGTCTGTATCAATTGGCATGTTGACCTGCTTCTAGGGTGAGAGACTTGAACACAATTCTTGGTGTATACAGATTTTACTTTACAACTTTATGGATCATATGCCAGGGTTTAACTGTATTTTCTTCAGACTCATAACTTAGAAATGCAATAAATGTGCTCATGATTAACAGAGGTCCCCCCACCATTTTTCATTAAAGTAGGAATTCTGGACTTGTTAGCTCAGCTCTGACAACAAATAAGGATAATTTATCCATTACCTGAGCTCTTCTTGAAGCTAAAATATTGACTCATTAACAATAGTTTTGACATAGCATTGCCAATTAGAAAGGAAGGAATCTGGCTATTTAATGTGGGATCATTTAAAACTAATGCTATATCAAGGAAAAGTAGCTAGTACCATTCAGACATTCAGTTCAACTGCTGCATTTTGCACCAGCTCCAGCTTCTGGACCAACCTCAAGGGCAGCCCTGCATTGGGTGCATTACAGTAAACCTGCCACCTAAAAGATGGGATGAAAATCCTCATAATAATTTTTATTATTTTAGAACCAGCATAAATGAAAGAACCTCAAGAATTACTCTAATTGCTGTGATGTGGTAGTGGTTCCTTTTGTGGTTCTGCTCTGAAGTTCTACACAGAACATAATTCACCTGGGTGTTTCTGAAACAGGTACACAGATGAAGAGGCAACACAGGAATTGGATGTCACTCATTGAGTTGTGTCACTCACTAAACTGGAAAAGTCTCACTATCTGTAAAGCAGGCACGTCTGTGCACCTAAGAAGGCTGTATGGCTTCTTAATATGGCAATCCATTTGGACAGAGGTCTTCTCAGCTCTTTGAGAAATGCCTATAAATGTATCCAAGCAATTTTGAAGCTGAAATGGCCTTCTTTTCACAACAATCTAAAAACATTTACAAGCAATTGCCCTTACTTTTAGTTGACTCTGCTATATTTGTTCACAATATATTCTAAACTGTTCCACATGAGAAAAGAACTTTGAAAAGTTGTAAGATATCCAAAAGTGAGCATTCCATCTTATTTGTTCTTTAACTGTGCTCTGCATTTTCTGATAACCCTTTTTAAAAAAAAATTATAGAGAGGCAAACAAATCTACGAACAGAGAATCAAGGAATTGTTATACTCAGGAGATACCTCTATATATGCACAGAAAGGGAGTGGAGAATAAATATGGCAAAAGTGGAAGAAGCTGACTGCACCTCCGTACGATAATTCTATAATTGATGTGTATGTGTATGAGAGAAGCTTCTGCTACTACACTTTAATTGCCTTTGCTAATGAGGACTCCTGGGTGGATCTAAATCTTAAGGGGTTTGGCAAAACTCTGTTTTGTGTTTGTTTATATACTGGTAAGATTCAAAATGCCCATAGCTGTTCAGAAGTAAATAAAAATAAAAGTTAAAATACTGGAATGGAGTAAGGATTGTTGGTCTTTAGCTTTGAAAGTTTGCCGCTACTTCCACAAACTTTTTTTTTTAAAAAAACAACAGTTCTACATGCAGAAGATTAAGAAGGCTGAAAAATCGCATGCATCTAAAACAATGATAGTTTTTAAAAAGTTATTTACTTAGGCATCACTGCACATGGGGAATTCACTTTTGGCACCTAGAAGTTATTGTTTTTTTCCATCATTGAAAATTAGGATCAACTTGTACATTTGCAACAGGGGGTGTACATGAAGTTATGCCAGCCACTGCAGCGTCCTAAACACTGTGCATCCCTCCACTTATGTGGGGGTTACATTCTAAGCCCTAAGTGCATAAATAAAAACCACGTAAGTCGGGAGCACCCTCTAAAAAGCCTATAAATGCCAATCACCCCCCCCCCCACACACACACACTCTCCACACAACTTTCTCTTCAACTAGGGTTGAAGTTCTGGGGCCAGCTGGAACCTGGAAGACATGCAGAAAAGCAGCTGCACTACCCTGCACATCAGCTGTTAGGTGGGGAGGCTCAGCAGCTTAAACAAAGCCCGTTGCTCCTCTGGTCTCTTCCAGGTTTCCTCTGCCCTCACTGACATCCTCTTCGAACTCTGAGGAGGGCCTCCTCGCGAACCACAAGGACTCTCTCCTGCCATTTCCTGGTTTGAATCTGTTTATTTATTTCCCAGCACTGCGTGTATATGCAGTCGAGCATGAGTGGGGGGACACCTGTACCTCCCAGAGCTGCTTACCTGGAGGCACCATCTATGATGGGGCACTGCTACAGAACAGCTTCTCTAGGTAGCTCAGCACAACGCAGTAAGATTAGTGCCAAAGGGATGGTGGCTTCCTTTGGGTATCCCCCCTCCTCCACAGTTTTCTAGTCTGAATTTGTGCTTCAGAATTGCAGCCAAACAAGAAGCCTTTAGCCCTTTTGGTGATCAGGATGATCTTGCAGCCAGCTACATTGTTTCCAAGACAGTTGTGCCAGTTTCCTCTCTGAGAATAGCTATTTGTTGAAATGTTTGGATTTAAAGATGACCCAGCAAAAAGTCTAGCAGTTCACATGGCACAAACTCCTTGTTATTACACACACTTTCTCTTTTTGTAAACAGCTTTGAGGATGGTTGGTTGGTTGGTTGGTTTGAATCAAGCATTATATTAACAACAAAAACAAGAACAACAACGTCTCTTCACTCCCTTTGTCAAGGATGAGGATGGGAAACTTGTGTTCACCCAGATGTTGTTGGACTCCCAACAGACCCAGTCAGCTTGGTTTGTTATCAGGGATGATTGGAGTTGGAATCCAACAGCACATAGGTAGAGGGCCACAGGCTTCACATCCCTGTTCTAAGATTTTCAATTTGAGGTGCAATTCCTCCACTGCAGCCAAAACTTGAACTTTCTGTTGCTTGTCCATCATTTTTATCCTTCAGACTCTGATTTCAAATGACTATCTAAGCAGCATATGAAGTATATTCTGGCACTTGTATAGTTTCAGTGTCTGTATCTTCAGGGAATATTTTTAAAAAGGTATATATATGTGTAAAACTGTGAGCTAGCCACATTTGTAACCTGTGTGACAGAGAAGATAAACTTCATTAAAAAAAATACAATGTGATGCCAGAAAATATAAATATACAGAATTGGTGTCTCAGAATAAGTATGTTTATGAAGTTCATGATATTTTTAATGATATTTGAGAATGTTCTAAATCAACAATAATCAATGTTACCAAATGTGGAATTATTGGTTGGTAATTCTAAAATGGTTGCTTCAGAGCAAACGGGACATACAGCGCTCTTTCTTAGAACAACAGGTGGCTGTATCAAGCTTCGAATTTTCATTTAAATCTGTTTTCTTTTCAAATGTAACCCTGTCATATGGCTGATCCATTTTGTAATCTTTCATCATTCATTAAAGGCTTTCATGCGAATTATGGGATGGCTAGATAGGATAATTAGATTGGTTGTTCAGATTCACTTGTAACTGAGAGAGGCAGCAATTATACCGCTACCAGCGGACAAGCTTGTTTAATAACACAGGTATTGTGATGATTGATAGATTAACATTTTCATGGTTTATTCAACAAATCCAGTGTCTTAGTGATACAGTAAGGAATATATTCATTCCTGAACATAATACGACTTCTAGTTATCTGAGGAGATCTGTTTATATTGAAATGTAAAATAATTAGCTTTCATTATAAGAATATTGCACACCAAAAGGCCTGTAAGTGGTTCCTCATTTCATACGTATGGAACACTGCATCTGTTCTGTAGATTTAACTGTAATTGGCCTTTATTTGCCATTAAGATGGGCTTAGAATTATTGAAGACACCCACACTTATCAAAGTATATGCCTTTTCTAATAAGAAACATGTTAACTACAAAGTTGCCATTTAAAAACCCTGTGCAGTGCAGCCATCTGTGAGATTTTAGAGCAGAGTCCCTTTTGGCCCTTAGGAGCTCCTGTAGGGAATTGGATGCTTTTCTCACCTCAGAGCTCTAGGACATTGGTAGGCAAACTAAGGCCCGGGGGTTGGATTTGGTCCAATCGCCTTCTAAATCCAGTCTGTGGACGGTCTGGGAATTATCATGTTTTTACATGAGTAGAATGTGTGCTTTTATTTAAAACGCATCTCTGGGTTATTTGTGGGGCATATAGGAATTCGTTCTTTTTTTCTTTTCCAAAATATCATCCGGCCCCCCACAAGGTCTGAGGGACAGTGGACTGGCCCCCTGCTGAAAAAGTTTGCTGACCCCTGCTCTAGGAAGAGTGCTGTCTTTGAAGGTTATTTCTTACTATTAGTAACATAAAGATAATGTTGGTATTGCAAGAAGCACAACGGGCTTCTCCCGTTTACTGGTTTATGACAATGTTGGGTGCATCAACGTGTTAGCTAGAAGAGTGTGCCATTCACATTAATTATGAAACATGCAACAGTTGCCTGTCTGAATCCCGTCCATATTGATGTGGAAGTAAATCGTGTTTAGTTTAAGGAGACTTCCTCCCAGGTAAGGGAGTAAGACTGTGGCCTCAATGACTGAACACAGCCATTAGTATCAGATGCTGATATTTAATGCCCACTACTAACACATAACAAATCTGCACCTATTCATCTTTTTCTATCTCCTGTACAGTAATGATATTTTTATGGTCTATTACAAAGGGTTCGGAACACAGTATGATTCATCCTCCATCCTGTCTTTTGTCCCTTGTTATGTAATGTTCTCTGTACATTGTGAACAGAGCAGGATGCCCTTATCTAGACAGCCCAGATATCTAATAAATCTACTATAATTTCTTACAGTGTTTTGATGGCCTATTTGGCAAGCCATGTCCTAAAAACAGGACTAGGCCATGCTTCGTAAAAAGATATTAAAACCTTCCTCTCTCTCTAAAAATATATATATAGTGTTTGCTTTACATGAACATGAAAGAAAGGGGATTTATTTCTCTACCAGTATTTTCTTGTTATGGATACTACCAAAATAAATCCCAAAGGGTTTATCCTGAGAGCCAACTTTGGCAGGTCATATGATTGACATGTGGGTTGTCCCACCCACCTGCCACAGTTGGCCATGGGGGTGGGGGAAATAAAGATCTGGCCCACTTGCACTTGGCCAGGAAGATTCCCCACCCCCATCCACTGTAAAATAAGCCTTGGCTGCTACTTGCGAAGTTTTCTTTTTTGATGTTGATGTGTTTCTTCCTTTTGAGCATTGCGCAAGTGATCACCTTGCCCATGTTTTAAACTCTGCTCCCTGATTAACTTTCCCCTCTTCCTCTGAGTGTTGAAATTTCAGGGAGATCTTCTAGGGTCAGCCTTGTTTGGAGAAGCCACTGGAGGTCTTGGTGTTTAAAGAATATCTGTTTATTTAAAGAGACACAATGCCCATAGCCTGCAGCAGTGCTCTCCCCAAAACAACACAGTAGCACTCCTGGCTCATCAAGACTCCCAGCCCAGAAGCCTCTTAGCTCCAGAACACCAAACTGCTTTTTGCTGTTTCATTGATGGGTCAAAATCAGGCCATAAATACTATGCCTTGCAGTCAGAGCTCCTTTGGGCAAGCTGACTTTAGCCCATAACTGTGACAGTTTCCAGAACACCATAGTAGCTAACGATCAGCTTAATGAGCCTTTCTGACCACAGCACATCAAGTCTACTGAGAGAAATACTTGCATAAGGCAGCATGTCTGTAATGAAATTCTAGCCCAGGAAATGGATTGCAGTGGTGTACATGGATATGTTTTGTTGAGGATGTTATGCTGGCATTTGGGCAGCTGGGAATATAGTAGCAGTTAAGCTTGGCTTGGTGCAGATGACTTGGAGGTAATTGTATGAGATCTCCCTGTGAGACTCTGGACAAAACTTGCATTCCCCCACCCCACCTCCAAACTGTGTGCCTGTACGTACTCCACTTCTTCTTAAAGATCATCAAAAATAATCTCACTTCTAGAGCCTCACTGTCTTATTGTGAACAAATGTGCTCTTGATTTGTGTGCTCATTCTCCCCCAGGGAGAAGCAGCTTTTAAGTTGGCATTCATTGATGATAAGACTGCCTTGTGGATATAACGCAGCCCTCTAACTTGGCATCCTTGCTCTGCCAGATAAGTATTTTTTTGGGGTAACCTTCTAATATTTATATTTGGTTTCATAGTTAGTGGGTATCAACAGTACATGCAAAGAGTGCTCCCGTATTTACACCAGCCGCTTCTTTTTCTTGCCTTCCAGTCAATTAAAAATGTAGTGTCACCCTCGAATCCAAAACGTGCCCATCCAGACCTCCTTTCTTTGAGGTTTTAGGGTTGCCATATTTCAAGCAATGAAAATCCGGACAGAAAAGTTGTTGTTTTCAGTTGAATAAATATTACATAGAATAAATATTACACATTTATACAACTTCACATTCTACAATTCATGCTCTCATTCTGGAACTGGTATCATAGTACATACTTGCCCCAGCTTTGATTTATTCAAAATAGTTGATTTTTCATTTGTTCCCACCACAAATCTGTAAACAAAATATTTTTTTTTTAGATGTGTAGGAAAACATGGGAAAGCTTTTTGCATACAATTAGTCCAAATAATTGTTATACTGGACTAGTATAACATACTCTTTGCAAGAATTCATGAAAGTCTTGACACTTCTTTCATTCTCAAATGCCACAGTATAGTTATTTTCAGGTGTTGGTCTGTGGAAGCAGAAGCACGTGACAAATCTTAGGTAGATTCTACTATGGTGCTGGTTTCGACCTTTAAAGACCTAAGCAGCCTGAATCCAGAATAATATGTAGAGCGCGCATACCCACATTCCATATAAATGCTTTTAGACATTTTGGAAGAAAACACATTTGTTATTCCTGACTTTTGTATAAACCTTCTGGTATAAGCTGGAATTGCTTTTTGAATTGCAATTTCAGTTATTGCTTGCCAATGCAATTGTTTTTGTATTATTTTGATGCTGCTTTTATTGTTTTATGGTTATAAAACTCTTTGGAGATTATTTTCTGGGAAAGTATTTTAAATATGACTTAAATTTGGAGTGCAGGTGTAGCAGAGTCGAGTTTTTGGACTGACATGTTCCAAAAAGTGTCACCCTCCAAACCCTTAACCTCACTAGCACTAGACTCTTGTGGCAGCAGTCTGAAAAGGGGGTGTTGGGGACACCTACAAAATGACATCAGATTATCCTGCTAATCTGTGTACAGATTATGGTGTAGAGTGATTGCTGCGGAAAGTCTGTGCACTTTCTGGTGCCTGTGTTTGGCACTACTGCACCTCTTACATCTGCAGGAGGAGGAAGCAGACTGTAAGGTATAAGGCAACAATGGAAAAGGACGCTAACTGGAGACCACAACTCAGATTTTGTTTTCTCTTTGGGCAGCAAAAAGGCTGCAGCTGATCCATCTTGTGCTAATACTTTTACTTGTCCTTATTGTGCTGTGAAACACTTTGCTTTCAAGCAGTTCCCCGCATGTGGTATACAGGTAACTTGCATCTTATGTAGGGGTTACATAACCCCTTGCATGTATAAGCAACATCACACAAAGCTGGAACAACCCCAAGGAAATCATTTAAAATTGTTGCACCTACCAGTGAGGGACGAATATGACTTGTGTTCTTCTTCCTCTTCTCCCTCGCTGGATAATGCTTCAGATGATATGAGAACAAGGGGGCTTGACTGGCAGCCAGAAGATGTTCTTGGCTGTGGTTCAGATCCAGAGCTGGGTTGCTTGGGCACGTCTGATACTACTGTTGTTATTGATCCTTTGTGGGGATCTTGGTGATTGGCAGCTGCCACTGTTGTCTCTTGAGCTTGTCAAGCATTTCCTTGTATGGTCTCAGAGTGTCTGTAAGCTCACCGGTGATCTTGAGGCCATGTTCCATGAAGGGGTCAAACTCCACAATCATATCTTTTGCGTGCTTTAAGACTTGGGAAGAGCTAAGAAAATTTCTGCAGGTTCCAGCTTGCAGGCTCATGCTTACCTCCTCATCTTCCTCCTTGGATTCTGAACTTGATCAGACCAGTTCCTCCTGCTCTTCAACAGTCAACACCTGTTGGCCCTCAATTAGCTCTTCCACTCTTCATGGATGAGGCCAGCAAAGCCATCACCACCCATTTGCCTGGCCATCTGCACAATGTTTTCCACCACAGTGGCACTGCTTGGAGATCCCTTGAAATCATGCACACATTCCTTCCACAAGTTCCGCCAGCATGCACACATAACTGCCTATTGTCCCAAACTCTTGATGCAAATCTGTTGTTCATATCGTTCCCCTCAACAGAACATGGTTATCAACAAAAAGAAACATATCCGTGGGATGTTGCTTAGAGACATGCAATTTGGAACTGAGAATCAAGCATTTTGCTGTTCAAGATTTCATGCTGTTTTTTCTCTTCTTTTAGGCTAAAACATATCTCTTCTCTCAAGATGGCACAGTCATCTGCCTGCTTTCAGGCTCTATAGGCATAGCAATATCTTTTACATTGCATTTTATATGATGTAAACTGCCTTGTTATATCATGTGAAAAGATTGGGTTATAAATTTCAAATAAATAAACCCATTGCCATAATTGTGCTGGGAAAATATACAAAGCTTTCTCTTTGTATATTCATGAAAGATACAGTCATTTCTGCCAAAGATCAAATGAAGAACAGTAGCCATTTTTTGCACTAATCGTATATCATCTGGCTAGCATATAATTGACAGACACTGTGTGATACTGTGGATAATAACATTCACTTCCTTTCACACTGGCTAGCAGACATTTGTTTTAACTTGTGAATTTAGGCTGAGGCTGTTTAATTGCTTATGCTGCTTTGATGCAGACAAGCTTCTGCTTTCCTTAGGCTATTTTACAGAGATATCAATGAACCAATTCAGAGTGTACTCAAAATAATTGAATATTGCTTTAGAAATATGCAGCAACAATGAGTCAAATTTTATTTATTTATTTTTTAAATGAACAAAACATTCATTTTCACCCTATCCATATCCTTTGGTACTGCATACTTTAGAATATTTTGTTACATTTTAAAATAACACATTTCCTTTTCCTTAAGGACACAAGTGAGAACAGAATATATTGACAAAGAAGTGTGAAGGGAAGAAATGAGAATGATCAGGAACTGTAAAAGGCATACTAAAGGCTTTCTTGGATGTAGGTATAAAAAAACCAGCAGCCGTTATCTTGTAATTACCAAAGTACTTCTGAGGAGAATCTGAGTATTCTTTTTTATTTCCTATTAGCAGAGTGGATAACACTTAGGAACAAGTACTGTTGTTTTTTTAAGTATAATTAGTTTTGGGGTTAGCTGTAGCTTTTAACTGATATGAGATCTTATCTGTAGTTAATATTTCCTGTATCTTATTATACTTTCCTGGAACAATAGGTGGATTTCTTTCTTCATTTTTCTGCAGTTTGTAACTTTGCCCCTCCCCCTAATTTTAGTAGTTACAATCAGCATGCGGTTCAGCTCCCCCTCCAGGCAATAATCCCCTGCTCACCCCCCCAAAAAAATATCACCCTAAAGGGTGTAGGAACCTCCCCAAGGCATTTCATGATGGGCTACTGCAAGCTGGGGGAAATCTTCATGTACCCGAGGCCAGGCTGGTGTGTTGTGGCTAGAGCAGTGAAAAGTCTGTTCATGGACTTTGATGAAAAAGCTCTGAAGGACTGAGGTAAAATTCTACAGGGATTTGCAAAATCAAAGCAGAGTCTCAAAGTTTAAGCCTTAAGTAGAATTCAATAAGATTGTTTCATTAAAGCCAGGCGTGGATTTAGAAAAAGAAAGAGAAACACAATACAGGCAGTCTCTAGAGAAATACCCAGGGTAATCTGCCAGAATTTTGAGGAGTAAAGTGTTCCTAAAGGCCAAAGAAGCAGTATATGGAAAAGCTTTTAATGATGTCTGATAGCACTGTTAATGCCTAGATGTTTTATGACATTTTTAATCTAACCAAAATAAATAACAGGATCCTAATTCATTTCATATTGTTAAGTTCTCCTGCTGATTGATGGGTTGAAATTCTTTATTAGCAGGGGCTGGGGAGTCAGGCACAAAATATAAACTCTTTCGCTGGACATTTTCACCATACGTTTTGGTTTGCCGCAGTGTCTGCATACAATTAAGGAAAGCCAGCCAGTTCTGAGTTCTTCGGGGCCTCTGCACAACTGACATTGATTACAGCAAAACGAGAAGAAAATTCTTGGCCTCCCTGCACAATGATAAACACACTGGCTTAGTTCTGTGCTACGTTGGAAAGATCACAGTCAGCTGCATCTTGTCTGTGTCTGGTCTGCATTTTGAAAGGAGTCCTAATTAGCATTCAAACAGGTTCAGTGGAGCTCTGTAGTATTCTGTTAAAATCTGAGTGGAAGGTTCCCATTTTAATTGCTTCATATTGTAGCCAGACATTAAACGACCAGTGTAAAAAAAGGTGGGGGGGGGACCCCTTTGGCTTTAATTATCCTGTTAAATTGTTAATGTGTCTGCAGTATTGTGCAGTTTGTGGCCGAAGGATGGGGTTATAGTCTGAATTAGTATTTTCAATAAGGGGGGGGGGGTTTCTTCCAGATAGGGACCTAATATTGGAAATGGGTTATTATGATATCGCGAATGGGTAGTCAACAACAGGTTTTTGTAATTTTTTCATGGGAAGAGTAAATAGGGAGACTTTTTGGAAGCTGGCTGTGTGTTGGCATTTTGATGTTGACTGTCAGCTGGAAGCACCATAACTCCATTTAAAAGTCGTATGAAAGTACAGTGGTACCTCGGGTTACATATACTTCAGGTTACACACTCCGCTAACCCAGAAATAGTACCTCAGGTTAAGAACTTTGCTTCAGGATGAAAACAGAAATTGCGCGGCAGCGGGAAGCCCCATTAGCTAAAGTGGTCTTCATGTTAAGAACAGTTTCAGGTTAAGTACAGACCTCTGGAATGAATTAAGTACTTAACCTGAGGTACCACTGTATTGCACTCATTGCACAGATTATATATGGGTTCAAAGTGAGTTGGGAAAGTAATGGAAAAGGAGAAAAGGATAATGGAAGAATGACTTCAATTTTTTTAAAGGGAAAACTTAACTACCTAGAAGAGAAGATGTCCACTCTCTCATTTCATAGGGGACAAAACAGAAGCATTTAATCATCATCATCATCATCATCCATTGTATTTATGTTGATTAGGATATTTAATTTGTTTTTCATTATTTGTCTTTTATATTTTTGATAGTGAAAACTGGAAATACTTGAGTACTTTTTAAACCCTGATTTTCACACCGGGGATTGCTGGCTAGGCTAGAATTGCCACCAGCCCCAGCCAGCATGGCTAATTATTAGATCTGAAATGTCTGTGAAGGTACCAGGTTGGGGAAGATTGGCCTACGCCGATGCCCCCATCTCCATAATTGTACATGGGCATATCTACCTGTTACGTGTTGCATTTTACCAGTGCGGAGATCCCTATCCTCCATAGTTTATTCCCTCTTTAAAGCTATCATTTGCTACTAATCGTGATGACTATATGTTACCAGCAGGATCAGATACAGCATGTCTCTGAATACCAGCTGATGGGTAATTGGCTACTTAACTGAGTGAGGTCTTGCTTATGAACTCCCCAGGGGTGTATGGCTGGCCATTGCAGGAAGCTGGATGATGGATCAGTCTTTGGGCTGATGCAGCAGGGCAATAAGAAGCTTTTATACATTTTTTTTTTTTTTTACCTTTTTATTGGGGGGGTTAATTCATGGTTTTAAATAACCTGTGTCCCATGGCAAATGGAACCTCTATATGATCAGACAATGATGTTTTTGGAAATGAAGGTTTTCAGCTGAGGAACTGCCTGGGATTAGGTGGGTGGTTGCCAGGGGTCTCTTTTATGGTTATGATCAGATTTGTAGAACTTCTTTCCCAGACAATTGTTGCCTGGTGCTGGCGCTGCTATTCTTTGAGTGCCACATTAAATCCGTCCTGTCCTCCCAACCTTCTGGTGGTTTACAAGATCTATTTGCTTATTTAATTTTAACAGCTGCTGCTATTGCTGTTTTTATGTGTTTAGGCTTCTGTGTCATACATGCTTTCAGGTTTGCTTTCTGTATCATTTTCCTGAGTCCGGGGGGGGGGGGCAGTGTTGTTATTATTGTAGTGATGATGGTGGTGGTTTTGTTTTTGTTTTTCAATTGAGTTGTCAGTTGCCTTTGAGACCCAATGCAGTAGAAAAGTAAGATCAGATATATATTAAAAAACTGGAAGGAATTTGAATATTGTCAATCAATACATGTGGGGGAAAGATAGGTCTATTTCTATATTGCTTTGGTTATCAGTGACTGACAATAGTTACATGTGAGTGGGCTAGTTATCACTTTAAAGCTTATTCTGCAAGGCAGTTTTTGCTGAATCCAATTGTGATTTAGAGAAGTCTACCACTTAATATTTCAGATGAACTATGCCTGTCTTACTATGTCAGATAGTAAGCTTCAGAAATCAAACGTTTCTTTCTACATTGTCTCAAACATTTTTATTTCATTCAAAAGTTTGTCCAAGAATTGACTGTTAATGTAACAGGTTTCTGATGTAAGGCTCCTAAAATCTCCCAAGTACAATTTTCAATTCAGGGCTGTTGTTTTCAGTTTTCTCTACTGCAGCATTATATGGTAGTGAAGCATAACCTTTTGCCTGAGTTTTTATACACCATGTTGAGTTGTGCTATACAATCCGTCTAAAGTTAGTCATGACTAGGGAAGTAAGAACGTAGCCATTTCAGTTCTGACCTGCCTTCGTCACAATCAGTGCTGTTTCCATTCCACTGCAGCTCAGTTCCTGCTAAATACTATGTTAATCATCCTACTGTCTGCTATTTAACAGAATTTATGTAATTGTTTACTTAATTTATGTAAGTTATGAATTTAACATAATTAATGATTACTCTTCCTACACCATTCATTTCAGTGCAAAGGAAACACAATATAAATGAGGGAGAGGGAAGCCTTCCATTATGCATTGTTTCTAGACTGAAAACAACAAGTTGAATTCCATTCCAAACATGGGATGAATAAGTGAGCATCAGCACTTTGTTCTTCTGTTTCCATTTTCATTGGAATTCTGCAACATCCATCGTCATGACGAGGTCCTATTTTTTTTAAAGGGACCTGAATTTCGTGTCCCGAAAACCTTTTCGTTGGCTTCCATAGGAATTAGTTATAACTAACTCTAGTTAGCTCAGGGCTGGTTTAATGGAGTGGTCCAAAAAAAATTCACCTCTGCGGTAATACATAAGTAAATGTAGTGCAAATTACTGATCCAGTGAAATTCTCCAGTTTATGAGGTAACTGGTATGCAAAACACAGATTATGGTGCTGCTTTTTTTAAAATACAGTCAAACCTCGGGTTAAATATGCTTTAGGTTGAGCGTTTTCAGGTTACGCTCCGCTGTGACCCAGAAGTAACGGAACGCGTTACTTCCAGGTTTTGCTGCATGTGCAGACGCTCAAATGACATCATGTGCGGAAGCAGGGAAATGCGACCCGCGCAGTCGCGTGTTACGTTCTACTCAGGATGCGAACGGGGCTCTGGAACGGATCCCGTTCACATCCAGAGGTACCACTGTAAAGGAAATTCTTTTTTATATGTCTTGAAAGTTCTCCAGGAAAGACAGTTACTAGTGCTGGATGGACATGATTGGGGCTGTACCTGCAAGCAATAAAAGGATTCTGAATATAGAACCAAAAGATAGAATAGGAAGCATCTTGATTTCTGGAGGATAGACTACTGAGATGTCGCTGGGTTGTGTTTGATTTACCTATCATTTCAAGCCCTATAGAGGCATGACTAATAGGGAAACGTAAACACATAAAGGAGACGCGGGTGGCGCTGGGGTTAAACCACAGAGCCTAGGACTCGCCAATCAGAAGGTCGGCAGTTTGAATCCCCGTGACGGGGTGAACTCCCATTGCTCGGTCCCTGCTCCTGCCAACCTAGCAGTTCGAAAGCACGTCAAAGTGCAAGTAGATAAATAGGTACCGCTCCAGCAGGAAGGTAAACGGCGTTTCCGTGCGGTGCTCTGGTTCGCCAGAAGTGGCTTAGTCATGCTGGCCACATGACCTGGAAGCTGTACGCCAGCTCCCTCGGCCAATAAAGCGAGATGAGCACCGCAACCCCAGAGTCGGCCACGACTGGACCTAATGGTCAGGGGTCCCTTTACCTTTAAGCACATAAAGGAGGGCAGCAGGAATGAGCATGCTAGCTTCACCCCTTTCCACCACTATTTCAGATGACTTGCAACTCATGGAGGGTGAGTGTCTGTAGTGGGAAGTCTTTTTGTATCCATAGAGGCTCCCTGTGCATTTTGGAGCCCTGGAAAATCAAGTTGAAAGACAGTAAGAATGTGTGGATGAAGAGAGTGTGGTCGTTGCACTACCACCATTCTCCTTATTACATTTCCTTATTGTTAATGCTCTCTAAAGTCATTAACAATCCTGTGCAATGCAAAATTAGAGGCTGCTGCTAATCAAAGGCCACTGGAACATCTTGTAGTCCTTTTAGCTCAAATACAGGGATGGGTAAATGTCCCTCAGCAAGTGAGTAAGTTTCAGTTAACCACACCATCACATTCCCCCCCCCCCATTGTTAAATAATAAAGAAAAATGGCATTTTGAGATGTTTAGAGAAAGAACAACAGAAAAACCTACCCATTCATTGCATTTAGACACCTTTGATTCATGATTCAGTGTGATTCGTCTTGTCAGCTGCTTAAAAATTCATAGCAAACTCTGTATTAATGTCATCTAGAAATAGAAAAAGAGAAGGAGCGATGTAAGCAATAAAGCAAGCAGAGACTCTGTTGTTCCCACTGAAGACATAGCCAACATGAGGCATGATTTACAGTTAGACATTTTGTATGATCATAGCACCCTTGTACTCTTTGATCTTAAATAATAGCTTTAAATACAAGTGGTCAAATAGGAAAGGTGTGTAGTGCTTATGAGTCATTACTCAATCGCTGTTTCCTACTGTGGAAATAGGCTTCCCGCAAGCTGTTGCAGGACCCTGTTGCAACTCTGAGTTTCAACCTCCCTACCTAAAGTTCTCTTTGGGTTCAAGTTTGTTTCCTCCCTCGATGGAAAACAACATAAATGCATAGGAGTATGCTGCAGATGCTTTTCTTCAATTGCCATTGCACCTCTTTGTTGCTGTGATGCTTTCGCTTTCCCTCCTCTTAAAAATTGCTGCTTTCCTTGGTTGTTGCTGTTTTTTAATGGTTGTTTCTCCTTCTTTCCAATCTGGCAGGTACAGAAGATGTTGTAGCAATAATGATCCCTGAGCCAAAGGGGAAAGAGATAGTGAGTCTGCTGGAGCGAAATATTACTGTGATGATGCATATAACAATTGGAACCCGAAACCTACAGAAGTACGTTAGCCGAACCTCTGTGGTATTTGTCTCCATCTCCTTCATTGTGCTGATGATCATCTCCTTGGCATGGCTAGTCTTCTACTACATTCAGAGGTTCAGATATGCGAATGCTAGAGACAGAAACCAGGTGAGTAGCTTTGCAAATGGACTTAATTTTCTCTCCCGCACTGCCCCAAGTTCCTTAAAAGGGTTTATGTCATTGTTATTTAACCTTTCCGAACCCATAGTAATGAATTGCACTTTAAATTAACCTGTCTTTTTATTGCCAAGAAGGAAATGTTTTATATGAAGGAAAGGGGCAATGAGAGAGTCAGCTAGTACAAAAACAAAAAAACAGGGAAGAAAGACAGGTGAATTAATAGATTCTTACACAATGAAGTGCTTGTTATATTTTTCACCTTCACTAGGAACTGTGGAATTCCCTCCCCACAGAGATGTGTCTGGCACCTGTTTCCCCTGGCCTTTGAGAACTGTTTTTAATGTTATATTTTTATATTGCTGTAATTCATCATGAGAACTTATCATGACGGGTTGTCAGAAATCTAACAAATAATAATAATACAATACAACAGCTAAGAGAATAACAAGATGATGTGCCATTTGACAGTTCTTGCACTGAATAAGTGCAGTGTCAGAATTGATAGTGCTATGCCCAGGAATGTGTTCACACTATTTTTATTTATTTTTTACTCCAGAGAAAACAACCATTAACACATTACTTAAAGCTAAGTAAGAGAATTTTACTCCTGGTTAAAAATGGGGCACCTAACTCCCATATGGCTTGTGATGGTAGCAGAGTTCTTACATTCCTGTTGTGTTGTGGGCACACTTCCTGCTTAGTCTCAGGTTGAGGAATTGGAACTGGAAATGCCAAAAGGCAACAGATAAGGAGCAAAAGGCCCAGACAGAGAGTAGTCAGATCTAGTAAAGTGGGAAATGGCAGTAAGTTAAAGAAAGCAGAAGTAGAAAAAAAGAAAAAAAAGCTGTAACTTCTTTTAAAAGTGGAGAAACTTCTGCAGATAGAGGATGAGTAAAATAAACTATTTTTGTATAGAAAATTGTAACTGTACAACTGCTCCATTAGTTTCCTATTTTCAGGTTTCTACCAGCCATCGAGCCTGTGTCTGCTTTCTGTAACCTCTCTTATCAGCATCAGGGTACAGAGATCCAGCAGTTACCTTTCTCTTTTAGCCCCACTGACTGAAGTAGCACCCACACCCCAGCCAAAATTTTGAACCAGCAGTTTGTATGTCTACACATATGCATCACTGCTCACATATATCAGGCTGTTTCAGAGACAAAAACAGACACCTTGGGGCCAAACTATACATTACATTTCTGTTACTTCTTCTTTAGTTACAGCCACAGGGATCCAGTTGTCATTAGAATCATAACATGCAAGGAGATGAGATTGTCCCTTCTCTCTCCTTGAACAAAGATCCCCCCACATTCTGGGCATGCCTATTAGATTCAGAAGGGGAAAAATATCCATTAGCGTCCAGTGGAACTTTTAAACTGCTAAACTTCATGCCTGTGTGGGAGGGCGATTTTCAGCCAAATCACATCTGGGGAGGGAAGGAATAAACCTCTCTATGCACTGTGATCACAGTGGCAGTCCTCCTCCACTAATATATAAATATATTAGAAAGATGCCATTTTGACATTGGACACATGGCTGGAAACATTGCTGTCATGGAAAAATTGTCAAAGCAACTTAAAGCTCGAAGAAACACGAAAGCCAGAGATGATTTTGAAGAAATTTGGTACATGTTTGTTCAGTACATTAGGAAAGATAGCATAATGACAAAGCCACAAGCAACTCATTGCGCTCTGGAACAATCTGCTAAGAAAATATCACAATATCCAATTATAATCATTTAAGAATAAACATATGGGCTATATTATACTTGCCTTATACTAATATATATACACAGAGAATACTTTGGGGGAAGGGGGAGATGGGAATTAAGTTATGTGTATTTGTACTTTTGTATTATATAAATGCAAAGAAAGAGACTAAAAAAATATTGTGAGCACATAATTCACTGGAGGAACTACAAATGGCTTCCGCTAAAGAGGATTAAGTATTACACAAATGGCTTCAGTAAAAGAGACTGAAAAGCTACATATTTCAGACATGCTAAAAATGCAAATGTGCAATACTGCTGACAAATGTAAGATTAAGCTTTGCATACCTTATTAAAGAATATTCAGAATGGAGAGTAAAATAGCCCACAGATTATATGCAAGTTTATTGGCCGAAAGATTGCTTGAAATAAATTCTGGAAAGCAAGGCTTGCACTTTTATTTTTATATTTCGTTCAACTGAAATTATGCTCAGTCAGTGGCATTGATGGCAATACATCTGTAAGCATCATTCATTGACATGCCATGGCTGTTATAATGGTCAACTTATTCTGCCCGTCAAGAGTCTCTTCATTGGTGCATGTGTAAAAAAGATACAATATCAACTTTCATGGCACATGTCCACCCATACTTTTGTCATAAATATGTTTTCTTTATTAAAAGTTGGAAATTCCCCTCCAACTTTCTAGCAGAGCTATGTTTGAAAGAGCAGATTGCAGTTGGTACACATCACAAACTGAATCTTTCCTACTAAAGAGAATAAAGATTCCTGTGGAATTTTTGGTGTGTTTTTTGACGTGTAGTGGTCGGAGTGTTGGACCAAAACCTGAGAGACCAGAGTTCATCTCCACTCAACCATGAACCTTGGGCCAGTCACTATCTCTTTTGCCTAACCTTGCTCATATGATGGTTGTGAGGATAATGTCAGGTGAACCACGTATAGGTGGGATCTAAATGTAATAAATAAACTGTCCCATTCTCCCTCCTGCAATCCATCAGCTGCATCTGATGAACTCTATGCAGATTTTAAAAACCACCACTGACTTATTCCTCTTTTTTGCTTTGGAATAAAAAAAATGGAATTTCCTTGGCCTAATGTTCAGAGAGTATCGATTTCCAAGTCCTGTTGTCAACATTTATTTGCTTGCCAGCTTTCATTCCGAAACTGAGAGCTGCTAATAGGGAGTCTTCACTTGACAGCTTTCTTTCAATCTGTGCCATTAGTCTTTGCTGCAACCATTTTCCTTTATTCCTGTGCCATGAGTTCTTCTATTAAAGTAGCCCTTCCTGCCTGGATCAAAATATAAAACATTAACAGTTAATATATCTTTGGCTGTATGATATGTAGAAATGATGTGAAACATCAACTTGCTTGCCTTTGGCTCTCACATATTCAGTATTTATTCTGTGTCTTCTTGGGCAAAGTGCTCAAAGCTTAATGTCCAGTGTAGTATTGCATGTTTGACATTTGAAGTATGGAGATTTTCCATCTCTCCTTCTAAAGCCATTTGTTGCAAACATTTGCCCTCTTTAGCTTGGCCTTTGTCATTCCCTCCGCTCAGTATAATGTTCACTGATATATAATGCATAGCAATAGCTATGATAATTCCATCATGGGTTGCTAACATGCTACCTGGGGGTAGACACGCATCCACAAGAACGTTCCTTGCTATCCCCAGGGTCCCATCCCTCTGCTTCTTCCTACACTGCAATGAGGCTTGGGGAGAAAACCCCTTGTTTAGCCAACAGAAGGCTTTTAAAAGCCTAATTATACTGCAAGGAACAATTTAGAGAGGGGTTGCATGTGTGGTGCCCACAATAGTTTTTCTGGATTGCAAATGTGGCCACGGTCCCAAAAAAGATTGGTAACCCCTGTTTCAGGTCATTCTTGCCAATATCTTAATCATGTGGTATTTTAGTTCTGTCAGCAGCCTATTTTAATTATTTAAATATGTGTTTCATTTGTTTTCTGCACTGGTTTGCTTTCCTTTTGACAGAGAGCACCCAAGCTCATGTCAAATTGGTTACAGCTCTAGAATTTTATAGCAGAGGAAGCTGTATAGTCTCATCTCAGATCTAAAACATAAAAGGCAAAAGGCAGGTGTCAGTCAGTGGACCATAACATGAGAAAAAAGTAGTTTCTCTGTTTGCTAGGAAGAAAATATCACTTCTGGTTGCAGTGGCAAAGAACAGTCCACAGGCATTATGGAAAGAAAAGGATGATGACTTCTGCCAGCCACTTAGATGAGCTTTACTACTGCTGCCACCATCACAAGCAACAGCAAAACTTCATCTTCCTTCAAATTAAAAAAAGGAATCCACCGCTGCTATCCACCATAGTAAATAACCCTATTCCACATAAACCAGTAAAAAAACAAACCCTGCTCCTCTCCAAATTGACAAAATACCCTTTAAAATTCACCTTAGATTAAAAGGTCAGCTTGGAATGTCATTGACACTTATGCAATGTAGATCCAGTGAAAGGAAGTTCCAGAGCTCTGGAGCCACTACCAAGAAGGCTCTTCCACATGCTGCCACACTATGAGCCTCCACAAGTAGTGGAATAGCTAACACAGCCTCCCCAAGTGAATACAGCTCCTCCTATAGGAAGAGTCACTGATCACTTAGAAGTTGCAGTATTGGAATTATGTTTCCTTTGTATAGGCTGCATGGGATGGGAGAATGTTCAGATGGCCCAACCATTTGAGTTGGTCCTGATCACTGGAGGTTTCCCCACTCAAGCAACACATGGAATGAGGAGAACGGGAACTGCCATGGATAAATGTCTAAACACTGTAAAAATGAGAAAGTATTCTACTTTGTCTTATATGTTGATCATATTTTTAAAACTTAAGTGTATTCCAAAAGTATCACAAATATTTAATCCGTTATTGCCCACCCTCATTTTCCATCTTAAACTGAATTTCTAATTCCCAAAAGTATTAAACATCTGCTGACTCAAAAGTTGAAGTTTCCAGCAAAAATATTCAGGGAGGCAAGGAGTGTGTCAGCATTTAATTTAAATGATGATCAATCAATATGAAAGTACATTTAGTAGGTGGAAAGTATTTAGTAGGTGGCATGGGGTTGTGTTCATCGCTAATCCTTCTTGCAGTGGATCCACTAAAATTAATGAACATGACAAACTGGATCCATTCATTTAAATAGGTCTTCTCTGAATCAAACATCATTTGGATGCAACTAGTGTTATTTTAATAACAAGTGGTTTTATTCTTAAATGTTTCATGAGAGCAAAACTGAGGAGCAAACTATCATGGCCATCCTGCCAGATCTATTTTACGCTAGCTCACATCCTTTGATATATATTAAAAGCGCACAAGAAATATTTTCCTCCCTCTTGCCTTTCCCCTCCATTCTGTGCAAGCTGTGAGAGAAATGGTGCCAAAGATAAAATGCTGCTTTACAAGATAATAGTTGGCGAGCATGTCATGATCAAGAGCTACATTAAATGTTCATTTTGTTATCTCCCTTCTGAGGAGCTGTATGAAGGACATGTTTCACATTTGCAAACGATGGACGTGATCCAGCCAGAGTGCACCACTTTTCAGCCCCCACTCCTTGTGGTGGCTGAAATTTGTGCCAACTAAATAGGGCTACTAAAGAGGACTCTGGGGGGCCCTGACGCAGCACTACATAATGGAATACGACCACCACACACACCCCTCGGTAAGGATGCCATCAGCATTTGACCAGGGCCTCTTGGGCAGGTAAACAACTCTGGTGAAATTATAAAACATAGCCTCCCAATGTGCAGTTGGAATCACATCTTTCTCTTTCCCTGCTTAGTATGGACTGTTTTGCCTCCATATTGTGCAACAGAAGCAAAGCTGTGCGTCCCAGGGAGAGGTGATGGCAGCCTTCTCCACGCTGCATGGCTTCTCTCCTGCTGCTCAGTACAGGGTGGAAGGTGCCTTTCTTCCACGATGAGCAGAAGGAGAAAGCGTTTCCAGGGCATGAAGCCTGCCCCCAGCACTACATCCTTCCCACCCGAGTAGGAGACCTTTGGGAGGTGTTAGGCCTGTCAGCGTGGCCCCAAGATGTTACACCCCATATATTGCACCAACATAATAAGGGCAATTAAACCGAAAATATATAACATGATTTAATTAGCAGGGGAAAAAGATCAAGAAATTCAAAAACATAATGAAATTTATCTACAAAAACATAACTAGGGGTTGTTGTTTTTAACCATGAACTGAAGGTCCTTCTGTGAACAGTGCAATGCTAACATCCAAGACTATATATCCAGTACACAGAGATATAGTAAATGCAAGAAACTCAGTGGAGCCCATTTGGAAGAGGAAGTGCCCCACATGTGTGTTGGATCACATGACAGGATTCTTCAGGAGCTCCTATACATTTTTATCAGTTCACTGTCTTCTTTACACTGAGTGGCTCCAACAATGAAGTGGAGTGACTCTGTATTTAATAATTGCTTAAACAAAAAGTGGGGGTAGGGGTGAGCAGCCAACTAGCAGTTTGGCCTAAGTTGATATCCTTATTATAGTCCATTACATAGTTTTAAAAAAGGAAATAACTGCAGCGACAGCTCTTAAAATAAACTGCTTTTTTTCTTTTTTTGGAAACTTAATCTACATTTCTTACTGCTTCCCCCCTTTCCAAATCTTTGCTTCTCCTTTCTAAAAACTGGAATGGTGCCTTGGAAAAACAAACAAACAAAAAAAGCAAATGGAAACAGATGGGTGAAGAATGATTCACATTCCAGACTTTCAGATGCAAAAAATATGTGGAATAATTTTTTACCCTAATTCTCCAGGCAGATGGCTTCACTCATGCAGGGATGGTGTGAAGTCAGTATGTACTTAGGTTGGGAGAAAGTGGATGAAGTGCTAAAGTGCCAAAGTCATTTTTCTTCGCTTAGAAAAGTATTCATTTAGCAATAAAATGTAGTGGGGAAATGCATTTTCAAATGTTGCAGAGTACGGAACATTTTCAGGTATTTGGCCAAGGAATGCAGTCTGGGATTCTGCCAGCTATATACCTCTTGCAAGATAATGGCAAGGCCTTTGCACAACATCCTGCAACTTCTTTTACATAGACCTTCCTGCTCACCTTCATGGTGTGGCCTGGGAAAGGGATGCAGACTGGATAGCTGTGCCTTAGTTCCTGGGTTTGGTTGCCCTAGACATTGCAATTTGCTTCAGTTTCAAGTTTTATCCCACACTGATAGTGTTTCCCTCTGCAGCGGTTTTATGGGTTTTAATATCAAATTTAATGGTTTTAGTTCAACCCAGCCTCTGTGCCTGCCTCTTTATTTGGCCACCAGGTTGTGTCAGGAGCTCGTCCTACACTCGAGTAGGACCCTGGCAGAGACACATGTCCAACTGGCATGTTCTCTCCCTCCTGGTCAATCATTCGGGAGCTTCAAAAGCTTTCTTCAGCCTGAACATCACAGTGACCGATGCCAACAGACATCAGCACACTTAGGGATCTGCAGAGTTTTCGCTGCTTGCATAACAAACCTCAGCAACTCAGCATTTTGGCTAATCTACTTTATTTACATATAAACACACACGGAGCACTGCAACATGGCTCCCTCTCTCTCTAGCATCAGACAGCAAAGAGAAAAAGAACAAAGGACAATAGTCCCACTTCACGGAACACAGTAACACAAACACCCTGTCTCCGTCACTTCCCACTCTGTGGAGTCAAAACATACACTGTCATGTGATAGACAAAAATCCCATGACTGCAATCATGGAGCAGGAATTCTAACAGGTTGCAAGACCTGCTGGATCAGGCCAAAGGCCCATCTTAATCCAGCAATATTTTCTCAGTGGCCATCTTGATGCCCATGGCAAGTCAGGACCTGAGCACAACAGCACCACCATCCCCTCCTGTGGTTTCCAGCAACTGTATTCAGAAGCATTGCTGCCTCTCACAGTGGTGGTGCAACTTAACCATTAGGGATAGTAGCCATTGATAGCTTTATCCTCCAGGAATCTGACTAATCCGCTTTTAAAGCCATACAAGTTGGTGGCCATCATTGCCTCTTTCTGGAGCAAATTCTGTGCACTGTATGAAGAAGTATTTGCTTTCGTCTTGCAAGCCCAACTGAATTCAGTAGGACTTACTTCTGAATCAGCCTGTTTAGGATTGTGCTGTAAGCAACACAGAGACAATAATGGACCAACTCTGATACCACCCATAATGTAACCCTGTTCTTGCAAGAGCACTCACGCATTCATTGAGCATGTTTGTGATTCCAACAACTGGTATTCAGAGGCATACTGCTAGCAATGGTGACCATTGCTAGATCTTGTGGGATGTACTTTAACTGTGTTTTGTGTGAAGAACCATTTTTGTTTGTCCTGAATCATTAAAAAAAAATGCTTCTACTTGCACAGGTCAGCACACCTGTTTCCCCTCCTATCTACCTAAGCCCCTGCCCACCTTTTTTAAAAAAAATGCCCTGCTCCCAAAGGTTGCTGGGCTCTCTGGAATATTATGTAGCATGAAATATGTAGCAAGGGATCAGCAAAAAACAGCTACACTTGATTCTTCTGTCATTGGTTCCTGTTCCAACAGATTGAACATCTATAACAATGTGAGATAATTAGATACCTTTTAATCCATCCTGCATCTGGTGTTTTGTCGATACCAATTACTCCCCGTATTAGTGACCTCTTTGAATCCAATATTGCATTTACGTAGCTCTTCTCTGTTTCATTTAAAATGATCTTGGACCATCAAACTATTACAGAGCCATGCAAGAACATCTGTGTGAAGGTGTGCTCTTTAGTAAAGAGTGATATATTACATTTTTAGCGCCGTCTCGGAGATGCTGCAAAGAAAGCCATCAGCAAACTGCAGGTCAGAACGATAAGGAAAGGAGATAAGGTAATTTTTTTCTTAAGTTTTCGTTTTAACCAATCAGGGTGGGGGTGGGCAGTGCAGTTAGCCATTGTGCCGTGGGCAATAAAATAAAATAAACCAGAAACCTTTGTGGGGGTTACTTTCTTCCACAAAAGGGCCTGGTGAGGACTGAGGAGAGTGCTGTCTGGAAGGCACACACTGGTTGCTCATACCTGCAGCAACCTGCTACATTGACTCCCCATATGGAGGAAGGGTTGAAATTGGCCTCTGTTATGTGCTTCAGTAGTGGTACCAACATGGTTCCCTCCAAGTATTGCTAGACTCCAGCTCCTGTCATTTTTGACCATTAACCATGGCTGGCTGGGGTTGGTAAGAGTTTGGAGTGCCACAGGTTCTCCATTCCTGAATTACAGGGATCCCTTTGCAGATGAACACTGTAACCAATTGGACTAAACCAAACTCTCAGAATCTGGAAGGACTTGGGGATGTTATTAAATGTCAATGTATTTCAGTCCGCCATGCTTTTCGTTGAAAATGTCGATCTCAATGTTTCTGTAGGAAACTGAACCCGATTTCGATAACTGTGCAGTGTGCATTGAGGGTTACAAACCGAACGATGTTGTCAGGATCTTGCCCTGCCGGTGAGTTGATATAACCATCCAATTAGAGAGATACAATTAATAAAGTAATTGATTTTTGTGGTGTTCTTCACAGGCCAATAATATGTCCTTGTCATTTGCTAACAGTGCAATATGCTTTAAACCCCCCCCCCCAAAAAAAACCCCAATTAAAGCTAAAGCAATAACAGTGGCTTGGGGGGGTGGGCCTACAGAAACAGCATTGGTGTTTGAAATTTGGTTGCCGGAAATTTATCTGATTGGGATTTTTTTTTAACTTACTGGATCACCTTAAAGTAGAAGCAATTTAACTGCAGTTTTCCTTAATATCATATATATAGCAGTGGTGTCATATACATGCCCCCTTTTCAGCTACCTCAGTGCACATGCTGCTAGTATTTTTGGAAAGTCCACATGAAAAATCCAATTTGGAGCAGATGATTTAGATCCAAAGGTTGCTTTGCTCTGATGGAAGAAGTCTTCCTTTGTCATGGGAATAGAAGCTTTGGACCCAATCTAATGTAATATGTTCCTTTTATGATCAGTGGGCGGGGGGGGGTGGAGAGTAAACCAAAACCAGTAAATAAATAGATGTGACAGACTGCATGCATCTTTTTCCAAGCAAAGAAGCAAGCCTGTTAGGGAATCAATGCCCATTACTCCAATTCTCATCCTACGCAGGTTGATAGGTTCTGTGTTCACAGATCAAATTGTATGCTGTCAGTTCTCTTTCTGCAGTTGCAGATCTTGCGTTTTGCAGTATCTCAAGTCATGAATACAGAGGTGGAACACAATAAATAGTTTTTTCTTATTTATGCTACTTTTCACAATACCAAGGATGATAAATCTGCTGTCAACAGATAAATGTTTCTTAGGGTCTGGTTTTTAATATGGAAAATTGCTTCCATTTTATTTCATCTTCTGAAGTTTTTATTTAGGGAGCTTTTTTCTACTAATTTTACATTTGAAATTACAAGCTAGGTTCCATCCACAACAATTTATTAACTACAAAGCACTTCTATTTTTCAGTACAGGTCTTCTTTGATCAGGTTTTTCTTTTCAAAACAGATGGTATCAACTATAACTTTGAGAAATTGTGAATAGATAAATTGTATAGATTTTATTCATTTTTCTCCCTTTGTAGGCACCTCTTTCACAAATCTTGTGTAGATCCATGGCTACTAGATCATCGTACCTGCCCTATGTGTAAAATGAACATCTTAAAAGCACTAGGGATTCCGGTAAGCATGTAATGTGGTAGAGCACTGAACATGGTATTTTCATTAATCCTAATTCCACTTTTTAAAAAAGTGAATAAGAAACTATCATCCTAGTTAGCATTATAGTTCTGTCCTGAAGATTTTGGGTCCCCTAAAGCCATTTTCTCACCAATGCTAATAAGACAGTATAAACTACACAACCCCCCCACACACACACCCCATGTGACATTTTCAGCATGAACCATAATATTTAATGTACGGAAAAAAACTGAAGCTCAAAACTTCCCAGATCGGATAAACACACAACCCATAAAACAAAACACAAGGCAACAAAGTAAGCAACCCTCCCCAAAACCGACAACCCCTACAACAAAACACCCCCAAAATCAAAGAATACCCACACATTTTTAAGCGAAAAATTAAGTGAAAATTGTGAGGAACAGAGTGTGTCTGAGGGTAGCATGGCACCCCCCAGTACCACAATGGGGATCCCAGCAATAACACCATAAATTAGCAAAGCATCTAGTAGATATCATCCATTAAGATACCTGAAGGGTTACGAAGAAAACATCTAAATTAAGTATTAACTCCATATACCAAGCATGTATCAGTTCTGAAAAAAAGGCACATAATGTCGTATGCCTCCAATTTCGATAAACATTTCTGTGATGATATGTCCAAGATAAGATTACTGTTTTAGGCTGTAGCCATAACCCCAGTTACCTTGCATTAAGGATCATTGAATTCACTGGCACTTACTTCTGAGTAGACATGGTTAGGCTTATGCTGTTACAGACGTTGGTGGTTTGGTGCCATCAACAAATATCTAACATAACAATCTAGGTATGGATAGTCTCTAAATGACCATTTGCTTTCAGAAGAATTTGCAAACTAATAGAGACTATCCTGTAAAGAGAAGCCAAAATGCATGTTTTGAAATCCATGACAAGGTAATATTTGGAACTACAATGAACTATATAACTAAATGAACTATTTCTTCCTGTAATCCAGAGACAAATATTTCCTTTCAGAATCTCTCTCCCTATTTCCATTAGACTCTTCTTTCTTGTTTCCATTAGCCCAATGCAGATTGTGTAGATGACATACCTCCAGATTTTGAAGCTTCTATAGGAGGACCACCAACTAATCAGATTACAGGAGCAAGTGATATAACTGTGAATGAAAGCTCTGTAGCACTGGATCCTCCTGTCCGGACAGTTGGAGTACTACAAGTCATCCAGGATGCAGACCCTCTTCCACAGACTGGGGAAAATAACCTCAACACAAGCAGTAAGTTCTCAACTCATTTGCTTAGAGTGGATGTTTCAAATGTGATTCATAAAATCGCCGGTGACCATTCTGTAGTATTTTCAACAGGGATATGGGTAAGTCCTGTTTCACATTGAAAATACTTCAGCAGAACTGGATTTCTCATTTGAAATTCCAATAGACATCCCAAATGCATCCTGTAATCCATTCCAAACCAAATCTGATGGGTTACATGGAATCGCGATGTTCACAGTGATCTCAGATTGGCTGCAGTGAAAACAAAAATTGCACTGAAGGTGCAAGCAGGCACAACCACATAATGAAAGAAGGTATTGGAAGAGGGTTTTGTGGTGTTATGCCAAAAATATTCACTTGTGAATATGCAGTGCGATCATAGTTCTAACTGCGAATATGCAGAGATCTCATGTGCCAGTCTGGTGTAATTCATTTATTATCAGAAGACTTTAAAGGTAAGCTTGAGTCCTGAGTGGGCCTCTTCTGGCAAACAAGTTGTCGCTCTCCAATCCTTGAATTGCAGGATTGCTCCATGTAACCCAAAGCAAATATGTCTGTGGCTCGCAAGAGTGTAAGCACAGGTTATATTTGCCTTTCTGTTAGGGTTCAGTTCTGCAGAAAGATGATCTTCTAGTCCTGCTATACATTTACTCTTCATAAGCCACAAGGGGACACAACATGTTTGGGTTGTGTCAGTCCACAGTAGCTGGCCTCAGTTTCAGCAGGCATTGCAGTATCTTACATTTGCTACCACAGCATACTTGAGCGGCTTCCAGATTTGACGATTTTAAAAATGCAGTTCTAGCAGGGACATTACTCTCCCATTGGTTTCTTCCCACATGCATTTCAAAAGTTCAAAAGGAGCTTTAAACTCATATCAATTACAATGGGTTTTATACCTAGGTAGCTGGGATTAGGATTACAGCATCTGTTAGCTATACACATTGAGTTTCCTGCTACACTTTTTGGTTTTTTTTAAATAATCATACTTTTTCTGCTTTCTTTTTTCCCCTTTTCTTTAAAAAATAAAATCACATGTTTGTGACTTTAAAACAGGAAGCTGACTGACTGACTCACAGATATGAACTAACCAGGGCATACAGCTAGAATTTACTGTAAAATGGGAGCTGTGGGAAAGAGAGCATGTTGCAACATATGGGGAAAAGTCTTCTCTCTACATTAGCTCTGAGGAAAATATCTTCATAGCTACCCAAAGTACTGTTTCAGTTAGCGCTGTCAATCTGGGATATTAAAGGGAATCCAAGATTTTTTTTATGAACAATTTAATAAACAAAACCTAATATTTACTAGGGATAAGGAAGGGGAAAACATTCTACATTTCAATAGCATAACAGAATCAGTATGACCTATAGAATGCAACAAGTTTCCCCAGAATTTGTGGCCCCACCAATGAAAATCTGCCTTGTTTGATTAAAATTAGCCTTTAGTTGATAAATCTACTGGTTAAGCCAATTAGAGTTTGCAGGCTGAGTTTTTTGTTTTTTTCCCTATCCTTCATCAAGTGCTTTGAGACTATGGAAGTAGAGGTAGCCCCGGTGGAGTAGCCCTGGTGAGAAAACTTAAAAGCAAGGCTGCCTGAGGACTCTGTGTGAATATGGCATAAATTAGGCTCAGCACAACCCTGCAAAAAAAATAAAATAAAAATCACACAGATGTTTATGCACTGTTGGGTCCTCTGTATCCTCATTTCACCGTCTCGCCTATCTGGGGATTTTACACATTTGGCACATGATTGTCCACACGCTTCATTTTTTGGTCTTAGATTTTTTCATAGATAATTCCTCTGTGTCTCATTCACAACAGTGAGTGTGTTTCCATGCTGCCTTTTTCTGGCCCCTCCTCTCAGTCACAGCTTCCCTGCTTTCCGCCACCTCTTCCCGTTCGGAGCATGCATGCAGGAAGTTTGGGAACTTTGGAGGAAGAGCAAATTTTTACCAACCCCTGGTTATCGGGGCAAAATGGAGGCTTACCCTTTTGGTGGGAACAGGTGGGCAACCTCCATTTTTTATTATTTTGTAAATATCCTTTGAGCTGCGGGAAACAAAACAGTTAGTTTGTGCAAATGGAAATGTGGGTGTAGCGAGAGAGGCCGCCCACAGAAACATTGCCACATGTATGACAAGCTGCCTACCTGAACAAATGCGCTATCAAGCTTCCATGCCAGTGATGACTGCAAATTTATAATAGATGGGGGAAGTTTACTTTAACGTATTTCCCACTGTAAGAGGAAATCTGGATTCAATGTTTTTAAAAACATGGCCTGAGATTTTGATGATGGTAACATGGAGTGGACCGTGCAAAAGCCTTGTGTGGGAGAATAATACTGATTCCCCAGTAAACTTCCATCTGGAAGCACATAGGGATCTGCGCATATATCCTATTGTCAGGCATTCAGGAGCACCTTTAAAAGACGTCTACTGTCAAGGCAGCTGAAGAGCAGACATGACAAAGAGGGAGTGATATTGGTTACAGTGGGATGCAGGGAAGGAGGGAGTGGGGGGCGGACCGCCCCAGGTGACTTTGCTGAGGGGGGTGACATTTGACGCCCCACCCGCCTGTGACTCCCAAGCCTACCCTGAGCCGTAAAGGAAAGGGGGGAGCGGTGTCATTTTGCCAACAGCATTCCCTCCCCTCGTTTTGACAGCTTGGGGGAAGCTTGGGAGTCGCAGGCGGGTGGTGCACGAATGTCTGCCATCAGCAGCTCGCTCTGGCCCCGGCTGCATGGTGCGTACATTGCTGCATGCACCTGAGCAGCTGTCCTGCATCTGGGAGGACACGCTCCGCGCCACGCTGTGCCCTCCTCAGGAGCGCGCCCACCCTGGGCAGCGCGAGCATATGCTTCACTGCTGGTGGGATGACATATGACAAGGGAGGTGCTCACAATATAAATTTTGATAAGTGACATATTTTTATGTTTACATCTTCTGGCTGAGAAAATTCCCCAAAAGATCTGTTTGGGAAGACCTTGGCAGGAAGTGCAAATCCCAAGGAATCTGCAGTTCCTGTTCTCTCTGCAGCCCTGCTGTGGTGAAGCCAGCAGCGAAGCAATTGAATATGCCAACCCACCTGTCAAACCTGGCCTTCAGGAGAGTGTGTAGATAAGTAGATCTGGCCAGTAGGCCAGATCCGGTTCTCCACCCCTCAGTTAAAGTTAATGGCTTCCAAAGTTGCACACTGGAAATACTGTGTGACTTCCAACAAGCATTTTAAGTTCTTACGTGCCATTCCCCTATTATGTTACTCAGAGTTCAGCATAGGTCGTTGCTCTTCTAAAATGTCACCTCAGGAGTTCATACGCTTTCTATTTCTGCTAGTGTTGTCATTGGTTCAATATCATTCAGTCACACCGAGACCCTAGGAATGTAGATGCCAGTGCATGTTTCTCAGGGAGCTCACCCAGTCTAGGTGGATTAGTTAAATGGATTAGTTAAATGACTCAAGCAAAACTGTTTAGTTTCCTAAACGCAAGTCTGAATACCCCAGTTTATGTGTTTTGTGGATCAAGTTCTTTATAAGACTCAAGGCCTTTATAGGTGTGTGGCTGTTGTGAGTTGGCTTTTTCAAGGGCATCATGCTAATGAAATCCTGCTTTGGAGTTTTTGACCCCCTGCTGTCTCAGCTGTTCACATGATTAATGGCACATGACGGAGTTAGCAACCAGCAGCAGTCAAACTTAGCTCAGTGCAGATCTTGGGAGCTCACAACCAGAGCTCGCAAACAGGGGCGTTTGCAAGGGCTTTTAGCAGGGGAGGCCCAGGTTTCTGTCTCTTGGTGTGTATAGGACCAGAGACATGGAGGGCGAGGGAGCTGTTGCAGTGACCTGTAACGCCTGTGCCATGTTTGTCATTCTGCCAGAGCACAAGCAACAGCGCACTTGTAGCAAGTGCAAGGTGGTTGTCTTGCTGGAAGTGAAGGTGCAGCAATTCAAGGCCTGCCTAGCCACACCTCAAGCAACAGGACAACATGCAGAGTTGCTTGACAGAGCTGAGCTGACTGAGATTGAACACCAAGATAGATGAGGTGCCCCCAGGGTGGAGAAAGTTTGCCCATTGCAAGAGTCTAACCCCTGGAGGAATATGACGTGCAGAAGTAGGACAGTCACAAACCACACTTTGTCTGTTAGAGTTGCAAAGTCGCTTCCACCTCCAGTCTTCTGTTTGGTAGCAGAAAGATATGGGCTTTTATCAGTATAAATTATTTCTTTTTAAATTATTATTCATGTAAAATGTGACAGGTAAGCAATATCTCATTAGTGAGGATCAGCCCAATGTTCAAATCCCCTGCTTCTAGCCAGATAGAAAGATGCTGTATTTATTTTTATGCGAAATAGTATTATCTATATCTATCTATCATCCATCTATCTATCATCTATATCTAGGGTACTTGTAACCCAGTCTTAATTAAAATAAATCCCAAATCAGGGGACAATATCAAAACATACATCAAATAATATAATATACATAACAATAAGGAAACAATTATAAAGCAAGAAGAATCTTTATTGGGAGGTTATGTATTTTTATGTTTTTATACTGTATAAATCTAACGAACGGTTGTTGCAATTCTAAAAATCCAACCTGAGCATGCTTACTCAAGACATAAGTCCCATCGACTTCTTCCAAAGTGTACTCTGGAATATACTTTGGAGTGTATTTTCATTTTCCAAAGTCTACTTATGATGATAGCCTAAAAATTCTGATACTATATTTGTCAACCACATTGAAAATTTCACCGTGAAAAGAAATATTTTAAAACAACATCAGGGTGATTTAAACCTGATAGATTTAAACAAATGATGCATAAACAGTACCTGTGCTTTTAGGTGCCCCAGTGGTACTTTGCAGTTTCCCAAATAACTGAAAAATAGTTAATTGGCTTCTTTTTTTAACAGAGAGAATAATAGGCAAACCTTTCTTGCTGCTGTGTTCCAATAATGCTCATGGAACTTCAGGATGGCAAAGACAGATTAAAAGTCTAGCTAAATGCACTTAGAACAAAGGTATTCTATTAACTTGGTTCTGTATATTCCCATAGCTGTACTGAAATAAGTTATGTGAGAGCTTTTTGTTCACATGAAAAATCCCAATAAATATTCCAAATATACAAATATTTACAGGGTGAAGCCAGATTGGGCGCAGCTACTGATGGCATGCAGTATGACTAAGAACTGCAATTGTTGATGGCACACATCCAATGGCCAGGGTGTTCAGTGGCTTAACAGGAGATTATGAGCAGCACCCTTGTCAGTTCCAACAAGTCTGTTCTAAATGTGATGAAGGCTGCAATCCCAACCCTGTTTAAGTGGGAGTCAACCCCATTTAATTCAATAGGACTGACTTCTGATTAATCATGGTTTGATTGCTCTATAAGTCTGGCTCCATCCTAGTAATGCTTCCCCCCCCCCCCCTTGTCTTATGTCTAGGAATTCTCTATACAGAGGGAACTGGGTCACGTGGCTGATGGACCACAGATTCATCACCCCTGTTTTAGAGAGTTCTCTTAGGACCTTTACCCTGAAGATTATAAACCATGAGCACATCCACTTTTCTTTCTTTCTTTCTTTCTTTCTTTCTTTCTTTCTTTCTTTCTTTCTTTCTCTCTCTCTCTCTCTCTCTGTGATGATAGATGTTACTTCTGATTAATGATTATATACTATTATGCATAAGCACATATTTCCAAAACACACACACACACACATACCCTGTCACATGCATAGTGCTGTTACGATTATGTCCATTACTTTTTTCATACTCGTCTTTTCAGTGCAGTCCATGACCCCTCTAGGCATTCAGTTCTTTATTTCATTTTTTGCTAGAGACCTTTCACTGCAGCAGGTTTAACAGTCACTGGCTCCTTGCCTAGGGAAGCATATGCTGCTCTGAACGTCTTAAGAATGAGGAAGAATTGCATTCGAAACAAGCCATTTTCTGTTACAAGGGAAAGAAGAAATTATTCAGGGCCTGACTGTAGCAATGGGTTATTTACAGGCCTGAGGCTGCCTGGAATGCACACAATGAAAGCTACTCAGCAGCTGTTCAGTGTAAAATGCATTCAAAATCAATTTCTAAAATGAATTTATTCTAAAAGCTGCTTCTTCATGGTAGCCATCTTGCTAAGGGAGGGTTAACTTACCACCTCGTGACAGCGTATCGTTATAGGTGCACACCCATCACAGGAGCACTTCAAAGGCTCTTTTGCATCCACCAGTTGTTCCCACAGCTGTACTTTCACCCATGCAGCATTTCTTTATAGCTAGTGTAGACTCCTCTTACCGTTTAGGTTGATCACTAAGAATACAGGAGGTAACAGAAACAAGGTTTTGCCTCCACTGGATCAGGTCCACTGGACCTTCCCCACACCACAATATTCCGGAAGGCTGAAAGGATGCCACTGTCTGTCTGAAATCACTCCGGTGGAAATGATACAAAAGATTTTGTTACGTTGTGGGCAAACATAGTAGATGACACAGTGATTTCTCCAGAGCAGCTCTTTATTGTAGCTGGACAGAATTGAACAGCAAACAGCTCAGCCGGCCTGCTTTTATAGGAGCCGGCTGTCAACATTGTATCAACAACAACCCAGGGTTTCCCGCCTAAAATAACTGACGTGGACCTGAGTGAAAACTATCTACAGTATCCCCCTGTTGGCCCAGGGGGAGAACATCAGTACATAACAGATTTGCATACCGTTTGTGCTTGGTGTTGCTTTCTTATCAAGACGACTTCTTTGCCTTTCTCAGGGCTTGCCCAAGACATTTTGCGGCATGAGGTATAGAACAAGATGGCAAACACACACACGCACATTGCCCATCATTCATAGCTCTGCCCTCCCAACACCTGACTGCCACTCTGTGCTGACCAGCATCTCCCACCTGCCTCCCTCTGCCTCATAGCAAGGCCTGTCCTGCCTTTTCTGCTTTTTAAATGCAGCAGACTTACCTGGCATTCCTTAATGTACTGTGTCAGCCTTCACCACCCTGACCCCTCCAGGGGTTTTGGACTGTTAACTCCCGTCGGCCCAGCGAGCATGGCCTCACTTCGCTGGGGCTGATGGGAGTTGTAGGACAGAACAACCAGAGGGCACAAGGTTGGCAAAGGCCGCATGTCAAAAGAAATTATTTCCCCAGAATTTCCAGATTAGCAGAATAATAATAAAATAGTACAGTTTCCAAGACTTTGGGGCAGAAAGCCTAAATGTATGTGTTTTAAATGTATGGTGATCTTACCTCAACAGTAAGACTAGCTTTGGAAGAGAGGTTCAGTTTTTTTAGTAGTCGGAACTGTTTTTACTAGGCTGGATCCAGACTTAGTCATGCTTAGCAGTAGACCCATTAAAACCAATGGGAGTTGTGCTAGTCAAGTAACTAAGGGAAATAGTATTGATTTCAATGTGACTGGTTGTTGTTGTTTTTATTTAATGGACTGTTGTTGTGAGTTTATTTTACTAAGGAATGGTAGGTATTGTTTTTTAAAAATAATAATAAGTAGGAAGAGCTGTACAATTAATACACATGTAAAGCAAAAGAAACTCATAGCAGTATTCCAGGCATCCCCTGTAGAGGCAGCAGGAAATGTTTGGGGATGGGCAGAAAGCAGAACAAATGTAGAGAAGAGCAGCTTGCCTTTGTAGCAAGAATCAATTTGTTACAGAGTCAATTGTGCATATCAAACACTGTTATGGAGTATAAGCAAATTGCGCCATGGCAATATTTCACACAGACAGGCTCTTGGTCTTGCAAGGTGAAAACTAGGCTAGCCAGTTTTGGTCTCTGGTGGGTTGCATCATTTTATGGCAGTTTGGCTTCCTCAGAATCATAGAATTGTAGAGTTGGACGTGACCTGTGGGCCATCTAGTTCAGCTCCCTACAATGCAGGAATATGAAGGTGGTCTGTATGGGAATCAAACCCGTGACCTTGGCGTTATCAGCACCAAACTCTAACCAACTGAGCTAACTGTCACTTCAATCAATCAATCAATGCCACTTGATTTGATGGGAATCACTGCACTGGCACAGAGCTGATTCCCACAGAGAATCGGGGTCTTTGTCCTTGTACAATGGCTTTTATGCAATAACAGCGCAATGTTGACCAGAAAATATCTCAAGATTTTGTTTTTTTCCCCCACCTCCATCCATCATTCTGTCTTCACATAGCTTACATTTTCAAGTTGGATCAAAGCTGGTTTGGGAGCAAACAACGTCAAAACACAGTATTTCTCAAGTAACTGCAGGACTGATGTGGAAAAAACTCGCAGAACGAAAAAACTCGCAGAACGAATTAATTTCGTCTTGCGAGGCACCACTGTAGATATGTGCTGAAACTCAGCCTGCTAGATAAGGTGCCTGTTTAGCAGGTGTACATAAACCACATCTTCCATTTGCCAGAAACTGGAAAGTGGGGTGGCTTCAGAAATCATGAAGCAGTGAGCATGGATGTACTAGTGATTCCAAACGCTTCTTCAATGTAATGCCTGCACAAAAAACACACTCATAAACAGTAAGCTGTATCTGTTTCCCTCGTTCCCCACATTCACATCAGCACTTGCCACTCTATTGTAGCAAAAGTAGCAGGAACAAGCAGCACAAACAGAGCAAGAGGTTCCAATTGCACTACACTGAGGGTTTTTAACACTGCCCATGCAGTGTTCTTCTGCTGTAAGATACATGATTTTCTATGCTTCAGAAGGGACATTCCCTCATCTTCTGTCACGATAATTTTCACTCACTTTTTACAGGACAAAGAGAGGGCATTCCACATTGAAACCTCCGTTGTGGATGCACCCAGCGATCATTCCTTTCCCTTTGTATGCCAACTGGGTTATTGCATTGTTTGCTTCTTTAAAATGCCACCTCTCCTTAGGGCTTCTTCCTTAGAAATTAGTTGGTTAAGAGCCTCTGTCAATCACTGATCTGTCTTCAGTGATGGATTGGAAAATCCTTTAATGAGTTTTCAAAGCACTTGTCAAAGCTACTGTCTAGATAGTAGCTCAGTGGTAACACAACAGGGAGCAGAAGAGACAGTTGCAGTCTTTAATTATATTCCACCCATAGCTTTGTACAGCTTTATATCCCAGTCATTAGCTATATGCGTTGGACTGTGCCTACACAGTTTTAGTGTTAGGCTCTTTTAATGTTAGTTGGGTGGGTTTTCTAAAGTGCATTTGAAAGGTACAGTGGAGGTAATGACCGTTGCTCAACTGGACTTAGTCTTTTAAGTCTCGCCACATTATCACTTCCTTAACTTTCCTTTTTGCAAAACTTCTTTCATGCATCTGGTTAAGGGTTTCAAAAAATTGTTGATATCAAATATGTCTTCTGCCTTTCCTGTAGAAAGAGCTATTCTATAGTCTCATCTTTGCGGAATGTAAGGTGATGAAGCAAAAAAGACTTGGCATATTTGGAGTATATTTGGGCAGGCTGTGCGTTAATGTATTGGGGGCAGATTCAGACACTTTGGGCTTACTTGGTCTCTGGTCTTCCCCATCAACATAGAAGCATGTTTGCAGAGTGGGATGCCGTGTCTGATTTCACCAATGCCCTTTGTTTTACCAATGCCCTTTGAGTTCACCAATGCCCTGTGTTTTATCATCACAGAAGTGTGATGATAAAAATTTGACATCCCACATTCCATGAATCTCTCTGTGTACTGGACACCTGAACATGCATATATGAATTGCACAAAGACTTGGGTGTTTTGTAAGAAATACAGGGGAGATAATTTCACAGTGCCTCTACCTGTGGAACTAGTTTTTTATGTGTGTTTTAAAGATGGATTTACCTAGTGTGTTCTGTAATTGCTGTTGTGATTATTTTGTCAAAGAGGTATTTATACCACAAGTCCTTTATTATAGGACAAAGCTACAGAAATCTGGAGAGATTTCAGGGAGCTTTAAATGCATAATTGCTTTGGAAACTCTAATTGGGATAGTTATCCTGAAGCTACAATTCTGCAATCCAGTATTGGCTGAATGTGGATTTATTTAGTTGGTCTTCAGTTTTAGATCAATTTTTTAAAAAAATTCAAGCCCAGATGGGCTTTTGTAGTTTCAGTTTTCATTCCTAAAATGTAAATTTATAAAAGAAGAATAGTCAAAATTACATAAACATTCTTATATGTTACTGTTGAAAAGCCAATAGGAAATCCAGCTGTTTTAGTACGGTAACAATTTTATACATTGTTGCTTGACTCAAGCAGCTGCTACTCCTCCGCTTCAGAAGTCTTGCAGGCAAAATATAGGAAGACGTATGTATCTAAAAAGCCATGGACTTAGATTCAAGACAGCCTTAAAAAATCAACAATAACACAATTTGGTCACAGAAGACATTTCTCTGTGCAGTGGAAGGGTGTATCATATATTGATCTTCCAGGAAAGCCTGCTTTCTAGTCCATCAACATCTGAGGTATGGTTGGTGGCATAAGGGACAATAGCTCCTTGATTGTGGTACCCAGAGTTTGGAGTTCCACACTTGGGTGATCCAGTTGCCTTCCTTTCTCTCTGTGTTTTGGCACTGGATAAAAACTAAATTGCTTAATCATGCATCAAGAGGCTAAAAAGGTAAAGGTACCCCTGCCCGTTCGGGCCAGTCTTGCCAGACTCTAGGGTTGTGCGCTCATCTCACTCTATAGGCCGGGAGCCAACGCTGTCCGCAGACACTTCCGGGTCACGTGGCCAGCGTGACAAGCTGCATCTGGCGAGCCAGCGCAGCACACGGAACGCCGTTTACCTTCCCGCTGGTAAGCGGTCCCTATTTATCTACTTGCACCCGGAGGTGCTTTCGAACTGCTAGGTTGGCAGGCGCTGGGACAGAACGACGGGAGCACACCCCGCCGCGGGGATTCGAACAGCCAACCATGCGATCGGCAAGTCCTAGGCGCTGAGGTTTTACCCACAGCGCCACCTGCGTCCCAAGAGGCTACTCTGTGATAATTTGGTATTGGTTTGCCGGTCTGTTAATGCAACTTTTTTCTGTTTTTGCTTTTATTTCCCTATGGGTTTTATTGGTATTGTTTTTGTTATGATTTTTAATTTCCTTTTACACAAAAGAAATGTGGGCCATTAAGTATTGCAATAAAGAAATAAACCCACACATGCATTGTTGTAAGTTTTAACACCATATATACACTTGCCAGGAAGTTACAAGTGGTTTCAGTTTCCTAGCATTTGTATACATGTAGAAAAACTAGAGATTGCACATTCCTTTCATGGAAGTACTTCCCTTGATGTTACTTCATAGCATTGGAACCAGGCATGAGATTGCAGAAGATGGAGAACAAACAGAACAGAGGAATGGGGAATTCTAGAGAGGTAGATTGAAAGGCAAAACAATCCAGGGGAGGAACTGTCCTTAACTGGAAGATTGTTTTAAAGTTCAGGAGATGTAGCAAGCCTTGCCAACCAGTTGTGTTCTCATAAGGCTCCTGAGATGCTGCAGACAAAAAGCTGAGGCTGAGGTGGTTGCTTACCCAAGATTCATCCACTGAACAATCCAGGACACTGGCTTGGGGAAGGGTTGGAGGGAACAGAAACACACACAGTTAAGAATACACGAAAGAGGAACAAGTGGCCACAGCTCAGGGGTATGACACTACACTTTGCATGTAGAAGATCCCAGATATTTCCCACTCAAAAGACCAGCGAGGAAAGGCCACTCAATGCCTTGGACCATGAGAGCGTCTTCCAATTAGAATAGGCAGTACTTTGCTCAATACAAGGCATCTTCTCTCATTTAAGGTCAGATTGTAGGAGCTAAGTTGGAATTTGGGGGATGTGAGAATTTGGCTTTGACATTCTTTTCTTATTTCAGGTGAGCCGGAGCCAGCTGTCAGTAGCGATTCAGATATTTCGTTGATCATGGCAATGGAGGTTGGACTCTCTGATGTAGAGCTTTCTACTGACCAAGACTGCGAAGAGGTGAAATCCTGAAAAAGCAGCTCAAAAGACCCTTCCACTAAACTAAAGGGCAGTAGTGGGGAGGGGAAGGAAAAGAATTAAGTTCTGTCAGATTTGGACCACTGGTGTACACATGCATTCTCATTCACACATGTACACACACACACACACACACACGCATAACCATACACACGTCCAGAACGTTTTGTGAACTCCAGTACGCTCCATTCTAGGATGGTCATGAAAAGCAATAGCAACAGACGTGTCTGCTTGGATGCAATTTCATCATTAACTCGGTGTGTCCATTTCACTGATACTGGAAGGTGATCAGAAGAGTTATTCACCTCCTTGGTGGTTCGTAACGATGTAACTGAAATGACAGCTGGTGTGTTTTCTACCTTTCTTCAGTCCCTGGTTGTTGTTGTTTTTTTAAGCAGAAGAAAGCACTCCAAGGTGATTATTTATAGCTTGTTTCGGATGGACATGTCTTTCTTCCTCTCAACACCCCCCCCCCCAGCTTTTTCAAAAGTTCAGCCCATAAATCTGAATAATTTTATGGGTCACCAAGTTAGTGAATGAGGTAAACATTGCTTTGGAAAGAAATGGTGCTTCAGAGCAGTGTCTTGGTCTGAAGCTTCTTTTCATTGTGGTTTTAGTGGGACTTGGAGATTTGTGCTTCCGGGTCTCCCAGCCAGGAGATAGGTGACTGGATTTACTGAAGTTGGTGACTTGCTACTTAATGTTATTAGTTCGCATTCAGAGTTTCATGGCTTGCACATATGATACCAAGTGAGAGAAGATCAAGATGATAATAATGGGATTAAAAGTCAGCCTGTTCTTGCAGCCTATTTGCTATATTTTCTGTCATCACAAATCTCTCATTCCTTAATGGTCTTCCCTATGATTAGCATGTAATGAGATTCACTTTCCCCCCCTTCTTCTTCAATGAAACTGTTTGTGGTAAGGGGAAAAGAGAACAGAAATTTCTGGAAGTGTGGGGGAAGAAGCTAGGTGATGATGGCCATAATAGGAAAGTTACAAATGGACTGAAGTATTTTTTGCATAACCACCTTTACCACCACCCAACACTCTAGTTCACTCTTGCTTCCTCTGTTCATAGGTGAAAACACTTCCTACTTCCAAGGTCCCTTTCAGTCAATAGGGGTAAGAATGTGCACACACTCCATCAAATGTACAGCTCTGTGCTCATTCTGCTAGATGAAGGGCCAATCCTCCAATTCAGGTAGAGGACATGTGTTCATGGGTGGCAGCAAAAGCACACGAGGGCTGAGATTATTCCCTGCATAACCTTTAGTCAAATGAAAAACTAGCACATTCAGACCTGCATTGAAGCGATTCACTAGTGTGCACAAACAGTGGGAAAGAGGCTCAGAGGCACTGAGGCACTTTTACTGGCATGTGTGAAAAGATACTCTCACAAAGTATTCTGTTGTTGTTCCTGGTATGGAAGTCAACTCTTGCTCCCTGGCTTCTGAACTCACTTGGATGTAGATCCTCAGCGGGTTAAAGAAAATGATGAGGCTCTTCTTCCCATGTCATATTTTTGAATTGTAATAGAAACCTGAAACATTCCAAAATGAATTAACTGTCAGTTTCAACTGCATATGTTGAAAAGGGTTGCCATTAAACTCAAGAGATCTTGAATTGTGCTGTAGTTTCAGGGGATTTGCTATTGATACAGAGGGCAATTGTATATTTCAATCAAAATACTTAAGCGTTAAGGAGGACTTTTCAGCTTGTTGTCTTTCATAAAAGGGTATGCTATTACTCCTGACAATATGAACAGTGATTTAAATTGCGGTAGGTAAATAGGCTTAGCACTGTAGCCTGTGCTAAAAAAAATAAATACAATAGAAACAGAATCTATTAGAATTCCTGCATTAGAGTAGTACTATAAGGATTGTTCAGATATAATGCCATCTGCCCATAGTTTGGCACTTTGCGAACAGGTCCTGTGCCCACATGCTCCCACCCACTCAGTGGCTAGATTTTGTAGGGCCTGGCAAAATGGCTACAGCAGCTACCTCCCTCTTCATTTCCTGAGGGGAACCTTGCAGTGGGTGGTAGGAGCTGAATGTCTATCCTGAGAAGAGGGGGATACACGCCTAAGGGGCTTATTCATGTAGCACCATGAATTTGGTTTGGTGTTCCATCTGAAGCAACCCTAAGTGTTACTATGGAGCTGTCGTAATTCCCCTATATAGAACATTGCTTTCAGTGAGCTTTAAATCACTTTGAAAGATCATGCTTGCCTCAACATGTTGAAGGCTTATGTGTGGGAAGGTGGGCACCTTCAAAAAAAAAAAAAGCTGCCATCTTCTACTTATTCTTTCATAATCTCATTTAAATTGAGCCAAAATAAATGTGTGAGGACAAATTGAGACCTATGTTTATTGCTGTTTCAGGCCAACTTCAGACTGAGAGGATCAAGCTTTCAAATTAGGCTTTTCATACCTCCAGTAGTTATGGAGAAGAGAGAATTTTGGCAGGTGTAACTTACATCGCAGCTCTACCAGGTTTTGTAAAGCTGCACCTGTGAAAACATACTCAATTATCCCAACTGTTAAAAATGTAGGAGCCGTAAGATGGAAGCATTTGCCATCTCTGCTCTGGAATTCACATTTCCCTGTCTTCCAGTGTGGTTGGGCATAAGTGTTGAGGGGAGGTCCATCTTCAATTTCACTTTATTATTTCTGAGGCACGTCAGGAATATCATATTCAGTTAGAAAGAAGCAAAGCACAGTCCTAATCTAGTGGAGCCACCTTTTAAAGTGGGTTTTCTATACAGCCCCTATCGACCCTATATTGCTATGTGGCTCGCATGAATATAGCAAGATCGCAAATAGTATGTATCCATCTAGCTGTGCTGTAAGTTGTATTCCTTTTATAATCTCTTACCATGCATCCAGAGTTGCACTGGCAAAAGCTGGCTTCGTCACGGTGAATCTTCCTACCTCTGTTCCTCCCCCATCTCTTCTGTAATTTCTGTGCTATCTGATAGCTTTGAGCACCACTTTTATGTCACTTCAAGTATTGGAGGCTGTTACTGGTGCATCCACTAATGCTCGGTTGACAGAACAGCATGAGTTGTGTCACCTCACCAAAACTACCACCCTTTCAGCTTATTCTGCCTAGTTGCCCATGTAGAAGTGACAGGGAGGAAAAGGCTAATGGCCAACTCCCAATTAACAACATATTCATCCATCTCATTTCCCCCTGCCAAAAAAATGTAGAAATGTAGAAAGAGTACAGACCATAATTCTGGAAACATTGGTTCTTTTGACATGCATCTTCTGCTTTAGGAAGCTGCCTTGTAGCAGGTCAGATTGTTTGTCTATCTGGCCCATTATAGACTATTCTTGACTGGCAGTGGCTGTCCAGGGTCTCAGGCAAAGGTGATTTCAGTTATCTGCTACCTGGTCTTCCTAGGAATTGAACCTGGGAACTTCTGCATGCAAAGGATGTGTTCTGCACCCTTTCTTTGAGAGACCCTTCAGGGATAGTTTGTTATAGTACAGGAACCAGGCCTTTATTTCCTGGAGGATGGAAACCTTTAAACTGATATGGAAATAGCAAAAACAAAACAAAATAGTCCTGGAAAATCAGTTAAATGTCTTCAGAGTTCTTTTCAGACCCTTGTATCCAAAGAAGTTTCTTTTGGAAAATGGGTTTACGTCAAATTTCAGAGAGAGATTCCAGCCTTGTAAGTGACTGAACTATGCCATGGATCAATTAGGACTGAAAATAGAAGGCCGGGAGGAAGCTCAAAGGTGCTTGGGTGCCTCATCCTTCCAGACTTACTCTAGCCTCAGAATGCCTAGGAGGAGGCAGCAGCCATCATATGAACAGGGGAATATGATTTGCTTTGAATCTCTTTGCTGTCTGGCAGGTATGGGGAACCTCTGGCAGAACTACAACTCCCATCGGTCCTAGCAAGCATTGTCAATGACCAAGGATGATGGGAGTTGTAATTCAGCAATATCTGGAGGGCCAAAGTTTCCCCAGATCTGCTATACAGAGTGAGACAGCTGCTGAGGAACAGGGAGATGTGGCAAGGTGTTGTGCCTGTTCCACGTGGCCTGCCTTTCCCCCTCCTAAGCCAACCTGCTCTTCTCAGGTGCAGTGGAAGCTTCTGTCCCACTCCCAGCATTGAGGTCAGATTCAGCTGCCAGTGTAATCAGCTTTTATGCATGGATTGAGGAGAGGTGCCATGCAGCTGTTGCTGCATCAAGATTTGAGTGTGATAAATCTCCCACAAAGTCATATGATCTTTGTCCATTTGATCAAATGCCCCGAGCCCAGGATCGTGGTTCTCTACCAATGTATAGCTCTATTATCTTCACCAGTGTTAAGAATAGGTACCATTTTAACTTTGACCTTCCAGTATTCCCTCCCAGACCTTGCTATATGAATATGGCTAGAGGTGTTTGCATTGCACAGTATAAAGGCAGCGAACAACCTGAAGTTTTGCCCAGGAGTTCAGTTAGAATTCAAGCCCTCAACTTTCTTCCTCCAGTATTTCTACGCTGCCATCAATAGAAACCACCTCACAGACATTAACAGCAGTGTCACTGCCATGGTCAGTCACCTAGAGTGTGCCTTTACCAAGAAACACATGGCGTGGCCTGAGAACAGGCAGCTTCTACGGCAGCCTGGCTGGGCTATTCCTGTACCATCCTTAGGCAGCTGGAGAGGAAGCCCTATTTTTGATCAGCTGTGGGATGGCTTCTCTTGGCAACAAGAGGAACCAGCCTAAAAGATACGAAAGGATCGGGCAGTTCAGGAAATGTAATGCACATCATGGATACCTTCATAAGCAGATATGATTGATGGCTGTATTTCATGAGTGTGCACTCTAGCCCTATGCATTTCTCCTGGGAAAGAAAGACCTGCTGCATTCTGCAGGGCTTATTCTCAAGAATGCATGCATCTACAGGTGGGCCTATTACAAGTAGGCAGAAGGCAGTCCATTAAAGCAAGGGGTTATTTGAGGAAAGGCTGAGCTTTAGTAAAGTTGTTTTTTAAATAATAATAATTGGAACAGTTGATACAAAGCAACTTAGGTTCTTTGTTTTGACAAACGGTTGCATAAACTAACTGATAGTTCTGCAGCAGTAACAACGTGAGAGAATTTCTAGTCTAGAAGGGTCTTGGCATACCAGATGGTGTTTGTTAATGCATTGTATAGCAAAGTAGAAGAGCGCCCTCTGCTGCCTGACTTCCAGCCGCCAGAAGCCCACTTTTAATTCTATCATAGATCCAGCAGCTGGAAATCTGTCACTGGTAGAAATGTTAATTCTTTGGAGCCCGGGATGCGGGGTGGGGAAAGGATGTACCCGCTTGGCTATAACAATAATGAGACGGGAAAAGGATTGAAGGTGCTGAGAGTGTAATATAGCATCATCTTATGCTCATTTGTCTTCAAAAATATTTTGCTTTCTGGTCAAAACGTTACCTTGCAAGAAGGAATTCAAAGAAGAAAGGACAAAAGAAGGAAGAGGATGCTGTCATCACCCCCTCCCCCTTATTTGCTAATTTTAAAATACTGCCTATTTTTAAAGGCATCAGATGATACACATGTCTTTGCCATGAATGTATATGTATATGGTTATTACAGATGTGAAATATCAAAGTGTTTTTTAACATGTACATAGTATCACCTTTTCTTCCTGTTTTCATGTTAAGCAACCTGAGGCTATATACCATTTTATAAATAGAATGGAATGTAAACTAGGGGTTGGGGTGGGAAGGGCTGTTATTTTTATAGCAAGATGTTCCTTGTACCTCGTGAGCATTTTAAAATGATTTTGTACTTGTCAAAATATACATTCCATCCATTTCCTGAAAATATTTATTTTTATTTAAAGTAGTTTATAAACTAAAGCAAGACGTCCATTTGGTATAACGTTCATCCATAACGCTAAAAGTATTTGGTTTACAGTAATTGCTCCAAAGTTCTCTCCTGCCATGTCATGTAGCAGAATGCACACCATACCAGCAAATGCCAATAATTTTTTTAAAGGTAGATAAATGAATAAAAATACTCCTTTTATGCAGTTATGTTGAAATTATTTCTAGTTACCAAAACAGTGTTTTACAGCAGAACACTCTTAAAATAGTTCATTCTCCTGCTATTTCCCCCCTGAATTTAGAAAGTGTCAGACAAAAATAGTTTGAACAATCAGCCTGCTGTGAAAAGCAGTTGTGTTCACACATGCAAGCTACTCTGCTGTTTATAGCAGAAGTTGGCTGTGTACAGCACTGATTGGCTGGCTCCCTGTGTTATCACAAGGCCATTTCCTCCATTTGCCAAGCTGTTTATTTCTTTTTTCATTATTATTTCAATAAATGATTTTGTTCCTTTAAAATAAGTAATATAACCAATTCGATGCTCAGTTCCAATTGGATGTTTAATTCAATTAACATTCACAGTGTTCATTAAACACTATAATGTTCACATACATAACAAAACATCCCTGCTTTGACAGTGGAAGCAATTCATCACCTTCTAAATCTCACCTTGAAGCGGCTTATAAAGGAGGGGTATGTGTGTGGCAGAAATCATCAAGATTACCCAATGACATTTGCATAGGCATTTTTTAAAAAATCTTAACATATTTTGGCAGCTGTGAATTGTCTGCCTATGCGGCGCTGAAATAGTTCTGTGAAGGATTCATTTTACGACACATTCTGTACAGTATTGCAAATGTATTTCAACTGCTAGTGAAGTTGCTGTTACTTTATTATGCATCCTTATATATCCCACCCTCCCTTCCAATGCACTTTATATCATTTGGAAAATGTGGGAGTCTGACAACTATCATATATAAAGGGATTTGCCTGAAATCGTGGCACAAATATTGATTTTTTTAAAATTTTATTTTTAAAAAAACATTACTTTGGTTAATTGTGTCCTCACTGTCCTTTACAGCTTAGACAGTGACTCAGCTGTGGGAGGAAATATGGAGATGTTAAGGTTGATATTGGAGAAACATTATTCAGTAGTACAACATGGCTATTTTTGTTATATAGAGGACTATAGTGTAAATATGTGAGACTGTGTTATTCTGTATTAGTAAAATATTGCAACTGTAAAAGTTAAAGGATTGTGAAATCGGAGGAATTTTATTGCAAGCTTTCTTTTTTAATAAAAAACTATCTGATTTGTGTCCTACATTTTCCCTAACAAACGTATTAGGCAAGTGCAAAAAGGCTTCTTTTCCAAATGATCTCAGGTTGAATTCTGAAGAGAAACAAAATAATCTGAAGGCACCCACCTCACAAATGCTCACTGCAGCTGCTGGTGCAAATGCAATCTCAAAAGTGTCCACATGAGGTGGGAGTTTATTTCTCAACAAATGAAAAATTGAACTGAAAGAGGCCCGTTCAGCTCAGCTTTCATATTTTTCCTGCTTCCTATTACCTATTTGGATGGAGTGGTACAATCATATCCGGTGCAGCAGGAGCCGAATTTTGTTGCCACTTTCATCCCAGACAGTAATGGGAGTTGTGGAATTCTAGAACATTCTGGCCAAAAAAGAGTGGTGGCTGCCGTCACAATTTCCCCCAGTGCTGTGCTGAAAATTTCTGTGTGGTGTAATGGTTAAGAGCAGTGGATTCGTAATCTGGTGAACCAGGGTTGATTCCCCGCTCCTCCACATGCAGCTGCTGGGTGACCTTGGGCTAGTCACACTTCTCTGAAGTCTCTCAGCCCCACTCACCTCACAGAGTGTTTGTTGTGGGGGAGGAAGGGAAAGGAAAGGAGAATGTTAGCCGCTTTGAGACTCCTTAGGGTAGTGATAAAGCGGGATATCAAATCCAAACTCCTCCTCTTCTTCATTTTAAATAACCGTTCTCAATGAGAAAAGAAATTTTATCTGTCAAAGAAGTGAGACAATTTCAGCAAAAGTCTATTGCATGGGCTGCAATGTTTTTGTTGTGCTAAAATTACTCTCGAGGTTGCCAAGGTGTTGCTTGTTGAGTGTTCTTTCATTTTACAAATGGCATCTCTGGTTGTCTGCACACTTCAGCCTTCCTAGCTGCCCACACTTCCTGAAAAGCCCTTGGTCTCCTCAGCTAGGCTTTCAACTAAGTGCAGCAGAGGACTGTGTAAAGTACTTTTGCTTTTTAAGAAATTGGGGCAGGTTTGTTTAAAAAAATTATTGATTGAATTAATCAATTAAAATCCAGGAGAAGACATAATGACCCTAGCTTGTCTCTTAGAGATGCCCTGGAGAAAGGCAGACCCCAAAGTTATCTGTTCCATTGTCAATATCCCTCGTGGTAGCATTATAGAAAGAAAGAAAATTAAATGAATGCCACTGTAATCTTTAACAATACAAATAGCATTGCAAAATGAGCACAATTTCTTGCAAAGCCTGCACTCCCATTACTGGAATCTTGAAATTCTTTGGCTCCGTAGCTACAAGCAGTGCCATTTGGTGCTTAGTACTCCTCAGTCTCTTTTATTTAACACAGATTGCGAGATTTCAGCCTTTTTTTTTTTTTTTTTTTAGAAATACATGTACAAAATTATTTTTCCCCCACATAGAAAATATATATATTATTCACAGGGAAAGATGGGTTCCAACCGGACATGATTCAGCCGCAAGCCTTTTAGTTGAATTTTCAAGTGTAGGTGCTTTCATTCACTGATGTGCAGGAACATCTGATGTTCCTCTGTCTCAAATTAGAGTATCTATGAATCTGCCAGAAGAGGCATTAATGTGGTAGCAAGGAAAGGGGATTAAACAATTATATTTTTTACATTTGTTATTAGAGCTCAGCAACTTAATTTTACATTTGTATTAGAGCTCAGCAACTTAATTTCCCCCCTGGGACAATGCAAATGGACAGTCACTTCTGTGCCATGAAATTTCCCCACAGGTTGGCCATTGTGAGTATAGGACGCACGACTAGAAGGGCCATTGGCCTGATCCAGCAGGTCCTTGTTATGTTCTTAAGTCTGCAAAAAGTGAAAATGCCACAAGATGAATAATAATAATAATAATAATAATAATAATAATAATAATAATTTATTATTTGTACCCCGCTCATCTGGCTGGGTTTCCCCAGCCACTCTGGGCGGCTTCCATAGAAACAAAAAATACAGTAAAATATCACAGATTAAAAACTTCCCTGAACAGGGCTGCCTTAAGATGTCTTCTGAATGTCAGGTAGTTATTTATCGCTTTGACATCTGCTGGGAGGGCGTTCCACAGGGCGGGCGCCACTACCGAGAAGGCCCTCTGCCTGGTTCCCTGTAGCTTTGCTTCTCGCAATGAGGGAACCGCCAGGAGGCCCTCGGAGCTGGACCTCAGTGTCCGGGCAGAACGATGGGGGTGGAGACGCTCCTTCAGGTATACTGGGCCGAGGCCGTTTAGGGCTTTAAAGGTCAACACCAACACTTTGAATTGTGCTCGGAAACGTACTGGGAGCCAGTGTAGGTCTTTCAAGACCGGTGTTATGTGGTCTCGGCGGCCGCCCCCAGTCACCAGCCTAGCTGCCGCATTCTGGATTAGTTGTAGTTTCCGAGTCACCTTCAAAGGTAGCCCCACGTAGAGCGCATTGCAGTAGTCCAAGCGGGAGATAACCAGAGCATGCACCACTCTGGCGAGACAGTCCGCGGGCAGGTAGGGTCTCAGCCTGCGTACCAGGTGGAGTTGGTAGACAGCTGCCCTGGATACAGAATTGACCTGTGCCTCCATGGACAGCTGTGAGTCCAAAATGACTCCCAGGCTGCGCACCTGGTCCTTCAGGGGCACAGTTACCCTATTCAGGACCAGGGAGTCCTCCACACCAGCCCGCCTCCTGTCCCCCAAAAACAGTACTTCTGTCTTGTCAGGATTCAACTTCAATCCATTAGCCGCCATCCATCCTCCAACCGCCTCCAGGCACTCACACAGGACCTTCACCGCCTTCACTGGTTCCGATTTGAAAGAGAGGTAGAGCTGGGTATCATCTGCATATTGATGGACACCCAGCCCAAACCCCCTGATGATCTCTCCCAGCGGCTTCATATAGATGTTAAAAAGCATGGGGGAGAGGACGGAACCCTGAGGCACCCCACAAGTGAGGGCCCAGGGGTCTGAACACTCATTCCCCACCACCACTTTCTGAACACGGCCCAGGAGGAAGGAGCGAAACCACTGTATAACAGTGCCCCCAGCTCCCAGCCCCTCTAGACGGTCCAGAAGGATGTTATGGTCGATTGTATCAAAGGCCGCTGAGAGATCCAGCAGAACCAGGAAACAGCTCTCACCTTTGTCCCTAGCTCGCCGGAGATCATCAACCAGCGCGACCAAGGCAGTTTCAGTCCCATGGTGAGGCCTGAATCCCGATTGGAAGGGATCCAAATGGTCCGCATCCTCCAGGCGTGCCTGGAGTTGTTCAGCAACCACGCGCTCAATCACCTTGCCCAAGAATGGAAGATTTGAGACTGGGCGATAGTTGGCCATACTGGCCGGGTCTAAAGATGGTTTTTTAAGAAGCGGTTTAATGACCGCCTCTTTCAGCGGATCTGGGAATGTTCCCTCACAGAGGGAAGCATTCACCACCCCGCAGAGCCCATCGCCCAGCCCTTCCCGGCTTGCTTTTATTAGCCAGGATGGGCAAGGATCAAGGAGACAGGTGGTTGGTTTCACGCGTCCAAGCAGCCTGTCCACATCCTCGGGGGTAACGGATTGAAATTGATTCCATGCAACTTGACCAGACAGAGCTCTAGCACTCTCCCGCCCCGGCCTTGCTCCCACGGTGGTGTCTAGCTCCTTCCGAATATGAGTGATTTTATCTGCAAAAAACTTTGCAAAAATCGTTGCAGGAGATCTTGGGGTCTTTACAAGGCCCCGGTGGTAAAGGTGGTTCCGTTAAATTGCGAACCACCTGAAAGAGTCTCCTGCTACTATTTTCTGCAGATGCAATAGAGGCGGTGAAGAAAGTCTTCTTCGCCGTCGCTATCGCCACTTGGTAGGCTCGACGTTGAGCTCTAACCTGTGTCCGGTCAGATTCGGAGTGAGTTTTCTGCCACCGACGCTCTAACCGTCTCAACACCGTCTCAATGGTTGCCTTTCCTTAGAACAGTGGTGGGGACAGGCCGTGCTCTAGATGTTGTGGGCTCACTCTTGATCTCCAGGGTGGGCCCACAACATCTGCGGATGACATCCTCTTCTGTGTCGTGTGAAAGGTAGAAAACTGGATAGACTACGTAGAACAAACTCGGTCTCCTGGAGTTAATGGGGGCCTCAATAGGAAAAAGGTTCCTCACTCCTAGTCAGTGTCTGGACCAAGCTAAGTCTTGTGACCGGCCACAGCCTGATATTAAAGGCAATTCAGCTACAGTTATTCTTCATGTGACTGGGAAGCACACTGAATCAGAAACAGGAAACACACACATTTCCAGATGTTTCTGCCAATGATGCTGGGATGTCTCCCAATAGCCCTAAAAACATGTCAGCCACTTGGTGATACAAGAGGCTTCCCCTCCTTAGCATTTTGGTTCCAAGAATGGAAGCAAGTCGCCACGGAAATAAGCCCTAGAGTTGTCTGGCTTTTTCAAAAGAAATAAGTCACTTGAGTATTATAAGCCATGCCCTGTTCTTGCAGTTGTTCCTCCAGCTTCCCTTTCCTCTCTCCTCATTGCCTTTTGTTCTTCACATACATTTAAAATACGGTCATGGGAGAAGCCAGCGCCAGCGTTTCTGGCAGGCAGCTGGACCAAGTTGCTATGTGATCTGCACACACAACACAGCTGTCATTGATATTATAGATCTTAAGGGAGGGAATGGTCTCAAATATCTGAAGAGTACATTTTGAAGCTGGGGGGGGCAGCATTGGGAGGGGGCGAGAAAGAATGGCATTACTATCTATAAATAAATACAAAGGAGGAACTGCCAAGTCCAGAATGAAGGAACAGCTTTTTGAGAATTAAACTACCCCTGCTTGGCTTCTACTGGAAAGCTCTGGCAGTTTGGGGAGAAAGACTCAATGGGGGGAAATGATACAATCCTTACTTTAATTTTATTGAAGCTCAGCTCTGTACATGTCAATATGAGTATTTCATCTTGATGTAAAGAGCCTGACACTAACCTATTAAAATATCTGCTGCTGACTGCGGAGAGAGATTCTGGTTCAGGACTTAAAGAAGTTCTCCCACTCACTGATTCATGCTAGCTGTATTTTTAAAACTGTTCAGATGGTGAAAGCACACTGGCACTGCTATCTGGGTTTGAGAAACCAAGAGTGAGAGCCCCCCATTGGCTGGGAAACTCAGCTCCAGGAACAATATAGCTTATTGCAATTGTGTAAAATGATACGTAAGCAGAGTTTTGCTCTTCATGTCTGCGCTTTCCATATGCAGAGCCGTGTAAACAGAGAGACATTTGAACAGCTGCAACCCTAAGCAAAAGGGTTGGCCAGGTGAAAAAAGAAGGCAGGGCTGCTCCTATACCTTTAATAGGTGCGTAGAATAGGGATTTTCAGCAGGTGTAGTTTGCATTGCAAGCTGCATCTGTTGAAATGTCCTCATCTAGCAACTATCCAGGGAACAGAAGCAGCATTGAATTTTTTTTTAACTGGCTGCCCCATCCTTAAAACACACTTGAACAATCTCTCTGTAAACATGCATAGACTTTAACGTAAGCATAGTCTGGTGCACTTTGCTCAGTTAGGTTTTTTAATCCTAAACCAACAATAGCAAATGAAACAGAACCTAGCACACAGGTTGTTTTTGTAAGCAACTGATATGCCCTCCAACAGCTCAATAGATGAAAACAGCTCAGCACCAAGGCCTGGTGGAATATGGTGAAGCAAACACCATTCTAGTTAAAAATGCATGAAACCAGATGGTTCTAAATGCAAAAGCAGCCAAGCAAGTCAAATACACAAAACACTGTGATGCCTGAATAGGAATTTCTCCTGGACTTTGTCTCTGAATGAACATCTAAAAGTTACACTCTTTTTCACAATGCTGCATCTAGATTTTTCATTCCCAAACTGTGGTCCACAGACCATCAGTGGTCCATGAACTTCATTCAAGTGGTCCACAGTCTGCCTGCATTACATATTAATATTGATTCTTAATTGTGTTTTTATTGTTCCTTTTATTTCTTATATTGTACTTTATTGTATTGCAATTTGAATTCCATAAAATTTAAATACTTCATTTCCCTAAAATATATTATCCTTTGGTCAACAGAAATACTTATCTACACAACATTCATGCAGGTTTCAAGTTTAAATTGGCCCCTATCATGCTATGCAGGCCTAATAATCATCAGAAAAGAGCAGGTATCTACCCCAGAATCAGAGGGTGGGAGGAGACAGGCCAAGAAGCAGAGAGGAGTCAGGCTGGTGGAGAGGGTTTCTCCCCCTCCTGCTGCAACAAGACTCCCCCTCCCAGCTTCCCAGAACCAGAAGAGGCATGAAAAGAGCAGAGGAGAGGGTGGCTTCATGCAGGTGCAGTCTACAATTGCTTGGGGAAAGCCCTGGAAATGAGGGGACTTCAGACAGCTGTGGGAAGGCAGGGACTGTTGGTCCCTGCAACTAATTCATGAGGCAAGATCTACAAGAGATGAGCTGCTGGGCTCATTAGGCCTGACACTCCACCAAGTCTGTGCAGATAATCATCTTGCTAATAAAGTTAACTCCAATTTGAACAGTGAATTACTGCCAGCTCGCTCCTGACAATATATTTATTATTCTTTGGGTGTAGAATTTGATAAAATTTGCAAGGTCCGTATAGTAAAAGCTATGGTTTTCCCAGTAGTTATGTATGGAAGTGAAAGCTGAACCATAAAGAAGGCTGATCGCCGAAGAATTGATGCTTTTGAATTATGGTGCTGGAGGAGACTCTTGAGAGTCCCATGGACTGCAAGAAGATCAAACGTATCCATTCTTAAGTAAATCAGCCCTGAGTGCTCACTGGAAGGACAGATCGTGAAGCTGAGGCTCCAATACTTTGGCCACCTCATGAGAAGAGAAGAATCCCTGGAAAATACCCTGATGTTGGGAAAGATGGAGGGCACAAGGAGGAGGGGACAACAGAGAACAAGATGGTTGGACAGTGTTCGCAAAGCTACCAGCATGAGTTTGACCAAACTGCGGGAGGCAGTGGAAGACAAGAGTGCCTGGCGTGCTCTGGTCCATGGGGTCACAAAGAGTCGGACACGACTAAACGACTAAACAACAATAACAATTACCTCTTCTGAGAGGATGAATCCTGCCAAATTTCAGAAAGATGGCAGCAGCTGTTTTCCCACACCGGGAAATAAAAGGAATCACTTAATCTCCCCTAGCATTTTGCCTAAAATTAGTCTGATACTTGTATTCATGAGAGAGGTGCCCCTGAGTAACAACCCTGGCAAACTGCAAACAAATTTGTTCAGAGGCTTTTGTGCTAGTCACCCTTAAAGTTTATTTTGGGAAGGTAAGAACTAAAAAAGGATTCACTCTGTAGATAAAATTGTCCTATCTGACTAGAAGTTTGACCTGTCAGACCCAAGAGAATATTCTCTCTCCCCCTACTGGGCTCTAGTGTTTGTTTGTTCTTCCTTCCCCCCTTGAGCCACTCCTGGTATTATGTAAACTTAGAGACGTTTATTTTACTTTTAGCAGATACTTGTCTATAGTATTTTTCATGTATTGGTTACCACAATACACAAAGCATTTTGATTTGTGTGGCCTAATTTGTAGAGAGCCCACTTCACCTTTGTCAAGCCCTAAGTCTCTCAAAGATGCCCCAATTTGCCTTGAGATTTGAGATTCATTTGAATTCAATGGACAGGGTATAAATTTGCAATCCAGCTGTATTATTAAAATTACCAGTAGGGGGCATTCACACCTTTCAGATAATGGTAAGATTTTCCTGAAATGTATGTTAAATAGTCAAGCTACACTCAAAAGGAAAGCAGATTCATGTGGATTTCAAATTGATACAAGGAATATAGACAAAGAAGAAGTTAATCTCAGTCAAGCGTGATCACTGCGGCATGAAGTATGGCCCAGGGGAACAAAGCTTATGGTAGAGATTCAAAATTGCTTTAGTGAACACAGAGACACAATGATTTATATTCCACTGAGAGCCTTTTCCATCATTATTAAGAAAGATGAGCAAGAAACACGCAGAATTAGAAGAAAATACAGTATGGTAAACCAAATTCTATTGCCTTTCCAATCTATCCCCACCATCATCATTCTGAGTTACAAAGCATCCAGTTTAAATTATTCAGGCAATATCCTAAACATTTCCCTTTCCACCTAAACAGATTCAATTAATTAGCTGATTAAAGCCAGGATTAGATGCTTGTTTTGAAGAAGGAGCTTGCCTCAAGCACAGAATAAATTTGCTCGTAGAAGCATAGAGTGCTATTCAACTAAGATTTACTCAGAGTAGACCCATTGACATTAATGGACATGACTAAATTAGGTTCATTAATTTTTTATTTTTTTTTATACATTTTCCTTCATAAACAACAAATACACAACAAATACTAACCTAAATTACACAACATAATCTAGCCTAATTTTCCATTACAATCTTTCAAAATAAAAAATTTTAAAAAATTCCAACATCTAATTAGGTTCATTAATTTAAATGCAACTACTCCAAGTAAAACTTAGTTGAATACCTAGTGTATATCTAACCAGCCACACAAATTACATCTTCTCTAATGAGGGTGTATTATCCAGTTTCAGACCAGGTCTCTTTATTTGCTGTCCACTATGGTCAGGGCTACCTTTACCTTTACTATAGTTGATCAGCATCATGAGTAAGACATTACCTGAAAAATACACCTATGGTTAGCAGTTAATGAATCTTATTACCAAGGTTAGTGACCAGCCACTTTTCACTTGGGCCTATGTTGCACTACGCCCAAGGTCAATTGGCTGTACAAACCAAGTATGGTGTAGTGTTAGCTCAGGTAGACCCTAATTCAAATCTCCACCTGGCCCAGAAGCCCACTGGATGACCTGGAACAAGTTGCTGTTACTTATCTCACAAGAAGTCACAATTCGGCATTGTATCACTTGAGTTTATTCAGGTTTGCTAGTGCCATCTAGTGGCTGATGCAAATCATTTATCAAATCTGTTTTATTCTTTGCATCTCAAAACAGTGGCTGAGGCAACTCAGTCAGATGGGCAGGCTACTATTAATTATTATTATTAACTATATCATAGGTGCTGTATAAACAATTGCTCCTCATGCATCATAATACTGTGCATGTTTACTCTCAGGTAAGTGTCTCTATGTTTAGAGGTGCTTCTCAAGTTCAGTACTGTCTTTCAATTACAGTGGTACCTCAGGTTAAGAACTTAATTCGTTCTGGAGGTCCGTTCTTAACCTGAAACTGTTCTTAACCTGAGGTACCACTTTAGCTAATGGGGCCTCCCACTGCCGCTGCGGCACAATTTCTGTTCTCATCCTGAAGCAAAGTTCTTAACCCGAGGTACTATTTCTGGGTTAGTGGAGTCTGTAACCTGAGGTACCACTGTACTCAGCAGTCACTCTCCAGGATTTGGGGCAAGGGTCTTTCACAGCCCTACCTAGAGATGTCATGGAATGAACCCGGGACCTACTGTAGGCAAAAGACATGCTCTACAAACTGAGCTCTGGCGCTTTCCCTGCTTTGATTCAATTGTGAATCAAACCAAATCCCTCTCTGAAGTTTAGCCCATCTTTATCATCTCATTGTATTCCTGGTGGCAAAACAGCGGCTTCTGGGCATGCTTGGAATGGAATGGGAACTGCTGCCCTTGCCACTGGTCACTCTGCATCCCCTTCAGAGGACCAGTTCATTGAGCATTCATCATGATGTGCTTGGGCAAAGCTTATTTCGTTTTTAGTCTATGCCCGGTCGTGATGGAGCATCTTTTCTCGTTTGCTTACAGGGCGGTTTATATGACAATGAGCATTCATCCTGATTTGCTTGCAGGGTGTTTACATGCTTCCTCGTTAATCTTTCCTTTATCTCACAGTTCTCAATGCATTTCTCTGTCGCATTCCAAATCTCTCCAGGAGCAGTGGCAGAGCAAGCTGCTGGGGTGGCTAGGGGTCGGGCGAGCTGTCCATAGGGGCACGGCGAGCTGGGGCAGGGGGCACTGCCGGAACCATGTCCCTCTCAGTACATCACCTTGGGCTCCGGCAGGCTACCCAAGGTAAGTGCCACCCAGGGTACTCTGCCCCCCTAGCAACGCTACTGTCCAGGAGGTCTTAGAAGAAGCCCCTCCACACCAGTCTTAGCTGGTATATGCACCAGGGCTGCACACCTTTCTCTGTGGTTGTCCAGGAGCAGGGGTCATGAAAGGCCTATGGGTGTACTGAAGGCACAGGTTGCTTTGTCCTGCTGGGAGAGGTGTGGGCAGTGGCAGGCCTTTTCCTTTTGAATCATTCTGATTTGTCTGTGGGGGTGTAAGAAGACATTGCATCAACCAATTGTTATCCCACTTTTCCGGTGTATTTTTCTGTCACTTTCCTTACAGAAAAAAAAAAGTCTGTGGAGTGTTGAGTTAGAGCTCCAAACCACGTTTAATTGCACAACCTGAATTTGCAGGTATGTGATTGAATCCCACCCAAAGATAGCAACAGTCAGGGTAGCGCTTTACATCTCAGCAGGGAGATTGTGGACTGATTCAATTAGTCTTTGCAGTTAGGAGCTGCAGATATCAGGTTACAGCTTGGGATTCTGGGGCAAAGCAACAATGGCCAGTCGCAGGTCTGCCTCCAGTATAAGCAAAACATACAGCTTCCTTGCTAAGCGGAGTTATGTTTGCAGTGTTTCTCCAGTAATTATGGTAATATGGATTCTTTTGGGTAAGCAATCTTCTTCATGCCAGCCCCCCGAAAGTATTTCAGAGTGAGATCACAGTTCCTGAAACCAGGCACTGGATTGGCCACCCCAAAATAGGGTACCAGATTGTGGAGAGTGATTTTTAGTTCAGGTCTAGCACAAATGCAATGTCCCTTCAACCATGTTTTCGCTTATTAGCATTTATTGGTCTCTATCTCTTTCTTCCCATCTCCCCTATAAGTAGATGGCCCTGCCCTGGACCTCACTGATAATCTAGCCGGCACATTGCATTGTGTTAATCTGTTCTCATACCATAACCGTGAAACTATGACTGCTACATTTCTTGTTCTCTTTCATACCACCAACCCAGCAAATGTGTGGTGGGAAGGGAACTCTTTACAAGAAATCAGAACTTGAAATCCATTTTCTACAATTCCTAGACCACCCTTCAGTAAAAACCCAGATGAACAGAGAAATTTCAAGCAGGCAGCTAAAAGCAAATGCTGCAGGTGCCTGATGGTTTCATTGGAAGTGCATTCCAAAGGGCCAGGTGCCACTGCACTAAAGGCCCTGCCTGGACTTAGTGGGCACCAGGTGGCCCTTGGGAACACATGGCACCACTAAGTGTGAAATGTCTGAACACAAGAGATCACAGGAGAGGAGGCAGAACTGGTGTGGGAAGTCACTGTTCCATAAGAACTGGCTCTAGGCAAGCCACATTAGAGAGAAAGGTGAAAGGACAGAGAAATCAGAGCCTCATACAGAAAGAGCAGGAATGAACGTGCCACAAGACAGTGGAAGAAGATGGGCAAGGCAGCATTATTTGCCAACTGGTGCGTGTAAAAAGCTAATTTAAAACAAACAAAAAATCTGGAATGTTATACTTTTTCCTGTCTGAAAGCAAAATGACATTCAAATACATGTCTGTTTGCACAACAGTCATGTCGGTATTAAGAAGCCCCTAGTGAAATGCCACTGGCTCTGCCTTTATTCTCTTCATCATAAGGGTTTTATTCCTGTTTGATATTCCCTTTGCCTATTTGAGCTCTTTCTCTGGGAAAAGAAAGGCAAACAAAGCCTCTGTGTCTTCCTAGCAACAGTGCCAATTGGTTTTATCTACGTGCTCCAGTATTCTGCTGGGCTTCAGCAGCACTTGGCATAAAGCTTTTGCTATTAGTCTACAGAGATTCTCAGTGGCTGTAATACAGAGCAACTGAGTCATCCCCTAAAAATAGCAAGGAAGACGTCAGGTGAGCCAGAGGCGCAAGCTGGTTACTAATGACGGTTCTAGCTTCTTAACACATCTGGGGAAACCACATGACCCGAAATTGTGTATGTAAATTGCAAAACACCAACACAGCAAAGCATGCAACCTGTTTGTTTCCAAAGAGAGGACAAACCATTCCCTTTTGCCTGAAGTAATAACACTGACTACATGCCAGAATACATCACAGAAAATGTCTGTGGTCAGATAGATGCACACCACAGACTTAAATCAGATTAACTATTAATCCCACTCCTGAAGTGACCTGTGGGAACTGTTATTATGTGAGAAGGGGACAGGGAGCTGTATTACCTTGCCTACCTACAAATCCCTGGATTCCTTGTGAGAAGCTTTGATCCTTAAGCCGTCTGATACCTGAGTCTGACCACTGGTCCATCTGGCTCAATGCGGTTGATACAGACCAGCAACAGCTCTTCAGGGTTTCAGGCAGCAGTCCTCCCAGCCTTACCTGCAGACATCCAATATGGAATCTGGGACTTCTGGCATGCAAGCACTGAGCTACATCCCTTGCCCCAATATGTTTGTGCTGTAGTTTGTTAAGGGTGCTGTGAATTGAAGCTCTTTGAAGGGGAACTACAGTTCCCAGGATTCTCTGGGGGCAACTCGTGTGTTTTAAATGCCAATTGGATAGGCTTTGTATGTATGATGTGGCTCTGCCCAAGGCGGCAGCAAAACATTGAAAACAACTTGACTAATTTGATGGAAGAAAGGACTAAACAAATATGGACAGTCACCTTAATGGAGAAACTAACCCAAGAGATAAGACAAAGAAAAAAGACCCAACAAATAGAAACACATTATATGTAAATGGATATTTTTTTATAGCCCATGTGGCCCAAAAGGAACATGGATGGAGCTTACCACTGACTCATGCTTCACTATGGAAAGATGTTTTAGGACGATTTTCTCTCTTGACAAGTTCAGAATTGTATAAACCTCTAGAAAAACTGTACTAACAACTGAGTCTTGAAAATGTGGATTTCCCTCCCTTTACTGTGAATTTATTTTTTATTTTTTTTTTGAAATAATTTTTATTAACAGGCCAATCACATCACATTGTTCAAATCACATTAGTTCCAGATTATACAGCCAAATTTTAAAATTTTTGGGGGTACCCATACATCAAGCTCCGCACGAGTCCAAAATTCCAGATGACTCCAGACATCACTTATTTGCTGCTTTTATTAAACAGTTCCATCCAGTTCGATTCGGATAGATCTTTATTACTTTCTTTCTCTTCTTGTTGTTATCATTTATTCCTTTCTTTGCGATCTCTGATGATTTTCACAAACAGATTGAAGATTTGGCGTCTCTGTGTGGGTTTTGTGCTCTTCCAAGCTCATATTATTCAGGAACGACCTCTGTTAAATACTTCCATAAACAAAGTTAATCTTCGGTCGGTCCATTATTTTTCCTCAGGCTAGCCCAATAAATCAGACAAATCAGGGGGCTCTGTCAGGTCAAACTTGCATTCCAACCTTCCTTCTCTTTCAAGTAGTCCTGAGTTCTCCTCCCCCTGTTCTTTCTGTTCTCCTGCCAGCCTGTCTTGGCGAGACGCCATATTTTTTTAACTGCGTCATAGGAATTTTCCTCCTTCTCGCCATTCGATCTTCTCGTATTGTAATCATTTCCCCCACACAGTTTTAAAGTTCTGTTTATGGTTTTTAAAACGCGACGATCTTATTTCTTTCTAGGGTGGGGGATTATTATAGTCATATCATGCAAAGGAAATAGAGAGAGTTTTTTCCTCCACCCCCCCTTCGTTCCAGCCTTACATTCTCATGGTGGTAATTCATCAAAAGATTTACTTATCCATCCGTCACTCCCGATCACAGAGATGCATTAATCAGCAGTCTTTATCGTCGAGCTTCACTTGATATATGTGCTTCAGCCTTCTTTCCGATCCGTTATTTCCAATTAGTTCCAATTATAATTCCAAGCTGAAGCAACCAGCACGCGCTGATTGGAATCGGCGTCGGGAAGATCTGATTCCATCGAGGGCTTTTGCCAAGTGTTCCACACCCCCGTCTCTCGGGTCAGGGGGTGCATTATGAACACCGCTGGCAGGGCAGTCCCCCCCATACCCTTGGGGGGGCCAGGAAGGCTGCCAACTTCCCATAGCAGCCCTTTAATACCTCGTATGGGTCAGAGAGATGTTATTGTCGGCCATCTTCCAACGCGCCACCTAGTGGCCCCCCCCTTTACTGTGAATTTATATGCTCCTTGTTGTATTAAATGATTTACTAATTTTTCACCTTATTTTTTTATACGCATGTGTATGAGTACTTTCCTTTCCATATCACTGTATGGTATTACACCATAATTGTTTTTTAAACAAAATTGGTTTCTTGTTTTTCCCTTGCTTTCCTTACAGCAACTTACACAAGAACAATTCTACCTTCTCTGCCTGTTCTTTCCTCATCCACCCCAGGGTTAATTTGTAACGATGTCTGCACCTGAATCCTGAAACATGAGGAGAGAAATACCTCAGACTCTGCAAGGGGGCCTCTCCTGAGCATCTGCCCCCTTTCCCGCCTCCCCTGCCGCTTAGAATTCAGAAGCAGGTTAACTTCTAGAAAATGCTGCCGTTTCTTTTCTCCCCTCCCTGCCCCCTTTCATTATTCCAGAAACTAAATAAATGTATCTTTAAAGAGCTAAAGTTAATATATACAGTGGTGCCTCGGGTTAAGTACTTAATTTGTTCCAGAGGTCCGTCTTAACCTGAGGTACCACTTTAGCTAATGGGGCCTCCCGCTGCCACTGCACGATTTCTGTTCTCATCCTGAAGCAAAGTTCTTAACTCGAGGTACTATTTATAGGTAGCGGAGTCTGTAACCTGAACAGTGGTACCTCGGGTTACATACGCTTCAGGTTACATACACTTCAGGTTACAGACTCCGCTAACCCAGAAATATTACCCCAGGTTAAGAACTTTGCTTCAGGATGAGAACAGAAATCGTGCTTCGGCATCGCGGCAGCAGCAGGAGGCCCCATTAGCTAAAGTGGTGCTTCAGGTTAAGAACAGTTTCAGGTTAAGAACGGACCTCTGGAACGAATTAAGTACTTAACCCAAGGTACCACTGTATTGGGTCCAGGTTTGGGAGGCCTAGGGCAGGTTTCTGGCAGTTGACACCCTCCCACCCCCACCCATTGTCTCCCTGCTGCATCCGCTGGCGTCCCCCTTACATTACTCTGGCTGCAGGCACACAGGCTTACCTGTGGGCAACAGCATTGCAATGGGCCAGGAGCCATGTGATGCTTGCTGCATCTTACAGCACTGTGGAAGATAAGGTGGCCGCCAGGTGCTGATTGGAGCCAAGTGTCTGCTCCTTACAGTGCTGCCGCCAGGTAAGCTCCTTTGTTAGCCAGAGGAGGAGGCTGGTGGCTGCTGCCTCAACAGCTGCTTGCAGGCAGTGGGACAGAATGCCAAGGCAAAATCCCAGTAGGCCCTGCTAAGACACATAGGCCCTGGCAAAGGTCCCAATATACCAGGTCCCGGTGCCATCCATCATCACACTTAGTTGCAGCTTTTTCCCCAGACTCTGTGGGCTGGGAGAAGAGGGTTTTTTTAGCCAACAGAACAGACATCCCAGGGTGCGGTCTAAAGCCACCACCTTACTGAAGCCAAGCAGTTCTGGGTCCAGTCAGTGCCTAGATAGGATGGTCCTATGACAGAAGAAAGTTGGCATATAAATGTAAGAAACTAATTACAGTGGTACCTCTGGTTACAAACTTAATTCGTTCCGGAGGTCAGTTCTTAAGCTGAAACAGTTCTTATCCTGAGGCGCACTTTCGCTAATGGGGTCTCCTGGCGTGCGATTTCCGTTTGCATCCTGGGGCATCGTTCACAACCAGGAGCAGCTACTTCCGGGTTAGCGAAGTTCGTAACCTGAAGCATTCGTAACCAGAAGTGTTCGTAACCAGAGGTACCAGTGTAAGTGCATACAATTATTTACATTTAGAGTCATGGTTTTGGAAGAGGAAAATACTCATTGCATCCATCCTTCTGAAACTGAACTTGAAAGATTTCAATGCATTTTATTCCCATTTTCACTCAGTGCGTCAGGAATGCTGTGCTGATGCAGAACCTGAATCCAGACTGCAATTTGCAAAGGCTCCTCAAGCCCACCCCTGTCTATTATTTACTGTCCTTGATGCAGAGGAAAGTTGCAGGACTGAGCCACAAAGAAAAGTGCACAGGCAATGCAAACTCCAAGTACCTCATGGATGCCCAATGCAATTACTTGACTGCATCTGCCATTGATCATGGGCCCCATTTTGAATATGAATACCAAACAGCTGCAGGTTTAACCATCAGTTCTTTATCTGCATCTTGAAAAACTTTGAGGGCTAGATCAAAATCATTTTTATTTTTTTTCCTTTTTGTGATGCTTCAGGAATACAATCTTCTTTCTTCACTGAGGAATATATTTATGGGATAATGCCACAATGAACTAAAATGTATTAAGTAGGAAAGAGAGAATGCCTAAGGCTTCTATTCTATGCACAGAACATTGCAGCAAACCCCAATGAACTGGGTGGAACTTCTGCACATGATCAGGCTGGAAGGCTGGAGTCCCTCACATAACTACTTGTCGGTAAATTCTATTGAATGCTATAGGATTTACTTTCAAACTAAACGCATAAAGCCTCATGGGCATAGCTAGGGGGGCAGGGAGCAGGGCTGTCTTAAGCATATGTGGCGCCTGGGTGCAAAGATTCACCCCGCCCTCCCCCCGGTTGCCCAGTCCCAGGCACGCAGGAGGGTGGAGCCAGTTGGCCACCTCAGCGTCTCGCTGGCTCGATCGCCCCCCAACTTGTGGTGCAGAGGTGCCCACAGCAGAAGAGCCCACCACAGAACTCTGACCAATGGGCAGGCTGTTCCCCAGACTCAACTCTCGGGCCCCGGACTCTCGGCCTGGTGCCCCTGAGACCCGGGTGCCTGGATGCCCCGCACCCCTAGCACCTATAGGTAAGACAGCCCTGACAGGGAGGGACAGCTGCCCTCCCATCAATAAAAATCAATAAAAATATATAGCAAACTGAGGTTCTTTCCCTATAGCAAACTGAGGTTCTAACAAAAGGCTTGCCCTCCCTAACAAAAATCCTGGCTATGACCATGTACAGACTCATGCTCTTTGTCTCACTTTTAGATTGGCCTCTGCAGGTAGCACAAAATACCACGAGGGTAGATATGTTGACTTGAAAACACAGATGCAGTTGTGCACTGTTAACATTCAAATGGCAGGTCAGTTTCTGGTTTAAACACGTGTCTTTGCACTATCTGAGAGATTAGCCACTGCAGATCCAAAGAAAACAAGCCCAAAAGATTTTGCAAATGTAGTCAAGAGAGTTTGATGCAATCAGTATGTTTTAAAATGCTAAATTTATCAGGATAAATTTGGGAACAGACCTGATCAACAACTAGAGTTCAGAGAGACCATGCTAACATACTCACTACTTGATAACTCACAGATATGTGGTCTGATATTTCCTTAGATGTGATATTTCTTTACAAACAGAAATCCTCATGTTGTAAATACCACTGATAACTATGTCTACAAAGTTAACAGTCTGGTTTTGCTATGTTATTTGCCTTTCCATTCTGGTCAACAGTCAACTTGATGAGGAAGCAAAAGCTGTTGGTTTGTTGCCTCCAACATCCTTCCTCATTTTTTTTAAGGATATGAAAACTACCTTGGTTTTGTATCTTTTTATAAGTTAACTACTTTGGAACTACTTCATAGCCTTCTTCATTCCAGGGTTGAACTTTAAGGGAAGCAGCCTTAGCTGAGTAACAAAGTACTTCTCTCTCAAGAAGGTTCTTGTGCTAGTTGTGGTTTTCTTAGACCTAGCAGAGAGACATCAGCAAACACTATTAATCCCAATGTTTGTCAGCTTCTTCATGCTGGGAAAACAGATGTCAACAGCTTATTTAAAGGCCTAAGGGTTATTACTAGAGGTCCTGTCTAGCTGCCTGTGTAGTTGCAGCTTCAACTTCTGGAGTGGGTGGGATGTGTCTGTTGTGGTGCTGTGCTGTGTGTCGCACTGTAATTTTTCTTAAAGAAGAAAATCAAGGACACAGCTGTAGGAATGGAATAATGAGTAGCATTGTTCCCAGTTGCTTTGGTCACATTCACACCACACATTTAAAGTACTGTGATAGCACTTTTCTCCCCAAAAGGAGAAAATTCCGGGAACTGTAATTTACTAAAGGTGGTGAGAGTTCTTAGACTATCTCCATTCTCCTCCCAAAACTTCAGCTCCCAGGGTTCCCTGTGCAAAAGGATTGACTATTATACCATGTTGGGAACTGCAGCTGTCAGGGATCTCCTAATAACTCTCAGGGCCCTTAACAAAACAGCTCCAGGAACTCTTTGGGAGAAGCCATGACTACCGTATTTAAAGTGGTATCAAAGTGCTTTAAATGCATGGTGTGAATGTGGCCTTTAGTAAGATTTATACTGTTTTTTTATCAGAAATATTTTTTAAGAAAACCCAAATAGGGATGATCTAATTATAGAAAATGGTAAAATACAGGGGAAAAAGAGAATTCAGTATAGTAGAGGGGTAAAAGGAAAATCATAAGGCTTCCACAGAGGAATCCAAGCAACAGGGATTAAAAAAACAACAACCAAGCATAGCATATAAATTTGCACGTGTCAAGACATACCCTGCCAATTAGAAGTGATATTTTCCTTATCTCAAAGGCCCAGCATATTGTTGAACCAAAGGCCCACTCGGGGGACTTCCTATATTGCAAGACAATCCTTTGGGCTACCAAAGCAGCTTAAACATGATTGGCCTTTCCCCCCTCCCCTACTCTCCTACTGAAGGAAAATCATAGCTCATAACACAATGGGGGGTTGGCAGAGGGTAGGAAGAGAGGGAAAGTGCAGTTGCTAACAACAGAATCATTATACAAATATCCCAGAGGGGGCTTGTGTTCTGGGTTGCCAATGGACCAGAAAAATGTGGCCTGCTCTTAATCTTTTCACGGCAGCTTGGTAAGAAGAAACCAGCAGGGGAAACTTTTCCTGGCACAGAAGAAACACATAATTCCCTCCTACTACCTGCAGATTAGGACAGGAGCAAATCAGAGCCATAAAGAAGCTGATTATCCTTAAACACTCACACAACCAAGTTCCACCATTACTAGGCACACTATAGGCACTTCCAGACTTTCCCTACTTTTAGGTGGGAATCAGTCACATGCTGGTGAATTCAGGTTGCGCAATTATAGCTGATTGGGAGTAGTGCACAACAAACCCTCAGTGGGGCCTATTTCCAGATACATTACTAAGTATATCCAGTATGGATAACCTCTGCCCTGGGGGTTTATTGCAGGCCTCCCTGTCTAGCACTCCAGACTCTCTCCAAGCCAGGTGGCCCAACCCACACTTCCCCTCAGACCACACCCTTCACTCATCCATTGTGGGGAAACTTCCAGGTAGAAATAACAGACCTACATCTTCCAGGATGAGCTGTGAAGTTCCTGATGATGGACCTGGAAAGATGAGGAGAGTTGTGGGTGACAAGTGGAGTGGACACTTTTGTTGCTGCTGGAGTCCTAGGGTAACTGTATGGCTGTGTTGAGCTGTTTCTTTAGCTTTCCAACATGGCTACCACGGTTGTAACAGGTTGATAGGATCAAACTGCTGCTAAGGACTAGTTCAAACCGTTGGCAAGCCCCCACCCTTCAGCTGATCTGTGTAGATGAGCTGGGCTGCCTCCTTTCCACTCATCAAACACCAATTTGATAACCATGGGCAGGTCATTTGCATATTTTGTTGTTGTTGATGTCAAAATGGGGGAGGACATATTTTCAGGTCAAAATTGTCTTGTGGGCTGTCACTTTAGCCCCTAAACTGAAGCCTAGCCACCCCTGCCATAATTAGACTGCCACGGTATACTAAAAGGGGCATTGGTTCTTGAAAAGCAAATCTTATGACATCTATTATGGAACAAGCTTTTGAGGGCCTGAGACTATTTTGTCAAATATATGTGGTGTTCTAAATTGACATAGAGAAAAAAGTGTAGTGAGGCAAAAATTCCATAAAATTCCATGAAGGAATAGGAAGTAATTGTGTGTGTGTAGGTTTGCGCCCCCCCCCCCCTTCATGGATCACTCCCCTTCATGGATCACTATGACCTGTTCATCACCCAAGATGAACAGGTCATAGTGGAAAGTTTTGACCAAACGTGATCCACCTGGAAGAGGAACTGGCAAGCCACTCCAGTATCCCTGCCAAGAAAACTCCATGGACAAAGACAACAGGCATATAAAAGTTATGACGCTCGAAGATGAGCCCCTCAGGTCGGAAGGTGTCCAACATGCTACTGGGGAAGAGCGGAGGACAAGTACAAGTAGATCCAGAGCTGATGAAGCAGCTGGGCCAAAGCCGAAAGGACGCTCAGTTGCGGATATGCATGGAAGCGAAAGGAAAGTCCAATGCTGTAAAGAAAAATATTGCATAGGAACCTGGAATGTAAGAACCATGAACCTGGGTAAGTTGGATGTGGTCAAAAATGAGATGGCAAGAATAAATATTGACATCCTGGGCATCAGTGAACTAAAATGGACGGGAATGGGCGAATTCAGTTCGGATGACTATCATATCTACTACTGTGGGCAAGAAACCCGTAAAAGAAATGGAGTGGCCCTCATAGTCAACAAAAGAGTGGCGAAAGCTGTACTGGGATGCAATCTCAAAAATGATAGAATGATCTTGATACGAATCCAAGGCAGACCTTTTAACATCACAGTAATCCAAGTTTATGCACCAACTACTGGTGCTGAAGAAACTGAAATTGACCAATTCTATGAAGACTTACAACACCTTATACAAGTGACACCAAAGAAGGATGTTCTTCTCATTATAGGGAATTGGAATGCTAAAGTAGGGAGTCAAGAGATAAAAGGAACAACTGGCAAGTTTGGCCTTGGAGATTAAAACAAAGCAGGGCAAAGCTAATAGAGTTCTGTCAAAAGAACAAGCTGGTCATCACAAACACGCTTTTCCAACAACACAAGAGACGACTCTACACATGGACATCACCAGATGGGCAGCATCGAAATCAGATTGATTATATTCTCTGCAGCCAAAGATGGAGAAGCTCTATACAGTCAGCAAAAACAAGACCTGGAGCTGACTGTGGCTCAGATCATCAGCTTCTTATAGCAAAATTCAAGCTTAAACTGAAGAAAGTAGGAAAAACCACTGAGCCGGTAAGATACAATCTAAACCAAATCCCTTATGAATACACAGTGGAAGTGAGGAACAGGTTTAAGGATTTAGATTTGCTGGACAGAGTGCCTGAAGAACTATGGGTGGAGGCTCGCAACATTATACAGGAGGCAGCAACTAAAACCATCCCAATGAAAAAGAAATGCAAGAAAGCAAAGTGGCTGTCCAACGAGGCCTTACAAATAGCGGGGGAGAGAAGGCAAGCAAAATGCGAGGGAGATAGTGAAAAATACAGGAAATTGAATGCAGATTTCCAAAGAATAGCAAGGAGAGACAAGAAGGCCTTCTTAAACGAGCAATGCAAAGAAATAGAGGAAAACAACAGAATGGGAAGAACCAGAGATCTGTTCAAGAAAATCGGAAATATGAAAGGAACATTTCGTACAAAGATTACCATAATAAAGGTCAAAAGTGGTAAGGACCTAACAGAAGCAGAAGACATCAAGAAGAGGTGGCAAGAATACACAGAGGAATTATACCAGAAAGATATGGATGTCTCGTACACCCCTTGAGCTAGACATCCTGGAGAGTGAAGTCAAATGGGCCTTAGAAAGCACTGCAAATAACAAGCCCAGTGGAAGTGATGGTATTCCAGCTGAACTATTTAAAATTTTAAAAGATGATGCTGTTAAGGTGCTACACTCAATATGCCAGCAGGTTTGGAAAACTCAGCAGTGGCCAGAGGATTGGAGAAGATCAGTCTACATCCCAATCCCAAAGAAGGGCAGTGCCAAAGAATGCTCCAACTACCGCACAATTTCACTCATTTCACACGCTAGCAAGGTTATGCTTAAAATTCTACAAGGAAGGCTCAAGCAGTATGTGGACCGAGAACTCCCAGAAGTGCAAGCTGGATTTAGAAGAGGCAGAGGAACCAGAGACCAAATTGCAAACATGCGCTGGATTATGGAGAAAGCTAGAGAGTTCCAGAAAGACATCTACTTCTGCTTCATTGACTATGCAAAAGCCTTTGACTGTGTCGACCACAGCAAACTATGGCAAGTTCTTAAAGAAATGGGAGTGCCTGATCACCTCATCTGTCTCCTGAGAAATCTCTATGTAGGACAAGAAGCTACAGTTAGAACTTGATATGGAACAACTGATTGGTTCAAAATTGGGAAAGGAGTACGACAAGGCTGTATATTGTCTCCCTGCTTATTTAACTTATATGCAGAATTCATCATGCGAAAGGCTGGGCTGGATGAATCTGAAGCCGGAATTAAGATTGCCGGAAGAAATATCAACAACCTCAGATATGCAGATGACACAACCTTGATGGCAGAAAGTGAGGAAGAATTAAAGAACCTTTTATTGAGGGTGAAAGAGGAGAGTGCAAAATATGATCTGAAGCTCAACATCAAAAAAACGAAGATCATGGCCACTGGTCCCATCAGCTCCTGGCAAGTAGAAGGGGAAGAAATGGAGGCAGTAAGACATTTTACTTTCTTGGGCTCCATGATCACTGCAGATGGTGACAGCAGTCACGAAATCAAAAGACGCCTGCTTCTTGGGAGAAAAGCAATGACAAACCTAGACAGGTTTAAAAAGTAGAGACATCACCTTTCCAACAAAGGTCCGTATAGTAAAAGCTATGGTTTTCCCAGAAGTGATGTATGGAAGTGAGAGCTGGACTATAAAGAAGGCTGATCGCCGAAGAATTGATGCTTTTGAATTATGGTGCTGGAGGAGACTCTTGAGAGTCCCATGGATTGCAAGAAGATCAAACGTATCCATTCTTAAGGAAATCAGCACTGAGTGCTCACTGGAAGGACAGATCCTGAAGCTGAGGCTCCAATACTTTGGCCACCTCATGAGAAGAGAAGACTCCCTGGAAAAGACCCTGATGTTGGGAAAGATGGAGGGCACAAGGAGGAGGGGACGACAGAGGATGAGATGGTTGGATGGTGTTCTTGAAGCTACCAGCATGAGTTTGATCAAACTGCAGGAGGCAGTGGAGGACAGAAGTGCCTGGCGTGCTCTGGTCCATGGGGTCACGAAGAGCGGGACATGACTAAACGACTAAACAACAACAGCAACAGGTTTGCGCCATGAGTTTGAACAAACTGCGGGAGGCAGTGGAGGATAGGAGTGCCTGGCGTGCTCTGGTCCATGGGGTCACAAAGAGTCGGACATGACAAAAGGACAACAAGGTTTGTGCCATTTCTGGGAGATAAAATGATGGCTAACACAACAGTAGTAATCACGGCTGATAATTTTATCTTTCTAGCTATGCTAATGTAATCCCTTCATTGGGAAAGAAATCAACTCTTTCAACTACATTTACGAATGGATTGGAATTTGCTGATCCTATTTCACAATAAAATCAAAAAAAATCCTTAACTGAGGTTCTGCAGCCCGAAGCCAGCCCCCCCCCCCCCACACACACAAATCCTGGCTACTTCCATGTCTATTTAGTTCGGCAACATCTGCTGGAGCCTCGCCTCTTTGAAGTCTTTTTTGCTTAAGAATTCTGACTTGGGAGATCAGGTGAGATAGGAATGACTTCTCTCACACCCTCCCTGAAGATCAGCTCGCTGCCAGAGCTCTGCAGGGGATTCCTGCGCCGGTTCTAACCGGGGTGGGGCAGGGACGGTGGAGCCTCTGCCGAGACCCGCACAGGACAGGAGCAAGGGCAGACAGGACGCGGGACTGGCTCCTGGAAGTGCAGGAAGGAGGAAACCAAACAACGTTGCGCAGGTTGCGCTGCTGGCGCTGGCCACGCCTTTTTCGGAACCTGGCGGCGCGCTAGTCGTAAGGTCGCGCGCTTGCGCATAGAAAGCGTTCGGCGGAACGGGAGCTGGTGACGTTCCATCCCCCCCCCCTCCCGTTCCCCTTTTCATTGAGCAGAAATGGACATTACGAGCAAGCCATCTATAGCTACCGACCGATGGCAGGGTGGTTAGATTTATTCGCTCTGTGCACCCTGTTCCGAGCGGCGGCAGTTACTGGCAGCTGATCGCCCTGCGGATGCCCATCTCCTTAGCTGCCATAAGCGACCACTTGTCAGACCGTGATGCGGACGATTTTGCAGTGACCTCGGTGTTGCTCCCTGGCAGGCTTTTTAGACCCATGTGTGCGCGCGCGCTGAGATCTTGTTAGGCTGTGCGCGTGCTTTAAACCTAGCGGGGGAGGGGTAGCTAGGTAGGTGATCTTCAAAGATCCGTGGTGCGCTGGGCGGCTCTCGGCAGTACCAATCCGGAGGTGTGTGTGTACGCGCGCGGGCGCGTTCTCGCCAGGGTTACCTGTTGTGATTTCCCCGTAGCCATATCACAGATGCCGAACGGTGGACCTCGCTCCCTGCAATCGCTCCCTACTGATAGATAGGCTTGGCCTTTGCTCGTTAGCATCAGACATTGCGAGGGTGGGTTTTGGTTTTTTTGCATTTATCTATTTTTTTGCATTTTTCGCCCATGCAGCGGAGCGGACCTCCCGAGCTCTTGTGCCGGAAGGAGAGCAGCTGCTAAGCTCTCGTTTTTCCGAGTGGGGGCGCCGTTCCGCAAGCGGCTCCTTCCCGGAGCCTGAATGCAGTGAGGAGCCTGGGAGGCTGCTGGGCGGGCCCAGCCGTCGCAGCTGATGCTCTCTGAGGTCACCCGTTCGGCTCATCCCCGCGTCCGCCACCGAGCGAGTCTTCTCGCCGAGCTGCTGCCGCTGTTCTCGGCTAGGAGAAGGGGCTGATCCGAGGCTGGAGAGTCGCGGTGGGGATGGTGCTGTTTTTTCTTCCCCTTTCTAACCCCGATGTTCCTTCCTCTGGCCGGGGCGTTGCGGGCTCCTACCTGGGCAGGGCTGGGCAGGGCGCTTGAAGCGAACCGGGGCTGGCAGCATCGTCCCGGGCTCCGCATGATTTAAAAGCGAAATAAGACGTCTGAAGCGAACCCCGTCCAGGCTGCCTTTGTCTTTGGCCGGGAGCATGTGGGTGAACCCGGAGGAGGTGCTGCTGGCAAACGCCCTGTGGATCACGGAGAGGGCCAACCCTTACTTCATCCTGCAGAGAAGAAAGGGGCACGGAGGAGATGGAGGCAGCGGAGGGCTAGCTGGTAAGGGGGCGAAGGGGGCTCCGAGGCGGGAGGGGGAGAAATAAGGGGCAAAACTGCTCAGTTTGGATCTTCTTCTTTAGCCTTTGGGGTGGGGGATGCTGCTCCTGCTATTCTTTGGTGCGTTTATTTACATGCCATGTCCACGCCTGGTGTCTTGATGCGGGGTCTGTATTTGCAACAGGTGTGTGCATTTCACTTAAAGGTATGCTGTTTGTGTGTTTGGTAAATCCAGGATGCCAGTTTTTCTTTCTTCATATATCTATATTGGCTTGCTTAGGCTTTTATTATTGTGTATGGATGGCTATATTACCTGCATGTCAGTACTGCTGGGGTTGGCAGAGTCTCTACTGATTACTGTTTCCTTGTGCAGAAGACTTAGATTGGCATCCCAGAGTCCTTTGAAAATTGCATGAAGAAAGGTTACTAATAGCACACACAGAGAAGTTTTAGGCTGCAGTTCTTGCACAATTTCTTGCAAGTAAGTCCCATTGGACTCTGTGAGACTTATTTCTAATCAGCCATGCATAGAGTGGAGGTAGATTGATAGAGTGCTTTTGTAACTTACCTTCAAAGAAATTCTGTGAAGGCCACTCAATTGTTATTTTGGATATGCTATGCTGGGAGTGAAATACAGCGAGGTCTCACAGTGAGTTTGGGACTTATCAGGAACGCAGGAATCCCAAGTGAAATAATTTATTCACAGGAGCACATTGCTTCTGTCTTGCATCAAGAAAAAAATCAATTCTGAGCCATCTGGCTCAAAAGATCTAGAATAGTTTACAGCAGTGTCACAAACTATAGTCTGTAGACCACAAGCTTCATTCAGATGGAATATATGAAATACAAAAGAAGCAATAAAAATACAATCTAAACCAGCACCAATCGCATCATATTAGAATTGCTGCAACGGGCATGAACTCATTAAGTGATCTGCCAAGACTCAGTGGTCTGTGGGACAGAAAGTTTGGGAAGCACTGATTTAGGGCATGTCAGTTTCTGTGGCCTACACCAGTAAATGTGTAACATGATGAGTCTCATTTCCTCATCTCCTTTTGCACTTCACTATTTCAATGAATCAGTTCCTCACCTACACCTAGCTTGGTTAGAGCCAGCCAACCAACCAGTCCAAAGCTGAAATTGAGTTGAACTGGACTTGCCATTCTAGAGAACTCCTTAAATTTAATATGACAGTTTGAATGTTTTAAGTGTAGTGGTTGTAGTTGTGATGTCTATTAGCCATGTATGTTTTTTGTCACTAGCATTGATCATCTGGAAATAGTGAAGATCAGGCAAGACAACCAGGATTCAGCTTTTTAAAATTTTGTTTTACATGTGCGTTGTCACTGTGTTTTATATGATTATCCTTGGTTGTAATTTGGGTTCAATTACAAAACTGGCTGCGAGGCTCTGATGGCAACTGCAAAACGTAATGTCTTAATTGGCACTAAAGGAATATAAAACCAGGATGAGGGTGGGGAAGATCCTAAAGGAATTTTAATCCTGTAGCATTACAGTGTTGACAATTCCATCGTTCCCAAAAATGGTTGTGCATCTCTCTCTCTCCTAGTCTAAGGTTATTTTTAGGATATTTTGATTCAAGTGTCCTAGAAAGCTTTTGCAGCAAGGCTCTTCCATTAGCCACTATTGTGCATGTCAGTTGTGCTGTACTTCCCAAGGACAGTTACCTAAATGGAAATCACAGGAATGAGTCAAAAATACATTCTCAACTTCTGCTTGTTTTCAGCTTGTTTTCTTCTGCTTCCTAATCTGTATTGATATTTAATTGTATAAAGTCGAGTGACATCGGTAAAATGGCACACTTTTTCAAAAACATCCCTTGCCTCATTGTAACGTTTGGCTACTGTAAAGTAGGGTCTGGCAAATCTGAGTCACTGTAAGCATGTCTTGATTCAAGTAGCTGCTTGAGTTTATCCCGTATATAACTTGGAAACACTGTAACACCTCAATCACTCCTTTCTTGGCCACCTAGGAAATTCACAGATGAGAAATGGTTCAGATGTAAGCTTCCTAAGTCAAAGCACTTCAGCCACCAAATCATGCTGGATCTGTATACTAATTTTATGATTTTGTTGAAAGCAATATATTTTATGCATGCCTAGAATTCATTCTATCAGTGGCTGTTACTACATGAAATAAAGGTTTAGAAAAATGTGACCTTGCCTACATGCAACAAAAAATGGTAACAGAATACATTTATTGCTGAAGGTGTTTGCCTGAAGGCTCAAAGACAGCCCTTTTAGAGCAGGCATATAGTCTGTGTGGCCTTTTGTGCATTGGCTATCTATGCAAATCATGGCAATTTGCAAGAAGAAGTGCAAACAAAAATAGATCTAAAGGAAGACTCAGTTTGCCAGGAAGAGATTATTTGGCCTTGGAAGTCAGCAGTATTTCAGATTAAACAGATTTTGCAAATGTAAAGGGTTTGGCTGCAGCAGGGTCAGCTACATGTAATTTCCTATTAAAATATGAAAGCAGTTGATTAGATTGGGAGGAGGAATCACAGAGTACATGCTTTGCATGTAAAAGGTCCCAGGTCTAGTCTCTGACATTTCTAGTACTTATTGGGTAACAAAATACAGTAGTGAAAAATCCATAACTAATAAGAGTGACTGCCATTCAAGCTAGGCAAGGAATGAGAAACTTTCAGATGTTTCTCACATTATCCCTGATCATGGACCATGCTGGTTGTGCCCAATGGGAATTGGAGTCCAACAACATTTGGAAGGCATCCTGTTAGGTGCCTCTGCTGCACAGCACAATTTGCTTTTAAGTCATTCAGTGCTGAAACCCGTCATAACACTTGAAAGTTTAAATTAATCACTGTGTGCTCCATTAGCATGGAATTTGTTTTCCAAATTTATGAGTGTCCGTCCATGATGTGCATGGATGCTGTAAGTGTGCTCCACTCTATTGTGGGTGCACACTTCAGATCATGTATGGCAGCAATTGGCTTTCAGAAAAACAACTATGAGAGTCCTTGCACATTAGAATTTGACATGCACTCCTAGTTCCCAGGCCTTACTCTCTGCTGTTTATGGTTCTATAGCTGCTTTCAGGTACAGTCTGCAGAATACCTACATAAATGTGTTTTTAGTGGCGTCCTCCATTTGGACCTCTCAGGGAAACAAGAGATGCTCTCATTGTATTTACAAGTTATATTTCTACAGAATGAGTATTTTTATAAATACAGTTTTTATGGTAGTAGTTGGATAATAGCAGTGTGGACTGTGGAGCTGTTTACTGCAGCCGGGGCATGTAACAGTAGTTTTAAGTTCATGAAATGGTGCCAAACATCTTTCTAACACATTTGTTTAGGTGGCTGGCAGATGGCTATCCACTGACTACCGAGGGAATAAAATGCTCACAGAAACTGTGGTGGGAATTGTCTTCTCTCACCATTATATAGAAACAATTTATCTATCTGACACTAGTTCAGTGTGATAGGTTGGCATTAATAGATCACCAGCACTATTTTTTAAAACAATGTCATTTTCACATATATTGTAGTATGAAATATTTGGTATACAAGGAGCTTACAGCTTAATCGTGTGCATATCTCCTTCTAAGGCTCACAGAGTTCTTTGGGGCATGCTCTCAGAATACAGCCTTGGGCTGCAATCCTCTGTGCTGTTAACTCACTGGACTCAAAGGGGCTTACTTCTGAGAAGGCATGCATAGGATTATGCTGTTAAATTCTTTAATGAAATGATTATTTTCCCCTTCAGTGCACCTAAATATTTCTTGCTGAGTTGAGACATTTTCTCAGTAAACTCTTAAGGGATTGACAAAGCATTTCATAATTCATTAAAACTACAAATTCTCTGTGCTGATGCTAAACTTTAAGTCTTTAAGGTGCCTACCTCTTTGTTATAGCAGCTAATAAGGATTGTTAAGAAACTGGGCCCTGGGGATATTACATCAATGCAGTTCAGTCATATACATGTCTTTAAAAAGATGTAGCAATAAAAGTATTTTAATTGATTTGTGTGCATAAAGTAGTTTTATATATGTATTCATTGTTAAATCACTTCAAGATGTTTCATTGGAAGCAATTAACAAATGGGATGAAATAATAAATTAATACTGTTTTCTCTGAAGTAGAGAAGAGTTCATGAGACTTACTCCCACGTTAATTCATATAGAATTGTGGATGTAGTCTGCACACCTATATCTAGTTTCCATGGAGTAAACCCCATTAAACTCAATGGGACATAGTTTTGAGTAGACACCATAGAATTGTGCTGTATATCAGAGAAATTAAAATCTGCAAAAGATGAACCAGAATTCGGGGCTCCATAAATATTTTTATCCACAAGTGGACTCTAAGAAAGAAAAATTCACAAAACTTCCATAGTTTCATTTATGTTTTTGCACTCTTTCAGTTATTTTGAACCTTCCTGTGCCCATATTAGGCAAAACGTATATACCCACAAACTCTTAAGTTGGCAATGTGCAAAAATGGTCTGCTCCTTTAAATGCATCCTGCCCTTATCCTCAAATCAGAAAATGTTGTGAAGTACTTTCATCCCAAGGTCACTGAAGCTACTGGCTTCATAAATCTACTTAAATGGGGGGAAACCATTTTCTGAGTACATTCTTGCCTTTTTACCCAATGGCCTAATTACTGTTTTGTGTAGTGCATAAAGCAGTAGCGCATCCTTCATGGTAACATAATTTCATATATCTTACCACAAATTATTTTCTTCATATGATTTTGTAAACACCTGAAACTCAATCTCTATCACTTGTGAAAATTTACAAAACTTTTCTTGTAAGTTATTGAAGTTACCTTTTCTTGAATCTTTAAAAATTTGTGTAGCAAAAGTAAAGGGAAACTCATTAAATCTTCAGGCAAATTGCTACTATATTTAGTATTTCTAAGGGCATGTTTGGAACTCCAGACCAACTAAATTAGAGAAAATAGGCACTGTGGTATCTACTTTATAGGATTATTAGGAACCAAACTGACGAAGATTAAAAACTTTGTTTAATGTTTCAAGAGTAACAAAATCATGAACAGAAGCTATAGTAATGGCATGTTCAATTTTAGTGCCATAAGTACTTGGCTTGAATTATTTGCTTATGTTCTAGGTTAAATGAATGGCTAAAAGTCAATTAATCATGGTATTGTGAAAATGTTTTGAATTCATTGCTCTTTGCAATCTCCTTGTTTTTAATTGAATTTTAATTTGTTGTTGTGCAGTACAGCAGTATCTTTGTAGAGGCAGGGTTTACTGCTTTTGATCCTCACTGCGAAGAAGTAAGGATAGATTAACAAAGGAACTTTTCATCAGCATCTTTGCAGGATTCACATATATAGAAATGCTGCTGTGGCCTTCATAGTAACATTTACTATGGGAAGACTTAAATGTGTGATGTTCTGATGTGTTTTGGTATATTCTGTTGGAAGCCACTCTGAGTGGCTGGGGCAACCCCATCAGATGGGCAGGGTACAAAAACTAATTATTATTATTATTATTATTATTATTATTATTATGTGCCCAGGTGGTTTTGAAGAAGTTACTCTTTCTTGGCCTCAGTTGTCTAACTAGGCATAATGGTATTATAAGGATGCTTGTGCTAAAAATATTGTGCAGAAAATGTTAAATAAGACACAGTGCAGGATTTGCTTTCAAACATCAGATAGTGTTGGCTTTCACATCCATGCAACACCAACATTTTATCCTTGGATTTGAGGGGCTGCATTTTGGTAATAATTTTTTTTCAGTAGTGGGATATCTCAGGAGAGTTATCCATTTTACAAAGTAGTTATTACTTATCCTTCTTTTTTTAGACCAAATGTGTGGCCTTTTAAGCTAAAGGAAGAGGGAAGTTTTGGAACTCATAAGGGGATATTTAAAAAAATCTAACAGCCTATATTTCTACATTTTACTTTGCTGCATATTTTGTGATTTTAAATCTATTGGTGTTTTCTCACCAAAGAGTACTTGCCCCGGAAATTTCCTTGTTATACCCATTTTTTCCTTGTGCCATCAGCTATTGTAGATTTTTGACACTAAGTCATGTGGATGACTCTTCCTGTTATTATTATTGCTATTTAAATGAGTAAGCCTACTGACCATATGGCTTGTCTTGTGAAATGAAGGGAAAATTAGCAACCATAATACAGCCAGAAGGAAACAGCTGTTGTGATTTGTTTGTCTATTTCTTTTTAGTTTTCTTGATGCATAAGATTCCTTGGTGTAGAATAGATTTCAATCTCCCTGTGCTAAAAGGAAGTCAGTTAAAAGTTTGAAAATGCAATAATAGCATATCTGATGGGCTCAGAAAATTTCTAAATCCCACTCCTTTACAAGGAGAGCAGGAGGTATGTGTCAAGTCTTTGCTTATGCCTAGCCATGTATCCCATCCCTTGTCAATGTACATTTTGAGCTATGTAACCTGTACTCTGAGTTGCGTGCTGAGACCATGTTCTAATTTCATTAATAATTTGGGGATTTCCAAAGCATAGAGTCCAAGTTCTTCATTCAAGGGTGAGAGCCAGGACAATGTACTGGTTCTGTATAAGACAAAAAAGAAGAGCTCATGTATATCCCATGGTCCTTTGTCATTTTCCCTTGATGGAATACTTGCCGAACTTGCCAATCTGTCAGGAACAAATTGCTGAAATGAAAAACAAAACCATCAAAATATGTTGATAGGCAAGTGAAGACATGTTTAGCAGCAGCAGGCGTGACCTGGCACCAGAAAGGATTCATGCAAATATAATTATATGCATATAAAATATGCAGATTGAATGGAGCCACAGAGTTTTGAAAGTGCTCCAAAAATAACCTTTGGTGCTGGACAGAATTGCTTAATCGCCTTGGTTTGATGTCAGCAAGATATTCCTGTAATATGGGACTTGTTAGGTTCAGAACTGACTGGTTTTCTACCTGGAGGTTGCTGTACTGTTGGGGCAACTCTTTAGGCATGAAAAACTGCTGTTTTCAGTATACAGATGTAAATCTTTGCTGTTGTTAAGTCTCCTCTTAGTCATCCTGTTTAAATGTGTCAAATGTCAGAGGTGTGGACTTCAGCTACATTGCAACATGCAAGCAACACCAGCTTGGATGAGCATTTAATGCATTTTTGTATTGATTGTTTTACATTTTCTGGTTTTAATTGTTTTTATTTGTGGTATTTTTCTCTGGTTAAGTCACTTAGTAAAAAGAGACTAACGAATCAATATTAACAAATGGCAGCAACATCTTTACTTTCAGAATTGCCCCTTATGAATAAGTGAAACTCCTTCGGACTCTTCTTCTCCTTGTCCACTCCCAAATCCATTGTTGGGAGCAACTTCACTGGTTACCTAGGTGTTGTCTTTCCTGCTTGCAGGCATGAGCATGAATAAAAGCCTGGGGAGTACTTAAGAGCGTGTAAGCGAACATAATTAACTAGAAGATTCCATACTGCTGTATTTGGGGCAGTGTGTCTCTGAATACCGGTTGCTAGGGGATTCAAATGGGGATGATGCTGTTATGCTTATGTCCTGCTTGTGAGCATCCCTCAGACCTCTGGTTGAACACTGGGGATACAGGATGCTAGACTTAACAGGCCTTTGGTCTGATTCGGCAGAGCTCTTTCTTGTCTTGTTATTTTCATTTTTTCCCAACCACATCTAAAATAACCAGTCCATGATGCTGCTGAATAATTCTTTCTTCCCTCCTGCATTTATAACTTCCAGTGTTATTAAGGACATCTGTCCTTTCCTCCCAGTAGATAGAAATCTATCTATAGAAATACTGTATAGAGTTGGAAGGGACCCAAAGGGTTATCTCGTCCAAACAGAAGGAATCAATTGGTGAAGAACACTTGGCAACTTTTTTGGCAGTCATTTGCAGCTGTTCTTGGGCTTAGCTCTGTACTGCCATTTCCTGGCTGTGCTCCTTTCCAGTGAATATCCTGCAGTTGTAAAAGACTGGCATGCTTGAAGTGCCAGCATGCTGAATAGTCTTGAGTCAGGCCCTAATTTCCCTGCTGATTACTTCTTGTTCAAGTGCACTAACAGACAACATGGGAGTTGGGGAGAAGATTTACACTAACTCCACAATTTTTCTACAATTCTTGGTCAGAGATTATATCTTAATTGCAGCAAAGGTAAGTGGTGGGTTAGAGGGGAAAACAGGACACAATGTTAAAATTCTTAAGCCTGCAGGGTCTTTTGTTTGTTTGCATGCATTCTGGAGTATTTGCAAACTTGTTCAAGCTGCCCTACTGTGGCTTTTGAATTCTCTCTCCCCCCCCAAAAAAATTTTTATTATTCATTTTATAACACAAATAAAGAACACAAACAGAAAAACAAACAATACAAACAGATTCTTGTCTTATCCTTATTTTTCTAAACATTGTTAGGTGGGCTTCCCCAAGTCACACCTATCTGATTTTCATTTTACTTCATCTTTAGCACTTTACATATATCATAATTTTTAACCATCTTTTTTTTAATCACACTTACTTTAACCATAAAAAACTTCACATTTTACCACTTACAAATAATACTATTTTAAAATACACTATCTTCTACTTATAACCCCACAGCCTATATTCACTTCCAAAGCTATTCTAAGATTTAAATATTAACATTTTTTTTTTCAAATATTCCTTAAACTTCCTCCAATCTTCTTCCACCATCTCTTCTCTCTGGTCTCAGAGTCTTCCAGTGAGTTTGGCAAGTTCCATATAGTCCATCATTTTCATCTGCCATTCTTTGATAGTTGGTAAATCTTGTTTCTTCCAATTCTTCGCTAGCAATATTCTCGCAGCTGTTGTGGCATACAGAAAAAAGTAACATCCTTTTTGGGGATTTCATCCCCCACTATACCAAGTAAAAAGTCTTCTGGTTTCTTAATAAGTGTGTTTTTCAACACTTTTTTCAGTTCATTATAAATCCTTTCCCAGAAGTCTTTTACCTTGGGGCATGTCCACCACATGTGGTAAAAGGTTCCTTCTTTTTCTTTAGATTTCCAGCATTTATTATCATGAGTATGATGCATTTTTGCTAACTTCACTGGTGTTAAATACCATCTGTACATCATTTTCATCAAATTTTCTCTTAATACATTACAAGCTGTAAAGTTGATTCCTTTTTTCCACAATTTCTCCCAACTCACCATCATGATATTGTGCCCCACATCCCTGGCCCATTCAATGATTACAGGTTTCACTTGTTCATCTTTCGTATGCCATTCCAGCAATAAATTATACATTTACCCCAATGGAACAACACAACGGTTTATGATTTTCATATGCAATATGAGATACTTCCCAGTCTCCTTCCAGGTTGTTGATTCTCACTTGGGAACCTGAAATCTTGAAACACCCATAGCTGCTTCTTGGCATGTTTTGCTTCTTTGATAGAGGATCATTCAAGTATAAGAGAGTTTGCTGAGCTCATGCTTCCTGATGAGTAAATGTGCTCAGCCAGTGATATGATTACTCGCTTTTGTTGAGTACACACCATACATTTAAAGCACATGCCCCCAGCAAAAAATCATGGGAACTGTAGTTTAAGGGTGCTGGGAATTGTATGTCAGGTAAACTACAGTTCCTAGAATTCTTTAGGTGAGGGGAAATGTGCTTTAAATGTATGGGGTACTTAGCCCCCAGGCTTCCTCTCGCCTATGGCTGATTGAGGCACTTTAAAAAATCTTATGCACTGGGATTTTACATTCCTGGGCAGATAGCCAAGTTCACCACAACATTGCTTTGCCTTTCCACGAAGCCCTATATCAGTGGACATGTTCACTAAGCATGTTCCTATAAGACAGGGTGGGCAACTTATCAAATATAGTGAATTACGTCAGATTCCCTCCCCACCGCCATTATGTACCAAGATCAAATTGCAACCACAAAAGCTAGAAAATTACTTTTTACAATGAAAGCTGATATTCTCAGAATGCTAAATGAGTGCATTAGGTGCATGGAGCTCACTTGCAGACCACATGATGCAAAGCACTCAGAGGACCATCTCAGAATGCTGGGTATGCATATTTTTTTTGTTCTGTGCTTTCGTGTTTGTAAACTTATCTGTCAGGACTTTCAGGTTCTCTGAGGCTCATCATAGCACCGAGTCTCTCTCTTCTAAAAGTTTAAAGCAGTTGACCCTGAGGGAAACACCTTGCCAAACACAGCAGAGTTCGGCTAAAAAGGCTTTTCAACCCCCAGGGAACCTTATAAGGTGACTAGCGCTGGAGTATTCTTCGTGACAAAATCAGTCATGATTTTCTTTCCTTTTACCCCTATGTGGGCATCGCAAGACACACAGAGGAGCCTTGAGAGAGCAAAATGTTGGCACCTCAGTTAGACAGGAGGGAGTCAACCCAGATTTCCCTTCTGCATCTCCAGTTAGCCCTGCATGCCCAACCCCAACCCCCCAGCCACCACCTCTTCCTTCTGCTGGTCCTGCTCCCCTCCTTCCTTTCCACTAGTAGCTGCCTCTTTCTCCTCAGCCACTGGGTCCATTTGTGTCATTACAGGGAGTCTGTACCTAATGGCAACAGCTGGGGAACGATCTGCACAGCTTTCTATTATCTGTCTTGCGGTGGTAGGGGGTGGATCGAACACTACTTAGATATATTTAAAGATAAAGGGACCCCTGACCGTTAGGTCCAGTCGTGGACGACTCTGGGGTTGCAGTGCTCATCTCGCTTTAGTGGCCAAGGGAGCCGGTGTACAGCTTCCGGGTCATGTGGCCAGCATGACTAAACCGCTTCTGGCGAACCAGAGCAGTGCACGGAAACGCCGTTTACCTTCCTGCCAGAGCAGTACCTATTTATCTACTTGCACTTTGACGTGCTTTTGAACTGCTAGGTTGGCAGGAGCTGGGACCGAGCAATGGGAGTTCACCCCATTGCAGAGATTCGAACCACCACCCTACTGATCGGCAAGCTCTAGGCTCTGTGGTTTAACCGACAGCGCCACCCGCGTCCTGTCTAGATGTATTTAGAAAGCCATTTATTTAGAAATAGAAGCTGGGTTTCTTAAGGCCTACTGCTCTCTTCATTACTTTCATGAGTGGTCTATGGAAAAAGTTTGCCAGCTTCTGACAACTGTGAAAGGCACAAACACAGTGAGAGGGATGGCTACCATCCAGCAGCATCACCCAGGCATTTCCACTAGCTTCTGCCAATTTTATCCCTGACTTCAGCCGCCCAACTTCCACTGGCTTCCATCCGTGAATGTTGACTGGTTCACGCATGCACCCTTCACCTGGAGAGCGACCTCTTGAATGCATAATTCCCAGGCACACCACATCCAGAGGGTGACCTATGCCGCCTCTGAATTTACCCAGACACACACCATTTGTTTCAAACACATTCAAAGCTTGACATTTGCACAGACACATTCATTAATTGGCCATTCTCCATTCATTCACATATACACCCCAGCTTCTATCCACAAATAGCCACATAGTTTCTGTTGGTCTTCCAAAGGTGAATTTCAGCCAGTTTATACCCACAAATATCAGCCTGCTTCAGACTTGTAGCATCCACCAACATCCAAATACGAACTCCACCAGCTTCCACCCACCAACATCTGTCAGCTTCTGCTAGGTTCATCACCAGACAGCAGACAGCTTCTGGCTATGGATATCATCTGGTTTCAAGCCACAAAAACTTGCCTTCTTATTGATCCACATCATGATGCTGCTGGATGATTAGTTTGTTCCATCTGCTAGCTTGCCTTGTCGTGGAAGGGGACCACCCAGTGCTGAACACCACAGCTATTTCCCACTGTGTTCTCTTAGGGAAGTAAAACTACTTTTGCCTTGGTTTTCCCCTTCGTTTACCTTTATGTATCCACTCAGATGCCATGTTCTGTGTGACATCACAGGCAGTCCACAGCCAATGACAACAGCTGGGGAAGCATCATCATCATCATCATAACCTCAGCTCTCACAATGGTGAGCACAGCTCAGCAGTGATCTGTTCCTTTGCTTGTTTACTATTAAAATGTTCTGTTGCCCGTGTTGTACTGATATCAGGGAAAGGCACTGCTCTAGCTAAAGTTGAATTTATCAGTATAGCAATAAAACTGGTTAGTGGTGGGATGTGGGTCTGGGTGAGAAAGGTAACAGAAAAAGGAAGAAGAGTCTTGTATCATTTGTATGTGTACAGGTAAAAGGGAATCAGAATAGGTGTATATAACTGTGTGGTTTAATCAGAGTATAGTAGTGCTCTGTGTGTTGTGTTGTGTTGTGTTGTGTTGTGTTGTGCTGTGTCTGTGTTTTGTGTGCTTATGTTGGAGTTACCTGCCTATAGCAAAAAGCAATCTACTCCCTAAATGTGTGTGGAGTCATTTCTGTTCATATTTGCTTAGGAATGAGGCCTACCTTGTTCAGTGGGACTTACTTCCTTAAACTTTTACACAGAATTGCATCCCAGAACTTCATTCTCTTTTTCTTTTTTAGGTTGGCTTTTGTATTCCATTTCATGCCAGTGTGTTTTTAATGTCATTTTAGTAATGTTTTTGCTTTAGTTTGAGATTTTATGGTGTTTGTATTTGGGTCGATTTTATTTGTTGTTTGTTTGTACTTCAAGTCTACCATTCACCAAAAAAAAAAAAAAAACCACACACCAACCCCACATTAAAATAAATCAAACAAAAAAAATGAAACAAAACAGCAGCACAGAGCAGCAGTGCACAGCAATACAGGATTATTGTATTTACCTGTACATTTTACCGACTATAAAAACTGGCCAGAGGACTTTGGCTGATGGGAGATCTAAATATAGCATAAAATAAATAGAAATCAAAGGTGGGGTTGGAAATTGTGCTCCTTTTTATAGCTGAATGTATGTGCAGATGAGAGATGAATCTCCTTTCCCTTAGCTGTATCACTGTGGCTACTTTGCTACCTAATACAAACTGGGCTGCGGGGGGGGGGGGAATCATATGGAACACAGAACTTTGAGTTTAACTAGATCCACTCACCTGTGTGCTGTGTTCTGTTGAACCATAATAATTTAATAATAATAATAATTTATTATTTATACCCCGCCTATCTGGCTGGGCTTCCTCAACCACTCTGGGCGGCTTCCAGAAAAATATTAAAATACTGTAGTACATCAAACATTAAAAGCTTTCTTAAACAGGGCTGCCTTCAGATGTCTTCTAAAATAGACAAAATAATAGACCCCTTCAGTTTTGTATCTAAACAGGGCAGATAGAATAAGCATAGCTTACCTGGCTTTGGGAAGGCAGAGCCAAGAGCTGAGGGGTTGGGGCAGTGGCGTAGCGTGGCTTGTCAGCACCCGGGGCAAGGCAAGTAATTTGCGCCCCCTAACCCATGGATTTGCGCCCCCTAACCCTAACCCCCAGATGTTGTGCCCGATGCGCCCGGCCCCCCCTGCACTCCCCACGCTACGCCACTGGGTTGGGGCAGGTTTCAAATGTTGCCAAGGGCTGCTAAAAAGGGCCTTGGGGGCTACATGTGGCTCTTGGGTGCCATGTATTGGACCACCCTGCCCTAAATGCTGGAGATAATGGTTCTAGCCTCCTTCCACTACAAACTAGCTTCTATGTGCAGGGATTTGTCTTCTGATTATTGATAATTATTATTTATGGAAGAGCATTTTAAAAAGTGGTACAGTCCACAAATAGGTTTTCCACTGATATTTCTTATTAAATGGCATTTTAAGTAGAGAAAGAGATGCATTGAGTTTTGTTGTTCTCTATCAGCCTCCAGATGGCCAAGCTATAAAAGGGGATTAATTATCCTGCATATGTGAACACAGAGTCTTTGTCTTAGCTCACTTCATATTTTTTTTTTTTCTGTTTTGCATATGCCATGAGTTCTCTCTCTCCCATTGACTCACTGATGACCCCTGGGATAGTCTCATCTGTAAAATGGGCCATTTTCCTGGGAAGGGAAGGAAAATTTACTATACATTTCCTATGATTTCTAGTTGTATTTTGATAGGGATCATATTGCATGATGGCATGGAACTTGTGAGGATTTACAGTGCAGATTTCGCTTACAAGGAATAGTTTTATGCTTCAGGAGTTTTGTGAAAGAAAGCTGTATTCAGTCTCTTCAGTATAGAGAATAAAACTCAAGCCAAGCTGTATTAATCAAGTATCTTTTTTTAAAAAAAAAAAAGTATTCCTGATAAACCTACAAACAGGTTAAAAACTGAGAGAACTGATCTTTTTAATCCATTGCTGGGGGGGGGGGTGACTTTCTGGCAGATTTTCTCATTCCCCAGTCTTGATGGCAGCTGAGGGCAAATGCCTGCTACTATTTCAGCAATAAATGAAAAGAAAACAGGTTTAGTAACTAAATCACACGATTGTGCAATAAACTACTAACTACCTTGTTTAAATCTGAAAAAGTAAATGTATTAGTTGGTAGTAGTAAACATGTATAGGACTGGGAGAAAAGTGTGGTCTCCTGAAAATGCCTACTCCAATCTTATACACACTGATTTGTGAGTAATGCCCATTAAATTTAGTGACTATGGTTCATGGGATGCAGCTGGTAATTAAGGCTGTGTCTGCCCTTGGGTTGCCATTTTCTTGCTGGTTCTATTTCTGCCTCCCAGCTGCCATTTTGTAATTTACTCTGCTGGGGGATGCCAGGTCTCTGGTTAAAGAAATAAAATAAAATTGCACGACGGGGGGAGAGAAAGCAGTTGTTTCTGTTAAGTATTGTTAAAATGTCACTTGGGAAAGAAGTATGATGTAATATTTAAAGGCTCAAGTCTTGATAGCTTTTTCTAAAGTCTAGCAGATTTGTAGTCCAAGCCTTGCTTTCATTCTCAGTGTGAAAGGAAAGAGTTGGGTTTCTGCTGTGGCGGATCAGGCTGTTAATGAAGAAATCTTCACTTTTGGAATTTGGCTAGTATTCAATGCAATTCGTAACTAATTACAATGTGTTAAGCATTGTCTCTTTGGAGAGCTGTTACTTGAGAAGATTTCCAACAAGCTAAAAGTTGCATCCTCATTTTTGAAGTTCCCAGTTGTGATTAACCTTATTGCATGAAATTGTAATGTCCCTAGCCTTCGGAGCACTTTCCACTTTCCACTGTTGCAATGGGAGTCTTTTTAAAAAAATTGTTCGTTGCGGGTTGGGGGGCTGATAGTTCGAAATAATCATTAAGTCTTCAAGTCATTAAGACTTGAATTACACGATTGTGCAATAAACCTATGCATCACTAGCACATAACTGTACATGTGCTTTTGGTTTGCCAAGCTACAGTAGCCTTGGTTGAAAGAAATAGGGACCCCCTAGATTAAAGTCACTTGAGTAAAAGTCATAAGAACCACAACATAAACCATTGTGGATTTTGTTGTTGCTCTTGGTTCTACTGACCTCCTATGAATTATCACCTGACAGAGACTTGACTCCAAAGCTGACACATTATGGTGGCAAGTATGACCAGTTTTCCAGGAAGCATAATACTGTATATGACTGGATTTTACTCTTGAATGTAGCAATATATGTAGCTGAATAGTTCTTCAGTCAGTCTAAAAGCAACAAAAAATGAGGGAATATCAGACTTCTGTGATCCACAACCCATTTTCCTCAAAATGAGAAAGTTTGCAAACTATGATACTCAAATCATGAAATAATACTGTTTTAAAAATCTCATTCTGTTTTGAACTTTCATCAGTTCCACTGTAAGTTATGCATTGCCCTATGCCAAGAATTCCATGGCAACTGTGATGCCTTGCAATGGTACCATATGATGAATAGAAAAACCTGACTGTTCCTAGCATGCAACTGCATGTGATATGGTTTTCATAACTTTAAATGTGTTTACCTAAGCACCAATATAGTAGTGTTTGGAGTAAATTGTGTATTGCCAGTTGAAGCTAGTATATTAAATCTCTGATGTCGTGCGTTTACATGTTTTGGATCCATGTAATCAGACATATTTCATGGTAAGGTATGTTTCATTCATAAATGTTAACCAGGCGTCACTGGGGGTGGGGGGGATGAAATATTTAGGGGGTGTAAAAGATTTTTGTATTATCCAAGTAAAGCAGGGTCCTGGAAATAGGTGGTGGAGGCCTTGAAACAGAAGCAGATTTGAATTTCTCACACCAAAAGAAACCCACATTTTTAAGGCCCTCTCATGGAAGAAATTTGCAATAATTAAGTTTCACCCCCTAAAATGGTATTCCTTGCTGTGGCGTGTCAGATAGCTGCCGCACCTGCTACTCCTTCCTCTCCCTCTCCCAGGACGATGTCTATAAAGGCACATTGCAAAGGTCTCAGACAGTCCTGAGTTGAAACGTCCATCCCTTGTCCTGTACCCAACTGTGCTAAGGCTGCCTCTGATGCTGATTGCTCTGCAGAGAATATGCATCAGAGGAAGAGCTGGTTCTTGAATACATTTTCAGCTTGACAAGAAAATGTTTGGGAAAGCGCTCACTGAAGCATTTTCTTCATGCACAACAAAGGCTGAAGAAGGGACAAGCAAGGTCAATGTCTCAAATTATGCTCAATTATTTATTACACTGTGCTCTTATACGAACAGAGTGTAGTTCAATATGTTAACGCCACACAGGCTACACCTCCCTCTTATTGACTGAGACTAAAAACAAAAGGGGGTAGAGGGCTAATGGGTATGAATAGAGGAGTGGAGAGATTACTTACTCCTGGCCAAAGGACTATGAACAGATGCATTTCCAGAGGAGAGAGATCAACCGAGTGCCTACTAAATGTTTCATTTTAATTACGTGGAGAAATTTCTAATGCTGGTTTGCAGTCTGTAGTAACTGGAATGTGGCTATGTCTCTGTGTTGGTGGCGGTGTTTAAAAACATTATTTTGAGCTATAAGGAAAATCCCAAATGTGAACCAGGATGTGGCGAGGCATGGCTATCTCATAAATTATAAGGCTGAGAAATGACCTGTGACTAGTTAACCATTCAGATTGTGTATGGCCCGAAAGGTTTTGTGATGACTGGGTAAAATTGTGACAGATCAAACAAAGAGCCAAGCAGTTAAGTTCTAGAAGAACTGATTTTAGTCAAAAGGGTGGATCTAAAGAATGGTGAATAGAAGAAGTAAGTTAGCTACCACTGCTGTTAAGCACTTGTTTAAGCACTAGGAGAAGAGTTCAGTCAGTCAGTGACCTGGTTACCTATATAAACTTGCCTTTCATGCTGATTCTCTTGTTAATTTTGTCTCTTTCAAATTGCTCAGATTAGCACTTTAGTTTCACATCACCCAATCTAAGGACAGTCTAGTCACTGTATCTCTCAGATATTAAATATATCTTTCTTACCTGTTTTTTTTTAAAGGGCTGGAATGTTCTGTAAAGTTCATGTATCCATGTCTACCTCAAGACAGCAGTACTGTTCACCACTGAATTCCTTTCCCTCTCCCTAGGTCTTCTTGTGGGAACTCTTGATGTTGTGCTGGATTCAAGTGCAAGGGTAGCGCCATATCGAATTCTATACCAGGCTCCAGACTCTATGATATACTGGACTATTGCCTGTGGTAAGTATTTTAATAGTGGCTAAAATTACCAGTTTCTTAGAGGACTGGATGTTCTGTGTACAGTGGTACCTCTAGTTATGAACTTAATTCGTTCCAGAGATCCGTTCTTAACCTGAAACCGTTCTTAACCTGAGGTACCACTTTAGCTAATGGGGCCTCCTGCTGCCGCTGCAGCGCCAGCACACAATTTCTGTTCTCATCCTGAGGTAAAGTTCTAAACCCGAGGTACTACTTCCAGGTTAGCGGAGTCTGTAACCCGAAGTGTTTGTAACCCGAGGTACCACTGTAGTTCATAGGAGTACTGAATTGCATACTGTCTTGATGGCAGGCATCCCCTCACTTACATGGAGCCCCCACATGAATAAGTGAAATGACACAAAGTGGGGGGCACCCCACTTTGATAGGGAGGGTCCACAGGGAGGAGAGAGAGAGAGAGAAACTCATGTGTGCCGCTGGGGCTGCTGCCTGGAAGTCACTAAGAGCCATTACTTGGCCGGTCCCAAGCCTTCTCTGGATCGGAGCTCTGAATGGCGTGCCTTCCCTCCTTTCCAGGAAGGAAGGCCAATTTATTTATTTATTTTGCGGTGACCCATATAAACGTCTTCTGGGAGTGGAAGGCGTGTAAATGAGGGGGTTGCCTGTACATTGGTACCACAGGTTAAGAACTTAATTCATTCTGGAGGTCTGTTACTAACCTAAAACTGTTTTTAACCTGAGGTACCACTTTAGCTAATGGGGCCTCCCGCTGCCACCGCGCCACCGCACAATTTCTGTTCTCATCCTGAAGCAAAGTTCTTAACCCAAAGTACTATTTCTGGGTTAGGGTTAGGGTTAGGGTTACCGGAGTTTGTAACCTGAAGCGTCTGTAACCTGAGGTACCACTATACTGTGTGATGACATCGTACTTGAGTAGCAGGTCATTTATGAGATCCAGGCCCTGAAATGCTAAAAAGTCATTTCCCATTTAATCTTCTGTAACTATCAGACTGGGCGATTAACTCCATCAAAGTTTTTGTCTATAATATGAAATTGCTGTTACTGGATTTTATCCAGATTTACTCATGCTTAGATTAGACCAACTGAAAGCAGTGGGTACAAATTAGTCGTGACTAAACCCCATTGATTTGTATAAGTGTACTCAAAGCACGGCTGAGTCTGGATCCAACCCATTGTGTTGCATTGTAGCCTGTTGTAATCTAGTGAGATTATATTGAGCAATGGCTGTGGTCTATTGTAGATGTAATACTGTCAAACTCTTAAGACACTTAAGAACAGGATACCAAGATGTGTACAGATACCATTCCCACATTTCCTCTCTTATGTGGAATTTTTTGCTCCCTTTCCTTGTAAGCATTGATTATGACAAGGGTAATAAACTCTGGCTAGTATTAGCTATTTTGACATTGTTGCAGTTTTATGTAACGATCAGCGCCCATTGGGGGTGATCAACATGGCGATCAGCACCCATTGGGGGCCATTGGTGTGGTGATCAGTGTCCAGGGGGGCAGGGCAGCGATCCACCCAGGGGGATTTTGTCACCCCCCTCAGGGATGACACCTGGGGCACACCGCTCCCACCGCCCCCCTTCCTACGCCCCCTGTGTGCAGGTACAGGTGGGCCATACTTTTCATTAGATAATGTGTCTCTTACATTCCTTTTATGAAAATATATTTGAGTGCCCCAATTGTCCTTCCCATAACAGAATTGCTAGTGGAAAGAAGGGAACAAAGCTGAGAAATATTAGGTTTTTTTTATTTTTTGGAAAAAATAATAATACATTCCTGTTTCAGAATAAATTCCTGAGAATAACAACAGTAACAACAAAAAGTTTTGAAGTGTGACGGCAGTTGTATCCATATTTAGAAATAGTGAATAGTAACCTCAGCTTTAATAATCCATATATAAAAAATAATTCAGATGATGACTGCAGAACAGATACTGTGATGGTAATGGCATGGTAACTCTGCATTTTATTGCTCCACAGGAGGCAAGACATCATCATTTTGCATCTCTCTGGCGATTTTAAGTGCATTACCTATATGTTGTGTTATGGCTCTTTTGTAGGTGTGTAAAAAGCTATGGAAAGAATAACTCGGTCTTTAAAGCCACATCCGGAGTTATAACAATACAATTTCATGCAGTAATTGCAAGCAAAGCCCAACATGATGATCACATATGGGCCTTTGCTGCCGCTGTTTAAATTATGTAGGCTCTCAGAAATGATTTGTGTTGAAAAGGCAGAGCAGAAATGCCAGGCCTCCCTGGAAGCTGCAGAGAATGATCTCATTCCTCATCAGCCGAGCTGTGCTGGAGATAAGCTTATGCTTGCAATTCCCAGGAAATCATTTCACTACTGTGTTAGCTTTCTAATTTTGTGGCTAGGAAATAATTGATTTGCACGTACCTATGCCTTCCTGGCACTGTCGTAGCAAGCTCTTGAGTGATTTATATAATATGTACTGTATAACTTCTATTCATTCAGGAGTTCAGTGTAATCTATGGGCATAATTCTGTTGACATGAATCACTTAAATCCCATTGATTATAATAGGAGGGAGTTAAGCCCACTTTCTTAGTAAGTCCACAAATTATTTTAGCCTTTGGGGGGCTAGCAGAGGATGGACTATGAGCTTTCTCCCTCCCCTAGCAGTACACTGTATTTTACCTTGGACACAGAGGATGGGGGTTCTGTTTTCTGACATGCTCCATGGTTTCTATGCTGGATTTAAATGAGGGATGGAGCACTCACCTGCATGAAATTCATTGTCTGCCAGACCTAGCAGGCAAGTACTTAAATGCAAGACTAAGTGAGGTACACACTTAAATGTATCTGATTAAATTGTACCCTATTTACAGAAAGTATTTGCAGGGCAATTATTTCCAAAACTAGAAGAGGGAGCTTAGAGGTCTGTCCTCGTTTCTACTTTTGGGTCAGGGGGAAGAGACAGTGCTGCCAAGTTACAATAATGTTCTAACTTCTATAATGCCATTTAGAAGTGACTCTAAATTATTACCATTCTAGGAGAAAACCAAGGGCTCAAGGATAAGCAGAAAAATTAGTTTGCATAAAACTGCCAGTCCACAGATCATGTAGGCCCAGTTGTTAAGATCATTTGGCCCCTGAATGCCGCTCTCATCTCTCCTATACTTTCATGCCCCTGGAAGGAAACTCACAAGCTTTCACTTCCTGTTTCAAACAAACCACAGTTTCCCACGTTATCCAAGTTCATATAACTCTGTTTTGTTTTAAACTATGAGTAGTAAGAACAAGCCAGGATCACACTATGGTTTCATTTCCTGCCTTGTTTGGAAAGTATAGGCAAACTACACACCCTCAAGTTCAGACCTCATGAGGAACTGTGATTTGTTTAAGACAGGAAGTGAAAACTTAGCAAGGCGTGCTAAGGAGGGGAGGGAATGTACAGTTAAGTATGGAATATGGGGTTGTGACGTGATGGAAACCAGAGCGCACGGAAATGCCATTTTCCTTCCCGCCCCAGCGGTACTTATTTATCTACTTATTTATTTATCTTGTTACAACTGAAGTGGGCCATGGTGTTCTGTTGAATTAAATTACTCTTCTGTGCTGGTTTGCTTTAAAATGCAGAGTATTCTCTTTGTTGGGTTTGTTTTGTTTTGTTTTGTTTTGGTTATCCAATAAACATACTGTTGCACACCTATCCATAAATATATTTATTTATTTTTGCTTTATGATGATCAAATTACAGACATGATCTAGCAATTTATCCTGTTCTTGTCTTAGGTTGTTCAAGGAAAGAAATAACTGAGCACTGGGAATGGCTTGAACAGAATTTACTACAAACTCTTTCGATCTTTGAAAATGAAAATGACATAAACACATTTGTCAAAGGAAAAATACAGGTAGTGTATATATATTGTCAGCACAGTTAATTATCCTCATGACCAGGAAAAAAACTATTATGCAAGCTTGTCCTTTATACTTGATTTGCTGGTTTGTGTACTTCTCTGTTTTGGTAAGCACAGATTCCAGTGAGCTTCATTATCTAGTTTGAGGAAGCAGGCATCAGTGGAAACAGACACATTGGTATTATCAAGTTGCATAGATAAGGGTGAGATCACATAACTATCTTCAGGTTTGTCAAGGGACTTATGCTGGCCACGTGGAATTCCAGAATTTTTATCTTGTAACAGCACAACACCTCCCCATCAACACATCACTCTTTTTTTTCTTTTTAATCTTTTGCAATCAGTTTACCAAAGCAGGTTTACCATGTGGCTTGTTTGAGAGGGAGTAAGGCCAGGTCCTTTCTTAGCAGAGAATATCTAGTTTGTTTGGTAGTTTGGGAAATCCATATGGCCAAGATCTAATCTCTTGAGATGCCCTGTGTAGGTTAGATTTAACAGTTGAGGTTTTGTCTTGCAGCACTCTCCTCTTTGTTGCTTTGGTAACTTAGAATAGCAAAGAGCCTTGTGATATCTTAAAGGCTAAAATCGATAACACGGCAACACAGCTGAAATGACAAAAGCTTTTGTTTGTCTTTAATATGCCACCATTTGTTTGGCAACAAACTAACATGGCTATTCCTCTGGAAATTGTTAGTGTGATTTATGTGCATCCTGTGGTTTCTGAAGGCAATAGAACAGCCTTTCCCAACCTTGGGCCCCCAGACTTTCTTAGACTGCCATCACCCCTCACCACTGGCCTGATGAGAGTTGTAGTCCAACAACAACTGGAAAGACTCCAATGGAACATATGGACCAGGGGTGTGGCCTTGCAGAAATTGCTGGACTACAGCAGTGGCAGACTTTGGGCTTTCAAATTTCAGCAGCACCCTGTGCAATGCCAAAATTCAGTGCCCCCCACCTCTTGCTTACTGTTTTACACCATTGTTGTGGTATCCTCTCAGCTCAGCGCCCATTGCAGGCAAACTGGTCACGCTTTCCTAAATCCACCTCTAACATCTGCTCTCATTATCCTTGACCATTAGCCATGCTGGCTGGGGCCTATGGGATTTCCAGCCCAACAATATCTGAACAGCTATGGATTCCCCAACCCTGATGCAGACTCATCTTGTCATTCTGCTAATTTGACTACAGCCCCATGTCACTGCAGTATGCCAGTTGGGTTGCATACTCAAAATGTGTTCTCTTCCTCTCCCCAAACCTTTTCTTTTTTTAAATGCTGGAATTTTGAACTCCATAGCACACATATATTTTGGGGGAAAGCCAAACTGTCCTGTCTGATCTTCTGCTTCAGGGCATCATTGCAGAATTTAACAAAATTAATGGTATCAAGGAGGATGACGACACTGAAAAATTTAAGGAAGCCATAGTGAAATTCCACAAACTCTTTGGGATGCCGGAGGAAGAGAAGCTGGTGAATTACTACTCCTGCAGTTACTGGAAAGGGAAGGTGCCTCGTCAGGGCTGGATGTATCTCAGCATTAACCACCTCTGCTTTTATTCCTTCCTCATGGGACGGGAAGGTATGAATGAGAGACTTCCGTTTCTATTGATCTTTGTGTGTGTGTTTTGAAGTTGGTGGTTTAGAACGATACACATAGTCATTGTTGGTAGACTTGATGTAGTGCAGGAACTGGCAACAGCACATGGACCACTAAACTATGTTTTATCCTTCTAGTTAGAGTTGCCCATTCATTTTAAGTGTCACTTATGTGGAGACCTGAAACATTCTGGCTTTAGGCTTAGTGTTACGGTGGCAATATATGATGCCCCAGAAGTATGGCAAGGGGGCAAAGTGTCCCTTCCAAAAACTGATCATGTTGAAGAAAGCCTGCTGTCACATCCTCATGGATGTTGAGCAGAGGGAAAAGTGGCCTGATGGTCTGAAGTGGCTGTGCTTAATCCTTATTTGAATGAGTTTTCATTGCTCAGGTTTAAGAAATAGAAACTGGGTGATGTATTTGTCAAGGAGTGGAAGCAATATATAAGCAGTGATTACAGACAAAAGCGCTAAATTGTATACAATTGAGTTTGTTCATAAACAATTTTAGTTTCTGCCTCAGGGCAGTTGGTGATAACTCAGGCACACACACATTCACAGAACCGTCACCATTTGTGTGGTCACTCTCTATAAGATGTTTACAGCTTTAAACTGCAGAGCTATCTGATTAATGGCACCTTGCCTGACGAGCAGTCTACTCATCAACATCCTACTGCCAGGATAATTACAGACATTCTTACTTCCTGAATCCATCATAAGATTCACAGCAGTGGGGAACCTGTGGACTTAACATGTTGTTTGATTCAAAATTCCCAGCCGCAGACAGCATGCCAAGTGGTCAGGGATGATGGGAGTTGGAGTCCATACACGCCTGGAGGGCCTCAGGTTCCCCATTCCTGTCTATAGTGTCTTGTGGTGTTTTTGCCTATAGTGGATTAAGTTACTGCATGGAGCCCTAGTACTAATTTATTGTATGTCTCATACTTGTTTTTCCTCTTCCAACACTCTGGACTGATTAGAAGGAGGTTTCATTCTAGTGTACATTGAGTGTAGGGACAGCTGGCTGATAGGAGAACATAAGCACATATTGCTCTTTCTGTAGTCCAGACAGATGCCTCCAGGAAGCTTACAAGCAAGGCATGAATGGGATAGCCAGTTCCTGTTGCTTGTGCACAGCAACCTGGCATTCAGTGGTTATAATGCTGTTGTACTTGGTTCCAGTTAACTATATTGACTATTAATTGTAGAGAGTCTGATCTTCTTTGAGCTTGGGCTAGTTCACTTTTATATGGGGTGAAGCACAGCAAGCCCAAACAAAGCAGCAGGCTCTTGCTCTCTCCCTCTTATCCTCCCTGGAAGGAGGAATTGCTAAGTTGACTTCCATTTTCAAAGGATCTCAGCCTTAGAATGATGTGTGAACCAACCAAAGATGGTTAGTTGTACAAGCTAGTCGAACAATCCTGTTTGTTCACCCATAGCTTGAAGTTGGCTTGTTTGCAAACTAAACATTGGTTGTGTAGAGTTTTGCTTTTTTAAAAAAGAGAGATTATTTGAAACTGAAAGTGTGCATGGCAGAATTCTTAATTATTGTTGTGTTTCTGACAAAACGGACCCACTAGCACCAAGTGCAGCACTGTACTGAGGCTGCAGTCCTAAACACAATTAAAATGGGGGGACCACTGAAAGTAGTGAAACTTACTTCTGCATAAACATGCACTGTAGAGCCCTGAAACAAGATAATGGTATAAGTGCATAGTGCTGTTGAAAAGCTTGCTGTTTTATCACCAGTGGTTTTTGGATTTGAAAATGTTGAGTGGTCTTGTTCTCTGCTTACTCTTGATTTCTTTTCATTAGCCAAGCTAGTCATCCGGTGGGTTGACATCACCCAGCTTGAGAAGAATGCGACTCTGCTTTTACCTGATGTGATCAAAGTTAGCACAAGGTCCAGTCAGCATTTCTTTTCAGTCTTCCTCAACATCAATGAAACTTTTAAGCTAATGGAACAACTTGCCAACATAGCCATGAGACAGCTCTTGGACAATGAAGGCTTTGAGCAAGACAGGTCATTGCCCAGACTTAAAAAGAAGTCCCCCAAAAAAGTTTCTGCACTAAAACGGTAGGTTTCAAAGTCACTGTATTCACATATATCCCTGTATTTCAAAGCTCTGTATACAATAGCCCTGTCAAAATAACAACATTCTACAATGGACTGTTATAGGCCCTTTGACCTTAGTAGAATGTAGTTAGAATTAAGCATGTAAAGACTGAAGCTGTTTGAAATGGAGACTAAGGACTGGTGCAGAAGGTAAGGGCCTTTTTCTACGGTGGCACCCTGACTTTAGAATGCTCTCCCCAGAAAGAGGCATATCAGGTGCTTGACACTACAAGCTTTTTGTTACCAGATGAAAACCTTCCAGGTGTTTTAAACACCTCCTGAACTTGATTGAAGCTGGGGAAAGTCCTCCTCACCCAGCAAAGAAAACCAGTGGGCTTCTGAAGGAAGAATGGAAGGCTTCATCCTTCATCCAGTGGCTTCTTACATTACCATGCTGGCCTCTTCCTGTGCATCCAGTATAGAAAAGAAAAGGGCTTGTGGTGGAGAGAAGGAGCAGGCCCTCCGTCAATGGCAGTCCTCTTTGTTTATATGCACAGGAGGCAAAGCTTCATCCTGCATGGAAGTGCATTGGCACGATAAATAAGGAGGAGGAGTAGAAGGAATGCAGGGAATGCTCTGTTCTTCCTCCACCAACCTGCTGTGTTGCAACTTTTTTTATTAGCCTGCTTTTTACTCATAAGGGTAAATAAAGAGAGCCAGCTGTCCTCTTATAAGTAAAAAGCAGACGAATATTGCAGCCTAGTGACTTTAGTGGTGTAATTTATAAGGCTGTCAGAAAGCACGAATATAAATGAAGCATACGAACATCAGCACTGCTATGACAGATTTCTCCCATAGAGTATCATTTCCTGGTGTTTTATTTGTGCTTGTGCAGAATTAATTTACAGTGTACATTTATCTAATCTGTTGAAGACATACGCATGCACATTGAATTTTAATATGAACAATGAAACTTTAAACTGCTCACTTCAGGGATCTTGATGCCAGAGCAAAGAGTGAACGGTACCGTGCTTTGTTCCGGCTTCCGAAGGACGAAAAGTTAGATGGACATACCGATTGTACCCTCTGGACTCCATTTAACAAAATGCACATCTTGGGTCAGATGTTTGTGTCTACAAATTACATCTGTTTCACTAGCAAGGAAGAAAACCTGTGCAGCCTCATCATCCCTCTACGAGAGGTGGGTATCAAGTCCGGCCATTTTAATTATACCATGTAAGTCAAGTTCGGGACGCGGATGGCGCTGTGGGTTAAACCACAGAGCCTAGGACTTGCTGATCAGAAGGTCGGTGGTTCGAATCCCCGCGACAAGGTGAGCTCCCGTTGCTCGGTCCCTGCTCCTGCCAACCTGGCAGTTCGAAAGCACATCAAAGTGCAAGTAGATAAATAGGTACTGCTCCGGTGGGAAGGTAAACGGTGTTTCCGTGTGCTGCTCTGGTTCGCCAGAAGCAGCTTAGTCATGCTGGCCACATGACCCAGAAGCTGTACGCCGGCTCCCTCGGCCAGTAAAGCGAGATGAGCGCCGCAACCCCAGAGTCGGCCATGACTGGACCTAATGGTCAGGGGTCCCTTTACCTTACCTAAGTCAAGTTCACGGGCTCCTTAGCTTCCAGGGAGCATCTCAGCAATGAACTCCATTGCTTGCTTAGTATAATTTACAACAAACTGGCACTGTCTCTGCATTAGGATCCCTCCATTTCTGGTCCTGTTATTATTATTATTAGTAGTAGTAGTAGTAGTAGTAGTAATAGTAGTAGTATAAGTCATACATAAAAAGGACCTGTTGGGAAGTTTGCTGGGATTTGCAAGTGGGGAGAGTGTTCAGGTCCTGTTTGTGAACTTCCCATAGACATCTGGCTGGTCACTGTAAGAACAGGATGCTGGACTAGATGGGTCATTGGCCTGATCAAGGGCTACTTTCATGTTCTTAGGAAGGACTATTAAAACACTTTCCCTTTTAATTGGAAATATGCATTGTTAATGTGGCTCTCTTGCATTATGGACAGATCTATAGCTTATATAAAGGAAGTAAGAACCTGGTTGGGAGAAGTATTAAGACAATATCATTTAAGTAACTGAGACATAGCTGCTGATATTTCAATACAATTTAATAGGATATGTTAAATGAAAGGGAGGATGGCAACAAATTACCCTTTCTGCTAATGAAACATTAAAACTCTGTAATAATTCTTGACCATAGATCATTAAAATAAAAAACCCTGCAAACTGAAACTAAAGCCTCTGTACATTGAAACTCCTATTATCCTGAAGTGCCTAATGCAATTTTTATTGCTTCTGATAAGCTATCTGGAAGCAGTGGTTTAAAGCTTTTTAAAACTTTTCTTTATGGTCTTCAGAAGGGTCTTTGAGCATACTGTTTTCATTTCTAACTAATGCACTGTTCCTGAAATGAAAATTTCACAACTACACACACACACACACACACACACACACAGAGAGAGAGAGAGAGAGAGAGAGTGTTACACAGTTAATTGTACATGAGCCAATGTTAAGACTTAGGAGCAGGACCATATCTCAGAAATAGAACAATATTTCACATACAGAAGGTCCTTGATTCAGTCCCTCTCATCTCTAGTTAAAAGTGTTCAAGCAGCAGATGATAATGAGAGACTGTGTCAAATCATTGCTATTCAGGATAGGCAATACAGTGGTGCCCCGCAAGACAAATGCCTCGCAAGATGGAAAACCCGCTAGACGAAAGGGTTTTCCGTTTTGGAGGTGCTTCGCAGGACGAATTTCTCTATGGGCTTGCTTTGCAAGACGAAAATGTCTTGCGATTCCTGGGGGGGGGGTTCACTCCCCACCCCCTTTTTCTAAGGCACTAAACTGCTAATAGCCTTTTAGCAGCTAATCCACTAATCCCTTAAGACTTTAATAGCCGCTAATAGCGCTAATCCGCTAATGGGCTTGCTTCGCAAGACGGAAAAACCGCTAGATGAAGAGACTCTCACGAGGCACCACTGTATTGGTTTAGAGAGAGAAACTCTCTGACCTGGTATTAGGCAGTTTTCTATATTCCTGGCATTAGCACAGTTTGGGGCACGAGACTGTCACTAAATGAGACAACCTGTCTCCATACTACTCTTAGGTTTCTGCTACCACCTTGTACCTTGCTTTTGCTCTGGCCAGTTTTTTCCCCTGAAATGCAGATTTCCTAAATGTCTGAAACATCATCGTTGCAAGGGCTGAATTGCTAAATCACAGTAGTGCTCCTTTTGAGGGATATTTACTCACTTCTTTGCTGAGTAACAAAATGTTATAGCTCTCGGAGTTCCTGGAAGAAAATTGTACCTCTTCCCTTAAGCCCTCACCCTTAGGTGCCTCTGGTAGGCCTGCTCAGACTGATAGATCTCATAGATTATTTAGTCTTATATCATAAGACTGTGATCCTTGTGCAGCTCCAGAAGTGTGCAGAAATGGGTACATGGAAAGGCCATAAGATATTCAGCTTCACTGCTGTGAGGGTGCCTTAGAAAATGATTAGATAATCCAATTATATTTAAGATTGTGCCATTGCCAGATGTTGTTGGAATATGACCAATTGTATGTGTGTATTTTCTTTTGTCCTCCTCTCCCTTAGGTGACTATTGTAGAAAAGGCTGACAGCTCTAGTGTATTACCTAGCCCATTGTCTATTAGCACCAAAAATCGAATGACATTTCTCTTTGCCAATTTAAAAGACAGAGATTTCCTGGTTCAGAGAATTTCTGATTTTCTCCAGCAAACTACTTCCAAAATATACTCTGAAAAAGAGATTTCTGGCAGTTACAACAGCTCAGATGATGAGGTGAGTAGATGACGCCAGTGTCAGGAAGTATTCAGTTAATTTCAGATTAGTAAATTATATAATTTCAAGTAGCTGCTCCCAAGTAATAAATTCAGTGTAAAGATTCCTTTTTGCAGAACTCCATTGACATGAGGTTGTTTTGATCTTCTTAATAAATTGCTGAGCCAAACATTTAGGTTGGCATATGGTTAAACCCTCTCATGCCCATCTTCCATCTAAGAATGCACATCAACCATTGACTGTTTGGAAATGCTTTCATATCAGTCTTTTCCTGGACATGTAAAAATTGCACATTGGGCAGAAGGCTGCTGCTGCATTCGGATAGTGTAGAGTGTAAAATTGTGTATCATGTACTTCCCTGAAAATCTTATGTTAGTTTTTAAGAACATGTATGATCAAGGTTTTGTGGGAAAGAAAGCTGCTTGGACATAATAAATGCCCTCTGATAGCATAATGGCACCTCTGATAGCTGCATCCATAAAGCAGTTATGGGTATATCTATGGAAATATATGCTAGTCCATATGATAGAAGACATAGTCTACACAGAAAAAAGTATTTACACCATGTTATCTACTTGCCACACAGTTGCCCTGTGACTTGCATGTATCAGAGGTGCCCGTTCACTGCATCAAAAGCCTTTTCCATACCACAAAACTTATAAGTGAGTGGTGTCAGGGCTCCTAAAGTTATGCTTTGACTCAGAACCCCTGTTCCCTAATACAAGAGGGTTTGGAGAGGAGCTGTGGCTACATTCAAGTAATGAAAAAAAGATCTTTGCCCATAATTAGAGGCACTATCCTGTTGTTTCACATTTTCTTGAAATCTGAAACAGATATCAGGATTGAGCTCAAATCAACCGGTGTTGAATATTTGTTTCTGCACTTCTCATGTAGTGCTGAAGGGCTATGTCAGCAATATGGGGACAGCCTGTTTTAGCATGTCTTAATACCCCCCCCCCCAAAAAAAGACTGCTTAGCTGATTATATTGGCCCAATTTGGCCAAATCATGGAGCTTCAAATTCATAGCAGTGGTGTTGGGAGTGGTGGCACTATAGCTTACCTGGACAGGGCTAGGGGCAGGATTATGGCCTGCTCAGGTTTGCAACGGTGCAAGCTGTAGCAAGGCCAGTACTGGGAGGGTGGCTTTATGGCTCTGCCTCACTATACTGACGATTAGCGCTTTGCATACTTTGGTTCCCTCAATTATAAGATTGCTTGGGTGTGTGGGAACCAAAAAACACACAGGCCAAATACTCAGGTGCATAACTACAACCTGTGGTTTGGTATTGCATCGTAAACCACGTCTATGTGTATATTTGAATTAGACAAAGACAATCTGACGCATGGAGACTGAGTAATCTCATCAGCAACTGTTAACTCTGCATCCCAGAACCTTGGTTTCAGAAAAACCAAGTATCCTCTATTAAAAGAGGTTATCTGCTTTTAAGGTTAAATGTTGGGAAGGGGAGAGGAAATATTTACCCATATTCAGAAGATATCCTCTTGTCTGGAAAGTTGCCTAATGCTGGTGTCAGCAAAATGCCAGCTATTGACTGCTGAATGTATGCCAACTTGGAAATGAAATACAAGGCAGTAAAAACCCAGCAGAAAGTAGCATGATGGAGTGCACATAAAATTGCAGTAATTAATTATAAAAGTAATTTGTTTATATTACAAATGGATTCTAATGAGCTTGGAGAAATGACCAAATGACCAAGACTGAAGATTTTAAGACATAGTGTCTAGCTTATCAAATCATAAAATTATGGTCAGATTTATTTATTTTTTAAAAGTGGCAACAAGCCATTTAAAAGTTCACCTCTTTGAATCAGATGATTTAGTTAACTGTATTTGTCTTTTGACATGTGCTATTTTTGAGCATGACTGATTTAATAATGGCTGGAAGTATAAATACTTTCACAGTCTTGGAAAGGTCAGTAAGCTGTCAATGGTCCCTCAGTTCCTGCTTTCGGCGCAGTATGGTCATGGGGCTTCTTTCAGCTGTGGGTCCAAACAACTTGTGATACACCAAGCCAAGTTCCCAAAGGGGTAGCCGTTTTAGGTTGTTGCAGCCAAAGCAGCAGAATTTTGTGGTACCTTAAAAACTAACACATGTATCATGGTAAAGGCTTTTCCCACAAACTTTGGCAGGCAGGGAAAAGCAACTAAGACAGTGATGATTTGTGTTACTTAGATAATTACTTAGATATTCATGAAACACTGTTGATAACAGAAGCACCCTGGCATTGATAAATTAATTCAACACCTGTAGTGGGATTATAACCTGTTATTTCAATTCAAGCCACAGGGGATAGATTGAACGTCTTGAAAGTGCTAATTCAGCAGCTTTTACCCTACCCATCGAAGTTCCATTGTTTGGTTTCTGCTATAATAAATGAACTAGTCTCTAAGATACCACAAGACGGTTTGTTGTTTTCCCCACATTAAACACAATCCTCCAGGCATGGATGGCAGTAGACTTCATGCACAGTAAGCTTCTGCCTGGAACTAGGAAGTCAGAGGGGACACATAAGGGCATTGAAAAGCTAGAGACTTCTCTGTCTCTTTAAACACTTTTTTAAAAAGTCATTAAAATCAATTTAACTTAAAACAGCAGTGTTGAAAAGCTGTTCACCATTCTTGCTTGGAGATCCTTTCTCATTTCTGCTTCCCCTTTATTACCTCCCAGACGAATCTGGTTGCAGTTTGGCTTCCATCTTTTATGTTTTTAAGATGATCACTTTCACACTGTCCACAATTGCTAGTAGCACAGAACCATGGTTTACCACTACCTGGATGAGACCCAGCATGCTCCCCTTCCAAGGGATCCTGGGTTATTAAGCTGGCCAATTAAACTAACCAGAGGTTTGTTGCCTTTGATTTTTGTTTCATTTCTTAAAACCAGGTTCACTCAGACTCATTCTGGCTCATCCACATAGAGCTAAACCACAGATTAGTGCAGCATATGAATACGGCTACTGTCCCAGGGACACAGTCTGACAGATATGCATGGCGCTGCATCCATTGAATTGCCAGACTACTAACAGGAGGATATGATTACAGGAGGGCCACAAGAGACCCACTGCAATATTGCTTCCTCCAACAAGCCGAGCATCTCTGATAAGAGAGCTGTTGCACATTTAGTTTGCCCAGTGCTTTTACCAATTAAGTTTCTGGGAGCTGTTATTTATACAAAGCTCCTCTTTAATAATAATAATAATAAACTCCAAAGGTGCAAATGTCTTCTGGCAAATAGCTGCTCTGGCTTTGTGGACCACAATATCCTTCAGAACTAGCATAATTTTATTGCTCTTCTAAATCAGCTCTTAGATTGCTCCTAGGTACATATTTTTAATAACCTTGCCAGTGGAAGTTCATAAACATATTATGTTGCTCATTGAAAACCTTCCACTTCCATTCAAATAATGTGGCGCGGCATTGGGGTGTGGGATACTATAGAAAACGTTTAAAAAATATTTTATGGAAGGATTGAATGCTTTACTGCTTGGATGCATTTGTGCTCCTTGGAGCTTGTTTCTGTTGTCCGAATGTCGGTCCTGAAATCCACTGCAGTTTCTTTATGATTTTAACAGGAACTCAGCATTGCAAACAACCATGGTGCAGGCTTCTAATTTGAAGGGGTTCAGGCTTCTGACTCGAGTGCCGTGGGTGGGGGTCAGCCATGCCTTTGAGGCTTCATGGCAGAATACATTTGGCCAAAGTGGATTGTCTGCTGCAGTGCTGCAGTCTGGCTGCCCTTTCCTTTCCCACCCTCTGTAGTTCCAATTACTCGAGCTCAGCACAAAGGCTGGCAGCGGAGAAGGGTAGGCAGTGTGACAGGAGAAGAGGCGCGGGCCAAACTGCTTCCTGACATGTAGCTATTTAAAAACCTCAGAAAGCCCTTGTGTGCATCTGCAATTCGCAACTCGGTGGGTACCACTACTCTAGCACGGTGGAAACAAACTGATCCTTGCCCTTTTCCTTCCCGCACCTGAACAGTTCATAAAATTGTGGGGATTTCCCCCCTCCTCCATTCAGGTATATTCAAGGACAAGTAGCATTCTCTCCTCAAGCCCTCAGAGAAGCCTTAGTTCCGAAGCAGATGGAGAGCGGCAGTTCAACCTGAATGGCAACAGCATCCCAACTGTAACCCAGGCACTAATGACCATGTACCGGAGGCGTTCACCTGAAGAATTCAACCCTAAATTAGTAGGTCATGCCACCTTCTTTCCCCTTTTTTTAGCTCTCATTTAGATTACTGCATTAATTGTTAACTGATGTGAACTATACCTTCCACATACCAGCAGTGGGCAGGAACAGATGCAGGAGTGGGCAGAGCAAGGTGACTCTTACCTTGGCACAGCAGGTTACACTCCAGCCCTGCCAAAGTGTCACAGGTTGCTACAAACACCAGTCATCTTCCATCCAGGCAGGTGAAAGGCGTCATAGCAGCTCAAGGGCACGTTGTACCCAGGCAAAAGCACTCATGTGGTGTTTGGGACGGAGTGGGGCCAAAAAGAGATGCCTAAAAGGCTGCACTTGGCCGCTGGGCCTGAGGTTCCTCTCCACTGACTTAGACCTATTAATTTTCCTTATGGATTCTGTTGTCAACAAGGTGGAGGGAGAGATTGATGGGGATCCCAAGGGTGGGGGAGCCTCAGGCCCAGAGACTAAATGCAGCCCTTGAGGCCTCTCGCTGGCCCTTGGATCTCTCTAAAGGTCCCGTCCCCCCCGCCACAACATTCTCCTTGAGTGTTTTTGCCTGGCTGAAATGTGTCCTTGAACTCTCGTTATTCTCCATCCAGGAAAGCCAAAAGGGCTGAGAAATGGATGTGTGTTTGTGTAGGAAACTCACCTACTACTGTACAAAGGTAATTTGCACACCTTGCTGTACCCACTCTTGCCGCTAGCCATGCCCACCATGGGTATGTAGCCCGCAGAAGTTTCCCCAGAAGGGAATGTGGCTTTTGGGTGGAAAATGTTCCTCGTCTGCATGTCATTTTAGTGTATTTTGAAATCATTATGTCATAATAGTTAGTGCTTGTAGCTTTTTTGCAAATATGTCTGTACATGGGGACATACATAAATGCTTAGGAGGCGACATCAAGATGAGAAAATGTCATGCTAAAAATGAGTATACTGAGAAAGCTTTGCTGAAACCACTCCTGATAATAAAATTAAGGATTAAATGACATTTTGGGGGATGGCTTCTTCTTTTGCATTACAGGATTGTGTTACACAGCGTTTTTAGTTCTGTATATCGTACTCTCCATTATTTTTAAGGCAAAAGAATTTTTGAAAGAACAAGCTTGGAAGATTCATTTCGCAGAATATGGCCAAGGCATCTGTATGTATCGGACTGAGAAAACAAGAGACCTTGTGCTGAAAGGTATTCCGGAAAGCATGAGAGGGGAACTCTGGCTACTCCTGTCAGGTGGGTATCAGTAGATAACATTGTTTTATTAATGGTAAGTCAAAGGTTTCCCATATGATCTTTTTCCTTCTGTGGAGTTCATTATGTCAGTGCCCTAGTGGACATGTTGGCTGCAGATAAATGGAGATTGACAATTGCACTCCTAAATTTGTTTACGTAGAAGAAAGTCTCTCTGGGGAATTTACTTGCTGGTAATTGTGTTTAGGATTGTGGCCTAAATTGGTGAGGTATATTTTACCAACCAGTGAAAACGAAATAAGAGATTTGGAAGTTCAACTTCTTGGCTTGCTATTCACTCCGGGAAACTATTTTTCTTTTGGGTCAATCAATAGTGTCTGCCTGGTAGCCCAAAATAATTTTGCTTCAGAAGAAGTGTACAGCAAAGCATATAAAAGGGCCCTTCACACTTCTCCTCTGTGATGTAGGCATAGGTGTCAAGTTCCACAAGGAATTTAGTTAACAGCAGGCAGGTGGACTAATTTGTACTTCATTAAATTGCTAGGGATTGGCTTTTTTTAAATTAGAGAGAAATGAACTTACCAGTTAAATCTGTTCTCCTGGGTTGAAAAAAGGAGCAGTGAGAGCTTTGTCCACGCACCTGAACAGACACTTCCAATGCCCTACCGTTTTTGCTTTATATGCAGCACCAAGACAGAGAGAGAGACGGAACGATAGAATTCTCAGTTTGTGCAGCCAATCTGGGGTCAGCTGAGGATGCCTTGCTGAAGTGCCCCCAAATCATGGAGCCAGCAGTGGGACTTATAACTCAAGGCAGGCTTTTTGTGGGCTTACATAATAGGCGTGAGAAACTATTAAGGGGATTGCAACTTTCTTATGACCTATTTATAAGTAGCTTACCACAGAACATAAAACTGCATTCTGCTATCTTATTTGAATGAACATTTCCCTCTCTCTCTCTGTGTGTGTGTGTGTGTGTACACAGAAACACAAACACACTTGTTAGTATGACTGTATTTGGGGTTGTATACAGAATATCTTGGATCCCTCACAGTAGGCTTGCCACTAAGTCTGCAAAACTTTTCATAGAAGAGGAGGCAGGTGTGTTAACTCACTGTGGTAAACCAAAGGTCTATGACAGTTAACTTGAGCGTGGGAGGTTTTGTAAGAATAGGACCTGATTATTGTACTCAGTGGCTGAAATCCAAAGAATCACTTCAGGCACATTTGAATGGTGTGAGAGGTTTTTTTATTATTTTAACAGCAAACCCTTATGCCATATCACAGACTTTGTGAAAACCTTCTTAGCTTCAAAAATGATTTGCCAATTAGCATTGCGGGTGGGGGGGGGGGCATGTCCTTCTTGGGCATGCGCAACTCACTGTGCAGTTGTTTTGGATCCTGGCCTATATCTGTAACCTACTTTCTCTTTTGTCAATTTTGCTCTGTTGCATTTTTAGGAGCTATTAATGAAATGGCCACCCACGCTGGCTATTATGAAGACTTGGTGGAGAAGTCTATGGGGAAATACAATCTCGCCACAGAAGAGATTGAGAGGGATTTGCACCGCTCCCTCCCAGAGCATCCTGCATTCCAGAATGAGATGGGCATTGCTGCTCTGAGGAGAGTACTAACTGCTTATGCATTTAGAAATCCAAACATAGGATACTGCCAGGTAATTCAAACTCATTTCATTTTGAAGAACCCAAATTCCTTCACTCATGCCTCTATTTATTGTTGCAGACAGAGGCCAAACCTTCTGTGCACTTATGGTAAATTTTGATCTAGTAGAGTAGGTTGGAAATTTTAAATCTTCCTGGAATTTAACAAGTGGGACTTGCAGCAAAATGGTGCAATATATGATCCCTTATAACAGGAATTCTCCTTTTCAAGGTCCAGCCAAGCAGGACTTTCAACTCTTCTCTCCTCCCCCCACACTTGGGTCTTTTCTGGTTTTCATTTCCAACTGAAACTGCTGAATATACTCAGATGGTCATTGGGCTTGTGTGCATCTGGATGTTTAAGATTTTGTCTTTAAGATTTTTGGGGTGGGGTAGAACTTCTGCAAACCTCAGGGATCCCTTAGCATGCTGATACATCCATCTTGTGGCTACTACAGAACCACCAGCATCCACCACCTGGTTTGCCATTAAAGGGAGTGACTTTGATTTAAAACTGGTGACTGATTTAAAACTGCTGTTATGTAGTAACACAGTAGACTACTTCCCCATTTTTAGTCACATATCTTGGACTTTGAAAAGCATGGCTTTTGCCTCTGCACATTTCCAAGGGAATGGGAAATGAGGGAGACAGAGAGAAAGAGTCAGTGTGTGATAACTTGTTTACGTTGGCCAGGCTGCATGGTTCAACATCTTCGAAAAATACTTTGTGGAATCACTTGCTACTTTCTGAAACTAGGCCCAAACTAGGGCTGTTGTTGATTGACTCTGTTATCTAGACCATTTAACATCTAGTATATGTACTTTTGAATGTACTTTTTTCTAGGCCATGAATATTGTTACATCGGTACTGCTTTTGTATGCAAAGGAAGAGGAAGCATTCTGGCTGCTTGTGGCTTTGTGTGAGCGCATGCTGCCAGATTACTACAACACGAGAGTTGTTGGTATGTCAAAGGAGACTTGTAAGAGCATAATCACCGGGAATTTCAGACCTAATTCTTAAGCTGCCGGAAAGTGAGGTTTGGTCTGCCAATGGGGGAGGGATACTTGAATTCATTGATGCTGAATGACATTTGAGTGGCTGGGCTTCTGCCTTGTGTTTTGGAGAACTGCCTTTTATATCTTGTTTCACATCATGTCCAAACATAGCCATTCCGTATTTTGTTTCTAGTCTATAAAATATATTTTTTGTTTTTTGTTTTTAGTCAAAATCAATCAAGACCTTATGTTATTATGATGATCCAATTAGAGCAATAGGACCCAGAGTAATGGATTTTTGTAATGTTTGTCAGTTGCATGAAGCAGATTCTTTTCAATACATAAACACAAAAAGCAAATCAATGATGAAAGGATGATTCCTGAGTGGCAAGATATTGTAATGTAGTTCAGTGTAAGCTAATTGCAAAATGATTCCACACTGCTTTTCTAGATAGGCTTAAATGCACGTTCTATGAATCAACATTTCATATATGTCAAATACTGATTATGTCTCGCAGGAGCTCTGGTGGATCAAGGTGTCTTTGAAGAGTTAGCTCGAGATTATGTTCCACAATTATATGACTGTATGCAGGACTTGGGGGTCATCTCCACTATATCCCTTTCCTGGTTCCTCACACTCTTCCTCAGTGTAATGCCCTTTGAAAGTGCCGTGGTTGTTGTGGACTGTTTCTTCTATGAAGGCATAAAGGTGATATTCCAGTTGGCGCTGGCTGTGCTAGATGCAAATGTTGACAAGTTGCTGAATTGTAAAGATGACGGGGAAGCGATGACAGTGCTTGGAAGGTAAGTTTTGCCTTTGGGAATCTCATCTAGTCCAACTCCCTGCAATGCAGGAATCTCAACACACAGCGCGCCCCCCCCCCCATCCAATTTGAAACCATACAGGACCCTACTTAGCTTTTTGCAAATGTGCTAGCAGTTTTATTGTTAACTAGGATGGTTAAATATTTAAATATTTCCAGACAGCTTCTTCCCAGCACTGTAATTGTTATACATTAAGTCTAGACTATTTCATTGTAATGTTGAATTTATAAGATACGTATTGAACTGTTTTTTTGCTTTGTTTGAATTTATAATGTCTTATAACAAATGTGCTTTTACGTATTCCAATTGTTATATATGTTGACAGTAAGAAGATGTCTGGTGTGAGCTACTTTCAGCACAGTTCCATATGGAAAAGCAGCATATACATAAACTAAGCTTAAAATATCTTGCAGTTGTGACCGTCGTACATGATGCTCTTGCAACACACCACTCCCCCATTTAAATCAGTAACTTTGCATTGCCAAAAGGGCTTTCCATGTAATAAAGGGAAAGCATAGCCATTAAACGAATAACTTTGACTCATCGTGTTCTGTCTCCCTAATTAGCCACTCGCTAGCATTGGAGCAGCTTTGCTTGAGTCTGTTCCCCCCCCCCCCGCCCCCCATCTCTGGCACTATGATTTGATTTCATTAGAAAGAGCTGCCTTAGAGGAGCCACTAACATGATTCAGTGCCACGTAGTACTGACAGTGCTGAACTGGCAACAGCACCCAAAGCAAAGTCTTTCCCAGCTCTGTTACTAAGGGCTCATACTGAGAAATCACCCAGGGATCTCATGCATGCAGAGCATATGCATTGCCACTCAGTTATATGGCACAGTCTCTTGATACAGACTGAACAACAGTCCAAGCAAGCCCATAGAATTTACTAGCCTCAAATGATTTTACTAGCCTGTTGGAATGGCAGCTGCATTTGCATGCTGGGTGCAGAAAATGGGAGTTTCCTCCTCTAGCAGCCCACTTGGTTTTCATGCTGGGTTGAGAGGAGGGATGTCACACTCAGTCCATCCTCCGCTAGCCCACAACGTTCACCCTTCATGGCATTCCTGATAGCCTATGGCAGGGATAGGCAAATTTGGCCCTCCAGATGTTTTGGGACTTCAAGTCCCATCATCCCTGACCACAGGTCCTGTTAGCTAGGGATCATGGGAGTTGTAGTCCCAAAACATCTGACGGGCCGAGTTTGCCTATGCCTGGCCTATGTCTACTAGGCTGGTGCTTAAATTCAGGTCTGTCTTATTCAGAGTTTAGTCGCAGGTTATGCTGTTCTCTGGGAAGCGTTTTCTTCCACACGATTTTCTGCGGCTATCCAAAAGCCAGACATCCTACTGCTTGACTTCCATCAACAAACTCTGCCAACATCATTATTTTCGTTTAGCTAACTGGAAGGGAGCAGCTGAATAGCCTTAGCTGAGCCATTATCTCCCAGTCTCCATCACAAACACAAGGTTGCTTAGTAATGGTCTACTTTACAGGGTTGATGCTATAATCTGCAATCATTTGGAGTTCATTCTGAGCTGTTTAGGAACATTGAAAGCTGCCTTTATTCCCTCAGACCATTGGTCCATGTAGCTCAGTATTGTCTACCCTGACTGGCAGTGGCTTTCGAGGGCTTCAGGCAGGGGGAATTTCCAGCCCTTACCTGGAGATGCCCATACTAAGCACTGTTACAAACCCGAACTTGGTGGGTGTGAGTATTTTAAATAAACTTTGGGGGAGAAATGGAATGTACGGTGCTTTTAAGCTTGGATTAATTTTACACGCAAAGACAGTGCTTCCATCTGATTTCTTTTCCCACCTGTAGGTATTTGGACAGTGTGACCAATAAGGACAGCACTCTGCCACCAATTCCTCACCTTCACTCTCTGCTCAGTGACGATGTAGGGCCTTATCCTGAGGTGGATATCTTCAGGCTCATCAGAACTTCCTATGAGGTGATTTGACAAAAAAAAAAATCAGCGATTAAATGTAAAAATGTGAGGAAACAAACACAAAAACAAGCAACATGTTAGGCTCCACACTGTTCTAACTCCAGGTCATGTATGAGTATATTAAAAAGTGCAGGTCCCAATACTGATGCTTCAAGGATTCTACTTCTCCCGTCCCTCCATTTTGAGAACAGTCCCATTTATTCCTGCTCTTTGCTTCCTATTCTTTAACCAGTTACAGATCTGACTGACTAGGTTTACAGCAAAGCTGAGTGATAATTTTTCCCTTTAGAAATTTGGAAGCATACGGGCAGATTTGATTGAACAAATGAGATTCAAACAGAGATTGAAGGTGATCCAGACTCTAGAAGACACGACCAAACGCAATGTGGTAGGTTCTTGGAGTGCTATTTTAATCAATTGTCTCTTGAGTTTTGATTTCTAATGCCTCACACGTGCCTTAACTCTTTCTGCTTACACATTTTGAAAGGTACGAACCATAGTGACAGAAACCTCTTTTACAATAGATGAGCTGGAGGAACTCTATGCTCTTTTCAAGGTAAATTTGAAATAGCTGTCTAGTTCATTCATTGTTTAGTAGTATTATGTAGGTTTCCTGTGTACCCTTCTATAAGTGTTGCCTGTGTACCCTTTCACTGATTTCAGTGAAATTTCAGTTGATTGTCAAAACAGTTTGAAGAAGGAAAAAACCATAAGCTGTGTTTGAGTTCAACCCATAATGGAGAAGCAACTATTTCACTTCCACTTTGATGGTAACCATGTGTATGGAATATTTTAATTAAAGTAAGTGTAGATTGGGAAATGAAACCAACCATATAATTGTCATGTAGATGCTCTTTCACACTGGTAATCACAAGCAGTAATTGTTTTTCTTGTGGTTGTTGTTTTAAAAACCCAGTAACTTTTTGCAAAAACACCATTGCAGTATTTGTAGAAAAAGGAACTCAGTAGCAACCCAGAGAGCTCAGATCCATGACACTTGTTAATGTTGTTGTTGTTTTATTTATACATACATACATACATACATACATACATACTCTTCCCATCTGGCTGGGTTTCCCCAGCCACTCTGGGCAGCTTCCAACAGAATACTAAAAACATGATAAAAGATCAAACATTAAAAACTTCCCTAAACAGGGCTACTTTCAGATGTCTTCTGAAAGTCAGATAGTTGTTTATTTCCTTGACATCTGATAGGAGGGCGTTCCACAGGGCGGGTACCACTACTGAGAAGGCCCTCTGCCTGGTTCCCTGTAACCTCACTTCTCGCAGTGAGGGAACCACCAGAAGGCCCTCGGAGCTAGACCTCAGTGTCCGGGCTGAATGAAGGGGGGTGGAGACGTTCCTTCAGGTATACTGGGCCAAGGCCGTTTATGTTAATTACTAGAGCAAGGTCCCCATAGCCATGGTTATAATGGAAGCTGAGATGTATATCAGTACATATGGCCGAATCTGAACTTCACTCCAATGGGCGGGAGCATCATCTGTGTGGAGTTCAACTTGAGGGACAGCCCCACTGGCAGAGGGTGGAAGAAACTGACTCAAACCCTCAACATCACCTCCCATACTGTTATTGAGGGTTGGGGATCCTCTGGAACTGTGTAAGAGGAGAGGTGGCACTCCTTCTGTCGCCACCACATTACAAGTGGGATCCCTGCACTTGATCAAAAGCCTTCCATGAATGGAAGGAGCCTTTCTGTCTGCAGAAGGCAAAGTCTGGATAGCATCCTTTTCTGCCTGCACAGGTTAATAAATCTTGAGTTTCAGACAAGAAAAGCAGGTTATAAATGTAATGAAATCAGTCAATCAATAAAACGCTTTTACATAGATGCAAGATTTGAACTGGGCAAGCTGGACTCTTCTTTTCCATGGTTGACAGTCATGTCCCTGATCGTTACATGTGTGGAGAGGGGGTGTATAACCAGTGCTTCCATAGCACCTGTTAACTTTTCATAATAGAAAAGATTCTGTGACTACGAAATGTAGATGGTATAATTAGGTTCTGTGTTACGGTTGTGCTCTATGGAGAATGGGTCATCCTGGTACATAGGCGCCAACTCCTAGGGGTTGAGATTCCTTCAGCCACCCCAGTAAAATATTTGAGGGGGCCATTCCTCCCCCTCCCAGTTGATGGGCATTGCCATTCAAATAGTGTGCCATGTCATGTGATCGATTATGCAGGGTGGGGCTTACCTGGGTCCCCTCCCAATATTTTACTCAAGTTGGCACCTCTGTCCTGGTATAGCAGTAATAGTCCTGTAATGTTAAGCACTCTGTGTGCTAACTCTAGGTCAGGTGAAATTTGTCAACAATTGCATTTGTTCAAAAGTAGCATAAATCATGATGGCAGATGCTGCTGCCAGAAGAGATGTGAATATTGTCCTAATAATGCCAATGTCGTGTGCCTTGCTTTTCTTCAGGCAGAGCATCTCACTAGCTGCTACTGGGGAGGCACCAGCAATGCCACTGACCGCCATGACCCAAGCTTGCCTTATTTAGAACAGTACCGCATTGACTTTGAACAATTCAAGGGCATGTTTGCTCTCCTCTTTCCTTGGGCCTGTGGTACTCACTCTGATGTTTTGGCGGCACGCTTGTTCAGATTGTTGGATGAAAACGGAGATTCCTTAATCAACTTTCGGGAATTTGTCTCTGGACTAAGTAAGAAGAATGCATGTATTTAACTGCTTTACTAAACCTGAGGCCTGTCTCTCCCAGTTGCATTAACTGTGAAATCATTGGCTTGGTATGCAGCCTTATGTGAGATAATTGCATTTTAAAAGGCTATGTACACATGTGCTCTCATAACCTGGATATGTTTATATCACTGGCAGTCATTTTAAAGCAATAGGTTATTAGGAGCAATTATTATTCTCCCCCCCCCCAAAAAAACCCCATTCAATTATATATTTTTGAATGTAATAGAAGGGAAATATCAGAGCTTATACCTGTTAACCTGCAGTTTTTATTTGGATTTGGATTCTGCCATTAAATAAAATAGATATATATTTATTGTGTAGTAATTACATAATAAGCCACAATCTAAACACATTGGAACGCTTGAAGTGTGTAAAGAATTTGTCACCCCAAAAGCCAAGCAACATCTGAATTGCGCTCAGCACATTAATGCCTCAATATCTTGTGATTAAGAATTTTAAAGAGGTACATTGTATGCCAGTAACGTTTGCTCATGGCATATTGTCTTTTCTAACAAAAGTCCAGTTTATCTGATGCATGTGGAATTCTCATATAGTCAAAGTTTTCCTCAGCATGTACTCTGCTGTGAGATAATATGGCAACATTTTTTTCCAAATTAAGGCAATGGTGGTGGGTGGATTCAAACAAAGAAGCAGTAAACTGTAATTCTGCAAATATATTCCTAAACAATTGAAATGCATATTGGATGTGCACACAGTTTACAATCCCCCAAATAAAGCTAAAGTCCAGTATTTAACTGTTTTATCCCTCTTCGGTAGTTAATTTGGAATACATGAGTTTATGTCTTCAGATGTGGCCACATTGGATGGATTACTACATTATAACCCTTGTTTTCTCTATATATAGCTAAAGAAGCAGGTAAATCCTTCCCCTCCCCCCTGCACTTGCTATGTATGTTTGTGGAGGTTACATATGAATAAGGTATAATTCCTTATTTAAGATAGATAACTAATTTCTAAATGTCTGGGCGATTGTGTGTGCCGCATTAAAATACAATTAGTAATTCTGATGCAGCAAATGTGACTTCTTCTAGGTGCAGCATGCCATGGAGATCTTACAGAGAAGCTGAAGCTACTGTATAAAATGCATGTTTTGCCTGGTAAGTAAGCAGAGGGCCATTCCAGATACCTAAAGATTCCACTAACGGTGCCATTCTTGACCTCCTTATCATGAGAGTAAGACCCACTGAACTCGATGGGCCTTACTTCTGTGTAGACACGCATAGGATTGCATCTGTTGATGGGACATTTGCTGTAACTCATCCACCAACCAGTATTGGGATTTCTATTTGCGCATACTAAATGGGAGGAGTAGCTGTGCTCTGAGGCATAGCCATAACTGTTTGTCATCAAAAAGATATGCACGGCAGTGCTAAATGGAATAAACATATAGACCAAAAATAAACACATAGCATTTAGTTACTATAAATAACAGGTGGAGACTGTTTTTTGGATCTTTTTTGGACTCCCCGGTCCCATCAGCCCCAGCCAGCATGGCCAATGGTTAGGGATGATGGGAGTTGTAATCCAGCAGGATCTGGAAGCTACAGGTATGCAATAATTTGTTGTTTCCATTATTATTAAAACATGTGCCATTAATGTCTAGGGCCCATCCACAAATTGCCCCGACATTTAAGTGTTTGCCTTGTGATGCCCAGCACTAGGCTTCCGAAAACGTGAATGTTTCAACAAAGATCATAATTAAGCCTTTGTTCATCTAAATTGGCACATATAGGGACATCTGTGTCCAAGACTTTTATATCAGACATTTAAGAAGCATTTCTATATAGGAAATGCTGTTTCATAAACCTATCCATTAGTAATTTATTATTGCCCTGAAATAGATTCATTTTTTTAAAAAAATATGTAATATATATTGGTAGTGGGAGGGGTTTGGCATTTTTGATATGTACAAATGGGTTGGTTGATCTGTCCAAGTATGATGATGCTTGATGCTTCTGTGCGCAGACCCATCCTCTGATCAAGAAGAGCCGGATTCTGCTTTTGAAGCAACACAGTACTTCTTTGAAGACATCACACCAGAGTGTACACATGGTACTGGACTTTACCTCAGATCTTTCCTCTTTCATGACTGCATCAATTTCCCAATTTCCCCTTCAAATATAAACTCAAAGGTTCTTGTACCCAAAATAAAACAGAAACCAGCTACAGTTTCCTCTCTGAATATCAGGACTGTGGATTTAATAAGCCATCCTCTTCTCTCTGGCCTTCTGGAAGGGAAAAAAACCACATCAGCTTCATGGTTGGAGTAGTTTAAGTTTCTGGGGTAGAGGGGAGTTTCAGGAGACCAGAAAGGTGTTGGATCCTTTTGGTGTACCCCCTCTGTGAACAAAGGTCACAGAAATTTACTTGATGTGGAGAGGGCAGGGCATATCCGATCACCTTCTCTGAGGTTGTGGCTCAGGCTGGGTTCCCAGTTGAGGCTGAGTAGGCACGGAATGGCGTATAGTGGCAGCAGAAATTAGCTTGCTTTTTTTAAAATTTGAGACGCTTTTAAAAAAAGGTGGTACTCAGATGAATTGTGCCATTGTCTATGGTATGTCATGCCTTCTTGTGTGGAGAGACTGCAGCAGGATGCCCACATACCAAAAGTGTGATACTCATCAGCTGTGTTGGAAAAAAAGGGAGCAATGAATTGCTACATGTCTGGAAACACCCTGAGAAGGCCTGGCTGATACCAGCTTTCCTGGTCTTGTGCTTAACTAATGTAACCAAATGTGTAAATACAGAGGTGTCTCAAAGTGCATTAATTTTGTTTTTCCTGTGCATTAGTTGTTGGCGTAGATGGCAGGAACAAACATGGAGCAGATGAGGGTTTCGTTAATGTGAGTGTGAAAACTGAAAAAGGTATGAAGCTAAATTGGAGGGGATGGGGAAATAATTTTTCGTTATCCAACTTCTTCCCAAAAAAATAATCTTGCTTTTTGGCAAAACATTTGTGTCAGGTAAGAAGACCTCTCAAGATAATAGAAACTACCTTAGAATGTGGAGCCAAGAGAATAAAGCCAAAGCAAAGAGTGCAAAGGACTTGCCCAAACTCAATCAGGTAAGCTTTGTTAAAAAACAAAAAGGTGTGTAAGGTCTCAGTCCCTGTATCCAGCAACTAAGCATAGTGTAGGTTGTTGAGTCTGCAAGTAGTGCATTCTGTAACATAGGTGGTATGTTAGTTCCTAACACTTCTAAATGCAAATAAAGGAGCCCCTTTCCCACTTCCCCCCAGCTGGCAATCAGTGATAAAGCTGGCAGCATAAGCCATTTTTTCAAAAGGTGAATGCATGCAGCAACCCATACAATGATCTGTGGATCAAATCCTTTAGTCATTTTTGAACAAAAATGCAAGACTTTTAAACAGTGAATCGCCTTTATTTTATTAGCAAGATTTGAAGAGGGATGTTGATAGAATATTGTTGATGTATTTGAAGTTCATTCATATAGAAGAGAAAAATGCACCATTTGTTTGCATGCACAATCCTTTGCAAAAAGTTGTTTAAATTTCAGGTGCATAATGAAATGAAGATTGGCAGAGGTTTGTGTGAGAGGGAGAGATAAGAGGGAAGGGAAAGAATATGAATATAAAGTCAAGACACCACCAAATCCAAAGCCTTCCTTGTGTTGAGGGTGTTTTCTTCTTTTTTGACCAGTGGTTTTCTTTCTTTCAGAGTTTCCTCTCCCATTAGTCCCAGTAGCTTTCAAAATCAATAACTCCAGCTCCAGGGCTGGTGCACTTTCTAATCTGTTCTGGGGACATGTCAGGGACTAGGAGAGTTGTTTAGATCTAGCACAGGCTTCCTCAACCTTGGCCCTCCAGATGTTTTTGGCCTACAACTCCCATGATCCCTAGCTAGCCAGTGGTCAGGGATGATGGGAATTGTAGTCTCAAAACTACAAGGGCCGAGGTTGAGGAAGCCTGATCTAGCAGATCCAAAGATGCCTGTGATCTCACTGACACCCCCTTTTCTTTTGCTGTTACTGCTATCTCAGATGGCAGAGTGGTGGTGGTTTATGTGCCCACAACAGGGAAGTTTGCAAGGTTGGATCTCCTCCTCATAGATTGTTTAATTAGTCATCCAGAGTTGTCCTACACAGTAGGGGATCAGGGTGACCACTCTGGGCCCTGCAATTTCAGGGGTTCCACACCTTTACGCGGAGGCAGCCTCATTTGGGAACAGGCCCCAAATGCTAAGTAACACTGGCCAGTGATTGGGCAGCACCCCTGGTTCACCTGGATCCCCTTTTACAGCCCCCAGAAAAGCAGGCATGGGAAGAGGGGTGTGCCTGCATTCAGAAGTCAGCTGGTGGCATCGCTTATTTCCCCCCCTCCCCTATTTCAAAAAGCAAAGTCCCTCCCTCTGAAAAAGGCACATGTATGTGGATGAGAGAGAGATTGGTAGTTTTGTTTTCTCAACACATTCACATTCAACTGCAGGAATGTGGGGCAAATCCTGAAGTCCGTTAGTTCACTTGATGCTTAATTGCTTAAAGCCAAAGAATGTTGTAAGTAACCCTAAAGAAAAAGCCTGCACTCTGAATTTAGTTAACAATGAAGGTAATTTTTAGAGTGTGCTCAGCTCTTTTCTGTTTTTTAGCAGGATGGGAATCCTAAGTAAAAGTAAAGCAACTGGTATAATTGAATCCCAAATGTCTTAAAGTTTTTTGCTGGCCTAGGCAAGTTCAAGAGGCACTTGCAGGGGGTTAGAAGCATGTTTTGTACGTATATAGTTTCCGAGTCAATCCCTGTCACCTGTTAAAAGCATTCAGAGTTCTTCTAATCTAGACATTTTCTTCAAAGACCTGGGAGTCTAGGATCTCTGCCTTCTGGTTCAAATTTCAGAGGCAGATTTTCCCTGTGTAATACAGTGCACCCAAAGAACATGATTTGCATCATTATTTCACCCACCCCCCCCCTAGGGATGGCTCGGTTGTCACCTATAGTTACACACAGTTTCCCCTCGTATACACATACTTTTTTGAGATTAAGTCCTGTGATTAATAAATGCCTAACTTTTAATCTTTTTCTACATAGCTTAAGGAGGGCAGCTTAGGCTGGCACATGCATTCTTTTGGGTAAGAATCTGCAGGAATCTCTGTTGCCATAATCTGCCTCAGAAAAGTTTGTTTGATTGGCATAAGCACCAGATGCTAGTAACACTCATATGAATTTTTTTTAAATGAACTGATTTTGTCAAGTTTAAATATATGTTGGTAATTGTTAATTTGGTATTACATGTCCAGGAATATACAGAGAACAATTGTGCCTTTCTCCTTTTCCTTTTCCCATTAATTCTCTTGCATCTCAGTCAATTAACTGGGAGCACCTAATACATGTTACAGCTGAAGCTAAGCAAATGTGGACATGGTCACGATCTAGAATGGGAGACAATTTGGAGCCCCATACAAAAGTATAATAGATATTTAAGAAACAAAACCTTGTTCCTCTCTCTTGCATCTAGGGGCAGTTTATTGAATTGTGCAAGACAATGTATAACATGTTTAGTGAAGACCCCAATGAGCAGGATCTTTACCACGCTACTGCAGCTGTGACAAGTTTGCTTTTGGAGATTGGAGAAGTTGGTAAGTTATTTAGTGCGCAGCCTCTTAAGGAGGCGGAGAGTAGCAGCAAAGCCATTCAGAACGCACTTCTTCAGAAGAAGGGAAGCCAGCAGTATCACCTTGGACAACGTGACCCTTTTCAAGATGGCTTCCTTGCGGATGAGGAAGAGAATATTTGTGGTGATGGCACACAGATGGAGGACATCAAGCTGGAAGATTCTTCTCCTAGAGACAATGGAGCTGGTTCTTCCATGCTTATTTCAGATGACGATACTAAAGACGACAGCTCCATGTCTTCCTATTCCGTCCTAAGTGCAGGCTCTCATGAGGAAGACAAGTTGCATTGTGAAGACATCGGTGAGGACACGGTTTTAGTGCGAAGCAGCAACCCTTCTCTACCCAGAAGCATGAGCATCGACAGAGACTGGGCTATCACCTTTGAGCAGTTTCTGGCTTCCCTCTTGACTGAACCTGCCCTGGTGCGGTATTTTGACAAGCCAGTCTGCATGATGGCAAGGATTACAAATGCCAAGAATGTGCGGATGATGGGCAAACCCATAATATCTGCAAGTGACTACGAAATCTCTGCTATGTCAGGCTAAGTGGGCCCAGGTAGGGAGGGTTTTTAAAAAACTATTTTTTTGGTTTTTATTACATATTTATTACTGCCTGGCACAGGTCCTGGTGTGTTCAAAAGGTGGTAGTTCTTGCTTATGTGAACATGTTATATTGAACTTTCTCTCGCTGTGGGAAACATTATCAGAATGCTTGTCTTATCGTCAATATATAGGGGGGGAGGGCATCATTGTCAGTGGTGGGTATGTTATTAGTATTGCTATCCATGGATAAATGGTGACAATTAGTACAATTTTAAGTCTAGAAATGAACAAAGTTTGTGTATGTTTTAAAAACGGGCCTGAAATCCTGGTAAGGAAGAAACTGGAAGAACTTAAAAGTGGCAGAAGCATTGTGTGCTGCAGCGTGCATATGGAGTTCCTTTGTCTTTGCCATTCCCCTTGAGGGAGGTAGCACAATGTTCACATGCCTTTGGCTCACGCAGAGCTGCTTCCCTCACTGCCGCGAATGGGGAAGCAGAAGCTGCTGCAGGCAGGGAGCACCATGTGTGCACTGGAACCCGATGCCTGTTACGAGATTAGTAGGCTGCGCTAAAAATAGAAAGGGATGCTGTCAACTTGTTTAGGACTCGAAAGTAAGTTCTGTGCAGCATCCCTGGTGGATGTCTCTTGATATAATTTTATTTTATTTTTTTTAAAGAGAGGCCAGTGATTCCTAATACTTTTTAAAATACATTCTTCAGGGATACCGCCATGGACTTGCCTTGACACATGCCAACATCCTGACCTAAACAATTCATAGTACCCCTTTTAAAAATGAGAGGGTTTTTAATAAAATTCTGTAGATAATTGTATGTTGTTGAACATTTTAAACCTAGTGTATGGTAGATTAAGAATTCATAGCTTAAGTCTTCATTTTAAAACAGTTATTAGCAGGAATGTAATGGGGGGGGGATTTGCAAGGAAATGTAACTGAATGTTTGAAAGTCTTAATGAAAACACTGTCACTTTATTATAGATGAATAATGTATAATGTAATTTACTGAATGATACGTTGAATGACAAATGGAGCACCTGCACTTTGAATCTTTGCTTCTTTTTCCAAAACATTAAATGGCGGCACAACTCACTTCCATGGTGCACATATTTCCTTTGCTCAGAGGGTTCCAAGAGGCTCAAAGAGACCCATCTCCCCCCGGCCAACCTCAAACACACTATCTGTACGCATGCCCGTGTCTGGGGGTGGGGCAAAGCTCTGTTGATACTATGGGAATCCTCTGAATGTGCCTGTGATAGGACTGGATTGTGCCTAATATTTTTTAAATTTCTTAGGTGATTAGGTCCAAATCATTCTTACATGCCTCAACTATATTTGCTGCCTTCAAAAAATCTTTCCACCTCCTTTTTGTTTTTTTATATATTGTATGTTATGATCATGTAACTTTTCCAGGTGTATTTTTTTTTAAGCCAAAGCTATTGCTTTAATTCTTATTTAAGATACTGAACTGTCTGACGTGGTTTTAGCCACAGTAGGTAAATGTAATCAAGGCTCTTTTTTGTTTTTTGAAAGAGATATTAAACTATTATCAGATGGAAAATTGCAACTGTCTTTCAAGGTGTAACTCTTTTAGCTTGACTTCTACTGAGTTAAGTAGCAGAGAAATCAGATTTATTGCAGGGGAGTGAGACTTTCTCTACAACAGGGGCAGCCAAAATCCCTCTACAGCCAAGTGATGCAGTCCCAGGTCCCATCATATAGATCAGGCCTGGGGAACTTGTGGCCCTTGCAGTTGTAGCTGAACTCAAAACTCCTCTCATCCCTGTGTTCCACAAACAGCACTCTTGTAACACAAGTACTCTTGTAGCAACATTGGAACCTACAAAGGGGGCTGTGAAAACAATAAATACAACATACCTGAGCAAAACAAAGCTTCTGATCAACTTGATCTTTATTTGCTAGCAGTCATTCCACACCCAAACAAGAATCACATTTTATTGCTTCCAAACTACACACAGTTAGTAATGGGCAATGCTCTTGCTCCACAAAGGTTTACAAGTCACTTCCGATATGTGTTTCTCACAGTGGAAAAGGGCAGCAACAGAAAAAACTGTCACCAGCCTGAGCACCGCAGAAGTAACCAGTACAAGTGCACATCATATGGACAAGAAACAGTAAGTTATCAGTACAGGCTACAGAACCTTACTAATGCAACTGTAATTATGACACTTTTGACATACATTTGGAAAGCTAAAAAGCAGGTTGTTATAGAAGAGGATTCTGTGGTCTCTATTTCTGCCTCTTGGATATTTTTTCATGATCTTTTAGTGCATCTGTGGCTATGGTAAATAATCCAATGAACCCAGACACCTAAATACAGCACAACCAATAATATGGCCTCTCTAGTTTATGAATAGTGTCTGTGATAGTTGGCAATTCCAGATTGAAGCTCCACTACAAGTTTAAAAGTATACCCTTTTTCCTAGAGTTTTTTCATTTGCAGGCATTCAACAAATATTGTGGCTCATATTGCTATAAGTGATTTTTGTAATTTGCTCCCTTTAAGGAAGCTGTTTAAGGAAGCTGTTTACTACTTGTTTGTCTTATTAAGATATTTTAATGCTTGCTTCCTAGTTGAGTCCAGTAATATGCACTCAAGTGCCCAAGATTTTTATGAAATCCATTTTTTCTATAAGCCAAACTTTAAGTGTTATTTGGTTGTGCCATAGAGCTTAATTTGGAGATCAATATTTTTTCCAGTTAATAGCCATTTTTGTGAGAATGCAATTTGAAACGTTGTGGGTTAGATCCAGATAGATGAGCAGAACTCTGCTCTCATAATGGGTCTCTGCTGGCTCATCCCCCAGCACTGCTCCCCAAAAGCAACTACAAAAGTCAAGGAACCAATCCGGAATGGATAGGGCAGGGAAAGCAGTGATTAGAATGAGAAAGTGGGAGAATTCAATAGGACTGCCTTGAGCAGGTGGAAATGCAAGCCGCCTCTGGTTTCAAGTCTGTAAAAGGAACTTTTATGCGAGCAGCTGGATCTGCCTTCCCACAATGTATTATACAGTCACAGGTTCAAAAGCTTTTGGAGAAACGTTAATAGTGAAAGTGATACACATAGATGTCTACATGTTTTTCCATGTAGCCCTCTCACCTCACACCACATAGAGAAAAACAATGTGAACAGCTATGTGAAAAAATAAAGGGCTGCTTGTGTGTTTTCAATGTGTATTTGTTTCTTTCTAAAGAAACAGTGCAGATATACTAGTATATTGTTTTACGATTGTCACAATGCAATATTTAGTGAAAAACCCTGTTTTACAACATATTTCTATCTACTACCAGTCTCTTTAGGTTTTCACAGCTCAAAACTAGAGTAAGTGGTTCAACTACAAGTCTAGAATGAATTATTCTCAAAAAGAAATGGGCAAATATATATACAAGCTAAACAGCTACTGGAATACATTGGCCCAATTCAGTTGTAGCCATTTGTCTGATAAATCATAGGTATTTGACCAAGAGCTACTGACTCATGCATTTTCTCCTTCCCCCTAGTAGCCAAGTTCAATAAAGCTTGCCTACTTTCTTTAAATGTTTCCCAGAATGTCTGCACATGCAAACTGTGGCTTAAGGGCTACCTTCCAAATTAGCTTCAAATTCCAAGAAGGTGGTAGTTTAAGAATTCAAGAAAACTTTGCCAAACTGAACACATGAGGGGCAGGGCAAGAGATGGTTTGTCTCTTGTCCAATAAACTATACTTTAGTAGACCAGGATCATTACAGCTGAATGAGACCAATGTATTTAAAAACCAATGAAGAATGGCCTTATTAAGTTTAGTTATTATACCTAAGCATTAGACCCATATAGGATAGCTACATGACTATCTGTAATTAAGGAACACAGCTTTACAAAAAATCAACAATACATTTAAAGAAGGAAGATACAGATTTGTTCCAGTAAGGAATGAGAATTTCAAAATATTTACAACACAACTGGTGGCTTCAAAACTTTAGAAACCTCTTTCCTAAAAATTGTCAACTATGATTGTTAGCACCATTGAAAAGAATATTTATACTGCCTGAAACTGGGTATGTTAGCATTATATCACTTTGTGCTCTGTTGATAATCATTTTCATTTAATATGTTAGTTTTTACAAAAATAAAATAAAACCCTAAAACTAGTCGGTTTGCTGGTTTATATTTTAATTGTTGCATAATCTAGCCCAGAGTTTTGGTAGAATGAAAACTCAAACATTCCTGGAGTGGAACTATGGTTCCACTCATCACTAGCATTAGGGAGTTGACAAAGTTTATAATCTATCAGTCTTCCTTAGGTTTATCATCTGACAGGAAAAGATGAACTCGTTAAAAATAAAAAAATAAAAAAATACAGATTGTACTGGAAGGGCTCAGGTAGACTCAGCCTACCAAATCCCTACAGGTCCAAATTGATGAAATCACAGGAACAATGTAGATGCTACTGTTCACATGCACAATGTTGCATCAGCTTTATTTTTTGCAGAGCCATTGATTCTTATTTAATACTATTGTAGTAAACAAATAATGTGACAACTATATATGAATACATACCTTAAAATCTTTTCTGGTATATTTTCTAGAATTTTCTATTGCCTCTATATTTAAAGCATTTAGTATAGAAGATCAAGGTTTCTTTTAAGTAAAATAAATGAAATTTCTTAAATTAAAAAAGGTTGTCAATTAAGCCATTTCAAAGAAAAACCCAAATGGAATCAAGTGTGCAATAAATGTACCTTATAGCATACAGAAAAGGAAAATACATTTACAACAGTTTCAGCCAGGAATGATTTTTGTATACATTCTGATACCATGAACCACTAGATGCAGTGCTCATATATAACCAGGTACACACTTCTCTGTGAAGACAAATCTCCAACTAGTGGGAGAAAATAGGGTTGTCCCTATACAGAGAGAGCTCATATGGACTTTTTTGATTGTGCCCCAATGCATTTTGCAGATATCACATTTCTCTTGAAAGATTTCTTGTATTGCACAAAAGTGATCAAACCTCTCTAAAAACAGATGTAGATACTGAAAAGCCTTCTGTGATCCACTCCATCTCTCTGTCAGGGCTCTACTGCTCTGGTAGAAAGGAACTTCGATAAGCATTTTATTTCCCATAAGTTAGATATCATCAATTTTGCTTTGTCCTTTTTTTACTGTTCTAGATAAATTATTACTTTTAGATGTCACAGGTTTTAGATAATACTTCCAGCATATGTAATGCCTACAATGTTGCCATGTGGCATCATATGTTCTTCCCATGGCTTCCTGCTGCACTCTTCTTCCTTATCAGCAGTCTAATTAGTCGATTATCAGTTAGTAAAATGAAATGGGAATTTGATCAATTCCAATATCAATTCTTACAACAAAGCCAGCATGTTTTAGGAACTGACCAGCAACGACTCAGTCTCAGCTTCAGATTTGAAGCGCACATGAAGTAAGTACAAGGCACTTTTAAAAGATTAATCTTTGAACTAATTACCCTATCCCTAAAGCAAGGCTACCTGCAACTAAAGTTTGATTAGAAGCATTTTAAACATGCTTATTCAATAGTTGAAGAATCTTTAGATTGTCTCGGAATATGCCATCTGAGTTGCCTTCTTCAATACAAAATAGCAGTGTATTAAAGAAAATTTACTTAATTGCCCAATTATCTTCTACTGAATATTTGGAGCGCTAGTATTCTTAAGCTTTAGCTGTGGACTTAAGTGACAAAAGAAAGAGGGAAATAGAGCAATGGTTGATATGTGAAGGCAGTTACAACATCTTAAATAAAAATAGTCTAGTACAGGAAAATATATTTAACTTAATATATTTATGATAAAATGCAAAGACCTATTTAAAAACAAAAGTTTTAACTCTGGCAATGTTTAAGCATGCTGCCACAAGAAAAATCAAACAAATAGTCTTCAATAAACAGAAGTAAAGCTTTTTTCTCATACACCCAAATCATTTAACCTGCTAGTGTGTCCCCCAGCCCCAGTAGTGTAATAATAAAAGACCATATGTTCCAGGTTAGAAGAGAAAGAAAATACAACCTAATTCATTTAAAACAAAAGCTATTTCTGTTCGAGAAGTATTGCAACATCTCTGGTTGTAAGCTAACACCAGTCAAAGAAGCTACTGCTTCTTTTCAAATATGGAAAAGAAGCTATTGCTAGAGAAAATGTAGCACAACAAGAACCTGTTTCATCTGCTAGGTATACAAAAATTATGAGGATCTGTGGTACAGAAAGGATATTTGTCTCTAAAAAGTTCTTACCTTCAGCAAATAGTATACAGACCTAAGTAAGTGTTGATTGTCCAAGCTCTCTCAACCACTTTTTTAATAAAAAAAATAGATGTATAAAACTTTGTGATTACTAAGTGAAGTTTTTGGTTAAATATGAGAATCCCAGTCAAGTGCATAATTTTTATAGACAGAATCCAAAGGAATGCACATTACTATATTTCGTTTCTTAAGGCAAGGACTACATCGTAATCCAGAAGATGTTTTTTGACTTTTTCATGAAACTTCTCTCTATACTGGTTGAAGTACATAATACTTTCAGGCTTTTCTTCAAACCAAAATTTGTCAAATTCGTAAGCCAAATAACCTGTAAAAACCAAAACATAGAAAGTGTATTGAGACAACACATGTGTTTGCCTCTAAGCAGCTTTTCAAAAACGACTAGAAAACCCATTACAATTAATGAACATGACTAAGTTAAGAGCCATTAATTTCAGTATGTCTACTTGAGTAAATCTTAGCTGAATACCACCAAAGAGAGCTACTTTGGGCACATACAATCAAAAGCTTGGACACTGGCACTATTTTTGAAATGTAGAAGAGTAGAAGCTATATCAAATTACTTTTGAAATTACAGTTTCAAATTTGGTATGCTTTGCATAAAATATGCACTTATAAGGAAAATCAATAATCTTGTATTTCCATATACTGTACGTATGCAACAAAGAAGAGGACACATACAACAGCATACTAAGCTTCGAGGAACACTACAAAAGAATTTAGCAGTCATTTGTTTCATTTCCCATTATTATTATTAGTTGTAGTAGTACAACATTCTATACCCGTAGATTATGGCTTGCTCATATAATTTATATATTTGTTCATATGACCATCTCTCTCAGCTTAATAACCTGTTATGAAGTGGTTAACCATAGATTCCCAAAACAGACAAAATGGGGGACCATGGTAAACGGAAGACTTTCTGGTTGGTTTGCTCACTTGAAAGGGCTATATACAAAGCCATAGGGCTCACTCCTATCTTGGGTTATTAAGCAAATAGATTATTTTTGGAACATATGCAATATGTGTAATCAACCCTACACTATATTAATTTGCAGTGGTGAATAGGTTAATACAAGGAGTCACAGCCAGAAATTCTTCTCCAGCTTTTCTCGTCTATCCAAGGAAGAGCACCTTCAGTCAGAATGTGGAGGCTGTTTTTGCCAAAAAAGTCAAAGTTTACAGTGGTGTATATGGCTCCACTCTTCTGGAGACAAATACACGTGATAGATGCTTGATTACATTTATTTCTTCTCCAGTAGTGTAATGTGTGTAAAAGGCCTTTGAAATTCATCTTTCATTTAAATATAGAGAAGCATTATTTTTCCTGAAAGCATGTTGATACCCCATCCTTGCGCCTTTGAGATGCGATAGCATTGACAGGATCATGGTAGGATTCAAAATGCTTTCCAGAAAACACAGCAGATTCTTTTTTTAAAAAAGATCTCTGCAAACATTATGGTTGAACATGTTAACAAACTAGTGAGAACATTCTGCCTCTAACTAAATTCAGAAACAGCAGCTTCCAAATCACTGAAGTTGTTATCCATATATAAAAGCTAGTTGAAGATACTCACAATAAAACTGATGGAAGTCTTTCATTTGTGGTTCACCAGGAACCAAGTTGTAGAAGTGAGTTCTTAAATGTCCATTCTTCAATAAATTGTAAGCCATTTCTGTCAAATTGATCCCAACTATTGCATAAGAATATCTGCAATACACAAACATTATAATCACTATACTTTTTGATTTCTGCATTTTAAGCAGTATAAATGTCAAGGATAACCAAAGGCAAATTATTACCTTTAGGATTATTTTAGAAGTCTTGAGACATCTTCAGTGTTAACAATGTTTTTAAAAATAGAAATTTATTCATTCTATGCATAACCTCCTAAGTTCAGCAATACTGCAATGTCTGCCTACTGTTCCAAGACCATTCACTGGGCCCTGGTGTTACCAAAGTTAAACACAACTCCCATGTCCAAACACAATTTTCAAATTACTAAGAGAAGTGAATATAAGATACTTAAAAACACCACTAAAACTACACTAAGGTAATTCAAATTATGTAATGTGTTCATATTATACAAATTAAGCAATTTGCCTTTATTTGACCATTTTGCAGCATGTACTCATTTTCTGCTAATGATAGGATGGGACAAGAAGCTATTTGTATCTACGGGGTATGTGGTGTAGAATGACAGCCATTTAAAAATGTGTGTTATTATCCCTCACCTGAAACAAGCTTCCCCAACTTGGCAGTCTCCGGTTTTGAACTACAACCACCATCATTTCCAGCTAGCATGGTCAACAATCAGAGATAATGGGAGTTGTAGTTCAAGAAGAGAAGAAGAAGAAGAGTTTGGATTTGATATCCCGCTTTATCACTACCGGAAGGAGTCTCAAAGCGGCTAACATTCTCATTTCCCTTCCTCCCCCACAACAAACACTCTGCGAGGTGAGTGGGGCTGAGAGACTTCAGAGAAGTGTGACTAGCCCAAGGTCACCCAGCAGCTGCATGTGGAGGAGCAGAGATACGAACCCGGTTCCCCAGATTACAAGACTACCGCTCTTAACCACTACACCACACTAGTTCAAACATTTGGAGGGCACCTGGTTGGGGAACATCTCTTATGACATGGAAAAAATAAATTAAAATTTTAACAACATTTATAAAATAGGCTTTATCTAATAATGATAGTGAGAGAAACAGTATCTTAAGCTTCAAGTACCAATTCACACTGCAGCAAATATTTTAAAATTAAGTTTAAAAGGCAGTATTGTTGAGGACAGCATTGTTATTTCATTTGGCTTTACTTTTAGGATTTTATGTGGGTAGAGCACTATTAAGGACTGCAACCTGGCAATCTGATATGCTTACTGATCCTGAAAAACAGGACAGCCTCCAACTTGACATGCTTCCCATTTGCTCACATGCCTAAATCATGTGGATGGAAGACACTGATTGTGTTTGTTCAAAACTACAAAGCAACATTTAATGCAGTTCCTTTAATGGAGGTGTCTAGTTCAATTTTACTGGATGAGTTTCAGTTATTAAAGCCCAAAAATGTTGATAAGATGCTTGAACAGGTTCAGCCTAATGGAAAAATCCTTAAGGTTATACATATACAGTAGAGGAGCAAGAGAGGAAAAGTTACTAGGGTCTTTTGTGTGAAGACATCAACAGGACAATCTAACCACACACAACAGAGGTACAGAGGAAAAGTGAGATAGGACAGGCATAAGGCTAACATGCAATGAAAAAATATTTCGCTTATGGGATCCCTAGAAATTACTGGATTACTCTCACAAATATTATAGAAGAGGAGGTGCAGAAGATAAATATACTTTAGATTATTTATTAGAAACTAAAGTAATAATGATAGCTTTGCTTTTTCAGGTTTAAGAGTCAATTATGACAGCAATTTTATTAAAAAGTAGCTTACCCCAGTTTTGGATTATTTGAGCGAGAAAGGATTTGACGAGCTTCACGGGGATAGTGTTTACTAAAATATCTGAAAATATATGTACACACAAAGTAACTATGTTTGCAAGAGACTGCTTATACTAGCAGTGATTAAAAATTACTTTTCTAAACATTCACATTATAACCACTGCCTTGCAAAGTCAATTGCTCTACAGTATAATTAATGGTGTTAATAAATTCATGAATAGTAGGACAATAGCTTTTGAAATAAGATAGATTGGCAGGTTGTTGAACTAGATTGGCAGGTTGTTGAAGACTGGATCCAATACCCTCTTTTTAATACCCATTTACATCAGCAAAAGAATACCCACTGTTACATAATATTTTTGACTTACAGAAGATTAGTTAATCCCAGCATGCCCATTCCTCTGAAGTCTGTTTTAGGGTCATCACCTTGGAAACCAATGTCACACCACTGCTTCGTGATTCTAGCCTTCAGTTTTTCATGGGGCATCAACAAATTCCAAAGCTGTATAAATATGCTACTGTTAACAGAATTATCAGTATTTCCAACAACTCATTCTAAATACAAATAGGTATCATTAATGAAACTGGATGCCACACAAAATGGCAAAATGGCATAAGCATCCTGAAACACAGGATGCAAAGAAATGTATTAACAAGGAAGCTTTTTTTTTTTCCAGTGTAGCAAGCGATAAAGAGCTTTCATGGCAATCTGCTTTGAAGCTCTCCTGTGCACATAGGACTCCCTGCGCATTTCAGTGGATCTATGAACACAATTTTCCTCCTCCTATTGAATTCAAGGTAGCAGTTAGTCCAGAACTCCACATAGGCACCAGACTGAATGAACTTGTACTAAAGCATATGGACTCACAACCAACAAATATAAAACTGCAACCCACCAAAGTCACACTTGCTTTGCAGGTGTTGTCTAGCAGCTCACTAAAGACTGGCTGTTAAATTATACCCTCCAGTCCAGCATTTTGTATCTGAGCTATCCCATGTGTTCTAGGCCTCAGTAACTAGAGTCATACTACTATTAAAAATCAGATTGCAATTTTTAACAAACCTGAAAAACACCAATTATTTTTCTAACCACCTCTCCTAATCTGTTTAATTCCATTTTAAAGCTATTTAAACAAGTAGCTATCATTGTATCCTGCCTGTGGCAATGAATTTCGTAAATCAAGTATGCTGTGTGAAATACTTCCTTTTGCATTTTCAAAACTTAATGCTAAATCAATTTCATTGGACGGCCTTGTGTTTTAGTATTATTATGAGACACAACTTTCACCAATCCCTTTCTTCACATCACTCATAACTGCATGAACTTCTATTGCGGATAAGAGTTGCTGATCTAGTGGCCTTACTACATTAGCCGGGCAATTGTAACTTCAGTAGACTGAGTTCATAATTGATGCTTGTTTGTAACATCACAAATTGGACATTAAATATGCCATAAGGGCACAAAACCTAATTTTTTTACCTCCATTAGTTGCTCTTCATGTTTATTATTATCAGAGTTATATGGCTGTTTTCTCAGCTCTTCTACAGCCAAATAAAGTTTCTTACATCCTGATATCTGGAGCAAACTTAATTGCAGCTTTGCAGCAAACCTATAATATAGGAAAACACAGAGAGAATTATAATTAACAGCTGCAATAAAAGAGCACAGCTGTTAGTACCAGTTGAAAATCATATAACCTTCATTTCCCAGACCACCTTGCTTACCATTCTAAACTATGACAAATAGGCCACAGAAGTTAGGGTATCCCTGTCCAGATAGGAGTGTGGCTGGACCACCAGCCAAAACTGACAGAAGGCACTCTGCTCCACCAAGGCCACCTGGGTCTCAAGCAACAGTAATGGATCCAGGAACACCCTCAAGCTACATACCTGCTCCTTAAGAGGGATTGTATCCTCCTCAAGAGCAGGAAGTCTCCCATCCATCCAGTCTAGGGAACCACCCACTAACAATGCCTTTGTCTTATCTGGATTGAGCTTCAGTTTATTGGCTCTCATCCAGTCCACTACCAAGGCAAGTCTAGCACATCCGTTGCCATGCCTGTAGATGTAAAGGAGAAATAGAGCTGTGTGTTGCCCGCATATTGCTGACAACAGACTCTGAAACTCCAGGTGACACCACTCAGCAGCTTCATATAGATATTAAACAACATGGGAGATAGAATTGAGCCCTCAGCAACAACACAATGAAACCCCAATGCTGCCGAAAAACACTTTTCAAGCATCACTCGCTAAAGATGACCGAGTAGGACCAGAACCACTGCAAAGCAGTGCTGCCCACCCCCAATTCAAATAGCCTCTACAGGAGTATACAATGGCCAATGGTATCAAAAGGCGGGCACATTGCCAAAGTCTTTCTCCCAACAGAAGTCATTATAAGGTAATCAGGGCAGTTTCTGTGCCAAAGCCAAGCCGAAATCCCAATTGAAATGGATCTAGAAAACCAGTGTGCTCCAAGAGCACCTGGATCTGCTCAGTGACCACCTGCTCAAGAACGTTGCCCCCAAAAGGGAAGTTGGCAACTGGCCGGTATTTCCTTAGGTTCTCAGAATCATGTATTTTAGATAACGAATGTTACTGTGTATCATTCTATCTTCACTGAAGTCCACAGCAAAACTGCTGATTTCAATGAAGTCAGACTCGGATTATTGCTTATTAACACACTTTTTAAAATAGTTTTTAAGCAAATCTCTTAAGAATCACATTACTATGTATGAATTACAAGATAAACTAAATGCATTTTATGAAGACTAATTTGAATGAATTACTAATTCTCAGTGTCTATTTGAACAAAACATTTTCAATGACCTCAAAGATAAAGTTCCAAAAAAGGTATCTTTAGAACAGTAATAGGCTTACACTGCATCCTTTTGTGTATTAATCTTCTTTTGTTCTATGATGAGTGCCACACATTTTTTCACGTCATCTTTAGAAGAATACACAGCCCTTTGTAAAGCCTGATAAATACAAGTAAAACATCAATCTTCTGACACAAAATATCATCTGTTTTAATAGCAGTTACTTACATTTCAGGAGAAAATTACTATGAGCAGGGACTCCACAACCTGTTCTGGATGGAGTCATACTCCCTCAAAAGAATCAAGTTCACAGTTTGGGAGTGTGGGAATAAGCTGGCTGGTGGAGCTTGTGAAGTTCAGTGCACAGCGCTTTAAAGACACCACCAAACAGCTGACTGCAATGTCTGCAAACTTCTTCTGACTCTGCCACATCTTTACCCTACCTCACACCTTACACGTTAGGCATAGGACAGGTGGGTGTGGTTTGGCCATAGGGGTCTGGGCCAGATGGGAAGGCCAAGCCCATTTAATTAGACCTAAGGACCAGAGGTTTCTTAGCACTGGTGTATGAATACACAGTTTCATTAACAGCAAGCCAAAAACTGTACCACAGCAGTGTTGTTATAACTGCATATAATGTAAACTAAGCAGGCTCATAAATCAGACTTGATCTAGTTTGCATCCAATCTAGTTCTTGACTAGCCTTGGTTGGCATATCATTGCTACAGCAATGATAAAGCCAATCTTGTGCACATTTACTCAGAAGAAGCCCAACCAGGTGCAAATTATAATATTGGGCCTCTTTTTTTTAGAAAAATGATGAGGATCCAAAGATCAGAAAACGTAGTTCTGTATGCTTTAGAGCTGTGTTTCTTACATAGTGCCTTTCATGAATGTAACTATGGAGGTTTTCTACTCAAAGGTGGGGAGGGAATTGGGCTTGACTTTACATGCTGGGCGTAATATAAAGTTAACCTACCTTACACTTTGATGATTCCAACGAATGTTCTGCATTAAGATAAAAACATGCATGTTTTTAAAGAAATTCATAGACCCTAGATTCTGATTTCTAAAATAACACAAGACAAATGAATAAGCATGATTGTAACCGTGGTTTAATACCTCTAATTTATTTATTTCATGTATTAATTGCTTCCCATAATACATCTATAAGTGCTTTAACAATAAAAACAACTATATATAAAATTTATAATCTAAGAGAGTTAAAAACTAGAATAAAAATCTCAGTGTAAAAGGCTTGTTGGTGTTGGTTTTCAACAGACACCAAAAATACAGTAAAGACAGCGCCTGTCTGATATGGAGCAGAAGGGAGTTCAAATTGGAAGGTGCCACCACAATAAAGGTCCAATTCCTACACTGTAAGGAACAGACCTCCCAATGTACTGGTGAAGCATGCTAACCACTGATGCGGTAAATGTAAACATACTTCAACAGCTAGCATGCAATTGCAGATGACTCCATAAGCACTTATGACAGTAAAATGAATAGGAGTTCCAGGAGGATTACAGGGGCAGGGAAACAAAAATGTCACACACATAAGGTGAAAGCATTCCTATCCCCTCTCTGATTTGAACATTTCTATGCAAATAAGGCATGAAATGCAGCAGGGGAAAATGACCTGGCTATGTTTTAAGTCACAAGTGTAAACACACCCTTAGCCTTTTGCAGCAAAAAAAAAAAAAAAAAAGGAGATTCATGTGGAGTTACTAATCTCCAAGAGAGATGCAGGAAAGACAACAATGACTAGAAGAACCAGGAGGCTATAAATGCAGGCACCAGGATTTCAAGAGGCAGCAGACCAAGGGAGTGAATCAGAAAATTAAGCTTGAGAATGAAAGATGGGAGGTCCAAAGGAATGAAAAGAAAAGGCCTGAAGAAAGAAATGGGATGAGAATGGCTGGAGCAACTGAAAAGGCAAGGAACCAGTATTTTAATCTGAAATAACTATTTGTCTATAGGACTTTATTTTACAGCTACTGTACCAGCTTACATACTGAACAGGGAACACACTGCAAAAGACAAAACCACAATACACTACATTATGTATATTGTCAGCTGTCTCCTCTGTTGAATAAATAGCCTTATCTACATGAATTTTAGCCACCCAAAATTAAGGACATAAAAGGAAGGTAAATATTTATGGAAGGTGAAAAACTTGAAATTCTCTCTTGTTCTGTAGTTGTCAAACTAACTTTGGAGATTGAACATAACAATTTATGTATAAGCTTGTATATTTCAAATATATTACCTATCCGTAGTGTCCTTTCTGCTCTTTTCATTGAGCCATCACAGATACGCTGCAGTTCACATTTTCCAGTCAACTGTCTCAAGATCCATTTTAGCCAAAATCGAAAGATATTTCTATACAAATAGCTCCATAAGTGTACAATCATTTTCTACACCAAAAAAAAAAAAAAAAAAAATCACAAATAGTGACCGAGTATAACAAATACTCAAAAATTCGTTACTATGTTAATTTAGAAGGCCCATGCAGCCTAATGGAACATACTCCCAAGTAAGTCATGTAAGTGTGCCCAGAATTAAATGCAAACCTTAAATTCCAGTACTAACTGCTTCAAGCTATTAAACTATTGGGGCACTTCACCCAAAACTAAATAATGCTGGAATCCTAAATTCAATTACTTGGGAGTAAGACAGGAGTGCCTGGCGTGCTCTGATCCATGGGGTCACAAAGAGTCGGACATGACTAAATGACAACAAAAAAATCTAATTGAATTCAATGGAGTTTACTTCTGACTAGAGATATACAGAGCCTGCACTGTACTTAAGCATTTGAAACCAACAAAATTAGGGTTGCATTTGTATCAGTTACTTGGGAGCATGCCCCGTTGATGTCTCAATAGAATGCCTCAAACTGGGCTTTTCTTGCTTTTTAAAAACTGCTCCTGCTCTCATTTTCTTGCAGACTAGAGACATGAAAGGGGGGGGGGCATTTAGGGAGAGGGATAGTTTTCCCCATTCCCCCCCCCCGCGTTTTGTCTTCACATCTGTATTGCAGACAAAGTCCTTATTCTCCCAAACTTTCTAAGTTTTGAGTTTTAGTTTCTGGGCTTACTGCCCATTCAGTGCTTGGTTTGACTTAATGCTGACTTTACAGTCGTTTACCATTCCAGAAAACATCTGGTTAAACTCTTAACCATTAAAGGGTAAACATATAAACACACTATATAAACATTTAAGAACATCCTAATCCCTTCACCTCCGCTAGCAGCAAAGGTATCAGAAGCAATGATTGCAGAAATCGTAACAGAACGGTAGTTTTAAAAGGCAATTTTATTGCACGTGAGTTACTCTTATGATTGTGAGCTCACTGCTGTCTTGCTGCGTCTTCCCGAGCTCATAAAAAAAAAAAGGAATACTCAAGCGCCAGCTTTTACTGGCTTGATTCTGGTCAGCATCTTCTCTAGAGTATCTCCACAGGACCTAAACATTTGCAAATGTATATGTACATATGTATATATATGTATATACATATGTATATGTATATATGTATATACATATACATATATATGTATATGTATATGAATGAATCCCTGCAGGTTTTGCAGTACAAACATATTTGCAAATATATATGGAGGTTCTGTTTCAAGAGGCCACTGCAGCATACGAAAAGATCCCGTCTTAGTGTACGCAGTCACAAACAAGTCCTCCCGCCCACCGGCTCCCTAATGAACCTGATCCCGGAAGCGAATATCGGGCCAGAGAAGAGCAGCTGGTTTGAAAGGGGACGAGCCTATAGGCGGCATTGTCCCCGCCGCCCCCATTTTCCAGGGTCCTCTCGCCGTCCCCTCCCCTGCACGCTCCACCAGACGCTCCACCCCCGCCCCCACCTCCCCGCCCTTAAACGGTACCAAACTCTGGTCACACCATCCCAAGCGAGAGCGCAGCAGGCCGGGCAGCGGCCTCACTTCACCTTCACGCCAGCAGCTCCCTCCCACGGCCCACCATAAAAGGAAGTTGCCTCCCCCACAGACCCGGAAGTGAGTGATGTGGCCCGAGATGGGGGAGGGGTTGCGTTGGCTGTTTATAACTGTCCTGTCAGAGAAACACGGCCCTTAGCAAACCATTCCCAACTCCTTTCCCCACCTCCTTAGAAATGACATGAGCGTCCGTGTCCGCGGGGGCTTCCATGGTGCCCACCAGGCGAACGCAGACCGGCCCGTGAGGGCCGAAATGGGCGGAGTGGGGGGATGGGCGGGTCTTCCGTTATGTCCGTTTAACGACGCCGAACGGGTGGGCGGGGCTGCCCACAGCGGCGGGCCGGCGTCGAAAACGTGCGGGCGGTCGCCGCCGTTACCGGGGCAACAGACGCTCGCGACGGCCAAAGAGGGCGGGGCGTCGCTGCCTTGTCTGCTGCGTGCCTAGGCGCCGCTCTGACAGTTGGGAGGCGGACGCCGGTTGGGCGAGTAGCTGTCAACTTTTCCCTTTTCTTGCGAGGAATCCTATTAGGAATAAGGGAATTTCCCTTCAAAAAGGGGAACAGTTGACAGCTATGGTTGGTTTCTAAGCCTTAAAAAGGGTTTCGGAGAGCGGGCGGGCGGGCGGCGCAGTCGCTTGCTGACCCTTCCTCAGGCATTCTATAAAGCGTGAAGGCTCCTGAGGGAAGGCTGGGACAGGGAAGGAAGCGGCTGGCTTTCTTCTGAGTAGAAACCGCTTGGGGGGAGGGGAGTAGAAATGATGCCAAATGAAAATTGGGCCGTGGGGTCCTGAAGATTTTATTTTTTGAAAGCGGTGGGGTTATTGTGAAACGAGAAGAATTGAGAGACACAACGGTCGCTGCGCGTGCCCCGAAAGGAGCCAGAGAAGACTCACGTACACACTTGCCGGTCCTCAATTAATAATAAATAAATTTACTAGGACTTTAGGAAAGCAAATGGAACACAGTCGTCATCATTATTATAATACAAGCCGGTTAAGATATATATATCTATAATTTAATTAGTGCCAGTAAACGAGCACGGAAATGAGACACATTGGCCAATTCATATGAATAATGTATTATCCCATAATAACCATCAATTAAGTTGGGTTCGAAATAGGGGGAAGCCGCCGGCTGGAGCTCGCGGGCGCAAAGGAGAAGCGGAGGCGTCTCCTGCTGGCTTTGCGTCTTGTGGCCGCCAGGTCGCTCCGTCGCTGCTTCTCCTTCGTTCAGGTGTTCGCAAGGTTTGTACAGGCCGAAGGGAGAGGAGGAAAAAGGAGATGGTGCAGGCTGGGTCTCGGGCGCCAGGCACCGCTTCCGGCGACACGTCCTACTTGGTTTATGTTGCTTCAACCAATCGGAATCCCAGGACTTTCCACAACAAAATATCCATAAAGTAAAGAGAGATGTTGCAGTTCACATAGGTGAGCATCCTGAGTCAGATACAGTCTTATTGATAACCATGTGATTGGTTTTCAAGTGGACTTTTGCTGGTTAATAGCTGAATTTGACATTGGTTCCAGTGCTAGGGCAGGGTTCGGGTAGTTGGCTGTGTTCTAATACAGCTTAGCTTACTTCAGTTGGAGACTATCACTTGTAATACATACTTACACATCATATTTTCCTATATACATAAAAATGGAAGGTTATAATCATGTAGCCCCCATTGGAGGATTGTAGTGCTGCATCACAATCCTGGATTTGCATGAAGCCAGGGCAAGATAGGAGAGCAAAAGTGAAGGCAGGTTTGCATAACAGCAGCAGCCATGGTATGGGAATGAGGAAGGAGCGGCACTGATCCAAAAATTGGTAGTTTAAAATAGCAGTTGGTGTTTGAGTAAGGCAGAAATGAGATAACTGAGAGGGAAATTGTGGTTTTAAACTATGGTGGAGGTTTGAGCAAAGTACCTTCACACAATGGAGTCCTTGCACTGGCAATAATGCTTCACCATACAGTATGTCCCACTTCAACAGCCTGCTTACTATTGATCACTAACAACTACCAAGCCAGTCATGATCCCTCTTTCCTGCACTGCCCCCTATTAAAGGAGAAACCATACAGAAAGAGCATTAACTCCTTGTGTGCACTATGCTACACTGGAAGTTAGACCATGCTGAATAGAAGCATTCTTTCCTGTCTCCCCTCCACTTTTCACAAACTTTGTTTTCTTTTCCACATTTTTCTCAAAACTGTGATTCCCACCCCACCAAAGCTCGCATCTGCATTTCCTGCAGTCTCCCCCAATTAATTGTTTTCCCACAGAATCTTTAAAACTCCTTTACCCTTGCAGCACACAATGAGTCAAAGCTGGAAAGCACTTTCTGTACATAATTTCAGGGGTAAGAAAAGAGACTGTTGCCAGGCAGAGTTGAAAGCATTAGCATGATCAGTCAAGCCTTAAGAACAGTTTGAATTTTGGATAATAAACCATGGCTTAGTGTTATGTGTGAACCAGGCCAGTGAAGACATGCATCCAAAAATACATGCATAGGATTGTATTATTGACATAGTTTTGGCTGGTAAGCCAGCTGTGAGTTTATAGAAGCTATTTTGGTCATTATCCATACCCTGATAATATCTAGGTAAGATTACTGTAATATGCTTTATATACATTTGCCTCTAAAGAGTGTCCAGATATTTTAGTTGGCTCATACAGATGCAAGGTTGTTAAATGAGGAATCTATCCAACAACCATAATAAGGTGACTAGGAAGCTGAATGGCAAAGAACAGAGGGAGGACAACCCCATTTTATCTCCAGGAAGTCAGGAGGGGGAGAATCATAGGTGGAGAAGCATTCAGCAATCAAAAGGCATAATAATAATAATAATAACAACAACAACAACAACAACAACAACAACAACAACAAATTATACCCTGCCTATCTGGCTGGGTTTCCCCAGCCACTCGGGGTGGCTTCCAACAAAATATTAAAATACAATAGTCTGTCAAACATTAAAAGCTTCCCTAAATATAACAAAGTTTGGAGCAAACATCGCATAGGCACTGGAATCACCAAGTGAGAGAATGTTTTCTCATCCATTCTTATTACGCAGAACCTGATGGATACTTTAGATGTTTCCAGTCTGCAATCTTACTTATTTATGGAACTCCTTCCCTTTGGAAGCATAAATGGTGACAACATTAATGGCTTTTTCTTAGCTGATGAAAACCCATTTGTTCTCACAAACCCTTTGGAGACTATCTTTCCCCCCGCCCTCTTGGCTGTTTGGTACTGCTTATAAATGGAATTGCTTTGAATTATGTGTGTTTTAATTGTATATTATTATATTTTATGTCATTGTTATTATTTGTTGTAGAAACTTAAACAAAGGTGTTCAGCACACCAAATGATGAGACAGATTGCCTAATGTTGGGCACATTGAGTTGGGTCAACATCCTGCTTCTATGACAATGGCATAATTTCTGATTGATTCATTGCCATTTGTGGTGTCTCTGCTTTCTGTCTATTCACCAGCTTCTAATATTAGAACCAACTGTTGCTGCAAGAAAAAGATTGTCATCTATGTTGGACTCCACATTCATTTTGATACTTATGCTACTCATCATGCTATCTACTATTGTGTGTACACTAGTCCTGTATTTCCACTCAGTTCACCTCCACTACCATCATTCGTACTGATCACCCCTCTCCTTCTGCCTTTTAGACTATCAGTAGTGTAAATTCCTGCTTTCTTCGTGGTACAGATAGCATTTCCTTTAGGGGGAAAGTTTTTTTCCTTCTTCATCACCTGCTGGATGACAAGAGAGAGCTGCCACAAGTTTTCCATCATAAAGTCTGTTGATCGGTTAAGCAGCAAATCCACATTTCCCACTACATGGTGGACTGTAACTCAAAAGCTATGGCAGGCTTACATCACCCTCCATATCTGTGCCTGGCTGCAATCAGTGGCTTTCCCACAAGAGGCCCTTTCAAGTATCAAATACATTCCTCTTGACTGTGAGGGTCTCTTTAATTAAGGTGTCTTGCACACTGCCACTGTCACAGGAGAAGTGGCTGCAGCTTCCAGGCTCTGCCAAAATATCGCAGACCTCTCACAAGATCTCACCAGAACCAGGAAGCCAAAGCTGCACAACCTCAATAAGCAAGGGTTCAGTGGAGGGGCAGCCACAGGGGACAGGGGGCACCTTCCCATTTTGCCTCGTGACAAAATGGGACAGGCTGTCCCTAGGTTATCCACACCTTTTTCCCCCTGCACATGCTCCAGTGAATGAAGAAGGAAGTTGTGATTGTGTGTACCATGGGTAGGCAAACTAAGGCTCGGGGGCCGGATCCGGCCCAATCGCCTTCTAAATCTGGCCTGCAGATAGTCCGGGAATCAGCATGTTTTTACATGAGTAGAATGTGTCCTTTTATTTAAAATGCATCTCTGGATTATTTGTGGGGCATAGGAATTCGTTCATCCCCCCCCAAAAAAAAATATAGTCCCCCCCCACAAGGTCTGAGGGACAGTGCTGAAAAAGTTTGCTGACCCTGATGTACACATACCGACAACGGCATTTGGCAGATGTGGATACAACCCACATTGCCACAACTGCTTTAATCTGTTTACATTTGTTTTCAAATTAACATACCGTATTTTTCGCTCCATAGGGCGCACCAGACCATAGGGCGCACCTAGTTTTTAGGGGGGAAATAAAGAAAAAAAATATTCCCCCCCAGCCCTAAAGAGTAAAGAAGCCAAGACAGCGAGCAGGATCCATCCCGCTGGCTGTCTTGGCTTCCTCTTTAGCCATGCGCAACCTCTCCAGCCGGGGGGCTGGGGCGGGGGAAGCCTGAGCTTCCCCTGACACCAGCCCCCAAAACAGGCAGCTATCCGCAAGCCTTCTGAGTGCAGCGGGAACTCCTGCTGCGCTCAGAAGGCTTGTGGATACCTGCCTGAAGCCCGGGGAGCGCAGCGGCAGTTGGCTGCAGGCTGCTATCCGCAAGCCTTCGGAGCGCTCCGAAGGCTTGCGGATAGCTGCCTGAAAGCCTGCATTCGCTCCATAGGATGCACACACATTTCCCCTTCATTTTTAGAGGGGAAAAAGTGTGTCCTATACAGCGAAAAATACGGTACTTTAGGATAATGCAGAATCAATTTGCAATGAGCCTTTATTTTTGGTATTGAAACTAGCTACTCTAAATCTAAATAAGCTGGTGTCAGTGGTTTCAGAGAACTTCACTTATACTAATCAATATTTCATCCTGACCTTTGACCATGCCTTCTACACGGATTATTCTACAAGAATAACGACATCTATTTGCATCATACTTGCTTGTGATCCTTGGCAACTAAATGTACATAGTAAAATGTACATTCAAATACACAGCTCTGGGGTCCAATACCAGTCTGATTTTTCATGGATCAGTGAAATTTTTTATCTATACTTAGATGTTGCCTAGCACTCATTCATCTGAAAGAAATAGGCACAACATATATAGGATATACTTTAATATACTTGTATTTTGTCAAATATTACCATTGCCTTTACTTCAGGAGCCTGCCTAAAATTTGAAAACTGAATCACTTTGATTTAGTTATTAAGAAAAAAGACTTATTGTACAATATGCAGTTGTGTAGTTAGTTTATAAAACTGAACCACACCTTACAATAATGTTCTACAATGTGAATAATGCACAGCTCACATACTTAATTGGCTACAATGATAATTATGTGCTAATAATAAAGAGATGGGTCTTACTATATATTCCAGAGGCATCAAATACGGTAACTGTTTAGAATTCCTTTGTTCCCATTCTCTCTTCACTTTCAGTGGGGGTTTTTTATTCCAGAAATCACACTGCAAGCTCTATAGGGCAGACTATCTATTTATGTTGCTCATTACAGACTCTAGTACACTCATGGGTACCATGAACAAATAATAATCATTTATGATTTATAATGACTATTAAGAGGGGCAGTAAAACTGTCCTTGTAAACTGCTAAATAAAGGAAGGTCACACTGATGAAAGTTAAGTAGCTTAATGTATAGCTTGAAAGTGCTGCTGCTACAAAGTACCCTTTGCAGAAGATACTTTCACCAGAATCTAAAATATCAAGGAAACGGTTTCCTCCTCTGTATCCTGTCACAATCTCAGTTGTCTAAGAATGGTGCATTTATTTATTGCATTCCTGCCACCATGCGGGAAGAACACATAAGCATTTTTAGTTGCTGCTCTACAACTTTCCCTGGAGACTTGCCAATGTGTCAGCCTGAGAGCATATTGAACTTTCAAGATGGAAATGCAATTAATGTTTGTATTTAGGATAAATTTGAAACACTACATGTTTTGGCTAGAACTGGAATGAATGATTAAAAAGAATCTGCAAGTGCAATTGACACAGTGAGAACTTATGTGAAAATCAAAGAAAAAGAATATTGACTTTTAAACCTCAAAATGCTCATTTCATCAAACAAATAGAGCACTCTGCTTCTTTCGGCTTTGCAGAATTCTGGGTCCTTCACCGAGACTGAAAGGTTACAATGCTGATTTTAATTTCTCTATGGCTTCTGTACCTTGACCGTGCCGGGAAGAAGGACTTGCTCAATTTTCATAAAGCAATATTGAAAATACTTAAGATATAGAAACCACATTCAAACAGCAGTACAGATATCTGAAAAAGTTGCATCGGTGAACAAGGGATACTTTTCCATTCATACTTGTAAAGAGTCGCTTTAAAAAAAATAACACTGACGCAAGAAGGTATGCTTTACTGGGCCAAAGAAGTGCCATAGCTAGAGCTGCAGTAGTTTTGGGGGCAAGTTTCAGTTGCCCGGTTCAACATGCGAACCCCTGGAATTCCTACGTCACAATACTCCGCACGTTCGAACAGAAATGTGCCGAAGTTCTAGCGACTGCACCTAAGAATGAGGGCGGGTATCGCTGCCTTTTAAAATCCAGGCGCCAGACCTATCCCTCCCCAACCTCTCACTTTGGCCACTTGCCCACAGGGTCTGCAATTCAAATGTTTCCGAGAAAGCGAAGCAGGTTGCACAGGTTGTTGACTTATACATTAAAGCGGGAGGGAGGGGCGGCGGCGGCGGCGACTCTTCCCTGATTGGGCTCGCGGCTCCAGCGATTCCCTCCGGGGAAGCGCCAGAAACATTTCAGTCGCTCTTGGGTGTGTGAGAGATGGTCGATGCCTTGCGCCACAAGTTCCTGCAAGCGTGAGGAGGAGCTGGACCCGCGTTGCTGGAACAGCAGCCAAGGCTGAGAGAGATAAGCGCGGAATCGGATCCCCGCACCTGTGAACTTGGCCAGGCGCCTTTCGGCAGATAATAACTCTTCCCAGAGGTGCAACGAGGCGTGAGGGGAGCAAACAAACACCACACACACACAAGAAGCCTCCGCCGCCTCAGGGCGTCAAGCAAAACACCGCGGGCGAGCAGGACAGCGAGACGCAGCTGCACGAAGCCAAACAAAGGCGGTGAGGCGACGGGCAGAGCCTTGGCTGCTTCGAGGCGCCACCGCCGCCGAGGACCTCGGGCAGCCTCGCCAGGGGGCCGAGAAATGAGGTTCCGTCTGACCAGCGCCTTGACGTTTGTGTGCCTCAGCGCGCTCTTCTCCTTCGCCTGGTACGCTGCCCGGAGCGGGAGCGGAGGTGAGAAGCGGGAAAAGGCGGGCGGAGGAAAGTCAACTGCTGGCGCGCGCCCCGGCCCGGTCTGGGGCAGGAGGAGGAGGGCTTGGCTGGTTGGCGGGAAAGAGACGAGGGCCCCCTTCGGAGGAGACGGGCGGCACTGCTGCGCCTCGCTTCTCCCAGGGAAAGGGGCTGAGGAGGCGCACCTGGAGGCTCCCCGCGGGACCGCAGCCTCCGGGCCACGGCTCCCAACTCCCGCTAGCCGCCACCTGCGCGGGCGGCGGCTGTGCGCGCTCGTCGCCAGCAGCAGCCCAGGTCCCGGTTGGCTCTGATCCCGGTTGCGTTTGCATCTTATTGGTCCTGAACGCCTTTTGTGGCTTGTGCCATCTGCGGGGTCCCAGCGATTTTCTCTGCAGTATGGAAGAAGTAAGATTAGCATGAAGAGCTGCATAACTTTGCTGCATGGTTTGTGAGTTTTGATGTCCTGAATGTCCCGCACCCGCACAGGGTGTTTAGCTGAGTTTTGATGTCTTCAGCTAAACACCCTGTGCGGACAACCCGCTCGTTGAATGCTGTGACAACAACGCAGCTGTTTAAATGCGTGTCAGTCACTAATCACACTTGATGCAATGTGCATAGCTGTCAACTTTTCCCTTTTCTTGCGAGGAATCCTATTCGGAATAAGGGGGTTTCCCTTAAAAAAGGGGAAACGTTGACAGCTATGAATGTGTGGGTGTCCTCTCGCCGTCCCCTCCCCTTACCCAAATTCAGAAAGTTGTAGTGGCTCAGAATAATGAATGTATCGCAGACACAAAAATGACTAGCATGCCACTGAAGCCACCCTAATGGGGCTGAACAGTGATGTGCCAAACAGCTTTTCCTGCTAATTACTAATTGTTGAGACATTGCATTGGCTACATGCACAGTGATGGTTGATGCCCAGAATAATCACTCAAATTGGCTCTTCTATAGAAATATTTTAAAATTAGAGTGCTTGTGGGATTTGAGGATATTTACTTTTTGTATCTGTGCACTGTCACTTGGTGGTAAAAGAATAGTAATAGATTTCTCTTATTACCATTCACTCCATGAACTTCAGTGGAATTATTTATTTATTTATTGCACTTGTACCTGGGGTGTATGGGGTGTTAGGGAAGAGGTAGTACCTCTGGTGGGGAACATGTCGTGCTCCTTCTGGGGTACTTTGTCCACCTTTGATCCCCACCCTGCACTCAGTTCTCACCTGTGGCTCCTAGAAGCTGTCAACATGCATCAGTATCTGCACACCAGGAAATGGCTTTGACTGGTGGGCTAAACCAAATGAGGGTAGCTGATGGGTCTCAAACCCTTCGTGAGTTAAAGACTTCTCCTGCATGTGAAGACAGACTGTAAAGGATTGAGAGCACAAGACCAATAGTGGGTCCAATGGTTAAGTAGAAGGCGGCAGTTTTTGCACATGTTGTAGAGGGAAGTGAGGGGCAGATGGGGTTCATCATTCTGGGGAGGTAGCCCATCTCTGATCCTAAACCTCTGCTGCCTTGTGGGATATCTTTGGGAGAAGAAAAAAGCCTAAGAAGTAAGCCCTACACAAATCTGCGGTGGAGTCCCCCAGACAGTTGGATGGTGCCTTTTATATGGCTCCTTCTGGACCATGGGTAAACAAACAAACCCCTGTGATGCAAAATATGAGTCAGCAATATCAAATATGAGTCAGCAATATCAAGAGCAGCACGATGGCCAGAAACAATTACAATGTGAAAAACTTTATGGACTAATTCAAAACATCAAAACTAACAAACTGAAGGACTTCCAAAGACTTTCAGCGACTTCAGTTTTTCACATTGTAATTGCTTTTGATATTGGTGTCTTGTCATCTGGGCAGCTCAGGATCTCCATACACACTGCCCAGGCTTGTGCCCCAAGGAGGTCACTTCGGTGCTGCTAACACAGCAATTTGACTTCACCCCAGATGTGCACTCCATTGTCCCTTGAGACAGATGGATGCCAACAACAAGCACTTGTACCCCACTCTTCAGCCAAAAAGGCTCTCAGAGCAGCTTGCATGTTATCAATTAAAACAAGATGGTGTCTGCAGGCTTACAATCTAGGAGACAGAACACAAACGGAAAAGAGGATGGGGAGGAAAGAGGCAGAAAAGCAAATGGGGGGGCAGTTCTTAAAGTTAAATAGTTCTTATAATGATCAGCTGGAATGAAAATGGTTCAGGGATGGGAGACACCTGATAGAGCTGGTCCTTCACCAGAGCTGACGGAATGAGCCAGGTTTCCCATCTCTCCCACTGAGGAAGCTTCCTGGAATGGTCGCTACCAGGTGAAAGCTGAGGGTGTGTGTGACTGTAAGAGGGAGGGAGGAGGAAAGAAAATTATATATATATAGTATGGCTTGGATTCTATGATAAGTAAGTTGAGGAAGTTCATGGAAGGAAGCTTCCCCTGCCTCCATTCCACATTGCTCAGGAGGGCCTCCACTGTCTGGAGAGGCTTTTCAGAGGCATAGGTGGCCACTGGGGAGCGAAGAGGTGGGAAATATTATTTCCATGAACTTCCTAAAGTTAACTTATCTTAGGATCCAAGCCATTGTATGCATGTTTTCTTATGTTATGCTGCTTTTAATTTAGTTAAATAGATAAATTTGGAGAATATCAGTAGTGACCAAGCATGTGAGCATGATTTATGAGATCATTGTTAGGTTCTAATATGTTATGTCCTACTCTATGTAAATGAGAGATAAAGAGTTCTTTTTGATTTTAACATTCTTGGCTTAACTGCAAAGTGAAAGTCGATATATTTCTTGCCCCTGAGATTTAAATTGACTAATTTTGTGGTACTGTACTTGTGACTCTAGGACATTCAGTCATATATATATATATATATATATATATATATATATATATATATATGGGATTAAGTCTCATTGAACTTTACAAGGAGAAAGGACACAAAACTGCCTGCACATGGAACACATGTGGGAAATTGAGCACATTGCTAACATTTCTCCGCTATAACCTTAATTGATACCTCACCTTGGAATCAAGACACAAACATCCAATACAAAATTCCATACCAACCTGCAGACTTCTTAATTTTTTATTTTTATTTTTTGAGGTGGGGGGGACTAAATCACTGAAAGGTGGCATCAGGCTAGTTACTTTTACACAAGGAAAATAGTGCCTGTACATTTTGCTTTGTATCTTAGGTTCTACAAATGCTAGAAACTCCCCCCCATTCCAGTTGTTTTAACAGTGAAAGCTGGGAATCTGTGTCTAGACTAAACTATTTTGCTTCGATACTCTTTCCAACCCAGAAGTGGGGAGCTTTGTCTTCCTCCCACAGGGGAAGCACTCTTTGCCCATGAGGCTCATGTAGGTAAATTCTCTGCTGCCAAAAGCCAGGCTCTCCATTGCACCCATTGCCACTGCTGGCTAAACATGAGTGCTTCCGCCTTGCAATATCACAGCTTGGATGCATGGAGCAAATTAAAGAGCTGTTACAAACAGTGTTTCACTACAACCATAAAAAAGGAAGTACATAAATAATCACTACAGTGTCTCCCTCCACAGGAAGGAGACACTGGCTGAGCACCCAGGTGGCACCAATCCACCTTCTCTCTCACTGCCTCACAAACATCCACTGTGCATCTAGGTTCAATTGCTCATTATTCTTTCCCCGTGTTTCCCTGTCCTTACACAGGTAATTCTCCCTCAAATACAGGATCCATCCCACACCATGTTCTCTGTTAATCCCATGACAAGCAGGGCCCAGGATGCTCCTTGCTGTTCCTTCACAGGGTTGAGTAGGGTATGTCCTGCCTGCCAATCCTATGCCCTATAAGTGGGGCACTGAAGGCTGCTGCTCTCAGTGTGTCTGTGGCTGCACTTGCATGCCCTGGCCGCTCCCCTTGACTGCTTCTGGAAAGAGTATTTTCTTCCCAGGGTGGGTCTTGAACCCTTATCTCAGGAGCTCTGTATGCAATCTCTCCAGGCTCTCTGCCCAGGGAGCTATGTGTGTATTATGTTGTATAGGCTCTCCTCGCCTTGTGCTTATAAAACAGTGGTTATCAGAAGCCTAAGGGAGGTTGCCTGTAGGGATTCCTGGGACTTGCAGTAGTGGGGTCTTGGCTGGTTGTGCCAATGGCACTGGTAGAGCAGAGGCACTGTGGCATTACCATGTGTGTTATTTATGTGGTAATGCAGGGGTGCATGTGCTAGCAGTATGTGGCTTTCATTGTGTGTTCATTGGGTACCTCTGTATGTGAGCATAGTCACTGCTTGATTGTCATTGGCAGGGCTTGCAGCACCATTTTTATTTTGTTTTTCTGGTTGTGTGTTCGCCTCCACTTTCCTTCCAGTCCAAGGATGTGTTGGAGATGGTGGCTGTTCCAGTGACAGAATGGTGGCGTCTCTCTGGTCCCAGTGTAATGCAAAGCTGTTCCATTATTGTAGGATTTCTTAGAAATTGGGGCATCCAATCCTTAGATAATGAACAAGAGGCAGTTCTGTCATACACAACTAGCAGAAATTCAGTTGAAAAGTAGGAGGGTGCCAGGCAGAACAAATGGAGATATAAATACAAATACTTAACTGTGGAACACTAGCCAACTAGTTTGCGTGTGACATTTTGGTTCAAGTTGACATAGGCATTTTAAACAAATATGAGACAAAAAGACTGCATGTTCTTTCTTTGTGTGTTGCTTTTTCTTCCTGCTTGCCTTCCTGACTTCTTAATAAATATAATCCCCATCTGTACATACCACTCAAACCACAGTTTGCAGTGTGTCCCAAGTAGATGTACAAGCAAATCGGTCTGAAAAGATTCAAACATACTAGCTTTTCTTCCACATAAATGTGCTTAGAATTGGGGTAGTATTGAAAAGTGGTACACAATAATGCCTAACAAGACAGACAGCTAAAGCATTGGGTAGCAGTCTCTTATCTAGTCTCCCTCACGTCAAGTTTAGGTTGATGTTCCAAGTGGTGAATCTGTCCCCACAGAATGGCAGTGAGCCAGTGTGGAAACTAAACTAATTCATGAGTCTCCCAAATAAATCCGTAATAATTGACAAGTGCTACATGAGGCATTCACAAAACACAATACATGTTTTATTATGGCTTTTCTCCTTGTGAAAGTAGATCTTCTACAAACATAATCTTGAGCTACTCTTAAGAGTCTTATGTGAAACTGAATAGGGTGATTTGAGAGGGGGGAAACAAAATGAAATTGCATGTTGAAGAGCTGATTATCTAGAAAGGCAGTCTTCTAATATGGTATCATTACAGGATATTTAGTTAGAAAAGGATTGACTAAAAAGCAGGCAGAGGAAGCAAGAGGAAGGTTGTGCAAACCCCTGTCGTTGCTGCCGAGCTGAGGAAAAGGAGGAGAGGGACGCCCAGCCATCCATCTGGATGGCTAGCGCACCAGAAGCAGGCTGAAGCCCAGAGGGAAACCCGCTGGGAAAAGACCTCGCCTTTTTCAATTTTCAATTTTTTATTTCCTTTTTGTGTGCATGTGTTTTTTACTATTTTTTCCTTCTTTTTTTAAAAAACCATATATATCAACTTTTTATATTATATCATTAACTCTGTCCTCTAATTTTTTTAATACATAAAACTTCCCCCTTCATATATTTTAACCCCCTTTAAACCCCCCTCTTTTCCCTTCGCCCCTTCCCCAAGTCTTCAGCCCTTTCACTAAATTATTATTACTACCATTTTAAAAATACATCCACGTATTACTTAAAAACACATTTTCCATCCCCTCCCAAAAAGGGGGGGACTTTTTGTTGTTGTTGTTGCTGCTGCTGTCCCCTTTCCTTCCTTCCCAATATTTTTTACTTTATTTTTACCAATCTACCCCTCTCTAACATATCTTCTCTATTGTCTGCATTTTGTTTTATTTTTATCCCATTCTCTACCCTCATTTCTATTTTTTGAAAAAAGAGGGAAACATTTTTAATTACTATTTTTTATCATTATTATTACCTTTTTTTTTAAAAAAAATCCTTTTTATTATTATAACCATCATTATTATTCCTCTTTTCCTTTTAGTCCCCCTTTAGTTTCTTCATTTTTCTGTTTTTGAGGGGAGAGCCTTACCTTCTCCCCATTGTCCTGCAACTATTACCACTAGTACCCTTCCCCCTCCTTTTTTCTTTTGCTTTCTTTTCCTTTCCTCCTTCCTCCTTTCCCCTTAAAGAACACATACATACACGAACACGCACACGCACGCGCGCACACACACACACACACACACACACATTATTATATTATATTTGCCCCTCCATATATTTTTTCATTTCTACATTATTTTTACCCTTGGCATTTGATATACAAATACTACTGACAGGTATCACAACTTTGACATCTTCAGATCTCTCATCTCTCTCCCCCCCCCCCGCTTTCCCTCTTTGATTTAGTCTGCTTTTCTAGTCCCTCTTACCCTCCTAACCCTAAAATCTACATACACATACCTCCCCACACACTTTCATTAGCAATCCCCCATCCCCAGGGGTCTTTTACCTCATACTATAACTAGAACCACCACTGCAACCAAGCATTTTCATCTTTCTTTGTCTCTTCCCCCCTTTTCCTTCCTTCTTTCTTTCTTTCTTTCTTTCTTTCTTTCCCTCCTTCCCTCCTTCCTTCCTTCCTTCCTCTCCCTCCCTCCCTCCCTCCCTCCCTCCCTCCTTTTTTCTCTCTCCCCTCTTTACTTTACTCTGACTTCCATCCCTCCCCTCCCCTGCTTCTCCCCCTTTCCTCCCCTCCTTTTTCACCTTCAGCCTCTACATTGCTTTGTTGGGTTCTGCTCCTGAACACATCCTTGCTAACCTTAAATTCCTAATTCTTTACTACGAACCCCTAATCCCTCCCTCCACCCTCGACTGGACCCCAATACTCCCTTTGTGAGTACCTGTGCACAGACGTGTACACACAGGTGCACACACAAATAACCCCCCCAAACATACACTCTCCCTCTGACCCCACCCCACCAATCTCTCATACCCCTGCCTACCAACCCCTTTACGTGAACCTTCTGTCTGTTGGCTTACTCATCTGTCTGCTCGACTGCCCCACCTCACCCTGGCAACACTGCTGAGGAGACTGCGGGAACCCCAGAGAAGCCCTTAAAGCACAGCCACCGCCTAATCCAGACACTCTGTAAAAGCCACCAGTCAGCAATGCCTGTTCAGCTTAACAGCTCAGCAACACCCAGGAACACCACCACCACAACTCCTAACCACAACACGCCCGGCTCCAAGAGGATGCCAAGCAGATTTGAAACCAAAAACACCAACGAGACTGCGATGACAACAACCAGGGAGACGGCAAACAGCACGAAGAACACAACACACACACACCCAAGATGACAACGACCCAGCAACAAAACAAGAACTGAAGGAAGTGAAAATGAGACTAACAGAACTATTGAAAGCGTTTGGTGACATGACTTCCAAAGTGGAAATTCTAGAAAACAAGAACCAAATACAAGAAAGAATAATAGAGAAGTACCGAGAGGAGAACACACGTGTCAATAATAAATTGGCTAAACTGGAAAGCCACCTGGAAATAATAGAAATGGAAAATACAGCCATGAAAATCAAACAGGCAGACCTTGAAGACCATCGTAGACGCTGCAACATCCGCTCCCGCAACTTTCCTGAAAAAGTGGAGGAGAAAAGCCCAGCAGACCTAATTGTACGCTGGCTGAAAAATAGAATCCCAAGCCTGACACTTGAGGTAAACGACCTGGAGAGGGCTCACAGAGCCCTAAAACCTATGCCGAAACCCAACGCGCCCCCCCCCGATACATCATTGTATGCTTCACACACTACAAAAAGAAAGAAGAGGTATGGAACAACCTCAGAAACTCAACAAAAAGCCTTCGATACAGAGATAACCCCATATTGGCCTTACAGGATTTATCTCAGGACACCCTAAATTGGAGGAAAAACCTACGCCTATGCACCCAGCGTCTCCAACAAGCAGGGATCAAGTACTGATGGGGCTTCCCCTTCCGCCTTATAGTAACAACCAACACAACACAACACAACACAACACAACACACAGCTGCCAACATACCTGAAGCCCTGCAACTACTGAAGAACCTCGAACTTGACCCTCCACTGGAATGACAGCCGACAGACCCACCAAGTGACAGTCATGACCACCACAATGAAACAACACCACCACCAAACAATTGGAAGACAGTAAAGAGGAAAAAGAAGCAACAGAAGTGACACAACAATGCAAACCAGCACAGCCAACCACCACCAAGCACAGAAGCATCCCGCTGAACATACAGCACAAGACAACAGACCAGGATCAACCAAACCAACACATCACAGATGGAAAACCCTACAACAACCACAGATGAATGGAGCACCCAGAAAACATCTCAAACTGAAGGACTGGTGATTCCCCCCTCCCCCTAGGCCATAAATATAGCCAACACCATCAACACCCCCCCCAGCCCTGCATCTCCACAGAGATCCCCACCCCAATGCCAGTCCAGATGACTTCAAACCTTATCCCCCACCACCCAACAACCCATAACCCACACTTTCAGCACCCCCCTACTTCATACTAAGGAAAAACAACTTCTCCCACCTTGATAAAATAACCCACAAAGAGGCTAAAATCTGACACCCAATCAGCACAATGGTGGCACTAGAGCATACCAACACCCACATTCCCACCCCAACATGTTGCTAATAATATTGGCAACACTGCTTATGAACCCTATACCCGACATTGGCGTCACAAAGACGCTTAACACCGTCTCACTGACTACCCCCTATCGCAAATGACAGGGTGGATGGCCTGCCCCAGAACAAGGCCATCCACACCAGCTGAGACCCAGGACCAACCGGCTAAACGCCATATGGCCCAAAATACCCCTAACACACACCTATATGACTACATATAGGATACTCTCTATAATCTATCCCCCTCTCTTTAACCCAAATCTGATCCTAATCTCACTAATTCCCCCACCCACCACACGCTTGGTCAGAGCAACCCCACTGGTTCCTTAAACAACACAAAGTGAGAGACACAGGACAACCTGGACGGGTTGGCAAGGAATCACCCTACATAATAGGTAAGCAGGATGGCTAGCCTAAAAGCAATTACATTATATACGAGGGGGATGGGAAACCCCCTTAAAAGAAAATGCATCACCACATACATAAACACCATGAAACCACACATCACCTTCTTACAAGAAATACACAACTCACCCAAAGGGAGCAAACTCCTGAGTGACCCCCGGTTCCGTCAACAATGGGCTGCACGAGCTATAATACTCAGTAGAGACCTGAACTTCACTGCCACAACAGTCCTAAAGGACAAAAAAGGCAGATTCATTTTCGCTAAAGGGACACTAGATGGCAAAATTAAACTGTCAATCGACTCCATATATGCCCCAAACTCGAAACAACTAGAATTCTTCCAGAAGACACTAAACAAGTTCCTCTCCTTCTCTGAAGGGGAAGCAATCCTAGGAGGGGACCTCAACCTAAATATGAAAGGTATATCCCTGAAAGACATTCACCCTACAATCCCATGGGCAACCTTCCTCCGAAGGAAACCCCCAACAACTAGGGACTCTTACAAGTTACTAAAAATGCTAAAAACCAGGGTTCTCTACAACATTTGGGGTGAGCAAAACCCGGGAGACACCAGCCATACATTCCAATTGGGACGCCATGGTACAGTGTCCAGACAGGACAGCATTCTGCTCACACAGGGTCTGAAATCAACGAACATAGGTAACATTAAAATCTATAAGCAGAGTCCTGCAGGCTCTCTCCATTCTACCAGGTTTCTCGTATATCAATCTTGTCCTCTTAGGCCAAGCACTCCAGTTCACCCATCTTGACTCAGAGTCTTCTAGTATTAGTGTAAAAATACTCTGTCTCTGTCTTTTACACTTACATTTTCGACTGTGATGTTCTGGCCTTTCTCAACTGCTGTCTGATGCCCCTGCCTAGTTGTATACCTCTCACATTTAAACTGTCATAAATTTTTTCATCATGGCCGGGAGATTTGTTTTGAATAGGGACTTCCTCAGCTCCTGAGGAGAAAAGCACTGTGTAGAACACAGTTGTGGAAGGTTATCCATGCTGACCATTCTGCAGCACTTCTCATACTTCCATGTTTCCGGGGGTGATTTTTTTCTACACTGAGTGGTTTTATTATTTTGTGTGTGTGCAATAAAACATTTTTTGACATAAATGCTCAGGAAGATTGTCCAAAACATTGTAAGATTTTTCTTTCGAAATATGTCTGGTTATATCCTTCCTTAAAATTGCATTCCTCCAACAGAGAATTGCTGTTAGCCATTAGTAGATCTATATATAGAACATAGGTGCATATTTTTTTTCTCTCCAGGTATATACAAGAACTATTAACACAACAACAATATTCCCACAGCTGCAGGAACTTCACATAATGATGTTGTTGCCCAAAGGCCTCACCTAGTATTTTTATGCACAGCCTCCACCTTCAGATTTGATAATAAAATCAAAGGCCAGACGTCTGTGCACTTTGCATATGTCAAATTTCCATCTGAACAGGGAAACAACTGGAGGCGTAGTCCTTAACAAGCTTTTATTATATATTATATAAGGTGGTGCAGACAGTAACTTTGCACACATGAGCAGTAATAAATTGAATATCACTCATTGTAAATGCACACAAGATTGTAAAATGGTTGCATAAGCAGAAATCAAGTGCCACTGAGCTGGGTAGCTCACCTGTTTTACATAGTTCAATGCTAGCTCGGTAGAAGGAAGTACTTTTGTTGACACTGTTTGAGTTGGAACAAGATGCTATGTTGCATATCCACACACACCCCTTTAAAAAACCCAGTTCTCCCGAGTTCCTTTCTCTGGCAAGTGCAACAGCTGCTTTTTATCCCTCTTGTTGACATGGGGGCGTCAGATGTGGGAAAGAAACAGGAAGTGTCATTATTGCCAAAGAGCTATGTAAAATATATTGTTGACTGAGGGTGTTCAGTCACTGGGGCTGAAGAAGCAACAATGTGCACCCTAAAAGTAGTACCCTGTCACTATTTTCTACTTACTTGATGGCTCTGGTAACCATGGGGACATGGACAGATCAGGAACTTGCTTCGATTAGTAAACACTTATACAGTGCATTAATTATACATTAATTCAATAAGTGCTATACAATATTTAAAAGCCACCCCTGGAAGACAGGCTGTTTTGGATGTGTGTATACTGTTCCGTTAGCACTACTGAAAAGCAGGCTCTGAATTCGACCTCATTCTACTGCTGTAAATTAGAAATTCCACTACCAGTTAGTTAAGTTTCTTCAGGTCAAAACCTGCATGGAATTCAGCTACATGTTGTTCAATGATCAGCAGGCTTTTGTAATAGCAGTGTTTAACAGGTTCATTGTAAGGCACTTGTGGGAGGCATAAATCACAATAGACTCATTAATCTATAGTCTGACTATGTGTTGGTGAGGAAAGGCATGGTCAATAATCCAGATTTATGGGAGGTTGGAGAGGAGGAGTGAGCTTTGTGAAGATTAGTTTATGTTTACACATTACTTAAAATAATAAGTTAATTTATGTATAAATCCATAAATACACAAAGGATTTTAAAAAAGGGTGTGTATTTTCCTTCTGTGAATGAATGATCAGTCAGAAAAGGTTTAACCCTTCTTTTACTTAAGGAAATGAATTCCTTCCTTCCGAAGAAGATAATTTGCCTTTACAATTGCAGGAAGTGTTTTAGATTTGAACCAAAGACAGCTTTTGGAACTTCGCCAAAGACTCTTCTTTGCTGAAAAGGAAAACAAAAAAAGATCCCAAGAGCTGAACAGTGTCCTAAATGAAATCAAGCAATTCATTGGTGAGCTAGCCAGTGCTTCCGGAAATTTTACAGGTTTGTGTTGAGGTTTTTTGGGGGGTTTTTTAACAACTTGTGAAGTTATTACTTTCTCAGAAAGGAAACGTGGATCTTAATGGAGGTCTGTGGATTTTAATGGGAGCATGTGATGCGATGCTGGGCAGTGGGAAGTCAGAAAGACCCAGAGGTGGGGAACAGAAGGCATAAGGGAAAGCCAAGAAAGCAGGGAATAAGGCTGTGTACACACCAGCTGAAAACACAGCTCAATAATTCTTTTTCTCATTTCTGATCAAAGCTGGTTTGTGGAGGAGACACATCAAAATGCAGTATTTTATAAGAAACTACAAGATAAATATTATTTATTAAATTTGTATGCCACCCTTCATCCATAGAACTCAAGGTGGTTCACAACATAAAAATACAAGATTAAACAAACACAAAATATATAATAAAAACAAACTAATAATCCCACCTCACTCCCTCCCATAGCACATTTAAAAGGGTGTTGGATGGTAACCTGGTTGAAGAAGAACATTTTCGCCTGGTGTCCAAACATGCATAATGAAGGCGCCAGCTGAACCTCTCCGGGGAGAGCATTCCACAAACAGGGAGCCACTGAAGAGAAGGCCCCGTTCTCATGTTGCCACACTCTGGACCTCTTGTGGAGGAGGCACACAAAGAAGGGCCTCAGAGGGTGATCTCAGGGTCAGGGTAGGTTCTTATGGAGAGAAGTGGTCTTTGAGGTACTGCAGTCTTGAGCTGCTTAAAGCTTTATAGGTCAAAACCAGCTCTCTAATTTTCAATTAAATGATAGCCTCTTATGAATTATTTGGGTATGACTGGGAAATAGAACGTGGTGATCAACCCCCACCCCACCCAGCAAAGTGTATTTTCCCCCTCAAAGTCTGAAAAAATATTTGTTCACAAAATTTTATACAAGGGTTTATACAAAGGTTGTATATACTGTAATGCTTGCCTGAATTTTTCAGAGCCACAAGACATTCTAGAGTGCAGCGCCTACCAGTTTACTTTGGAAAGAAGTTTCTAGAGACTTACGGTGTTTTAAAACTAGGAGTTTATTTACAAATATACAGGTTGAGAATAAGTGAAGTCTCCAGAAGACAGCATCACCCTTAGTTGAGATTGTGGAAACTCTACTTTTGCCCCATTCAGAAGATCCAGCTCCCTCCCTAAGGGATGTACCTGTTAACTTTGCCATCAGCTATATTAGGGGAGTGTCTGGCAGTACTTCTGACTCTATTAGTCCTCTTCTGACCTAACCCATATCTTTAAAAAATATTAAGTGTTCCAGGCAGAGGCAGCCAGGTACACTTGCCCCAGGACTTGGAGGGCTAAGCTGGCTGGGGGTCTCTGCCAGGGACCGGCTGCTTTTTTGTTGGAGTTCATAACCTCATTCTAACAAGACTCCCACCCCAGGCCTCAGAGAAGCTCTGCACAGGCCTGGCTCCAGGCTTTCTATCTTTAAAATGGCACAACCTCCAGTAGTTGGGTTGTCACAACGAACCCACATGCAATAAATATCAGCCTTAGGTCAACACATACCGTTGGTCAATTCTGTCCTGTGTTTTAACCAGCAATTTACCACCAGAACTCAGTAAGGGAATTTTACTAGATTTCTTGCCGGTGAGTCATTTCCTAACTTTAATAGGCAGTGCTATCTGTTTGATTGCATCAGTTATTGTTACATAAGTTAAGTTGAGGAGAGGCCGTGACTGCCCCGAAGTCACTCAGTGAGCTTCATGGCTGAGTGCGGATTTTAACCCTGGTCTCCCTTGTTCAACCGTTCAGCTACTATACCACATTGACTCTATCACAGAGAATTGCCAAAATGACATAAAAAATGATTTTGGGACAGAGAAGTCTGAATTAAGCTGCAAAAACAGGAACAAGGACTCAGGAGCATGGAACCTTCTTGCCACCTATCACTTAAATTGTGCAAAGCTCCCTTAATGTGTTTCCCCTTTAGCCAAGCTTTGGCACCAGAATTTATCTCCAGAAGAACCTAGGGAGAGACACTATATATTGGTTTTGTGCACTGTTTTGCAATGACTGGATGAAAGGCAACACTCACTGACTCATGGATGTAGCCAGATTTATGTTGGGGGGGCAGAACCTCAGTTAAGTATTTTTATTGATTTGGTTGATTTAGGAGGGGGCAGCTGCCCCCTGCCCCCCTGGCTACGCCCATGGTCTGACTTTAAAAATAAATGTCATATCTAACTCATGAAATAATTTACAAAGCAATCCTATGCCTGTACACTCAGAAGTAAACCTCACAGAGTTCAGTGATATTTACTCTGTGTCCCTGGTAAAATCTTTATCATACTGTAAAATGAGTTGTTTCACAGTACGGTGGTACCTCAGGTTAAGAACGTAATTCGTTCTGGAGGTCCGTTCTTAACCTGAAACTGTTCTTAACCTGAAGCACCACTTTAGCTAATGGGGCCTCCCGCTGCCGCCACGCCACCACTTCGCGATTTCTGTTCTCATCCTGAAGGAAGGTTCTTAACCCGAGGTACTATTTCTGGGTTAGCGGAGTCTGTAACCTGAAGCATCTGTAACCTGAAGTGTCTGTAACCCGAGGTACCACTGTATGAGTAATATGTATATGTAGAGAACAGCAAAGCGATAAATTGTAAAGGACTTCTCCTAAGCAGGTAGGCTGGGAGACCCAATTGTAAGCTCCAGTCGATAGCCAATGCATGAGATGTGAGCAGAAGGTGCATGAAATTCTTAAGCTTAACATTGGAGGGGGTGGGTGGGAGAGTCCTGCTTCAGAATAGTGACCGTATGCCACAATGTTACACCATAAAGCTGCATGATTGGTATGCTATCAGCCATGATGTTATCTCAGTACCCTGAGCATGCTAGCATTTTAGGCAGTTATTTAAGTGTTTCGATTTTGAGTTCCAAAGCTCTTTTTTCCTTTCGCTTTAAGACTCTACGAAGTTGAACGTGTTGAGTCTCGCCAACAAGCTCCCTATACATCTTTCAAATATCCATTACTATCTGCCTCATCTCCAGGAGCATGAAGATGGTATTTATCCAAATGTTGTAATTGGACAAGGAAGGACTGGGGGTGAGAATATGTTTGTTTGTTTTTATTTGTTTGTTTGTTTGTATTTAGAGAGCAACCCTAAACTCCAGATTAGAACTGCCTTCTGGAAAGAGTTAGGATATGGCGGGTGTGCCTATCTGCCTCCCTCTGCCAGTGGAGGCTGGTCCATATAGGCAAATGGGGCTCGCTCTGCCCCACCATAGCGAATTCCTCCACTACTGCTTTCAATGGTGGTGGGCTGAAACTGTAGTGATCTGCTGGGCTGCAACCCTCAGCAAAACTACACACACATTCTTTGCTGGGCCTCATTTCTAAAGGAAACAGGAACCCTGGGTAAGTGCCTGGACCCCTAGACCATCACACTGCTTGGAGATTGGGGTGGAAAAAGAATGAGAAGAGAGACAACGTAAAAGTGCCACTTTAAAAAAGTTATCCAAGGTTTGTCCAGGGGGTAGTTGCGGAATTTCCCAGATGAAGAGCTTTGTAAAACCTTGGCAGGAGGAGGAAAGCACAATAGGCAACTTTTTGACTATTGGATTTTTCTATTGCTGCTTCTGTTTAGTATACAGAAGATAGGCCCCTCTTTTGGTCTGTCTTCTCAGGCTTCAAGTCTCTCTCACATGCACCTTTTGTGCATTGTTATCTCATTTTGCCCTCACAGTAGATCTACTGCTCTGTGCTTGTTGTTGTTGTTGTTGTTGTTGTTGTTTAGTCGTGTCCGACTCTTTGTGACCCTATGGACCAGATCACGCCAGGCCCTCCTGTCTTCCACTGCCTCCCGCAGTTTGGTCAAACTCATGTTGGTAGCTTCAAGAACACTGTCCAACCATCTCGTCCTCTGTCATCCTTTTCTCCTTGTGCCCTCAATCTTTCCCAACATCAGGGTCTTTTCCAGGGAGTCTTCTCTGTGCTATTCTTTCTAAAAGGCTTGTATTTGACAGCTCTGCACAAAGCTGCTTTAAAATTCTGCCCAGATGTTAGTGGAGTAGTAGGTGAAGGGCCATATCCCAGTGGCAGAACATCTGCCTTGCATGCAGAAGAACCCAGGTTCAATCCCCAGCATCTCCAGGTAGGACTGGGAGAGATTTCTGCCTGAAACCCTGCAGTGCCACTGCCGCTCAGTATAGAAATACTGAGCTAGATGGGTGGATGGTCTGACTCAGCGTAAGGCAGCTTCCTATGTTCCTAACATTAGTCAGAGGCTGTATGCTTCTAAATACCACTTGCAGGGAACCACAGGAGGGCACAGTGTTCTTGTGCTCAGGTTCTGCTTGTGGGTTTCCCACAGGTATTTGGGTGGTCACTGTGAGAACTGGAAGCTGGACTAGGTGGGCCATTGGCCTGATATAGCAGGCTGTCCTTATGTTTTTGCTGTGATGCTTCCGCCGCCAGCATATGAGTTACCACTGCTATCTATAAAATATGACAGATCCTTCTTATCAAGGGGGTTAATTTGTCTGTATTAAAGGGAAGTCAAAAATTAAGGGAACTAGCTTAATAAAATGGACAGCTAGTGGAGAATGCAAAACATTCCCAAAATAAGGAGGACCTGGATTCAAAACTTAAAACCACACTCTAAAACACAGTTAGAAAATCTAACTTAGTGTTGGATTATGGCCAACGTAGAATATGTACCGTATTTCTATTCTTACTGGTTTAAACTCACTGCTGATTTCTGCGCCTAAGGATGCTAATAGTATCACGTTAGTAATATATGTAGTTGTGTCATTATGAAAATGAAAATGATTTTTTATTGTACTGATTTAAAAAATTGTCCAACTAAGTCCCCTTTTTTGACATTAGTGGCCATGGTAATAGGTGTTCCAACAGTGCGAAGAGAAAAGGAAAGCTATTTGATGGACACACTGCAATCGCTTTTAAGTGGAATGTCTGAAGATCAGAAGAAGCATTGTATGATAATTATCTTTGTAGCAGAGGTAAGTTAGCTTGAAATGGTTTGTGTTTACAGAAAGAAAATGCAGCAGTCTATGTTTGCCTATAATAAAAGAGGTGCGGAATCTGTGGCCCTGCAGATGTCATGGAGCACCAACTCTCATCAGCCCTGGCCCACGTATGTTGGGATCCACGGTCCCTTCTACCCCTTTGCTACATTAGAGAATGTTATTTATTTATTTATTTTCGACTTGCACTCTGCCAGCTGATCTCAAGGGGTGGATACATTCAATCTAAAATGACGATTTGTCAGATATATATTGAACTACAATGAATAGCAGCAATAAAACTGCTAGCACATTTGGAAAGCTAAGCAGGGACTGGTATGGTTTCAAATTGGATGGGAGACCGCATGTCAAGATTCTATCATTCTAAGCAATGGCAAACTAAAGTCAGCAAGCAGATCACTATAATTGAGCATTACCCATAAAGACCAGAGAAAACAGCTAGGTCTTGACCCAAGGAGGAAACAAAGCCACTGCTTTTATTAATTCAGGAGCCAGACATGGGACTGCAACACTCTTCTTCATGTGTAAATCTGTGGGCGCATTAGAAGCAATCAGGGTGAATCCACCCGTTAGTCAACGTGAGTCTCTTGTCTCAGGTGGCATGGTGGTGGATCAGGGTCCTTTGGCCTGCCTTCTGAGACTTCTGGTCTCTACCCACCCACCAATGTTTGGCTGGTTACTGCTGCCGCCACCACCACCACCACCCAACCAGCCATGACCTCTGGCTCAGCACCTGTTCCTTACAAAGCTAGAAGCCACATAGGTGCTCCTAATAATGATGTTGTGAACAGACACAGCAATAGGAGATCAGTGCATGGGGAAGCAGCAGCAATAGGAGATCAGTGCATGGGGAAGCAGTGACAGCTCATCCACCTTGGCTCAGGTGGGAAAATGCCTTGCACTAGCCCTGAATGAAATTCTGTTGATGAGCAGGTTGATGCAAAGGAGCACTTCACAGTGGAAAACAATAAAGAACCAAGGGTAAAGATAGTTGGAAGCGCCTATGATGCTTGTACTCTCTCGGAACAGGGGTGGTGGGCATAGGGGGCGCAAGGGGCATCAGCCCCCTTAATACTTTGAAGAAGGGTCCCAGGCCCCCTCAGTATTGAGGGGGCTGACATCCCTCACCGCTGGGTGCCCTCTGCATGCCCCAGCCCCTGCCCCTCACTCGTCCCAGCCCCCTCCCAGCTCCTCGGTTCCCAGGCAGGGGCAGGGGCACGCAGAGGGCACCTAGCAGCAGTGGCGGATGTCAACCCCCTCAGTACTTGGGGGGCTGGGGCCCTTCTTCAAAATATTGAGGGGAGTTGAAGCCCCTTGCACCCCTGTACTCAGCGCCCTGTTCATTAACATAAGTAAACACTCAAAAATTCCATCCAGAGACCCATGACTCAGTCATAAATCCTAGTCCACCCTATCTTTGCAATGGAAACAATGCAAGCCTTCACCATGTGCTCAGGCATTTTTCACAGCAACTTAAAATGCAACACCATTACAATTATATACCATTTTATGCAACATTAACAAAACTTCAACACTTGGGTCTGCTGAAGCTGGACTGTTGCACTGAGATGAGGCTCCACATTAGGAGGGATTTCTGGATATGATGCATGGGTAAAGGCATGTGTCATGGTCTAGGCAATATTAAATGACCCATCATGAGCCTGTATTCAAGGAGCTGTGTAGTTTGGGTGCTGCTTTCTGGAGTGAGAGAGTTCAAATCCTGCCTGCTCCACATTTACCATCTAAACCTTTTGTTTAGATAGGTCACATCAGAAGTCATTTGTGGTAGACCAAAGATGTAGAATCTGTGGTTCTCCAGATATTACCGACCACAGCCCTCCTCATCTTTGTCCATTGGTCATAATGCCTGAGAGCTGGAGGCCACAAACCATGGAGAGCCACAGGTTCTCATCCTTACATTTAGTTCTTTTAGAATAGATTTATCTCCCATCTCTTATTTCCCATTGCATTGCTGTTTCCTGCTGAGCCATCTACCATGTTTCATACTGAGGGTCATCTGCTGTGAGCTACTATGCAATTACTGGCCTGCGGATATCCCTTTTTTAAAATAGCAAAAAAACAAAAGCAAAAAACAAAAAGCACCCAAATAATGCAGGTTTCAGTGCTAGAGCTCTGACTTGCTAATCCTGCAGTTCCGGTTTAGAATGCAGCGTTCTAAAGTAGCAAAAGCTCAATGGCTTTAAATGGACAATGCAATAGGTAGGAGCTTGAAGAGGGAAGAAACCTTGTAGTTTCTGGAACAACATTATGCTGATAGTCTTTAATCAGTGTATGGAGATGGAGATGGAGATAAAGCCCAGGCCGAGTCTGCCGAAATTATGGTTTTCTTAGGCAGCACCTGCAAACAAAGGACACGTTCTCACATATATTAATGTTGCAAACCTATGGTGGTAATCTTTCCAAAACTACATAAGTAGTCTTACTGCATATACAGCACAAGATACTGTGGGCTTGCTGATCGGAAGGTTGGCGATTCAAATCCCCGTGATGGGGTGAGCTATCGTTGCTCTGGCCCAGCTCCTACCAACCTAGCAGTTTGAAAGCACGCCAGTGCAAGCGGATAAATAGGTACCACTGTGGTGGGAAGGTAAATGGCATTTCCATGTGCTCTGGCACGCGTCACAGTCTTCCATGAGCCAGAAGCAGTTTAGTCATGCTGGCCACATGATCCGGAAAACTATCTGTGGACAAACACCGGCTCCCTCGGCCTGAAAGCGAGATGAGCGCTGCAACCCCATAGTTGCCCTTGACTGGACTTAACCATCCAGGGGTCCTTTACCTTTACCTTTTTACTGTGGACATATTGTGTGATTGCTCTAAAAGATCAAATGCTGCATACTAGAGTTCAATATTTCTCACAATTGTGCATTATCATGACTTTAATATTTGAATATTTTATGGGTATTCCTGATGGCATTAACAGGGGTCAGCAAACTTTTTCAGTAGGGGGCCAGTCCACTGTCCCTCAGACCTTGTGGGGGGCTAGACTATATTTTTTTGGCGGGGGGGGGGGGGGGGGATGAACGAATTCCTATGCCCCAGAAATACCCCAGAGATGCATTTTAAATGAAAGCACACATTCTACTCATGTAAAACACACTGATTCCCAGACCATCTGTGGGCTGGATTTAGAAGGCGATTGGGCCGGATCCAGCCTCCGGGCCTTAGTTTGCCTACCCATGCATCAATGCATAAATGTATCAGAGATGTAGAATGTGTTCATAGCAAGCTTTAGAACACCTAGAGCAATGCCATCAAAAAAACCCCTGTTTGGTTATGTTGTGGGAATGTGCTGTAACTTGGTTGCTACAATTTCACATATAAATGCAACAGTTTGGAAACACTTGGAATAAACTGTTGGAAGTTCTCTGTAATGGATGTCCTGAGGCAAGGAAACTGCTTGGGTGAATTTTCTCACCAAAGGTTTGCGGTTTGTGAGAGTTTGTTATTAACTCAGCTGCGTTTCCATTATTGAGAACAAATCAGGAGGGTATAGTTCATTGCTGCAAGGTAAGAGTCATAGATTTTTCTAAAAGCAAAACTTCTGCATATAATTATGAGGAAAACTACATACATCTTAATCCTTCTATATAATATAAACAAGTGTGCAACAACTTCTTTCTATTTAATTTTTAATAGTCATATAATAAAATTAATTCTGCTGTGTCCATTGTTAAGCAATGGTGACCGTAAAATAGAATAAAATGATTGCACATATGGTTTCCTGTATGATTAGCACAACTTCTGTTTTCAGAAAATAGCAGAAATGTTGATTATTATTTTCTTAATTTTTAGGTGGATTTAAAATATGTTAACAGCATTGCAGAAAGCATCAGAAGCCGGTAAGATTTTTATAATATGTCAGTTTATGGCTGCTAAAAATAAGTAATATTATGCCATTAAAAATACCGCATCAATAAAAGTTTACTTATCAGTAACATGGATTACTGTAGCATATACTGAACTAGATATTAAGATTTACAGTACTAAGGAAAACAGAAAAATAATAGTATTGCAAAGTTTAGCTAAATCCTTTAGTTCTCTCTTTCTCTATGACACTACTTTGCATTTATAATCTTTAAATAAGTGAACTTGAGACTACTTTCCACATAATTTAACTATGCCAGCCCAAAGCACCCTTGTGTGTATACAATACTGAATTCAATTACTTACATTCTATGAAGTAATCAGAAATCTTTACTAGTATCTAGACATTTGGAGTAGCAATTCTTCTACCCTGTTCTAGGTTGCTGTTGGTTTTACTTTCAAAATAATATCCTACTTTTATGTAATAAAATGTAAAGAGTGCCTTTGTGATGTCAAAGGTATGGAAAATATGGCTTTTAGAAGTTGGTCCCATAGGTTTCCTAGGAGAGACTGGTTGGTTCCTGAGGCTCCGGGGCTGCCTAGAGTCTGGCGAACTATCTGTTTGCTGCCTGTGCTAATAGGGCTCTCATGCTAGGGGTACTGTGCTGTGCTGTGGATTGTGGAGGGAATCCTTGCCTCCAGACTTGCTGGAATGGGTTGGCTCCCTCTGTTTCCTTGCAGCGTCTGCCTCAGGCGGTGCAAGTGCAAGAGGCGGCACTCTGCCTGCCCCATTGCTTCCACCAACAAGAAGGAGGCCTTCTGGCACATGGCACTGCTGTTTGTCTTCCCTGGTCCCAGACAGAGAAGCCAAGCAGCAATGCTTTGAAGAGTGCCCCATCTCCCACCAAGATGAGAGGCGGGAGTCAAAGAGGGGCAGGAGGCACAAATGCCCATTTCACCTAAGGTGGCAAAACAGGACAGGCCACCCCTGAATGTAGCGGTGGCGTATCTCAAGCCACAGAGCAATTGCAACAGAAGATCACTTTGCCCAAGTCTGCAATACACATACACAGGAAAAATTAATGTTTTATGCTAATAAAATGTACAAATGTCCTCCCACAAGCATGAATAAGCCCTTGATCCTGTATGCAGTTTGTACCTCTGAACAGAAGTTCACCAGAAGAGAATACTGTTTTTCTTTTTTCTTTTCTTAGCTTCCCAAAGGAGGCACTTTCTGGAGTCCTGGAGGTTGTCTCTCCCCCTGCTTCCTATTATCCCAAACTCTCCAATCTCAAGGCATCATTAGGGGATTCAAGTGAGAGAGTAAGGTATGAAAGGCGGCGTGTGAGGATTTCAGACAGCATGTTATTAAGCGTTTTAAAAAGAGGGTTGTTTTATTTATTTTAAAGTGAGTATCTTGGTTTTAAAGCTTCGTTCCCAAAGCAGCTCTCAGTATCTTGAAACTACAAGGCATGGTTCAGTCAACAAGTGCCACAATTGCAAAGATAAGCTAAGTAATTCACCCCAGGGTGGAGCAGAGTCGGCAGCTGCAGCTTAGAGGAGGCCTCAGAGACCTGCTTGGCCTCTAAGCTCTGCTCAGTCTCTGGAGCGTGGGGACAGCACCCTTCCCCACCAGCAGCCCTAGTCTTGGGCCCAATGGCAGTAGCCAACTGACTCCCAAGTAAACCTGAGGGCACCCAGGTGCATCCGTTTCCAGCGGAGACTCACGGAAGGACACCCTCACCGCTCTTGCTGGGGAATCAGTGCAGCCTCCCTACCTGTGGTGGAGTGTAGACTGGCAGGGGTGCTTCTGTCAGCATCATTGAGCACACTCAGGTGCTCCCCCCCTCCCCAATACCTGTCAGTGTTGGCAGCATCCAGCTCCCTTGGTGACCCCTCCCTCCCCCAGCTGCCGCCACAGGACCATCTTGCCCTGGGGGGAGTAGAGGAGACAGAAGCTTGAGGAATTATCAACACCCAGCCCCCACTGTAGCCCCTGCCTCCCTCAACTGTAACCACAGAGGCTTCTTGCCCTGAGGGAAGTGAGAACATATTCTTCGAAGCAAAGAATTTGCATTTTTCATTTTAAGGTATTATTATTATTATTAAAAATGATATACTCACAAAAATGTTATGCAAACTGTTTTTTGAGGTCCGTCTGAAAAGAGGCATATCAATTACTTAAATAAATAAATTTAAAATGCCTATGAGCCATTACTACTTTTAGTAAGAGGTAGTCCTGGGAAGAACTGATTAGTAAGACCTAGATCCAGAAGAGCAACAGTTTCTTTCTGGGGAATATGACCCCACCCAGGCGAAGTACTGTATATCATAAACTTCTTGTCTGCACTGAGTGTTTATTTGCTGTTATTCAGTCTGTTGCTGATTTCAGGCAAATATTTTAAGCTGACTTTTTCACACCTTTTTGAAATGGAAAGGAGAAATAAGCGCTGGATGTCACTTGTGCATTGTTGGCAACTCTCTCCAAACCTCCAGACAATCTCCCCTAAAGTTCCATGCAGAAGTTTAAAATCATGGTAGAAACAATAAATTTCTGCAGAACCCCACACAGGATAATTACTTATGGTTATTATTCTGTTTGTTTAAAAATGTAAAGCAATTAGTTTGTATTTCTTGTAAACAAACACAAACAAAAAACAAACAAACAAACAGAAGTCTTCTAACACCACCTTCCAAAACTTCCCACTAAGGTAGGAACAGAGTAACTCAGGGCTTCCAACTTGCAGCCTATGTAGATTGTGCAGAAGAAACTCTGGTTGATGTACTGAAAGTTGCTGATAAGTCCCAGGGAAACAACAAAGTTACAGTCCCTGTTGTCACTCTCCCAGTGTAAATTATTAGCCAGGGTCACCAAGTCAGTTTCCATCCTCACTACCATCCAGAAAACTAGATTGAAATACTGTAGTTATAGATAAGAGTTTGCTTGTGTCTGTCTAAAATGAAAGTATAGTATGAAAGTAAGCTCCTCTTTAAAAAAACATAATTTGTTGCCTCCGTTTAGATGGAGAACAAAACAGAATTTGGATTATAGCTTCTTAATGATGTATGCCCAACCAAGAGGAACATTCTATTTACAGGTAAGTTCACATGCTACATAAATTGCTGCACTGATTAAATTTGTTTTTCTTCTGTCCTTTGTAGTTGTGCTACCATTAGCAACGTTTTCAAGGCAGTTTAAGGAAATAAACCCTCTTATCTGCAGCTTCCTTTTTTCCTTATGCAAGCTATAAATTTCATTTCTTCTTTTTAAGGCCAGTGTCTCTGTAAATCAATAAAAGGTTGAGGGAGGTTTAGATAAAATTGTGTCAATATTTTCAGTGCAATCGTTCACAATTTCTGAAGTCCACGAGGGTCCCTTGAGAGACTTTTAGTCATGCCTGGGAACAGATAATGGCTGTACAGGAGCCATAAGAACAGGCAGCCAAATCCCTCTTCACCTGGGGTGAATTGTAATTATTCTCTGTGTCCATTTAGGTCCGCTTCATCCTGAGATAATTAGGCATTTCCAAAGCTGAAAGCATCTTTGAGAAGCTCTGTTTCAGGAGTTGTTAGAAAGTGCTTTTTATTAACACTCAAGGGAGATGAAATGAAAACATTAAAAACTACAGCAGCTTTTAGCAGCTTGATTCAGAACTCATGCCAGAAAAAAAGTCAGGAACATTTATTGGGAGTACTGTTTCACTTCAGCAGCACTCCTGGCACCCACAGCTTTTCACAAGATGATGTTCTTATTTGTAGCAATTAAATGTGTGTGTGTGTGTGTGTGTGTGTGTGTGTAGAAAGCAAGCAGGTTATTCATTGAAGAGACATATCAAATTTTTAAAGTAAAAAAAAAAGCAGTTCCAGTGAGAAAACTATGCAATAAGGCATATCAATTTACCTACTGTTTGATGAGGGAAAATGCTAATGTTTAAACAACCTTTGGCTTCAATTATCCAGTTTCCACATTTGAATCTCCTCAGAAGACATCTTATTATTTCTACTGCGCCAAATTTAAACTTCTCAGTTCAAGTCATTAATCAGCACTGCTGTTTAATATATAGTTAATATGTAGTTAATATGTTTTTTGCAATCTTTGATACTTTTTAATCAGCCTACTAGTGATTCTGACTCTCCACCTTCTCACTCTACCGCTGTGATGCTTATATGTAGTGCTTTTTTTTCTAAAAAACACACGTTTAGGGGTACTCTCATTTTCCTACTCATATTGAAATACTGCCCCTCAAACTTCGATTCACAAACTGTTTAAGGGTATGCATACCCCTGCATCCCCCCAGAAAAAAAATCACTGTTTACACGCCACCCAAAAGATTATCCAATTTTGTGTTCATCCTGCAAACCTAGGATACAGCGATGCCTCTTCTATGCCTCCATTTCTGCTAATCTACTATGGAGTACAGAAGTGACTTATATTTATATTGATACCCTGTTGCCATTTATTTTCCCTTTGCTTATTTCATTTATTTATCTGGAAGCAACAAAATTACAGTATCTGTAAAGGGTCTCTAGATCTATGGCGGCAATTGAAAAAAAGTTGATTTCTTTTTCAGCTAGAAGATGATATTATAGCGAAACCATCATATATACAAACAATCAGTGAGTTTGTTGTGCTACAGGACTCAAAGGAGTGGATGTTTCTTGAATTTTCTCAGCTTGGGTTTATTGGTAAGTAAAGTAAAGTAAAGTAAACCTATACAGCATCTTAAAAAGTAGAGACATCACCTTACCAACAAAGGTCCGTATTGTAAAAGCTATGGTTTCCCCAGTAGTGATGTATGGAAGTGAGAGCTGGACCATAAAGAAGGCTGATTGCCGAAGAATTGATGCTTTTGAATTATGGTGCTGGAGGAGACTCTTGAGAGTCCCATGGACTGCAAGAAGATCAAACCCATCCATTCTTAAGGAAATCAGCCCTGAGTGCTCACTGGAAGGACAGATCCTGAAGCTGAGGCTCCAATACTTTGGCCACCTCATGAGAAGAGAAGACTCCCTGGAAAAGACCCTGATGTTGGGAAAGATGGAGGGCACAAGGGGACGACAGAAGACGAGATGGTTGGACAGTGTTCTCGAAGCTACCAGCATGAGTTTGACCAAACTGCGGGAGGCAGTGGAGGACAGAAGTGCCTGGCATGCTCTGGTCCATGGGGTCACGAAGAGTCGGACATGACTAAACGACTAAACAACAACAGCAACAAAGCAACATTATCCAAGACTGCAAAGGAGCAGCCTAAGCAAGAGAGGAAGTATGTGCCTATTATCAGCAACAACTTTGCTCCTGAATTAAGAATGATTTTTTCATTCATTCATGTTAGTAGGCTGAACTGAAGGAGGGGTGTGCTGGAAAAGATGCTCACAAAACCCTTCCGCTACTTCTAAAGTAATATAGGTGGAACAAAAACCTCACTTGAGAATTGAACCAAACTTCTCCTCCCCTTGGACAATCATTGGATGCAGTTTCTTTTCTTATTAATTTATGGGAAGTAGTTGACAGGTTGGAACAAGGAAATGTTGAACTCAACATTATGACAGCATAATGATTTATAAACCTATGAGGCAGATCCAAGGAACAATGAGTGGAATTAACCTGTAACGGAACCAAAATAGAGTATCTGTACTGTGCAAGTTTTTAAGTTCTTCCATTAATAAATCACCTTGATCAAACAAAGAAAGCAAAACATGGCCCAAGTAAATTAGCAGGTACTTAGATTACATATAATCTCCAGAATTTGCATTTAGAAACAATGCAAAATACTGCGTAAGCAACTGTTGCAACAACATCAACTAGTTCTGCATGTTTTGTTCTTCCTTCAGGGTTCATCCTATCTGGTTAAGGCAGTATTACAGGTTGTAAGGGGCATTATTTTTTAAACGTGTATGCTGTTCATTCATAGTTGAATGCTTTCATGCCCCACTTTGATTTTGTTTGAATGCTAAGCATTGGATTCAATGGGACTCAGAAGAGCTTGACTTTGGCTGGATTGTGCCCTAAATCTTTCATGCCCCACTTTGATTTTGTTTGAATGCTAAGCATTGAATTCAATGGGACTCAGAAGAGCTTGACTTGGGCTGGATTGTGCCCTAAATCTTTCATGCCCGTTTTGATTTTGTTTGAATGCTAAGCATTGAAATCAATGGGACTCAGAAGAGCTTGACTTGGGCTGGATTGTGCCCTAAATCTGGCTGCACTTCATGAAAAAGTATGAGAACTGAAATACAGCCACCTTCAAAATTTGCACTCATCTGAATTTTGCAATGCTGTTCTCCAACCAGCCAACATTTACAAAAAAGTATATATTAGGTGGAAGTGTGCATAAAATTCCATACATTAGAAAATATAACATACAAATATGCATTATGTTAGGAGAAAGTGCTTGTAAAAATGTGTACATTAGCCACAGCTGTATGCAAAAATGTGTACATTAGAAGAAATTTGCACCAAAATTCTGATGATTTTTTATGAGGATTCTTAAAAAAAAACACAGATTGCAGCAGATATATGAAGAACAGAATTTAAGATGGGAAAAATGAGAAACTGAGAGAACTAAAATGAATAGATCTTTCCATCCCTACTTATATCCACTCTGAACTTGAGGCCAGTTGTTGCAGGTCCTGGTTAGATTTAGAGGATCATTTGCAGTTTTTGAAGCCCATGGATGTAGATAGAATGTTTACATGGATTAGACCAATTGTTTATCCTCTCAACCTTGCCTGCCCTGTTAAAATCTAGCAGAAAAGGATTGACTGGATGGTTCCAGCAAGTGGTACATGCCTTGCTGTGAGAGGGAAAGATGCTCACTACCTTGAGAAAGTAGGTGGTGCCACCCCTCCTGAAGAGGTCATCACTGGACCATGAAGTACTACGACCTAGGGATGGGTGATAAATTCAATTCAGTTAGCATTTAAAGGCGAACGTGCCCAATTCATACAAGATACCAACTGAAACAAAACCATCCTTCAAAATTTGTACATCTCTAAATTTTGCAGTGCAGTTCTCTGGTCAAATGATATGTACAAAAATGCATACACTAGCATAAAGTGTGCATAAAACTGCATATAATCATGGAAACAACATGCACAAATGCATTCTTTTGTGCTTTACTGTGCAGTATGGAAAGTTGTGATTTACCTCTCCCTTTTTGAAAACATCATTTTCAGGAAAATTATTCCGATGCAGAGACTTGCCGCTGATAGTTGAATTTTTGTTAATGTTCTACAAAGATAAGCCAATTGACTGGCTTCTAGACCACTTACTTTGGGTTAAAGTTTGCAATCCAGAGAAAGATGCAGTAAGTACTACAATTATTAACAAAAGTAAGTTGCATGGGGGTGGGGCAGATGGGCAAACACTGACAATACAATTACATTTTAGAACAAAAAGAGAAGGAAATTGTTGCTGATTACACAACTGGAATTTCCAAACAACCATTGGGCAAATGGACAGCATGAGTTCACAATAATTAACTCAATCAAATTCCATAAATTTCAGTGTCAATCATGTCACCCCACTATGAAAAAATGCATATTCCATTATTCTGTAAGTTTGAATGTAATATACTGTAACATGACAGAAACAGAAATGATGAACACAATTAAAATACAAAAAAAAAAAAATGCTGTTATGTACAAAATAATTTAATAAATCCGAATTAAGCGGTTGATCATTTGCATTTTATCTGTTGATATTATTGTGGTTTTTTAATTGGTTTTCAATTATGGTTAGTCACCTTAGATATGTTATGGGTATTTTATTTTAAAACCAATTTATAAGTAACACAGTAAGTTGATACAAGCTAGATTTGTGCACAAGTATTTGCATGTGATATTCCATTAGAATTATACATCTGAGTTTATATATTATTCTGTCATTTTCAAGACCGGTATTGCTTTATATATTTTAATAAGATGTGGTTTGTTTATTTATTGCTTACATGTAGATCTAGGCTTTTCCTTCATTAAACTCAAGGTATAATACTCTATTTCCCCCCTCATTTAATCCCCACAACAACCCTCTGAAGCAGGTTAGATTGAGAGGTAGTGACTGGCCCAATATTGCCCAGAGAGCTTCATAGCTGAGTGGGAATCTAAACTCTGGTTTCCCAGGTCTTAATCCAACACCTAAAGCACTATGCCACACTGAATCCTACTAAAACCATATCTGCTGGAATATTGGACCTAATTTTGAAGTTGATCAGTTGAGTTGATCTGTAATTAAACTTTTAATCCTACATTTTTAAAAATCTTACTCTTTCCCTTATTCATTGTTGGCACATAAATACTAAACTTGAATTGAGTTTGTGTGTAGTCTTTTTCAACAAATATCTTTAAAGTTAACTAGAAGCCTACAACCAAGGAATTGGGTGGTTAGTTTAAATTGATATATGTATGATATTTCTTTAATGTTTATCCCATCCCACCCCTGGCTACTGTGTCTTAGCTCTCATTGCTTCCTTAGGGTTGCAGCACTTCCAGTAAAACAGGCTTTGGGCACTGTGACATTTCTTTAGAGCCCTCTCTCACTAGTCTCTACTTGCTTCAGTTCCTTGTCTCATCTACATGTTGAGTGAAGACATCTCTGTCCCCTTCTTAAGTGTGAACACTGTGCAAATGCAGCAAGCAACACAAGCAGAGGGACAATGACCTTGCTGAGCTGGTAATGTGAGAACCCCCCCCCCCCAGATAAGCAGTGTCCACAGTCAGTCGAGCACCACGAACATAACAAAGTATAGGTGGTTTATTCACCTGTGACGGAATATAGTTTGGAATAGTAAGTTATAAATATGTAGAGAAATTGAAATGCAGCTGAACGTGGTTGCCTCCTTCTGTTGTTGTTTTACATGAAATGGTTTCGTTTTCAGAGACACTGTGAACGGCAAAAGACCTATTTGCGGATCCGTTACAGGCCATCTCTCTTTCAGCATGTGGGAATTCATTCTTCTTTGGCTGGGAAAATACAGAAATTGAAGGTAAGTTCTATTAGTCATTTGCTTCTTTCTCAACATCAAGGTGTCAATAGTGTAGAAATACAACCGTCACCAAGTTCAAAGAGAAGACAAATAAAGTGCTAGAGACTTTGTGGAAGCAATGCAAAGATGCCAAGACTAGTCCCCTGCCCTGCACGGTGTCTGCTAGCAAAACAAATCACAGTCTCCAGTTGCCGTTAGTGATTGGGTGATTATTCATGGTGGGAGTGCTCAAGAATGCAAGTACACCTGCTTGGATGTTACCTCACCCCTCTTTAGCTTACAGTTGAAGAATGTGGGGCTTGCCACCTCCATGCCCCACAGCTGCAGGTGACAACTCCATGCAGCCAAGAAGTTGCCTTACAGGGTATTTTCAGAACTACACAGAGCTGACATTTCCAGCAGGGGATTATGGGTCTGGCCCAACAATCAATAGCTGCATGTGTTTTATAGTTTGAGAGTTTGCTCTGAACTGGCTGCACTAGCCTTCTGTCTCTCCCACCCATTGTCCTGCCTCGCCCAAGGTAAGAATTATTTTCCTGAAGAAGTGGGGTAGATGAAATTGGTAGGGAGAGTAGCGAGGAATTTTGCTACTCAAGTGCTCAAGATTTTGACTTTTCTGTGGTAGCACCATGACCATGGAAAACCCTCCCTAGAGGGTGTTGTGCACTGCCCCGGAGTCTGTCTAGATGAAAGGTGGTTTGGAAATTTTAAAAATATATATAATTGAATGGTTGATTGTTCAACCTGAGAAGCTCAATTAATTTTAGGGCTAAGCAGCTGGGTGCAGTTTGCCTGTCCCTAATGGTCATAGACTTTCTTTAGAGATGAGTGAATACCTCTTGTTTTTATACCCCACCCTGCAAAGTGGCTGAAATTTTGGGCTTGTCTGCATGCAGGCAAAGTTTCTTTCCAAAAATGGTACATAAAATGTAAATATTTGTTTAGATGATCTATGTATGTGTGACATGCATGGAACGGGAGCGAGATCATAGCAGCAGGTTTCATTCTCAGGGCTGGCCCAAAACATTTTGCTTCCTGAGTTGGAGCACCACATTTGTCCAAAGTTGACGTGCATAATAACCAAGAGTGGCTATGTTATTTTGGAACTGGAGGCAAAAAATCTCTCATGCACCTCCACTTTTGGAACAAAATTACAACAATAAATTAAGTAACTTGGAATTAGCTGCTCTTTCATACTCCCCAAATCAGCTGCCCGAGGCAGCCATCTCACTTTGCCAGATGGTAGGGCTGGCTCTGCAACACTCAGTGTAACTTTTTTCAGTTAGGCTGTGGTAGCACATTCCATTCCACTGTGAGAGCCATCCAGAGCTGCATGCTTGTACACCTGCCCAGTCTGCTAACTGTTGATGGGCAACTCTAAGGCTTCTGCTCTGTCTTCTTATGGTTCCATAACAGATTTGCACCAGGTGTTCATTCAAATAGAAAACTATCCAGACAGCCTTTCAAATAAAGGACTGTCCCATACGAAACAGGACATGCGGCTTTCTTTCTGCGCCTGAGGTTCACCACCGCAGTCTAATAAATGCATGTATGTTGATACCTGGATCTTACTCCTCTCCTACATGAATACCCTGTTCTTGCACTGGTTGGTCGAAAAGAGTTATAGTTTACACCTCATCAATGACGCCCACTGATTTTATTTGCAAAATGTTCAGTGGTGCATCCATGACTATAATTTACAGCACATTTAAAGTATAAAGATTATGGTTTGTCTTAGACCTTCATTTTGTTGATAACTTTGTATTTCACTCTCTTTATATAAAAAAATATACATTTATGTCTTACAGGATAGAGATTTCGGCAAAAATCCATTACTTACAGCACATGTCAACCCAGCTGCAGAAGTTACTACAAGTCTAAAAGTATTCCAGCACTTTACCCTAGAAAAAGCTTATAAAGGAATAGAATTTTTCTGGGCTTTTGCTCCTGTGGCTGGAGATTATATTCTGTTCAGCTTTTGGCAGCCAATAAAAATAGAAAGGTAGGTATTATGATGCAGGAACATTTCCTCTAATTTGTTTCTCATCCAAATTGCCCTCCCCAAGCTCTTTAATCTCTCCCATGGGTGAAAAAGCTGGACACTGGGATGGGGGAGAAATTCAGCTCAGTTTGCATTTACAGTCTAATCTACCTATTCTGCATTTCCTGAAACAATATGCAAACCAAGACACACTCATCCTTTGAAATTTGCATTTTTCTGAATTTTGTAATGAATTTATCGAACCAAATAATGAGTAAAAAAAATACATATTGTAGGCAAAGTTTGCATAATTATGCATATACTAGTGAAAACCAGATCGTGAAAGCCAGATGGGCGGGGTATAAATAATAAAAAAAGAAAAGAATATACAAAAAAATCATTATATTAGTTGGAGTTGCTTGCAAAATGTGTATATTATGCAAAAATTGCATTGAAACGTGTCTGTTAGGAGAAATTTGCACTCCAATGTTGATACACTTTCATGAGGATTAAAACAAAATTTTAAAAACAAGCTGATATGGAAATGTGGAGAACTTAACTTAAGTCTGAGAACCTGAAATTGACTCATTCAACTATCCCTATTTGAGAAAAACATCTTTGATGGAGAAAGAAGTAAGCACTGTAGCCCACCACTCCTCTGATTGAATTTACAGTTCTCTGTACCTTATTTGTATTTTTAAAGAAGAATACAATCCATTGGCAGAGTGTTATCTGCCATGTAACTTCCACCCTCAGTCTGTTTATACTCTTTCTTCCATCTGTAAAATATTCCCAGAGAACATTAAATGGAAGACCTGTCATAAAATAACTATAAGTTAAAATTTTAATGCATTATTAATTGCCCCAATAATGTGTTTTGCAGGTACCTTTTTAAAAGCGGAAATGTCGAACATCCAGGAGATATAATAGTTGATGCTACTGTAGAAGTTTTACCCAGTGCTGTAAGTATTTCAGCTCTCACATAAATATAAAGCATTTCAAATCTTATTATTAATATTAGGGAGAAGTCTTGCTCTTTGCTTAATATTCCTGGCCAGCAGTCATAACCTGTCAGGATGATACCATCTCAACCTCATACGGGACAATTTTGTCAAAATTCTGCTCAGAGATAAGCATCTCTCCTGTTTTATCTCATCCAGGCACTGCTTCTGATCTGACTTCAGCATGTGGTGGCATGCTGAAGTAATTGCCATGGCCTTTGGCAGCACTGCAGAAGTCAACTTTGACTGAAAACCATGGCTGCCATAGTGCAAAATAATAATTTAAAAAGTCAATCTGTTATTGGAGCAGAGAGCAGTCTTTGAGGACCAGTAGTATATGTCTTACAGGCACAGGCACTTATATTTTAATAAATTCTCTTCTATATATTGGTATGTTGCTCTGATAGCACCTTGTGTGTTTGATCAGCTAAAAAAGGGGGGGACGGAAGTTGGGCCTGCCTTGTAAAATTTCCTCCTGCAGATCTTTTGACTAGCAGTCTTTTACAGTGGTACCTCGGGTTAAGTACTTAATTTGTTCTGGAGGTCCGTTCTTAACCTGAAACTGTTCTTAACCTGAAGCACCACTTTAGCTAATGGGGCCTCCTGCTGCTGCCGCACCGCCAGAGCACGATTTCTGTTCTCATCCTGATGCAAAGTTCTTAACCCGAGGTAATATTTCTGGGTTAGCAGAGTCTGTAATCTGATGCGTATGTAACCCGAGGTACCACTGTATTTGTTGTAACCCAGGGATGGGGGACCTGTGACCCTGCAGGTGCTGTTGGACCCCAACTTGGGGAAGAGCCGTAGCTCAGTGATAAAGCGCTTGCCTTGCAAGCAGAAGGTTCCTGGTTCAATCCCTGATGGCATCTCCAGGCAGGGTTGGGAGATACTCCTGCCTGAAATCCTGGGGAGGCAATGACAGTCAGTGTAGACACTGTTGAGCTAGATGGACCAATTGCTGCTTCCTACATTCCTAACTCCTGTCAGCCTCAAGTAACATGACCAATGCTCAGTGATGATGGGAGTGGTGGCCCAGAAATGTTTGGAAGACCACATGTTGCCTATACTGTTGTAGTCAACTGAGGTAATTGGCCCATGAAGTGTTCAGTGGTTCTGTTGTGTTGTACACAACTGAGAACCCAGCTTATGTAACATATTGCAAATTGATAGGCAGTTTACTGATGGTTGCCAGAAATGTACTCACCAGAGCTTGGAAGAAAAGCAAATCTCTGGGTTTAATACATTGTGCTTTGAAACAATAGTGAACATACTGGTATAGTAGAAATGAATATGGGAAGGTAAGCTGTCAGCCAAAACTTTTATGCAACTAAGAATCCCTTTATTAATTATTGGAATTCCACCAATTTCTCTGATTTGAAAATTGTCCTTAAACATGTAAAAACTGAGAGAAAGAAAACACTGAAAAGAGTATGTGACAGTATATAGTGAATAATTTTGCCCAGGGAAAGTTAAAATATGTTAACAGCATACAAAGTTATTACAAACTAATTTAAAACTGAAATTGATTAGTTGGATATCATGGGTTATCACATGGTTAGCACTATTGGCTGGGGAGATTTGCAAAAGGGAAATGTGCACAATAAGGCTCGGCTTTCCTCTTGGAAAACTAGTTAGGATTTTGTTTCTTTTTATTTGTTACAGGAGATAGACATACAGGCTGCAGGAGGCAATTCAGGGAATTTTAAAATCGTAAAAACTCAGGATGGATATTTTCAAATAGGTAATATATATATATATTCTAAGATGGTTTCAGCTTGGTTTTTATATACTTCTAAACTGCAGCACAGCTTAAAGTTTTGCAATAATTTAGGGGGTGGGATCCAAAAGTTATACTCCTTTCACAACAATGTTGCATGAGAAAGTCGAAATCATTTATTTTAATACCGATTAGAATGCGATTGTGCTTATGTAGCCAAAACCACATTACCCCATTCAAGAAAAAAGTATTAGCAGCTGTGGGGTAGGGCTAAGGGTGGACACCAAAAACAGCCCATCAGAGCAGGAAGACAGGAAGAAGAAATGGGGGAAAGATATGGAGATAAGGAAGAAGAGAAGGAAGGGAGGGAAGACAGGGGATATAAAAGGTTGGATGTCTCAAGAAAGCAACACAACACAAGAGAGAAGAAAGGGGTAGCAAGATTGTGTTTAGTGTTGGAACATTAGAGGGGCTTGATGTGTGAATGCTACTGCCCTTCCACCCAGTGACTGCATGGCAGAGACAGAAATTCAGCTCACTTATTGCATAGCCAACTCTGGTCTGCATGACAAAGTCATGTCAAGTGTGCATTACTGTGCAAGTATGCACATCGCTTCAGTCTGACTTCTAACCTTAATGGTCTGTTCTCCTATCAGTGTCCTTAGCATGTTTGGCCGTAGGCTGCACCTATAGTAAAGAACATTGCCTTATCAAAGAAAGGGTGTGGCCTCATCCCAGCCTGTAAAAGGCTATCTTTTGGGGACTGAAAATTGCATCTAGTTGTGACTTTGCCTTAGTCGAAAGAGATTGTGGCAGCATAAATTAGGGGCATCTGGTTTTCTCTGATACCTGCTCCACCCTGTACCCTTCTGTTCTGTGTCATATATCATTCTGTTGTGGAAGGTCCCTCCACCCTCAAGAGTAGTTTTGCTGAGGAGCAGGGATGCAAAGAGCCCATTTGGGTTGAGGGGATTGTTGAAACTTGGATGTCCCAATTGTTGAAAATTGCATGCGCCAAAGCACCATTGGCTACAACCTAGAGCAAGGAAATAACACCTTTTTACAAACTGTCATGCAGGATCATGAACTGAAAACAAAAGTCACAGGTTTTCATTGCACAGTTTTAACATCACAAAGATATGCACCAAGGTTCTATTTTAATATGATAGTATGCCCACTTCAGTGATGTCTCATTAAGACGTAAAAAAAAATAAAAATGCAGTATTCATTTATTTAACTTTGTACCTTATTTGATGTAATATAAAATAAGATTTTTATTTTTTTATTTTTTACTATTCTGGGAAAATAGGTTTGTTACAGCATATACCAAAAATAATGTTTTCATTCACATATAGGCACATTCAAAAATGGAATAGCAGATGGCATCGTCAACCCAAACTTAGGAAATATAAAAGCTCTTCGTTTATCTATCCATTCTAGTTCTACTACGTGGTTGTTACTGAGTGAGGTAAGCATGTAGGAATAAAAAACTAGTCAAAAGATAATTAACAGAGCACTCCTGTTGGCTGGAAGGGGTTAAGATGGAGCAGAAATACCCCTCTGCCAGGGGAGAGGAGCTCTGATGACGAGGCATCCGTGCCTGTAAACCCTCAGTACAACTACAGATAATTCAGCATTTATAATTTACTGTCAGTGGTGTTTCCATAGTTGGTAGGCTCTGAAATGGGGCATTCTAGGGACAGTGTCATGTCAGAGGCAGCCTAGGGACCATGAGATCCAAAGACCCTCAATCCCCCCCCAAGAAACCCAGGATTGCACCCATTAACTGTGCAAACATGGAGGTGGCATAGGTTTCTTTGAACTGCTCATATTGAGCAGGGAGCGAAGAGACGAAATTAAAGTCCCTGTCGCTGGGTACATAGAAGGGAGGAGTGGCTGGGACCCTGCAAGTAAGCGGCATCACCCCACCTGCTGAAGGCTTTGAAAACCCAATTATTCAGCAAGCAACTGCACTGGGCAGCCCATTGACAGCAACTGAAAGAGTCTGAAGCCATCACAGCAGCCATCCATGGGTGTAGCCGGGGGGGGGGGCATGGAGAGGCAGCTTACCCCCATAAATCAATAAAAACACATAGCAAACCGAGGTTCTGTGCCCCCTAACAAAAGGCCTGCCCCCCAAATCCTGGCTATGCCCATGCAGCCATCTCCTCCTAACTGAGCATAGTTCATTCCCCCCCACCTACACCAATCAAAACCAATGGGGTGAATTTAGCAAATGAAAAAACTGGTATGAAGAAAAGAAAAGAAAAAACATCACCACCAGTTTCTCTGAACAGCATAAGCCATCACAGCTTTGGAGATAGCATAACATCTGCCAGTTCAGTTCCCTCCCATCTACCCTACTTAGAATTGCTCTTTAAGCACTCTCATAGGTAAGTCCAAGGGCAATGGTTTGCAAGAAGGCCTTTTGTGTCATGTGTAGGGGAAGAGCCTTTGCAATTAATGAGTTTAGAAGTGTGGAGACATTTTAGAATGTTCCTGTTTTCCCATTCAGTAACATTCTGAATTTGTAAATGGAAGATTGCATAAAAGGGAGATGGTTGTGCGCTTTCCATTTTTAAAAATACCAGATGCCATATAGCTGGAAAATGACTTCCAAAGCACTTCCAAAGCTTTGTCTTTACTGTTTCTTCTGGTGTTTTGGTTTTTTTGGCAACATCTTCAGACAGAATTGTTAATACTGATTAGTCTGTAAAATTTGACATTTTTCTACCTACAGAATATCTTACTGAGAGATTTGGAGGAAACAACTGCAAATTATGTAAAGATATTATAAGCAAACAAACCAAGATAAATGTTTTCAGTATTCCATAAATGTTGACAAATAAATTCTCATTTCTTTTTATGTAGATATACATAAAGATGCAGTGGGAAGAGAATAAGAAAGAAACACTTCTTTGAAAATATTGAATGCTACATGGAAACAAGGCCATCTAGTGGCAGCAGCAAAACTGTCAACTATAAAATGTAATCTCCTTCCTAATACAGTGTAGTAGGAAAGGGGATAATGTTACTTTAAATCTCATTAAATCTTATTTTTTTTGAAATACTGATAATATATTACCAACAGGCCCTTTGTAAATAAAAATACTTTCAATAGCTTAAACAAATAAGGATGCAGTCCTATGCACACATTCTAGGGTATAAAAACCCATAGGATTGCACTGTAAATACCACATGTTAATTTATTATACAGTAGATTAGCAATACACATTTTCTTTAAAAACCCATAGCGCATGATATTGCCAAAACTACATACCTTTAAAGTCCTATTACAGCAGGGGTTTTTAAATCTTTATTTATTTAATCCCATTTTTCCCTAACCAGCTGCTCAGGTAACGGAACTGGAATTCTTTAACTTTATCTTCACAGCAGCCCTTTGAGGTAAGAGATGCAGTGACACAAAGCAACCCAGTTTCCTTCATAACTAAAGCCCTCCCAAATGGACTGTGTGTGATGTGGAAGTTTCATAATCAGATTCCCCCCCCCCAATTTTTTTTCATAACAGCAGTCACATCTGGGGAGGGAGGCACTCAAAGACAGATTGAAGCAGCAGTCCTGGGAGAGGGCTTTTCAGCTTTTTCCTCTCTGCTGTTTTCCTAATTTGAATTGCCTGAAAGGAGCAACTGTTTACCTCACAAAGGGCTCAGGTGGGGGAAAGTAAATTATTAGATTACTGTGTAAAGTGCTCCTTTTTCCATGCAAAATGCCCTTTCCCCTTGTCTCCCATCACCAAGCTTTTCCCTCCTGAGCTCTGTGCGTGCACAACCTAAGGCAATGTAGCCCCATGCTATATCATCTGAGTAACAATTTACTTGTTGGTGTTGGTGTGGTGCGATAGGGTGCTGAGTTACATCCATCTTATGTTCTATCAGGGTGATAGGGGTGTGGCTGCTGTCAACATGGGACAACTTTTTCCAATATATTTTCCACATCTAATGCAAGTCAGTGGGAGGGAAATTCCCTGTGCCCGATCAGGGGCTGGAGTGTGGCCTTGCTTGGGGGGTGGGGCATAGGATTTGCCATCAGTGTGCACTTCTCCTATATCCCATCCACATCTTAACCCTGTTTAGTGTTGCTCAATGCCAGGGCTTCCCAGAATTAAACACTGATGATCTGCAATTTGATTGTGAATGAGGGAGCAACCTATGTGGCTGGACATGCCCTCGGTCTTGTCATTGTCATAGAGTGGATTAGTAATATTTTGCTGATTGGAGGGCCCACTGTGAGTCTCTTGTCATGGGCAGACCATTCTATGGTGAGTTTTGGGCTGAATGCAGCTATTCTGCAAGGGTGAGGGACCCACTGAGTTGGTCTACCCTTGGAGACTAATGGAGTCCTAAATGCTCTAGAAGATTTTCCAGCTGACATGACTGGTGGTCCCATCAAGGTTCTTGCCTCACTGATTACAGTGGACGCTCGGTTTGTGAACGTGATCCGTGCGGGAGGCACGTTCGTAACCCGCAGTGCTCACAACCTGCAGCGCTGTGTCTGCGCACGCGTGGGTCGCGATTTGGCACTTCTGTGCATGCACAAAGCACGATTTAGTGCTCCTGTGCATGCACGAGCGCTGAAACCCGGAAGTAACCCATTCCGGTACTTCTGGGTTCGGTGTGGTGCGCAACCTGAAAACGTGCAACCTGAAGCATCTGTAACTCGAGGTATGACTGTAATTGGATTCGTTCCAGTTTGGCTTCAGGCTTGGTCATGGCACCAAAACTGCCTTGGTCATTCTAGTTGATTAGATTTGTTAGGAAAGAGATGGGGGGGGGGGGAAATGTGACCCTCCTCGTTCTCCTTGATCTCTTGACAGCTGTCAGTACTGCTGATTATAGTATTTTTCTGGAGCCTTTTAGGAAGATGGAGGTTGGGGGCACTGTGTTTCAGTGGTTCCACTCCTACCTCCAGGGCCATTTCCGGGAAGTCATGGAAGACTACTGTTCAGTGTCATGAGATTGTCCTGTCGTAAAGGTAAAGGTAAAGGGACCCCTGACCATTAGGTCCAGTCGCGGACGACTCTGGGGTTCCACATCTCGCTTTATTGGCCGAGGGAGCCGGCGTACAGCTTCCAGGTCATGTGGCCAGCATGACTAAGCCGCTTCTGGCGAACCAGAGCAGCGCACGGAAATGTCGTTTACCTTCCCGCCGGAGCGGTACCTATTTATCTATTTGCACTTTTATGTGCTTTCGAACTGCTAGGTTGGCAGGAGCTGGGACAGAGTAATGGGAGCTCACCACATCGCGGGGATTCAAACTGCCGACCTTCTGATCAGCAAGCCCTAGGCTCTGTGGTTTAACCCACAGTGCCACCTGCGACCCTATGCCAATTCACATTTATATTAAGCCTTTGGGAGCTGTCATCAGGTGATTGGAATGAAGTGTCATCAATAGGCGGAGCCATCCAGTTCTCTCTCTCTGTTCCATCTGAATCTGAAGGCAGTGGTGGGCTGCATTTGGCCAGTAAACTGAAGCTGAATCCTGAAAAGACAGATCTTACCTAATCCCCATTTTTAAAATAGCTGCACTGGTTGCTGGTTCATTTATGGGCCCAATTCAAGGTGCTGTTGTTAGTCTTTAAAGCTCTAAATAACTCAGGCCCCAACTACCCAAAAGGCCTCCTCCTCTCCTGCGTACTCTCTCAAGTGTTAATATCAGCAGAAGGGATCCTCTTGGTTGTTCTACCACCCTCAGAAATGCAGGTGGCAGCAGCCCAGGACAGGGTATTCTTTGTGGCAGCCCCTAACCTGTGGAACTCCCTTGCCACAGAGGTGCACCTGGTACCTTGATTTTGCATTTTTGGTGAATACTGATGACAAGCTTTTTTACTCTGGCTTTTGACAAATATATGCATATTTGGACTTACCCTATTTCTGTAAATTTTCTAAATTTTCTTTAACATTGCGTTTTAATTCCTGTAACCCACCCAGTGAACTTAGGGTGAGTAATAAATTTACGAGGATTATTAAGATCATTACTGGTAGAACAGCTCTACTGGCCAAGTGTTCCACCAGTGTAGTTGTCTTGCCAGCAATGCACCTGGTATTGCACTGGTGCCCTGGTTCTTCTGCCAAATCCTAAAGCTCCTCAGCCAACATAATTCCAGTGTAGGATTGCCCCCTTTGAAGTTGGTTTTTTTTTTTTAAAGTTTGAATACCTTGATGTTTTTATTTTAAATGAAGATTCACTAGAACTTTGGTATTTTCACTGTGGTTGCATACAATATGGCAAAAGACGAAATCATTCACTCTTGTGCCTTGCATCTGTGCTGAATCATATGTGCATGACTCAGAAAAGTTTTAAAATAAAATGAAAAACTGAAGAAATTCTGTAAAAAAAAAACCACACACACCACAACCAAGTGCCTTTATAGTCTGCAATGTGTTTAATTCAACTCCGAATATATTACTCAGGAATAACTTTTTTATACAATACATATGCAAAACTTAGCATAGTTATCACCTCATAACTGGTCCTTTGTGTGGGATTGGTGGGCAGGATTTTCCAAGGCAACTAACCAATTTTTTTTAAAAAAAAAACACAGTCGCTTAACACTGAATCAACAAGAGATTAATAAAATATTAAAATCAGATAGCCACAAATCAAAACTAAACAAGACACATAGCAAAAATAATCAGGAAAATTGTCCATTAAATTTGAGGAGCCTGATCCAGCTCCCAGAACAACCTCCCACCCCACCCCCCGCCACCGCCAAGTCCACTGATTATGGCAGTGGTGACAAAAGAAAAAGTGGATAGAATAATGGAGCTGGCACCTAGATTGGGATACAAATTCTCCCCTCCCTGGTCATCAAAGGATCATTTGATTAGTAGAGAATGCAGTTACCCTCTTAGCTGTTCTTCACTGATCAGTTAAAAAGGGAGGCTGTGTGCTTGCCTATGTGTGTCGTGTGTGTGTGCGTGTGTGTCCCTGTCCTGTGTCTTTGTGTGTGTGTGTGCGCGCGCACATGAGAGTGTCAGATGACCACACTGACTTTAGCCCACCTTCACTGCTGGCATTTGGTCCCCTGAGAGTTGGCCAAGGGTGAATGCTGCCATCCATCAAAAAAAAGGGGGGGGAAGGTAAATACCCCCTATAATAAAATTACAGAAGAATAAAACTTCTTTCATCTGATAACAAAGTTGGTGCCTGTTAGGTGTCCCTAATGCAGAGCATCCTACAGCTTGGAGACCTCATTGTACAACAGGGTGTTGTGTTTTCTTGCAAACCAACTCCCCTGAGCAGTGGCTCTGTGCACCTTCCCATTAACTTTGCATCCAGTATATTCTCACTGCTGGTTTGGGAAGTGGTATACACACATTAGCCACAATCCGTATCTGCCCTGTAGTGTTTGTTTTTTAAAAAAATTAAATATTGTGTTTTGATGTGTTTCCCCCCCAAACCAGTTTCAATTTGAATTGAGAAAAAGAATAAACTGCCTGCATTTTAAGTCAGTAAGGAATACACAGCCTGTGCCTTAGGACTTCATAAACTGTCACCAGCATTTTTCAGACTTCTAGTCTCTTCCTCCCATCTCCAAGAAAAGGCATCCTTGCAGGAGAGTTTGAGGATAGCATATTTTAAACATAGGGCAAGGTACCCCCATTCTCTTAGGCTCATGGGTCCATCTAGCTGCCCTTAAACCCACTCGATAATGTTCCAGAACTGTTATGCATTTGGGGTTATCATGCCCAACTATCTGGTTATTCAGAGTTTAGAAAAGCTTTAAAGAGAAATGGCAGCTCATAAGGTTAAAAAAAAAAAAAGGTTAAAACTTTTCTAGTAAGATGTACAGTGTTGTTACTGTGTTGAGCTGCAGGGATGTGAGTTTTCTGGAAAATTTTGAACTGGAAATAAGCATTTGGAAATTTCAGTTTGCACTGGATATAATTTAGTATGTTTATTTTACATGTATCTATTAAGCACAGCTAAAAACATTGAAACTGCCAAGTTTGCATAATATTTGTATTTGCATTCATTGTTTCTAATGAACTTATGAAACGGATAATTGGCTGTGAAAAAATAAAGCACAGGGGGTAGAATTTCATCACTTTGTAAATTGATAAATTATGATTTTTAAAAAATTATTTTAATTGGTAGCTTCAGTATTGGATTATTGCAATGTATCTGGGACTTGCATTTGCTGCAGAAACGGTAGTTAGTGAAAAATGCTGCAGCCTGATTGCTACTCGCATATTATACCTTGGCTCAAAAGATATGCCCAGCCTGCCAATTGGCTACCAGGTCAAATTCAGGGTTTCACTGTTAGTATTTAAAACCCTGAAGAGTTTAGAATCAGTTGCCTAAAAGGATTGCCTTGCCCCATTATGTGTCACTTCAACAGCTTTGATCTACAGACCTTGCACTTTTTACAAATGCCGTTATGACAATTGTTCCACATTTGTTAGGAGCTGATCGTTCAGTATGGCAACAGCTACGCTTTGGAATTCCCTGACTGCTAACGTTAGGCAGATACCCTGATTAGACTATTATTTATTTATTTAAATGACCCTACCCAGATCTGTATTAAATATTTGATTTCAAATTTCGCTGATTTTTATCTGCGTATTATTTATAATTATTTTATAGTGTTGATATGCAGAACAGATTAGAGATATTTTGATTAAGTGGTTTATAATGTTTCTAAATAAATAAAACAAATTTGAACACTATGTGTAAGATTAGTTCCAAGCTTTGTTGGAGAGTCACATTCAGCGCAACAACACACGTTCCTTTCCCTCTTTATCACAAGGCCTGCATGGCAGAAGTGTTGTTGTTTTTTAAGTGGAAATCCGAAATGAAAATATTGTAAGCAACTAATGCAAAAGGAACTACTTCATGACATGTAATCTGGCACAGCGCAAACAAATGGTCATTAAATGCATGGAGTGGAGGCAAGGATGGAGCATGTAAAGCCCTGGAGACCATGAAGCTAACTCTCTGTGGTGTGTAGATATAGATTCTTGCTATATTGAGGTTGCACAAGGACATTCCCTTCTCTACCCACAGTGGCAAGCGAGTAGTTTTTCCATAGCAACTTACTCCATGGTTACACTGTTAGTGCCATATGGATGAGGCTGTTGAATGGAATGATACACTAGCTAAAAATAAGGGAAGGCAATTTTACTGGTGCTCCAAGACCTTATTCCCTCTGAGCTCATTTGGAGTGCATTATGCACACCACACTTCTGATGATAAGCTTAAGGCACAGAAATACAGGATTTAATTTCTTTTGGATGGGAGAGCACTAGAGACATATGGTGTTTTTAAAAAATATTTTACAAAAAAAAATACACATGCAGAAGTTAGTAGAGGCAAATGTGCTCTTTAGGCAGATAGCACAGCTACTAATACTGCATCAGGTTCCCAAATAAAGCAACTGCATCTTTCATGCATTAGTCAACTTATAAAGCTTGCTCCAAACTGTAGTTGTCTCTTTGGTTCTCCCCAAAATGTAGCTCACATCACAAAGCCTATAATGTCAAAGAAACATTAAAGTTCTTTTTTAAAGAATTTTCAGGTGACATTTTTGGGTGAAAAAACATATCTCATGATGAACCCATTTTCTATAATAATGACAGTCCAAATTGAAACATAGGAGGAAGTATGCATAGCAGCCTGCAAATTTGATTAAGGCAATTCATGTTAAAATCTTGCGTTTTAAATGCTACATTCTTGTTCTTGGTTTCACAATGCAGGTATAATAATATAACAATGTGAGCTGGTCCACTAAAAGATTTCAAAATCCAGGAGCAAATATTTTTTCCCATGGAGCAATTTTAGATGCCAATAGTTTAATAAATTGGTTTGAATGCACTTTTATTTACATTTTGGTATATAAAACACACTCATAACAAAACATTTATAGGCATGGGGGTATCAGGAAGCAGTCTTATATAAGTACAGTATGCATGTGGTTCTGATAGATTATCATATGATATTAATTCTATAATATATTCTTACTAATGCCATGATTAAAGAACTAAGGCTTGATCAGTGCAAAATAAGCTACTGGTAGGTAACTAAAAACCAATTTCAGTCTTTTGTTCTAATTTATCCCACTAAAAAGGATTAATGCAGACTGCAGCAGCAAGCAAAAACAATGAAAAGGCTTTTGGCACATTAAAACACCAAGGCTGCGCTCTCAATCCCAGTTACCTGGTAGCAAGTCTCACTGAATTCAACTGGGCTGGCTTTGAGTATAGATGTGCCACATCCACACCATTTACAGTATTTAAAGCACATGGCTCCCCCCCCCCCGAGAATCCTGAGAACTATACTTTCCCCCTCACAAGTCAAAATTTACAACACCCTTAACAAAATACAGTTCCAATTATTCTTTCAGGGAAGCCATGTGTTTTAAATGGCTGCAACACGCTACTGGTACATCAAATCAGAATCCATCAGGTGCATGGAGTACCGTATTTTTTGCTCTATAAGACTCACTTTTTCCCTCCTAAAAAGTAAGGAGAAATGTGTATGCATCTTATGGAGCAAATGCAGGCTGCACAGCTATCCCAGAAGCCAGAACAGCAAGAGGGATCGCTGCTTTCACTGCGCAGCGATCCCTCTTGCTGTTCTGGCTTCTGGGATTCAGAATATTTTTTTCCTTGTTTTCCTCCTCCAAAAACTAGGTGCGTCTTGTGGTCTGGTGCGTCTTATAGAGCGAAAAATACAGTATATACAGTACAGTACTTACAGTTTAGGGCAGGGAAGGGAGGACAAGACATGGAGAGAATATGCAAAAAAACAGGTAGGTAATAAGTTATATAAAAGCAAAAGACTTACAGTGACAATTGACAAGGACGTGTTGGCAGTAGTGTTAACACAGGTAGGCTGACAGAACAGATGAACAGTCCAGGTATGACATAATATATGTTAGCCTTTAAGGTGTCCCAAAATTCTTTGTTGTTTTGCTACAGTAGACATATAATAATAGGCAGATATTAGCAGGCATATAATAATAAGACTCTCTCTGAAAACTGCCCTAGCATGATGCGTTCCCACGCTGATCTTTCACTACATCACACGTGTCAAGAGACACCAGCTCTTTCTAGCAAGAGCTGCGATTGGCACAGAGCAGGCGCTTCATCAGGACCCTTCACTAAACCAGGGGAATGACGAGAGCTGTGATTGGAGGAGGCCGCACGTGTTGCGTTCTCTAAGCAAAGAGCGGCGAGCTGATCCGCTCTCGGTTAGCGCTGCCGGGAATGAAACCCTCCGCCGCGATTGGCTTCGAACCATCCGAGCGCCGACTCGCGATTGGTCGCGGTGGCGGCGGCGGCGCGTCGCGCGTCGAAGCACCTGCTTCTTCGATGCCTTCTGGTTCGGGGCGAGCGGCGCATGCGCGCGCGGCAGTTGAGGTGATGCGCTCTGGCAGGCGGCCGGGCTTTTTGCTGGGGAGAGATTCTGACGGGACCGTGCTTCGCGGACGGTAACGGCTGCGTGGCCTTTCCAGGGGGTCGTAGGTGGGGGGCGGGCGACCTGCGCACGGTTCCGCGCGTTGCCGAGGGCCCCGCGAGCGGCGGGAGGGCGGGTGCGGGTTTCCTTAGAAAGCCCTTCGGAGAAGCGCCTTCCTCCATCCTTCTCCCCCCCCCCCATCCCTCCGCCTTCGGGCTCAGCCGTTATTCTGCCGTTGGCGTTTGAAGGCTGCGAGGCTTCGGCGCGAGCCGGCTGCGCTCTCTTTCGCGGGGAGAGAGGTGGGAGGAGGAGGAGGCATCTTTCCGCTCGGCCTCGTCTCGCATCCCCGTCAGCCCCATGGCCGCAGAGCGGTGCGGAGTCGCCCCTTCTCCCGGCGGCAGCGCTGCCTCCGTTGGGGACGGGCCCTCTGGGGGGAGACGCAGTGATCAACACCAATTAAGCCTTTGGTAGCCGAGGAGAAGGACGCCCGGGTGGCGGCGGAGGCAGCTGCTTGCTGCTGCTGCAACAGCAGCATCAGCGGAGGCTTCGCAGCCAGGACGACCCGAGGTCTCCATAATTACCTGCCTGAAGCGGGTGAAATTGTTGCTAATTGTAGCTTCAGCGCCTCATTTCTACTTGTTTGTTTGGTATCATCAAGCAGCCAAGAAGTCCTAAACAAACGGTGGATCCTAAACAAATGGTGGCAGCAGGTCCCACAGATGGCAGACCTGCTTTGGGGCACTGGAGAGATGCACTGTGACGATTTAGCCTGTGGTGGGTCAGTGTTGGTTTGGAGCCAGAATGTTGCATTGTTTTTTGTGTTGGACTGGGACCAGGGTTTAAATGACTCCTCAAGAAGCTCACTCTATGACCTTGGCCCAGTCACACGCTGCTAGCCTAACCCATATATCTCAGAAATATTGTGACGTGTCTTCCTTAGCTCCTTTCTGGAAGGGTAGGAATATATATATACACACACCATATATTTACTGATGGTGAACTCTGTTCTTTGGACAGTCTGTTCTTGTGTAGCCAGAGTGTGCCTCCCAACTGTCAGTATTTTGCAGGAAGAATTCAAGCACATCCCATATTTTTAGGTTGGTGCAATTGAAGTGGATTAAAATGCTGTCACGATACTGCAGCAAATGCACTAAAAAAGAAGAAGTTTTTACAGTTAGGAACGTAAAGTGTGAGATGAATGAATTATTTATTTGGAAGATGTGTCAACAGCACCCTGCAAGCAAATTGGGATGAATGCTCATTGACTTATGACAAATCTTGTAAACAAATAAGAATGAATGCTCAATAAAGACCAAATATAGAGAAAACATGTATAAGCTTTGTACAATCAAATCGTGGTGAATAGTGACTAAACAGGTCATCTGGAGGAGCCCAAAGAGCATCACTTGTACAATGAATTATTGGCAGACTTGGGGAAGCCCCAAGATTTGCAGAAGTACAAAAAGCCTTAAGGAAAATACTTAAGAGAAATCCAAAAATGAGCCCAATGAGGACTGACCATGCTCAGTGAGCATGAAATGTTTGCTGACCATAGAAGAGGGGAAACAAAATATAGTATATGGGAAGAAGGCATGGTTGGCTAGCTGGAATTGTGAACAGGAATGTTCCACGCTGCTATTTTGTTGCAGGATACCCTTTTTATTTATGAAGATCTGGCATACTGATCAGGTATCACTATAGTAGTTATCCTAGGTTTTTGTAAAACTACAGCATAAAAAGGTAAAGGTACCCCTGCCCATACGGGCCAGTCTTGCCAGACTCTAGGGTTGTGCGCTCATCTCACTCTATAGGCCGAGGGCCAGCGCTGTCCGCAGACACTTCCAGGTCACGTGGCTAGCGTGACAAGCTGCATCTGGCGAGCCAGCACAGCACACGGAACGCCGTTTACCTTCCCGCTGGTAAGCGGTCCCTATTTATCTACTTGCACCCGAAGGTGCTTTCGAACTGCTAGGTTGGCAGGCGCTGGGACCGAACGATGGGAGTGCACCCTACCACGGGGATTCGAACCGCTGACCATGCGATCGGCAAGTCCTAGGCGCTGAGGTTTTACCCACAGTGCCACCCGCGTCCCACTAAAAAATTACAGCATAGAGCCACACAAAAATAGCAGTTATGAAAAATGTCAGGGGATTCTGAAAACTTGACCTTGGAGTATGAATTTGGGTTTTAATATTGATTAGGACTTTCCCAAGGCATTCTGATGCTTGAATTAGACAAAAGTCCAAATGGTATTCTCAGGCATGCTAAACTACCTCCCGGGTCAGAAGCACCATTCTTCTGAATATCAGTCCTGGGTAGGACAGTGGGAGAGGGCCATTGCATGCCTATCCTTGTGGGCTTCCTTTGGTATCAGGTTAGCCACTGTGGGAGACCTAATTGTGTGCAAGATAGTCTGATCCAGTGGGGTTCTAGTGAAAAGTGGGTCCAATCCTTTGGGAAACTCTCCTGGCAAGCCCCACTGAAAATGAACAGGGAGGCTTCTCTCTTGTCAGTGCCATGTTGGTTTCAGTTAAGTTTTGAGTAAGATTCCCCCCCCCCCAGTTGATTGCATCCCATTTCTTTCATTTGGCACTTTGGCACTTCTGTCATCCTTAATGGAAAGCAAAATCTGACAGTTGAAGTAGTCTCAACTGCCCTCGTGCTGGGTTAATCCATTTCCATTTGCTTGTTATTCTGTTATTGGATTCTTACCCAAGCAATTAAGGGTAATAATATTCAACACTAGTCCTGCTTGGAGTATAGAATAATGGAATCCTAGAGTTGGAAGGGACCCGAAGGGTCATCTAGTCAAACCCCTACAATGCAGTAATTCTGCCCACAGCCATCCCTGGGTGGGTTTGACCCACCAACCTTCTGGTTAACAGCCAGCTGTGCTGACACATTGCGCCACAGGAGGGCTGTAGATTCACTGAAGTTAATGGACATGACTGACTTAAGTACACTAATTTCAGTGATTCTACTTACTTGAATACCCCCCTAAGTTGTGTTCACCCTGAATTCAGCCCATGCTGGCACCTCCAGTAATAATAATAATAATAATAATAATAATAATAGCAGACCAATGTGGGTGGCACATTGAGGAAGGGATGCCTTCTTCAGTGTGAACTGTTGCACACAAAGATATCTTAGGTGGCATTTCTTTAGATGTCCCCATTCTCACAAGTGAGGCCAGTGAATGGTTAGGAGGAGTTCTTTTTTGTGGTGGTGCTTGACTCTTGAATGCCTTGTCCTGGAATGTTTTTTCATAACTGTGCAAATACATACCCTGCTCCCTGCAGACCTTTGAAAAATGTGACTAAGCTTTTAGCTTTTATTCTGCTGCTTTTGATTTTTCTTCTACTCCCTTGCTGATTTTTATTGTTGGTTTAATTATGTTTTATTTATCTTACCTGATTATTGTTTGCCACCCTGGGAGCAATAATATTGAAAGGTGGAGTATAAAACATTTTCATAGATACATATAATCTTCCATGGTTCACAGTTACGACAACTTAAGAGTTCTTCTCCTGAGCTGCTAGACTATTTTTAATGGTCTTTGCATATTTTTAGCTTGCAATTGCTAACCAGTTCATCAATCATACATAGATACTTCCCAAGGCTGCTATAAGCCTTGCTTTGCTTTAATCTTCCCAGCTATGTCTTTACCAGACCAAAATGTTGAAGTTTTTTTCTAAAATGCCAGGAAGTAACTAGCAAGCAAATCTATTTCTGCCAATGTCTGAATTAAAAGCTACAAAAAGTTATTTGTTGCATCTAGCTCTTTCTTTGGCTTCCGTATTTTTGTGCAAGTGATGCACGTTAGTGATTACACTGTTCTGACATGTATGGGCTGGGCTTGATATGCATTTGTGGCCTATGCATATAACATGGATCTTTGAAGGATACGATTGTTATGCTATGCCCAAAGCTAGAGAGCAATTTTTTTCCATGCAAAGAAAGAGGCAGCACCAGAGAGATTAAAAACCAAAAAAGGAGACGAAGGTGCTCAAATAGAAATACTATATTAGTATGCCATATGTTGTATCATTTTGATGGATTGTTGTTCCAATAAGTAAGTGAAATAAACTTGTAAAATGGTATTGTTTCTGAAGAAGAAATGTAAACCAATATACTGGGAATGCTACAGCAAACATTGGGCTGGATCCAGTCTAAGAAGGTTGTGTTTGTAGCATAATTCTAATCATGTCTACTCTACTGAATGAGTGTCAAGATCCTGCTTCTTGCATATAAACCCCTAAACAACTCTAGACTAGTGAGCTGAAAAAAATCCTTCCTTCTACTGCCTAGAGAGGAAATTAAATCCAGTTAGTTTTGCCATGAGATGATAATTATTGGCCAGTGGTAGCATGGAACTGGGCTTTTTCACTGTTGGTCCCAGTTTTTGAACACCTTCCTTGCCGAATACAATAATTGCTCTAATTGTTACACTTTTTAGCTACAGGCAGATTCCTGTTTGTACAGTGGCTGTGTTTCGGGATATCACACACATTGGTGGGGCATGCATAAGCCCGCCCTGTTCCACCCTTTTCCAGGGCTGAAAATGGCATGTGTGTCGGTTGCACGCGTGCCAAACACACACAAACAGGGAGTTGCCTACAAGTTGTTTACTTGTATCTTTTAATTATAGTTGTTTTTGATGTTTGGATAAAATTGTTTTATTGTGTATTTTAATTATGTGTATATATTTTATAATTGATTTTATACTTTTGACGTGCTTAGAAGCCATTTTGGCATGTGAGCAGTATATTTGTATACATCAAATAATAAGAAGTAAGTTCTGTTGAATTCAATGGCTCTTTCTCCTACTACAAGTGTTAGAACTGCAGCCTTAGTTCTACTGGAATCGGTGTGATTCAAATGATCATTACTGAAGTTCAACTGCCTTAGTCTGTTTTTAACACCAGCTTGTGGCTTTGAATTCTTTTTCTTCCGTATTTGCAGTTCTATTCCAGCTGTTATGAGCAAGCTGCCTTCCATTTTACCATTTATATTAATTTCATTTAGTGGATAGTTGACTAGTAGAAATGACAGAATGAATGTCTTTGCAATTTTTACTCTGGCTTCTCAGATCGTATAAATCTTTTGCCATTTACATTTCTCTTTTACAGGTAGCCAGGATGCAATTCCAGTGGGATTGGCTGTGTTTCAGTGTCTTGCTGTTAAGTTCAGTAAGTGCAGAATCTGAAGATTCAGAAGTTGAAGTAGAAGGTTTTGACAAGAATTCAGAGGATACTAATGTTGAAAAAGGCAGCTCATCTCTAGAGGTAAGATTCCATCTTAAAGAAGACATTATCATTTTTTGCTTCTTTTGTTGAGAAGCAAAAAAGCTCTTGGTGAGTTTTGGAGATCTGAAATGGAAAACCTGCTCATTCACACTGATATGAATAGCACCATGTGGGCAGGGCTTGCTGATAAAAGTGATGAAGCTCATAAAGTCATTTCCACTTTTGAGGAGAAGCCACATCCAATCTGTCATTTTTTTTGTACTTGAGCATGAGTTCTGGAGAAAACGAATACAGTATAGCTGCTCATGCATTGCATAATCCATAGTGTGGTGTGGTGCCCTTCACATAGGGGTAGGGGGGGAGCTTTCTCTAGAGACTTCCTCTTTGTTTATACTCTCTCTGGCTCTTAATTTTCAATAGTCATAGTTCATAATATTTATAGTATTCAGAAACTTGGTTATTGTTGGGGTTTGGGGTGTATGTGCTGTGGAAACTTAGTTAAGTGATTAAGCTCACCACAGAAAACACGTTTAGCAGAGCTGTCTTTACTAGGCCAACACCAGCATTCACCACTATACATACACAAACTATTTACAGATGTTACAAGTAGTCTTTTCTCTCTGATCCCAGAGAGGGTTCTTTGCTTCAAAGTGCTTGCTGTGATACAGTCCACAACCAAGTCCATGCAAAGTTCTGCAACCAATAGAGTTCTATGAGTTCTGAAGTCTGGCAGTTTTACAGATAAGAAGTCACAAGGTGCATTGTGGGGAATGAATAATCTTTGCTGACTCATGAGAATTAACGCATTAACTGCATTCCTTAACCATTCTGAGTGAAGAATCCATAAGCTCATTGATGCATTTGAAGAAAGTTTAATGTAAAATGTGCTTATATCTATTGTATAATGCTGCCTTGTTTTTAATCACTGATGTGGTCTCCAAAGACAAATAGGAATTGTACTTAAGTGAATAAGCAGACTGCCAGAGGAGGGACAAAACTCTTGGCCCTTTCTCTTGCGCTTCACTGCATTGCTGGGCTGTATATGGAGGAAGGCACTTTCTTCCTACCAAGCATAGAAGCCAAATTTGTTTCTGGCAGAGGTATGGAGCATTTTATCTCTCTTCTGATAGCCCAATGTGGGTTCCTTGCAGGATGTGGGTCCTACTCATCTAGCATAAAAATCCTGCAGACTGGTGGCGAATCCACTCCTTTGATGCCAATCTGCTGTGTTTTCTAGCCTGAAATTTTGTGCCAGTCTGCTTTTTTATTATTTATAAGCCTATTTGGGGACATGGGTGGTGTTGCGGTCTAAACCACTGAGTCTAGGGTGGCTGAGTGGAAGGTCGGTGGGTGAGCTCCCATTGCTCGGTCCCAGCTCCTGCCAACCTAGTAGTTCGAAAGCACGTCAAAGTGCAAGTAGATAAATAGGTACCACTCCTGTGGGAAGGTAAACAGTGTTTCCGTGCGCTGCTCTGGTTTCACCAGGAGCAGTTTAGCCATGCTGGCCACATGACCCGAAAAAACTGTCTGCAGACAAACATCGGCTCCCTTGGCCAGTAAAGCGAGATGAGCCCCGCAACCCCAGATTCATTCGCGACTGGACTTAACTGTCAGGGGTCCTTTACCTTTACTTTTAAGCCCATTTTATGAGCTAAATATAGATGAGTAAAACAGTTTATTAGGTAGTAACTTTTGGATGCAAATTTGCAGAACAGTTTTTCAGATTGACGTATTATTAGCACACACCTGCTTTTGAAAGACTTAATTCCACAAGCTATTGTACATCAGAAGTTTTGCTTCTGCAGATCAGAATTTAGCAACTCTTGGACACTCAAAACCTTCTTGTTTGTTTTGTGCATCTTATGGGTTTAGCTGATTATTAAAACTCAGTCTATAACACATGGGTTAGTTATTTTCAATTAATTCAATAAATATAAAAATATTTAATTGATTTAAAACTCAGTGCATTTTACTTTAATGTGACTATTCAGATTTTGAATGTATTTTTATAAATATTTGGTAGGTTGAATACAAGACGCCAGAGCCTACTGGAGAAGTGTATTTTGCTGAAACTTTTGATGATGCAGTGCTGTCTGGGTAAGAATATTTCAAAGGAAGCATTAAGTCCATGCAGTATGATTAATTAAAGACAAAAGCTGGAAAGCTTAGCTTGTTGTAATTGGTTGCATGTAGGAATACCTATTCAGATTTCATTATTTGGGCTGGTGTTTTAATCTGCTGGGAGGTGATACTAAATACTACTTATAGAAATATGATAAACTCCTTAGTATAGTATGTCATATTTGATTTAAACTGTTAACTGTTATTACTTCCTGAAAAGAGAAATAAATGTTCAATTTTAGTAAATACTTTTACTTAAAGACAAAACTTTTCAAAGAGTAAATTAGGATTGCAGTATTAGTAGATAAATTTATTAAATTGGTAAATCCATTTGCAAACTAATAAAAAAGTGTCCCAAATTGGATTTTAAAAATTAACTATTTTAATCCAAACATTTACAAATAAGTGGAAAGAGGGAGCCTTCTTAGATGCATTCTATCTTTGCAGAAAATGAGACTGTCCTTTCCCCAGCAGTCTTAAATCTAAAAGAAGTGACATAAAATATGGGAGTTAAGAAGAAAACTAGAAATTCACTTCTTGAGGTTGCCAAGTTATGATAATGACTAGCTTGAATGGAAATAGTTCAGGGAGAAGAGAAGCCAAAAGGCAGCTGGTCTCTCAGCTGTGCCAGTTGAATGGGCCCTGCTTTCTCATCTCTCTGCTCTAACCAGATAGAATGGCCACTAGCAGAGATCAGTTGAGGGAGAGGAGTAGACAAAGGTAGCTGGAAGGTTCGTCCTTCTCTGACATGCTAGTTTTCTTACTTGCAAGCAATCTTTTACATGAAGGAGCATTTAGAAATGGGATCCTTCCCCACCTCCAGTCTGAAGTGATACAAAGCTTTTATTGCCTTAGGATCCTATTGCCTCATTCTGCTGAATTTGTAAGCCAGGCCTAAAATTTCTTTTATCAAGTGTCAGCTCTACTCAAAATCCCAGTGACACCCTTACTCAAAATTGGCATACTATTTAACTGAAACATTAAACTAATTAGCAATTAAGCAAACCCTTTGCACTACAGAAACTTCGTATGAGCTGGTCATACTTCTGTCTTAACAGGTGGGTTCTGTCTCAAACCAAAAAAGAGGATACAGATGAAGATATTGCTAAATACGATGGTAAGACTAAAGCTTTCTGTTTTGATACGTGAGTGACTGGTATAAATTCTCTTTGATTTTCTCATTTCTGCTTTCAGAGTTTTCTATTTTTAGTAAATATATTATCTTTTCCATTTAATATTTCAAACTATCAGACTGAAAAAGCGCACAGATGCTTTTCAGAATATCTCATTTCATGTAGCTATTAGCATCTATATATTTTTAGATGACACTTACTTTTGACCAGAAGCATAAAGAATTTTTTTCCATTGCTGTAAGCTAGAGATGGGAAACCTAGGGGCCTTCAGATGTTGTCAGACTGCAGACCGTATAGCCAGTGGTAGGGGATTGTGGGTGTTGTAGTCCAACAGTATTTCGAGGGCCACAAGTTCCTCACCCCTGATCTAAGCATTAGAACATAGAACACATAGTGACATTTTAGGTGTACATTAATTCCTTACCTCAGTGTTAACATAGCTCATATGGCAGACCAGGGCTTAGATTGAAAACAAAAAAGGTATGGTAGATAGTTTTTCTATTGGTAGCTTAATAAATGTTTTGCAAGACTACACAAGAATGATGCTACAGAAAAAATATGCATGCCATCCTTTGAAAAGTAATCAGTCAGCAGCATGAAGGCTGTAAGAACTGTGTGTCTAGATGCTAGCAAGTGGAAGAAAGGATTAGGAATTCCTAAAATATCCGTAATCCTCATTTCTTCTTCCTCTTCTTCTTTTAATGACTTTGAGCAATCAAAAGATATGGAGCATTCATCATGGTGAATCAATTGCCATGGTTTGAGTTACTATCATAGTTCCAAACTATATTTGTTTCCTTTTATTAAGAGCTTTTAATGATAGCTATGATGTAGGGATGGAATAGTAATGGTGGTTGACTATGTAATGGGAAGAAATACAGGAATCACTTTATATTGAGTCAGATCATTGGTCCAACTAGCTCAGTATTATCTATTCTAAGAGTTTAAGACAAGAGTCTTTTCGAGCCCTGCTTGGAGGTGCCAGGGAATGAACCTAGAATCTCATATGCAAAGCATGTGATCTTTCACTGAACTCTTCCCTCAGATATTCCGGTGCAGTTTGTACACAGTTAATCCCACGCAAATGTTTTTCTAATAATCCACACTACAGAGCACTCAGTATAACTAGTAATAATGAGTTGGACTAAATTCATAGGAATACCTTGTACCACACCATAATTGTGGTTTTGTTTGTACTTCTCTTGCTGTATTTCTTTTAGGAAGATGGGAAATAGAACCTTTAAAGGAAAACACAGTGCCTGGTGACAGAGGACTGGTGCTGAAATCAGTAGCAAAGCATCATGCGATATCGGCTATGCTAACACAGCCGTTTATTTTTGATAGTAAACCACTGATTATTCAGTAAGTATATCCATACTTCGATGGTTTGCAAAGTGATTTTTTTTTTAAAAAAAGATCAGGATTCTGATTTGTAGAAAAAGGGAATGTGGAATCTTTGCCCCTCCAGAGGTTGCCTTTCCAACTCCTATCAAACCCAGCCAGCATGGTCAGTGGTTGGGGACGATAAGAGTTGTAATCCAACAACATCTGTAAGTCCATGGGTTCCCAGTTCCTAGTATTTAAGCATAATAGCAATTGCTTCTCAAACTTTCAAAACTAAAATTGCTCAGCCATAGGAACAACTGGGGAGGAGCAACTAAGAATTTTGCACACAGTGGCTGAAGTATCTGAAATCTAGTAGCTAAGTGAACTTTTAATTAGTACTTGTCTCCAGAAGACTATTCTTGTGTTTCTGTTGTGCAGGTATGAAGTGAATTTTCAAGATGGCATTGATTGTGGTGGTGCATATGTTAAACTTCTTTCCAAAACTGATGACTTGAATCTGGTATGTAGTAATTGGGAGAGAGAGGTATGATCAGACATGTTTCAGTGTTGGGAAGGAGAGTGCCTAAATCTTTGGGTTCTTATACCAGCTGTTGCTTGGATATGTCCCAATATTTATAAGGAAACAGGTAATATCTGTACCTAGTCCCAGATTATCTGTCTGAGAAAAAAGTATTGTTCGTTTAAAAAAAAAAGTGACAGAAAGTGACTGTTCAGCAGTGGAGCAAACTCCCACAAGAAGTGTTGGAGATTTTAAGCAGCAGTTGGATGGCCATCTATCATGTATGATCTAGTTGAGATTCCTGCATTGCAGGGAGTTGGACATAGATGACCCTTGGGGTCCCTTCCAACTATACAACTGTATGTCTATGATTTCCTAAGGTATAAGATACCCAGCTCATAAATAATAGGTTAGGTATATTTTAATCTTTGTAAGTGACGTGCCTAATACAGTGGTACCTTGTGTTATGTACCGTCCCCCTTGTGAATGCATCGGGTTACACGCTCCGCTAACCTGGAAGTAGGTCTCCTTGTTGTGAACTTTGCCCCAGGATGCGAGCAGAAGTCGTGCTCCGGCGGCGCGCACGCAGCAGGAGGTGCCATTAGCAAAAGCGAGCCTCATGTTATGAATGGTTTCCAGTTATGAACGGACCTCCGGAACCAATTAAGTTCATATCCAGAGATACCACTTTATTCAGTAGTTCACACATATATGTGCACTCAGTGAATTAACCTGGTCTGCTATTAATGGGTCATCTTCATAAATTTCTTTTGTTGGAATATTGACTGTGTATCAGTATTTTTATACTGCTCAACAACCCTATTCCTAGAACAAATTACAATGTGGACTATGGGCTCATCCACACGTCCTTTTGTTCTGCTTTTTCTGGGCGCAGGTCCAGGATTTCTAGGTCCACGTCCATGGGGATTATTTTGTCACATGGCCTTCACCAGGAAAACTCACTGTTAACCACTGAATTGAAACAAATGGCAGTTGGGATTTCTCTGGGTTGCTGTTTGTTCTGATTCAGCTGTAAACAGCAGGTTTTCCCATGAAAGCAGTGGGACCAAAACAAAAAACCACCCAGAGATGGACCTAGAAATCCCAGACCTGTGCCTAGAAAGCATAGCACAAAAGGAAGTGTGGATGAGGCCTGAAATTGAAATACAGTGGTACCTCGTGTTACAAATGCTTCAGGTTACAAACTCCGCTAACCTGGAAGTAGTACTTCAGGTTGAGAACTTTGCCTCAGGATGAGAACGGAAATCATGCTGTGCAGTGGCAGTGGGATACCCCATTAGCAAAAGCGTGCGTCAGGTTAAGACCAGTTTTGGGTCAAGAACGGACCTCCGGAACGAATTAAGTTTGTAACCTGAGGTACCATTGTATATATAAAAGAACGCTTAGCAAACTTAAAATGCAACTGTCACAAAAGCAGCAAGATCATCTAAACTTGTTTCTTAAAAGCCTGGAAAAATAAATAGGTTCTTGCCTGTCACCAAAAAAGGCAATAAGGTACATGTTGGGCTACTTTACTGCATTTAAACTGCCTTTCCCCCAAGGAGCTCAAGACAGCTTACTTGGTTCTACTGCCCTCATTTTTCCCCCCTTGCAACAACAGTGTGAGCTAGGATAGGCTGAGAGACAACAATGACCATCTGCCAAAAAATCTTTTCCTGGGGAAAAGTGGCAAGACAAGCATAAGTGTGGATGAGCCCTAAGTGTGGTTTTGAACTTGGATCTCTCCAGTCATACACTAATCTTGGTCTAGAACAGCATTAGTAGAGAGAGAAAGTAATTTGTTTAGTGACTGAAAATGCAGCAACGTATTCTTTTTCAAAAAAAAACCCACTCACGTATTATCATTTCCTTGTTTTTGTAACACAAGAAAGTCTTTAATAAAAACTTTTTTAAATGAAAAAACCACAGCTTATGTTTGTCTTATTTATAATCATTCAAGCCTAGTGAAGATTTGGGTTATTCAAATTTTTCCTTGGTGAGCAAGAAAAAAATTGGACTTGCGGTTCCAGAATGATTAGAGTTCATGCTGTATTAAACTTGCTGCTTGAATGGCTAGTTCTAAAGCTTTAGGAGCAGACCCAGTTGTTCCCTTATGTATGTCAGAGCGGTTCTGCAAGCAAAATTCCTTGCTTGCAATAGGGCTGCTGATGAAGGGATGAGGATGGCGGCAGGAAACTCCTATGTAGCGAATGGAATGGAAAAAGTTCTGCCTCATTGTGCCCCAAGTATTGAAGCAACATCTCCATGACTATCTAATAATAAATATTGTAGTGGTGTTTCAATAAGATGACATTATTTTAATGTGCTACCTAAGGTTGCAGTGTTAATTATATTTGGAAGTTCCAGTGATTTTGAGGCATACTATTAGTCAAATCAGAGGAGGGTGTTTACTAGTTTAATAAGTAAGTAAAGCAAATCTCCCCTGCCCCCACTGGAATGTTTTCCTCTTGTCCTCACTGCATGACCACTGTCATTAATGGCAGCCTGTCTCTGGGAACCATTCAGGTCTAGAAAACGGACTGAGGTCTAAGATATAATTCTGAGAATTAAAGCAGAATAACCTCTGGTATGAAAAGTTACTTCCACGTACATAACAGATATAGTTCAGAGGCTAATGTACTGTACACAAACTGAGCCTCAATACCATTATTTTAAATTGGAAGAAGCTTTGGGAAAAGTGTACCTTAAGAGTAAAGTAGTAGAGATGGAAGAGTGCTTAAATCTTCTCCTGCTCAAAATTATGGAACTTGACATCTTCCCTTCTCCACCCTGTTTTCAAAATCATGTGTTTCTCTACTTTAAAATGGCTTTGGAGCTCATTTACACATATTGGTGTGTAGCATATTAGCTATTTAAACATCTATTTATTTCCCTCTGCTGTCAGAGATGGTAACTTAGAGGGAGAATAAAATACCAAACTTCACTTGAAAACTGCAGAAGGACCTTAGAGATACAAGGCTTGTCTTTATGCTGGATAGTCTGAAACCAGTTTAGTGCTTTTGATCTAATCCTGAATATTGGTTGGTTAGTTGGTTGTGCATACTTTTCCATATTGTTCTGTGAGGGAACTAAGGCATGGTTTATAACTGAGAGCAATATTTCTTCCATGTCATATGTAGTAATTTATGGCAAAGTAGGAAATAATCAAACTGCATGCCAAGTGCCAAAGTAATGGAGTGCTAAACTTTTTTGCTATATAAACTAAGAACAGTGTTCATTTTCATCCTACAGGAATACTTCCATGATAGAACATCTTACACAATTATGTTTGGGCCAGATAAATGTGGTGAAGATTACAAACTACATTTTATCTTCAGACATAAACATCCTAAAACTGGAGACTATGAAGAAAAACATGCTAAACGCCCTGATGTAGACTTGAAAAAAATCTTCACTGACAGGAAGACTCATCTATATACTCTTGGTATTCTTAAAGTTTTAAGTTGTTTAGAAAAATAAGAACTGAAAACATTTTACAAATCCAGTTATATATATCCATATTTTAAAGATGCTTTTAAGGTGTCGTTTCTGGGAACCCCATATGGTGTAAGTAGGGGGTGTCACATGGCATAGTGGGGCAGATTTGGATAATGGAACTAGTCTTATAGCAGTTCAAATCAGGGAACTGCTATAAGGGAGCTGAAATTGGAAGATATTTCTAAAACCATTATACTAACAGTAGTTTGGTTTAGTCATGAAAGCAGTGAGGTTTATTCTGCTATTAAAGCAGAATTGATAACTTACTCTAACCATGTAAAAATTATTTTTAAATATGGATAGGACATTAATCAGTTGAATTGTCATATCTTACCAATTAAGTGCCTATTACAGACTTGTAAATGAGATCCATATACAACCAAGAATGCTCTTGTTTAAGTGCCAGCCTTCATATTTTTTATTTTAATTCTAAACTTGCATCAAGGTATCAACCACAAAGGAAGTCCTGCATGTTCTAGGGTCCAACGCATTCATTTTCATTTAGAATGAATCAACTTCTTACCCACTCCTACAGAAGGCTTTCGCCCTCTCCCACAATTAAGCCACATGGCCATGTCCTGTAACTAATTTGTACTTCCGTTGGGTTTGGAAAAGAAGCATGAAGCAAATGCATATGAACAGTAATCCGAGTGGCAGTTAAGGTTGCTAATTAGCCAGAATTTTACTCTTGACATGTTGCCAGAATTACTGCTTGTTAAATAGGCGAAACCAGTTCAGCTACTTGCATGTACGTTCAAGCTGTCAACAGCATAATTGTGGTATGGTGACTTTTTGTAACATTAATTCCTGTGCATGTGTTATAAAAGCTGTGTCCTCTCCAACAAACAGTGCTTTTCCATGCAGAACTGCCCTGTAGAAATTTATCCATGTAGGTGGCTGGCATGGTGCATTTTTTTTGAGACTCCATATGTGCCATCCCCCTATTCCTGACATAAAGAGCAAAAGGGGCATCTAGGCATGGCGTATTGAATCCTGCCTACTGCTTACCTTCACACAGCCATCCCATTTTCTCTAGTTCTTCTATTCCAGTCCGTCTCACTTCTACTTTTGGGGAAAACTTTTAGCTATATCCTATATTAAAACATCAGAAGAACTCTCTATGTTATTCACTTCAAATACGATGACGGTTTAGTTTCGAGTGACTGAAATTCCTTTTAAAATGAAGTTAATTTTGTGAGAGGTTCCAGCAGTACACAGATGAGAAACATGTAGCTCTCCAGATGTTACCTTCATTATATGTGTATTTTATTATATTTTAGTGCTGAAACCTGATGACACTTTTGAAGTGCTAATTGACCAGGCAGTGGTTGGCAAGGGAAGTCTCCTGGAGGATATGGTTCCACCTGTGAATCCCCCAAAAGAAATAGAAGATCCCAATGATAAGAAGCCTGAGGACTGGGATGAGAGAGCTAAAATTCCTGATCCTGAGGCTGTCAAGCCAGATGACTGGTAAAGAAAACCTACACTGTTCTCTTGCCCTTTCCCTCCTATTACCAAGTACATGGTATGCAAATTTTCTTGGGTTTGATTTTGACTTTATGTAATTGATATTTGAGTTGCTAAGTTGGTAGCTGAAATACTAATTCTGATGGGGAGTCATTCATAAAGTAGAAGGGAAACCTCCAAAATATTTCTGTATTGTAAATTTGAATTAGTTTTGTCACGTTGCACCTAACTACCTTTTTATTTTGAAGTTTTCAAAAGCATAGACAGGTTTTGTCTCTGAAATAATGTACCCTTTAGTTTATGCTTGGGAAGAACTTTACTAGGGCTTTATCTATCATACTGTATTTTGTCCATCTCCTGGTAAAGTTGGTCTGTACTTTAAAGGAATGAAGATGAGCCTCCCAAAATAGAAGATCATGATGCTGTTAAACCTGAAGGTTGGCTTGATGATGAACCAGAATACATTCCAGATCCTAATGCAGAAAAACCAGAAGATTGGTAAGATTTCTCTGCTTGTGGCAAAACTTTAGACAGGCTCTGATTTCTGTAGCAAATTAGACTGATAGGTCTAGATATTCTTATTTACGACTTGATTAGCTGTTTTGTTCTCCTGTGCTTTGGTTTATTAAGTAGTTTTATATCTTTGCACTGTTTTTAAATTTTCAAAATTAAATAATAATATGTAAGCTGACTTGAAGACTAAACAAAGGTGGGATAGAATTTTTTTAACACTGAATGTGTTAAAATGTTAATATTGATACATCAAACAGTTGTCCCTAACCTAACCAGTATGTGCTGTTTCACTAGACTGTGTGCTAATTAGAGGCTAATTCTAGTCTGCAACTTCAAGGCCTGGATCTCAAAAGTATGTTTGAAACATCTGGTTTGAGTGTTCAGAAGCCATAGAATTGCAGAGTTGGAAGGGATCCTGAGGGTGATCTAGTCCACCCCCTGCAATGCAGGAATCTCAACTAAAACATCTGTGGCAGATGGCCATCCAACCTCTTCTTAAAAACCTTCACCTCTCATGGGAATCTGTTCCACTCTCAAACAGCTCTTACTGTCATTTATTTTCACATGGACCACAGTTTTTTCTTAGACAGATAATCTGGGACTAGGTATAGATTTCACCTGCTTCCACTGCTGAACAGCTCTTACCATCAGAACTTCCATCCTGATGTTTAATTGGAATTTCCTTTCTTGTAACTTTAATCCATTGGTTTGGGTCCTACCCTCCATATGTAATTGGGGAGGTTAATAAATGTGTTGATGAGTGTCTTAAAAGCTGAAGCTTTTGGCAGTTAGGAAATGACATTTGATTTTCAGGACCTAGACTGGTGCAAGATGTAGATCCACAAGAAAGGAGCGCATTTTCTTTGGCACTGTACTTGGAACCACATTTCAAGCTATCTGAAAATATAAGGGATTGTTTTGCTATTCTGTATCCACATTTTTCAAAGAATGTTTGTTACGTTGAAATCTAGGAGATGCTTTTTCTTCTAAGCTACTAGAAGTAGTTTGGTGATAGGAATAAAATACACTAATTTACAGGAGGAGTTTGAACAGATGTGTTGATCATTTGTACAGGGATGAAGAGATGGATGGTGAATGGGAAGCTCCACAGATTCCTAATCCAAAGTGTGAGACTGCACCAGGCTGTGGAGCATGGGTACGCCCCATGATGAGCAATCCAAATTATAAAGGAAAATGGAAACCACCTATGATAGAGAATCCTAATTATCAGGTAATACTTATTAGGTAGTTTCAGATCCTTCAGAATGTCATGTGCATTAATGAAATAATTCATTCTTTTCATCTTACTGATTTTTGTTGGATAAGTATAAATAGGGTTTAATTTAGTTTTTTCTCTATCCATTAATCAGACTTAACAGGGTTGTTTTTTTAAGAGATGCTGGAAATACTTTCCTTTCTTAAACTGTAAACTAAAGTCAGTGACTCGAATGACCAATGGCAGTGGAAGCAAGCGTGCTGTGGAAGTGCCCTATGCACTTAGAAGACCACAATCTTTTAACTGTGTCACCTGTTTTTAACAGATGTGGTATATTTAAGAAATTTCAATTATTTTTCAGAACTGAATCAACCTGCCTTGCTGGCCTATTTAATATTAAATGTCTATTTTAATGCGGCATGTTTTTATTTTATCTCTTACAGGGAATATGGAGTCCACAAAAAATCCCTAATCCTGATTATTTTGAAGATTCTCATCCTTTTCAAATGACTCCTGTTGGTGCTGTTGGCTTAGAGCTTTGGTCTATGACATCTGATATTTACTTTGATAACTTCATCATCTGCTCAGAAAAGGAAGTTGCTGATCGATGGGCAGCGGATGGATGGGGCTTTAAAAAATTGGTTGCAAGTGCTAATGAAGTAAGAATTTACTATATTTTGTTGTGCCCAAATACACAGTGTTGCAAAAAAAGCTTTTGTATTATCCTTCCTATATTAGGATTGTTGTGAACCTGAAGGTGTTTGAAATACTTGTAAATATTTTTAACAAGCCAGAATGACCTCATATGCAATGAAATTATTAACGGTTATGGGTTCAGTTGTCCCAGGGTGTTTCACCTCTTTACCTCCTTCTCAATTCATTAAATTATATTTAACTTATTAAAATATTAGTGGACCAATTCACTCCTATTGAAAGTAAAGGAAAATGAAATTCCCAAACTAACTGGTGTCCATTCTGTCCCCAGGAACTTACCCAAATAGAGTAGGAAAAACACTACCATGTTGTTTCAATCCATGTCATTGTATCATCAATCCATGTCATTGTATCACTTCCAATAGCATATTGTGTGGTTATACCACTTCTGTTTTTCCTTTGGTACAAAATATAACCTACAAAGAACTGCAGGGAACCATTGGACCCTGGATGTAAATGTTACCTTCATTCTTTTCCAAGTTGATTTTATGTTGACACAGGAGCTGACACTCATAATGCAAACTTGCAACTGTGATTTCAGGCAAGAGAGGACTATGCCCCCCCCCCAATGTTATTGGACTCTTGTCCCATCACCTCCAACAAGAATGGGAGGTGGTCAGGAATGACGGGAGTTGCAGTCCCAAAATCTGGAGGGTCATTGGTTCCCCATCCCTGACAATATAGGCATTTGGAATTTTTTTCTTTTTTATCTCATGGTAATATACTACAATGTTTGTGATAGGCCACATTTTTAGAACAATACAGTGGTACCTCGGGTTACAGACGCTTCAGGTTACAGACTCCGCTGACCCAGAAATAGTACCTCGGGTTAAGAACTTTGCTTCAGGATAAGAACAGAAATTGTGTGGTGGCGGCGTGGCAGCAGCAGGAGGCCCCATTAGCTAAAGTTGTGCTTCAAGTTAAGAACAGTTTCAGGTTAAGAACGAACCTCTAGAATGAATCAAGTTCTTAACAGAAGGTACCACTGTATCAATAACCCCCCCCCCCAGTTAAACTAAAGTAGTTTTGCAATCAGTCATTATTTCTATTTCCAGCCAGAACTTTAAAGGGGTCTTTTCAACCATAATAGTGGATTTTGGCAGGGTCAAATATAGAAAAGAAAGCCCTAAAACTCTTAATTTTCAAGTCGAGTCATAATGTCATAGCTTAACACTTAATGGTTGTGAATATTTTATGGTTTAATTTACTGTTTGTATGAAAAATGTAAAACCCCCAATAACTTAATAAAAGTACATGATAGAATTGTGCAGATGCCCATGCTAGAAACCTGCTCACATGCTCCATTATCTGCCTTGTGTGGTGTTCCCTCTGTTAGGTCCCTTGACTGTGTTTGCGGGTCTGTTTTACGGTAGTCATATGACATTCAGTTTGGCTACTTCCAGCTAAGGCTCTTAGTGCAGTGTAGTTACTCAGGGCTGTTTGCAGATCTCTAGGGCCCTGAACAGCTTCTTTTCTCTATGTCCCCTCACCTGTTAGTTTCCTTCCTTGGTTGCTGTTTCCTTCATGCTGTTTCGGAAAAATACCTTATGGCAAGACTTGGCAAGCTCTATAATGTGTGTTTTCTTTTCTTCCATCCAGCCTGGTATGTTTAGTCAGCTGGTGACTGCTGCGGAAGAACGTCCATGGCTTTGGGTTATTTACATCTTGACATTAGCACTACCTATAGGATTGGGTGTACTATTCTGCTGGCCATCCAAGGTACAGGAGAAACTAATCGGATATCCTCATTTTTTGCATGATGCTTAATGCGCTTTCTATCCAAATACTTTTTCACTCAAAAAATCCATTGGGGTGAGAGGGAAGATGAAGTTCTGAGGCTTGCCTCAATGGTGGGTGGATGTTAAAAAAAGGGGGCGCTATCAGCTTTTTTTGCATGATTGTCTTTCTATTTTAGAAAATAGATGACGATATGGACTACAAAAAAACTGATATAGCCAAGCCACTTACAAAAGGAGGACTGGAACAAGAGGTACAAAGGAAAGATGAAGACCTAGAAAAACCAAATGAAAATGGTGGTGAAGACGGTAAGGGATTTTAGCCTATTTAAAAAACTGTAGTGATCAATGCTGAAAAATGGTAGCTGAATGAAAAAAACAAAAACAATGCAGTTCATAGCACTTTGTTTTGCTGCCTGAAATTGCTGTCTATACTTTACAGCACTCAAGATAAGTGTATTTTTGTTTCAGCAAGATCAAAATTGTGTAGTTGTGTCTTGTAGCTAACTGCTTTCTTAGTTAGTTAGTTCTTTCCTGCATTCCAGACTCTTGGAATTGAATATTCTGTGTTTTTTCTCCCTAATCATATGACACAATTTATTTTCATAATTGTGAGTATTTTAGCTCTTTGTTTGATTTTTTAAAAAATGTTTAATTCTTTGCTTATCTTACTTACAAATTACAGAATGATAGTTTGTTCTCTTAATAGCAATTTGTCATACCTATATTTAAATTGGTCAGCTAAATAATATGTCAACAACTGCATTGGGGTAGGAAATTGCCAGTCAGACAGGTGTTGCTGGACTGCTGTTCCCATCATCCCTGAACATTGGCCATGCTGGCTGGGGCTGATACAATCTCTTTCTTTTGTCTTTGTTACATTTGTACCCTAGCTTCCCATTTTGAAAAATGCCTAATACAACCTACTTTAGAATCCTCAGTAAAAAATAAATGTTGATTTTCATCTTAGTGACTAAATATTTCTCAGCATCTAAGACACTAATTGAGTATTTCCACTGAGGGCTTTGCAATGAATGACAGGTACCTACCCCTGGTTCCAAGCAAAGGAAACCTTGCTGCTGAAGCAGAACCTCAAATATTCTTTGTTTGCTTTCCTGTGACCTCTTTGCATCCCATGTATGGAATTGTGAATGCACAGAGCATGGTGTTGGGAACATGGGAGTGGAACTCTTGAATACAGATTATTTGGTCTGTCTTCTGTCTCCCTTTTAATGATTGGATCACTTTGTAAATTTTATGCTGGAATTTCTAGCATCTTGTATAAAGAAAGTAAGATGTTGAACTTCTACATATTTTGGAGATACTCTTTTTCTTTCACTACATTAAATTATGATTAGGGTTAGGGTTTTTTCCTAATTGAAATCCATTTTTTCTATTTGCTATAGGTGGAAATGGTGGGGGATAGAAATAGTAAGACATTTCAGCAAGAACAACTTGAGAGAACTGGGTTTCAACCCACAACAATACAAAGATTTATCCCTAAATATTTACTAAAGGGTGATAGATGACATCAGTCATACTCAGAGTAGACCCATTGAAATCAATGTCTATTTCAGTGGTTATGGGTGTGCTCTGAATATATGCTACTACCATTGGATGTTGCTGGAAAGGTGTTTGTATGCTTTTCTGAATGTTACTGTTATTATTTTGTTAATTCAGAATGTTACCCAATAACATTCTTAATTTGAAAATGTATTGTAATTTAAACTCAACATTTTTCCTACGTCTTCATGAAAATGAGAGAGATATTTAGGTGCTTGTTAAGAATTCACATTGATCTATTCCAATAACTTGCCCATTATGGATATACAATTTGCAGCGCTGTGCAGCTCCATTGTTGACATGCTTCACCAACACAGACCCTGTGGTTTCTTATTGTTAAGGGTTTATCCAACCTGTATGGTCTTCTGTGCCATTGCTGAATTTTAGCCTTTAGAGAGCTAAACTGAATAACTGACTTGTGTCTTAGAATATGAAGGTGGTGAAGATGAAGAGGATTATGAGGAAGAAAATGAAGGTGGTGAAGGAAGTCAGGAGGAAGAAGTTAATAAATCAAATAAATCTGGCTCTGAAGAAGATGAGGTGAGGTTTCCAAGAATGAGATAATATACAAAGATTATTCCATGTTGCAGCTGTGTCAAAACATGGGGTACAATGGCAACTTTTCCCCATGGTACTAATACAGGGCATTTTATTTCCAATCTTGTGGAACTCCTTCCCAACTGAGATCACAAACCCCTTCCCTGTTGAACTTCAGGCACTAGGTGAAGACTTTGAATTTATTTAAGCAGGCATTTAAATTAGACTTTTCTGATTTCACTGATAATTTTAATTGGGTTTTTTAAACTGTGTTAAGCAGTATATAAATTGTTGAAATAAACATAAAACAATAATACAGTGGAATATAGAATTGTTCTGGCTTGTGAGATCTTGTCACTTCAGTGCTGAAATTCAAATATTTTCCCTTGTATTTAAGGCATCCTAAATTGTTTTGCTGGGTATTTGTATAATTGTCATAGTCTCATAATTTTGATTTATTTTTTTTAATACAAGCAGTTTGCTATTGATCTTATTTGGAGATCACCATCTCTATATGGCATATTCTATCAGGTCAGAAATTGGGTTGAGGCCGTGGCTTCAAACATGAACTCCAGCATCCATAGCTAGCCTCACAAGGCATTTATGTGCAAGCATTCTAGGATCACCAAGTAGGAGTTCCTCAGCAGATAAATCAATTTGGAAAGGTTTTCATGCAGATACATAGTATTGAGTTTGGGAGGCAAGCTTCAACTTCCCCCGCAATCTGGTTGATTTCAAGAAACTGAGGTTTAGGAATATAGGTGTTAAGTTGTAAGAGAAACTGCATCCATAAACTCAAGTGTTCATATTCCCATTTTATTATGTGAAGAAAGAACAAACATAAAAGCTAAAAATTAAGTACTCTGAGAAGCAAACATGGGCCTGAATCTGAGCAAAATTAAGTTCCCTTAAGCCACTGAAATCAGTCAGCTTAATTGTGCTTAACTCCAGTGGATTCAACAGTTTAGACATTGTTTGGATAGAGAATATGAACTATATTATATTTTGGAAAGATGATTGCATCTCTCTCCCCATCCCCACCCCCTGCAGATGAAAGAAGCAGATGAAAGCACAGGATCTGGTGATGGGCCGGCAAAAGCAGTGCGTAAAAGAAGAGTACGAAAGGACTAACTTGTTTCCACCTAGTATTGACAGGTCCAGGTTACAGAACATAGGCATGCAGTTTTCACTTGCCTAACAGCATGCAAGTTGTTGAGTCTTAACCAAAAGACTGAACTCAGCTTAGACTCCTCTGTTTCCATTCTCCAGACCATCTTAATCTTGTCAGACTTTTCCTTTATTCTGAAGAAACGCTCCGACTTGTGAAGTTACCTGTTTTCTTTACTTCATAGAATAAAAAATGGTGATATGTCTGATTTATTGTAAATATTATTTGACGTTGTTTAGATAATAAATATTTGGAAATGATTTGGCTTCAAAATATTACCCTTTTTAAACCTCATGTAAATGGGATTTTCCAGCTTTAGCACAAATTACACTTTAGATAAAAGGCATGAACAGTAGATGCAACATCCACTTGGATGCCTTGAAAGAAGAGAAGACTGCCAACTCTTTGCTGAGCTGAATGCAAGAACTGTTTTGGCTCTTTTTTTACATCAACCTTTTTTTCCTTTACTGCAATGTCAACCTACAGTTTGTGCGTCACATGTTAGTTTGTGTTAGCAGTTGCTGCTGTTTTTGTTTTACAGAGAACTGCATTGTCATAATAGCATGCTTTACATTTAAATGCAAAAAATGTTAACTCTATTAAAGTACAATGGTGTACAAGAGAATTTTTCACATTTTTATAGTTTCATGTTTCAAGCCAGAATGGCATAACCCGTTTACAAAATATTTGCTAAGTGTATATTGCCTCCTGAATAAAACTTTTAATATAATCTGTTCTGCTTAAGTTAAACTCATTAATCCCTGTATTTTTTGGAATGACTGAAATGACTCTCCTTAGAAGTAAACTAGTAAATATATACTGTAACCATAACATTCTATTTTCAGCATAGCCCTCAAATGTTACTTTTTAAAAGAAGCTATATGCAGGCAAGTTCAGAGAGGATTGATTTAAATCCTATTTTCCATTGATACTACCTTTCCTAAGAAGTGGTGCAGATGTGACCACTAAATCACCTGAACACAACACCATTAATTCTTACTGTAGTTCAAAAATAGTTGGATGTTTGCTTGCTTTACTTTTACCTGCTAGAGGGGAAATCCTATACATAAATCCCATTACATTCAATGAAGCTTGCAAATGGGTATTAGGATTACGGTCTAAGTATGGGAATATGGATTATTGCAATGTTGCTACTTTGTTTCATTATCCTAACTATTGCTGAGAAACAACTTCTCTTCCCTGTTAAGAGGCTATTCTCATAGTGCTATGATAGTGGTGGGTTACTGACAAGCTGCAGACTTCCTGTTCAGATAGGGGGCACATATGCAAGGTATCTTGAGGACTAGTCTGTTTTCCATTAGACACGTGGCAAGTATAATACTTAACTGCTTGAATGGGCTCAGTAAATACACATCTGATGCTGCAACATTACTGAAACCAGTAAGATATAGGTGGAAGACCAACTGAAGCCTCATGCAAGACTGGAATATCAGGAGCAGAATGTATGTTAATGAGTCATTTAGGGATCAGGTGGGCAGAGGGCATTCAGTGAGTATATATCCCCAACAGCAAGAGCCCCCAGTTTAGCAGAATTGCTATATCAGGTAAGTATACTACTACTTGGGGGAAGATACTCATTCCTATAATTAAATGGTAGCAATGGTCACTATCATTTTCAAAATCCCAATGAGGCATTCCATATTAAACCTAATAATATGGACTAGCTATATGCATTATAGCACTAAGCTGTTAAAACAGTTTAAAGTGGTCTCTTGTGTCTAAAATACAAAGCAGACTGAAAACGGCAAAGGTAGGCACAAAGAGGACAGAAGGGCAGCTCTGATTTCTTACAGGAGCCTATTTTTTTGCCTACTTAATGCAAACTACTCATGGTACAAAGAAAGGACAATGCTTCTAGCATACTTCTACTTTACAACTATGGCACATGCTATAACTAGTAAAACTTTCAAAAAGATTCTAGTAACAGACCAAATGAGAGAAACTTGAAAGCTTTTATTTCATACAAGTTCCGAAATACAGCACAACTGTTAGTTTAACAAAGGCCACAGTAGTAAGGTTCTTTACAGTTACAACTATCTAGGACACCAAAATTCAGCATTACATTAACAATCTTCTACCCAATCATATCAAGATGGCACCTTCCCACACACTAGTGTGGGAAGAAGTTCCTACAAAAAGACTAGGTGGTATATTCCTTGCTTGTGTACTATTTAGTAGTCCCTGCTAATCCTCAATTGCCTCTGGAAATGCAGATAACTGTGATGTCTAAAGCCCACTCGTGGGGAAGTCCTGAAAAAGCCTTGTCCCACACCAACCCAAAAGTTATCCAAAGCTCTGAAAAATCATATCTCTAATCACTACACCAAGTTACAGATTTCCTGACCTGTCCTTCATGGGAGCAATACTCTCTTGCACCAGTTCCATACCTTCTCCAAATCCCTTCTCCTTTTCAAATTTAACTACTGAGTTGAAAGAAATGGCTAGGGAAAAGAACTGTTGAGTTAATTTTCCAAGGTTCTTTTGCTTATTCAGTGGCAAGAAAAAAATGTACACTTTCTAGAATACCTATTCGCAACAGAGGCTTGAATAAAGTCTTTATGGCTGAGAGTAAGGAAATAATCCTCAGCTTCTTACCATCTTCTGTATTCCAGCTCCCCCCCCCCCAACTCAGTAAGGAGTTGGGGGAAAGAGGAAGTAAATTCTGAGCTGAAATTAGGGTGATCTGCATTAGTTCAGTTGATTTACAACCCACCCTAATACTAAAACCACCAGCCTTGGCACTCTTCAAGGCTAAATTGTAACAGGCACATGCCACCTAAAGAAAGAGTTCACAATTTAGGTAGGGCTATAGAACGGTGTGTTCCAAATTATGTTCTAACAGCCACAGATTCCTCAATGAGAAAAGCCATAATGTGGACAAGTTTCTTTAAAAGACAGTTTACCGGTTTTACAATGCACAGCTACAGAGGTGTGTCACAGGTAGCTTATATGGAGTGCTTGACTCAAGCCCAAGCTAGGTTTAGTTATGCGCCATGAAACATGTCCCATAATGCTCTCCAAAACAATTTCTATGTCAGATACACAAAGGTTATTTGGCAAACAAGTCAATGTGTAAATGCCAAGTTGGAAAGCCACTTCCCTAGAGTGGACATCACACTCATCTGTTTATATTTATCTTGCCTTGATCTTGCACTACACTCGTTTTAGGAATGTTTTTACACTCTCTAGATTCTAAACCCTTGTTATGCCAGAGAAAGCTTTAATTTACTTTGTCTATTAAAGTATGTCCAGTGATGGGGATGTTTTAGCTGGAATCTAATGCCTCAAATTAGGTTCCATTGTTTATAATACTGGCAGCTGGAATGCAAAGACACTACTAGCTTGTGCTATATAACAGTGAATCCTGAAGGTAAGAATTATTCTGTGATGAGCTCAGACTTCTATTGGACATATAATCTCAGACAATATGCCAGCCTCCCCACAAAGAGAAAAGTGACCTGTCGCTTAGGTAAGAAATGAAATCTTCCCTTAAACCAGAAGTCAGGAAGCAGCAATAAGATTCCAAACAAAGCTAGAACTGACCTAAGTAGAAACTGCTTTATTCCACATAGTCCTGTCCCCTACCAGCTGAACTAGCTAATCTGTCAACATGTGATGTCTGGCAACAGCAACATTTTATCAAAAGTATGAAGTTGTCATAATTTATCCACTTAATGTAATGTGTATTCACAGACATGAGACTGCTGCTATGCATACATGATAGTGATTAATTCGCTTGCTCATCCCACTACGTTGGCATATCCAAGTAAGCCTTGTTGAGCCTATGCAGAATGAATGGCTATGTCATAGGTTGAGAGTAACTTGGTGCCTTCTCCAACAACTGCTAGTATTTCTTTAATATTTCAAAGGCACACTTCATGCTTTGAAAACCCCAAGTATTCTAATCCTGAAAGGCTGAACATTCTGTGTCAGCTAAAGGCTAGCAGCAGTTAATGAGGATTATGCAGAAAAAGAACTATAGACTGCATCCATGTTTAGTGAAAACTCTTAAATACCTACTAATTGTTCACAAAGATACTTCTGTTGAGCTTGTACCACTAATGACCATTACATCTGGCAGTTAAATTACCATGCTACTCGCTATTTTGTAAATAGGGGAGGCCACTTTTAAGAGATTGCAAAACAATGAAGGCCAAGATGTGACTCCCTTTCCTTGCAATATAATTTAAAGCAGGGTGTGTTTTCTTAATGTTAACTTATCAGTTCTGAAAAGTTATGCAGGTATTGCAGTGGTTTTTCAACCATTCACAATTTTGTAAGCAATTGCTGGTATGTAATATTAAATCCTTCACTTGCTTTCAAAGTAATATTTAAAAACTAAGCTTTTGTGGTCTTATCTAGAAGAATGTAGAACGCCATTGAGGAGATGAAGGATGAGGAGTGTTACAACTTTTTTGGAGCCCAGGGAAAGTCATGCAAATAACTCATTCCAAATAAGGATTTTCACATCACTCTACACAACACTGTATTATTCTGCTAGTGAACAGTAGTACCACTGTAAAAATTAAGATATCTAAAGTACTTGGCAGCTTATGACATGTTTTGACTAACATAAAAGCCGAGTTGAAAACTCTTGCCTTCAAACTGTGTAATAAATATTTCCTCTACACTATCTCTGCACATTGTTGAAAGCTAACACGATAGACTTGCACTGCCCAGTTGTTCATTTAAAATTGTCTAGCATTGCCAATAAATCTTCAAATATTCAATGATGCTACAAACTAACTTAAGTCATGTAGCCATATGCAATTTTAAAATTAAACAAAAGCAGCAGCAAATACAATGTTACAGTTTGGTTACCAGTGCCTTACTTTCGTTTGCTTTTTGTGTCAGTAGTCTGAAAAACACTAGAGGCAGACATGAGATTTTCTATATATTGTCCAAGAACTTGATTTTCTGATTTCAGTTTCAGATTTTCTTCTTTAACAGCATCTACTCTTGCAGACAGATCTGGAAGGACAAGGTGAATTTTAGAAGCAAATCACAACATCTGCTCTACTCTGAGTTTTAACTAAATGGTAGAAATAGTCACATGAAAAGAAAAGCCCATTATAAAGACATTCTGTATAGTGAAAGTTTATCCAATGCTTTCCAAGAAAATGTTCTTAAAACACGCAGTAACCCAGTGTCAAATTTAGTCCCTGCCCCAAGCAAGCCTCTTAGGAAAAGTATTCCAGAGTCAGGGTGCCACATGCATTGCAGTTATTTAAATGGAACATTATTAGAGCGTGAACAACTGTGGTCAATCTATCTCTGTCTAGGAAAGGCTGTAGCCAGCGTATCAGTGCTAGTAGATAAATATCAGTGTTAGTAGACGAAAAGCGCTTCATGTCTAAAGAGGCCATTCAGGCCCCTTTAAAAAGGGGTTGGGTCTAATAACATCCCTAGGCTACAAACCCGGTCCAAAACCTGCCCTGACACAGTTGATTCCACTAACCAACAGCATTGGCAACTTATCAGGAATTACCATCTAGACCATTCACACTTCCCCAGCTTCATCTGAATTTAATGAAAACAAGAAATAGAGCTGAGAGACATCAGCTTACTGATGATACTGTGTTCCAAAACCCCAGATGACCTTACTCAACAGTTTCATGTACATGCTGAACAAAATATAGAATGCTAAGGCACACTATAGTATAAATGGCAAGGGAGGGAACAAAATGCACTTTCTGGACTGCACCCATAGTCACAATGTGAAACCCCTTGTTGGTTCTATGCCCCACCACATTTAACAGAATTTGCAGGAACATCTTCTTAGCTCAATCAAAACTGCAGCCTGTATCAATGATAAGTTTCATCCTTAAAGTAATTCTGCATGTAGATAGGTTAACCTTCTGAATTAAGAAACTAACCTTCAAGTGTATGCTGGAGTTCCAAAACTTGATTAATAAGTCGTGTTTTTTCTTCCAATTCCACTTGATTTTCAGCCTCAACAGCTGTAAAAAAGAGATGCTCTTTAGTGCAGCCAAGTACAGTATTACAATACACAAGAGGAAAACATTAAGTTGAAAAAATGCTTTATACCATCCATATCCGCATTCATCATCGTTGAACAGATCCAATCCACTGGTGAATCTTGTACTTCAGAAATGTACTCTGCTTAAAGAAGATAAAATTTTGTCAACGGTATGTACAAATGCAGAACCAGGTTTTATAGTTGAATGTTTTAGAAGGGTAGCATTTGTTATCTAAACTTCAACAAAACATTGCTGTGAAAATAGACAAATCTGCTTTTGTCTCCTTTTAAAAAAAAGTAGTAAAATTGAACTTTTCCAGAAAAAGGAAGCAAAACAATATTCCTAAGGAAGACCCAACAGTTATTTTTCCAGCAGCAGCCAAATCTGCCACATTCTGCACACCAATATCAACTGCACCAACCTATTTCAACATTCTTGGGACACACTTTGCAATGTGATATATGCTTTGAGCATCTTTCTTAATAACTGATCAGGTAGGCATCTGTTGAGTGACTGTTGGTTACTTCTGCCAGCAATTTAAAACATACTTCTCCATCCAAGTTTTCTTGGACTATTAATACTGGCTCTTGGCATCTCTGGTTCCTATAACTGATAGGATGCTTCATTGACTTTCATTGACTCAAGCCTATTTACGTTTTTATACTGTTTGATTGCAATAAAGCTTCTAAATGTTTACAAAAAATTAAAACATTGAAATAATCCATAAAACATGTGGCTCTTATATGTTGTTGATGTTTAACTGTTCTGAAAGCCATCTTGGTGTTTCCCTGAAATGAAAGGCAGTATGCAATTTGTTTTATTAATAATCTTTTAAGTTATGCATATCGATTTAGCTTCTATTAATTTACTATTTTAACCAAATTATACTACAGCCGCCAGCAGCAGTAACAGTTGAATGAAACAGCTGAATGAAAAACAAGAATGATTTATGTCGAATTTCAAGCTTGTTGAATGTTAACTTCAGGTGGTGGTCTAGGGTCCCACACTACTGGGTGCAATGTAATTTTGTACAGGGTGAGTTCTTTAAAAGAGGCCCGGTGGATACAGAGTACACATGTTCCACGGGGCCTCTTTTAAAAGACTCACGCTGTATGTTGTCTATAAGCTCACTCACAGCGTCCATATAGTACCATAACATTTCACATGCGCATCTTCGAAGAAACTCATAGTTTTAACGCTGTATATTTCTGCTCTACAGGGTTGCATTCCCTATTGCCAGGCAGGTGAAAGAAGAGAGAGCCATCCTTATACAAGAAATGGATGGCGATTATTAACGTCAGGGGATGTTGGGTCCCTCATAAGCAAGGCTGGCATTTGAGAGAGGCTTGTTCATTTTCATTCCACCCACAACGCCTCGGTAGGAGGCAACGTCGCTGCTACCGGAAAGGCGGAGAACCCAGCGCTCCAGAGCTTTCTCTTGCGCACTCCCCAGAAGAAGAAGAAGAAAAAGCACCACCCAGCAATCCCCCCCCAAACCAGATTAGATGCTGCATCCTGAAAACGGAGCCTGGGAGGAGGAAACCCTCCCCCTGCCAGCACATCCCCTCCACCCACCGGTCGTCTCGCCCTCCCAACCCGCAAGCAGGGAGCCCCGCCTCCCGCTCAGGTCCCCAGGCAAAGGAAGCGCGCGCCTACTCACCTCTCCCCCACCTGCCCAGGTTGCCCTCGGACCCCAACCCTCGCCTAGTTCAACAGCGGCCAACTGCGACTGCGCAGCTTCTCCTTCGCCCGGCCGGCAGCGCACGCGCTTTGCTCCATGAAAACAACCGGCGGGGTAGGGGGGGGTGGGAGGCAGGAGGGAGACGGCGGGCTTAAGGGGAGAGAGACGGGCCAGCCAGCTATCGAATCACAGCAAACGAAAGCGGACGGCCCTTCGCGAGGCAGCCAATAAGCGGAGGGAGACATCGGCAGACGCTTCCATCGGCTGTGGGGGCGGAGTCTCTTCGGCTTCGCCGGCCTGCTTCCGCAGAGCGGAGTAGTAAACAGGGATGACAGGGGCAGACACCTCCCATCGCTAGTCCCTTCTCTCCCTCGCTCTCTCTCTCCCCGCCCCCCCCCCCCCGTCCCTCAAGTCGTGGGCCTGAATGAAGGCTTTAATTCATAAGAGAGCAGAGCGGCACCGGCTGCAAACAAACACGTCCCAAACGCTGCTTCTTTCCCAGGGCTGCGTCATAAGCACCTCCCGCTCCAGTTACAAGACAAATTTCCGCAACCTGAGGAAACACTTTTTAAGACAGAACGACGTGTGTCAGGGGTTGTTCACCGACAAAGGAAACGAAGGAACCTCCCACTGCCATGCTCCGAAGCGACAAATGCTTGTTCCTATTTTGTAACTGCATTTGTCTCCCACATTTCCTGTAGTGAGGTCGAGGTAGCGGACGTGGTTTTCCTCTCCTTCTTTTCATGGTATCTTCACTACTACAATCTGCTTAGGTGAAAGAGATAGTGACTGACTGACTTAAGGTTACCCAAGGAGCTTCGTGGCTGAGGGGAGATTTGAAACCTAGTCTGGGTCCTAGTCCGAGGCTGTAATCACATTTATTTCCCACTCTTCTCCCAGAGGGCTTTGCCTCACCTTTAATCGTCACAAGAACATGGTGAGAAGGACCAACGCTGAAACCACTTTGCTGAGTCGCTCATATTTATTTCCTACTCTCCACAGTGCTTTGCCTCGCCTTTAATTGTCGCAACAACATGGCAAGGTTGGTCAACATCATGACCAAGGGCTGCAACCCTACAGACAGTTGGGTCAAACTGAATGCTGTGGCACTTTTGAAGGAAGCATTGCAAGAAACTAGCTGGAGGAGACTAGAGAACAAATGCGAAGTTTGTTCCTTATGCAGATTTTATTCGTAGGATAAGAAGAATAAACAAAGCAAAACAGGTAAGCCTGAGGCCCTTTTCAGTCGCCTCTATGTGGCAGCAGGGTTAGACTCCTGACAGCCAAGATGCAACACTTAGACTGGCTCAAGCGCTGTGATGGGATTCTCTTTCCAGCAACAGGTTGTGTCTTTCCTTATGTACTGCCTTACTATGCTGTTCAAGTAAATTGATGCTCAAGTAATTAGCCTGTTCCTTGGTTTACATTCACATGACCTTGAGGATGTTCTTGCAAGGCCAGGAGAGTATCCCCAAAAATCATGTGGTCACCTGAATGGACTAGGTCCAGATGGACTTCAATGGTTGGCATGCAGCCACTATCCAGTTCCTATGACACTCTCAGACTGTACACTCTCTTGGCATAACTTCTACATGGCAATGCTGCCTACAAGAGATGGAATTAAGTCCTTGGAGGATTCAGGCCCATACCTAGGCATGAATTTGGCATGGGAGGAGCAATTGTTAGGCACCGCCTAAACCCTTATTGAAATCACAGTGGTCTTCCATGATGTTGCAATACAAGAGATGGGTACCTTTTTCTGACCAAGGGCCCCCCTCTGGGCCCCCTTCCAAGGGCCACATGCCAGTGGTGGCTAGGACCAGAGGTAAAAGCGTACAAAGCAGTAAATGCTAATTTTACCTTTTTTTCAGTAGGCTAGTTTCTACACACACTTACACACCCGTCCCATTTGCCCCCAAGCCTGAGGCTCCCCATTCCATTATACCACTATGGAGTACCAGAGGGAAGATTTCTAGGGCAGTACAGCAGGACAATCCTGTGCTTCAATAGGTTAGTAAAGGGTTGGAAAAAGATGCTGAGCTCTGTTACAGTGCTAGTGAGGCTTAATGGGTGGAGAGAATAAAAAAGCTATTTGGCTAAAGGGTTTTAATAGAGTAATTAACTGCTTCTTTGAAGGTGTCTTAGTTTAACATTAATAGTTGAATATAAGTGTTTGATATTTAAAGTGTCAGGAACAAGTTAACATAGTATGTACATGTTTAAACCTAGCAATATGATTTTAAAGTAACCAGATAAGCGTGTACACTTAAATCATGTAATGTGGCATATAAATGTAAATGCCTTTGTTACATTCATGTGTGTTTGTACTATGCCTGCACCCCACAGTTTCTGGGTCAGTGGTAAATTAAGGGTTCAGAGGGAATAAGAGAGATTGAATGGTGAAAGTGACACAGATGTAGGTCACCCTGTGCTGTGGGAGCTGAATTTTCTTACTATTGTGTGTGTGATGAAATACACTCCCTTCCCTAAACAGTGCCCAACCTCAGTATATCTATAGAACCTTCTACACTGTAATGTACGAAAACGGCTCTTGTAAGGTGTGGTGGTATAAGGCATAGGGCTTATCTTAGAGGTGTGGAGCCTGTGTCCCTCAAGGTGTTGTTGGACCAGTCACCAGAACATGCATCATCCCTGACTATTGGCTGTGATGGCTGGGGCTGATGGGAGTTCAAGTCCAAAAACATCTGCATGGTCACAGGTTTTTCAGCCCTGTTTTTTCAGCAAACTAGCTAATTTTCAACACTCCTCTCTGCAAACTCACAATTTAGCAAATGTATAAATTCTTATACCAGAAACACTTGCAAAATACATGTCAAGAAATAATGGTGGTTATACTGGTGCTTATCAGGATAAAAACAATATGAATATACTAATATATTTATTTTTTAAGAGTATATTGTTTCCCCATATACATGTTTCATTGAGGAACAAAATTTCAGGTGGAATGAAAAGAGAAATGTTGAAAATATACCGAGGAACTAATAAAAAGGGCAGAGTTAGGGAGACCTCTGCTGTCTAGAGAGGGGACTTGCAAATGCTTTTTTCTGGTAAATAATTTCAGTTGTTTCCAGTATGTAGAAATGTATTTGTAGCCCCAGTTCTATAAATCCCACAGTGGTATGACAACTTACACCCCTGTCCCAAATTAACACATATCATGCCAAATTATTTCTGTGGGTTTAGGTGGGCCTAAAACAGTTTTCTCCATTGCTACACTGCAAACCGCTTTTGAAACTGAGGTGTCAGTCGTGCAGTGAGATTACTTTAGACTCTGGACTCTTATGATGTCTCTCTCTTTAGCTGGCCATGTGTATTGATTCACTTACTTAAAAATGTGGTCAGCCAGCTGTACTGCATTTGGAGAGCCTCCTGGTCATTCTGCTGGACCAGTAGGGCCCTGATGGCATTGATAATGAGGTGCATTGGAACTATGGCATAGTGGTTTGCTAGTGAAATTTTAAAAGAAGTTATTTGACTCCTAGCCATTGCTTGGAAATAGGTTTGCACTGATTTCAGTGGAACTTAGATCCAGATTAAGATGTCTAAGATTGCAACCTTGTACAGCTGAACATTTTTATCAGCCTCTTTGTGAAGGCTATTTGCCTCTGAAGAACTTAATGTACGGGGTAAATGATGTAACTTTCTTCAACTGTAAGACCTGTGTTTTCTTTCAGTTAGGGTGTTTATGCACTTCTGGTTATCAGAAATTTCCTTACTCCCATTTATCTAGAACAGGGGTGGGGTGCTAGAGCTGATTTACATTCCAGATTATTACCCACCCCCCACGACTCCTCATGATCCAGGTTTGGCAGGTGGGCAGAGAGATACCCACCTGTCAGTTACCTGATATCAAAATGACATCAAGCTATCTTTTTTGCCCATAGGCATCTTCAGAATCCCCTTTCAAAGTGCAAGCAAGGAGGGAGGCTACATCTTGGCTGAGCCTAGTTAGCATGACTTTTCAGAAGCATTTGTTATTACGGATGCCTGTCAATCTCACTCCTGATGTAAAGTGCAGTGCAATAAATGCTCAAGCTGGATAAGGAAGATTGGTTAAGGACACCACAATACTCCACAGCACTCCTGACAAACTAGTAGGCAGTTACCTAGTAGAAAATATATGGCCCACTTAATATTACACAATAAGTAGTGCAGCAGAAAAGCTATGTAGATGGAAATTCGCTTTGGGGTTTTTGTTTTACGCTACTTCCAACAGTTTATAAATATATAAGTAATTCAATATATGAAAGGATTTACAGTTGATCCTCACCCTTTCTGTCATACAGATAATATAATTAGAGCTGCTTCAAGCTGTTTGCCTTCAGAAAAGGCCCTTTTAAAACCTACATAATCCTTTCAAATCCCTGCAAACAGGCATCCAGTTCTGTAGCTGTGACTTTGGAACTTGTCTGTGACACTCTCCCATTGGCTAGTGAAATGTTGCTAGAATGAAGGAAATCTGTGTCTCCCCATATGAGATGCCTTGCTTCACTGGTTGCTAAACCAACTTAGCAACCAAGAGGTCATTTTAGGCTTCTGGCCATTGAGCTACTTCTATGATATTGTCAGAGCACGCCAGTTCCCCTGTTTCCAGTTCATTTCATTAAGGACTCAAGGAAAAGACAATAGTTGCACTGAATATTGCTGAACTGCATGTCAGTGGTGGGTTGGTGAAAGAGGCATAAGTGGGTAGAGCAACAAATGTAAATTTTACCTTTGTACAGTAGGCTATTTGGTGTTCTGCACCTAGGCAACCAAGAGACATTATTAGAGTTGAAGGAAGCATTCCAGCCGGCAAAAACATTCATGGAGGGTGTAAAGCAGGGCTGGCGAGAAATAATTTCAAGTACACTGTGGGGAAACCAAGATGGGGGCATCAATGGGCTCTGAGTCTCCTGTTGTCTCTAAACAATGGGAAGGATTAAAATAAATGGGGGAAAGGTGAAATGCTGCCCAGCCTGTGGATAAGTCTGTTGCCATTGTCATAAGATGATGAATGACTGAAAAAACATAAGCATAAATAGGTAGGAAAGGGGGACCTGGTAGGTCACTGGCTGCTGGGATACCAGAGTTGACCCATGGAAAGAAAGAAGTAAAGGTGTAGTCTTCACGACTACTTTTTCCCATGCCCTTTAAAGGCTTCACGTACTTCATTGCTGCATTAGGTTGCTATTAAAGGCACAGATACAAGGCCAGTTGAAAATATGGTAATCCTACTCTATCATTCTTTTCATAGAGAAAATCAATATAATATAGTTATAATTGTATGAGCAGTACACTGAATGTAATATTTTATAAAGCAGCTCATCAAGAGATTAATGCCCTGTCAGTGTTGCTTAAAGAAAATTAAGAGAACTCACTCTGCTTCTGGAATGACTTAAAAATTGCCATTAGTAATGTACTGCTCATTTACGTGTTCATTAAGACATTATATAGTTAGCTCTTTCACTTGAGCTATATGGATTTTCATATTACAATCTTACAAAGAGATTTTTTTGAAGAGCAAGGCACCAAGAGCCCAGAAGTCAAAACTGACTGAAGTGTAAATATGAAACAGTGCTAGTTCATTTATTTTTCTCTTGATTCTTTTCTTATATTTCTCTGAAAGTGCAATCCTATATATGAAAGAAGTAAGTCTCACTGAGTTCAGTGGGGCTTGTTCCCAGGTACTGTATAAGATTGCTTTTGGCAGAGCAATTTTAATCTCTGGCTGGGAGAAGTGGGACAAGGCAGGGCAGAACTGCCACATTCAAAGCCCAGACCCTCCATGTGTCCATATTTTCCAGGGATGCCCCTGATTTAGAGAAGGCATCCCCGTTTCTGATTTGATCCTGGAATGTCCTACTTTTCCTTAGGATGTCCCTATTTTCATTTGAGAAATGTTGGAGGGTATGGAGTTATCTGACCCCTAAGCCATCTGAAGGCAATCCTTTATAGGGAAGGTTTTTATGTTTAATGTTTTATTATGTTTTTATATGTGTTAGAAGCTGCCCAGAGTGGCTGGGGCAACACAGTAAGGTGTGTGAGGTATCAATAGTAAAATTATCATTATGGAATGCTACGTCCCTATTTTCATCCGAGAAATGTTGGAGGGTATGAAAGCCCTTACTGGCCAGGGTGGAAGGCAACTCCTTAGTGCCAAAGGAGCTCAGGAGGCCCCTTAGCAGCTGACATGGCTAGAGGAAGCAGCTTGGATTCAAAGCACTTGCTCCAGTGATTTAAATCCAATCCACTTTCTCAGGAGAATGAAAAAATACACCTTTAAAAAACTGATAATTGTTTTCTTTATAGAAGAAGATGAATTTATTCAAAGTGCTTCCTCCAATTCATTGAATACATTTATCTTTTTTCTGGGAATAAAGCAGTGCTCCATTTTTTAAAAGAGCATTTTCTCTCTCTTGAGAAACCACTCTGTATTCAACAGCTTTCTCTGAAAAGGGGGAAATGCTTCATTTTTAGGAGAATTTCCCCCTCTGCAGAGGCTTCTGAGTTCCATGTAACTGATAATCTGCTGACTGTGGGTTACAGGGAGTTTACTTGTGGGCACACTTCTAGTGCCAATCAGATGATTGGTACTGAAAACTTGTCCTCAAAGGAGGTCGCCATAACCGACAATCAGTTGATTGGCAGTTACAGCTACCTCCTTTGAACATAGACAGGTATCAACCACCTTACAGCATTATGGTGTCAGGTGATTGACAGATGAATGGTCTCACCCACCTGTCAATGTTGACCCTAGCGGAGAGTGGGGAGATTTGTCCCACCAGGCAGATCCAGTTACCCACTCCAGGTGTAGACAGTACTGAGTTAGGTGGTCCAATATTTGAGTTAGTATAAGGCAGCTTCCTGTGCCTAATCCTGTGCTCGGCTTGGCTCAGCTGCACCCCACCTCATCCCTATAATGTTCCAGTTTGGGACACTACACTAGCAGAAACGCTATCATAGTAGCATATCATCCACCACACTTTCTGCAGCCACAGTGGAGGCCTCTCCAGTGGCCAGCATATGAACATATCCACTATATCCTTCCCTCTCCAGCAGCAACAGTCAGTGGTTAAGGACTACACTCTAGCCAGGTATTAATGGTATCATAACCTGATATTATCTTCTGCCTATGAGAACAGCGCGTTTTCATAGCACAGTGATAATTAGCCATAGTTAATGTATTCCAGGTTCTAATTAAAATTTTCTAAAGCCAGCTGTCATTGCTTTCAATAGAAATGAGAGGCATAATCAGGACTGGTAAAGACTTTCTGGCACTTTTGCATGAATATTTGCAATATACCACAGTTGCATCAACAGAAGCTCTGTGCCCCTCATATAGCAGGCAAATAGTATAATCTATCACTTCTGGGGGGCGCTTTTAGAGCTTTTATTGAAGATACATTTTCTGCATTGGGCAACTTTCCACCATGTGCATCCTGAGAGATAGTCATTTATTTAACCATAGTACAGGTTCAAGAGGAGTCAGAATGCAGAGGCAGATCTAGGGGAGTACAATGGTCACACTGGGCACTGAGCCAAGAGGGTGCCTCAATGATGTAGAAGTGAAGGTGAGAGGCTGGGGGGGGGGGGGCACTGAATTTTGGTGTCACACAGGGCGCCACTGAAGTTTTAAAGCCCAAGTCTGCCACTGTGGAATTATGCATACATTTTGCTCTTTTGGGGGGTGCAAAAGTGTCTAATTGCCTTGCTGAGGAACTTCCTATGAATCATTGGTATTTAGGCTATAGTATCTCTAAATTCGGGATGCAGGTGGCACTGTGGGTTAAACCACAGAGCCTAGGACTTGCCGATCAGAAAGTCAGCGGTTCGAATCCCCACGACGGGGTGAGCTCCTGTTGCTCAGTCCCTGCTCTAGCAGTTCAAAAGCACGTCAAAGTGCAAGTAGATAAATAGGTACCGCTTTGGCGGGAAGGTAAACGGCGTTTCTGTGCGCTGCTCTGGTTCGCCAGAAGCGGCTTAGTCATGCTGGCCACATGACCTGGAAGCTGTACGCCGGCTCCCTTGGCCAATAAAGTGAGATGATCGCCACAACCCCAGAGTCAGCCACGACTGGACCTAACAGTCAGGGGTCTCTTTAGCTTTATCTCTAACAAGGGCGGGGGAGAATTAAGAGAGGCACAAGGGATTCAAAATCCACTTTGAGCCAAGACATGGACTAATTTGTTAGGGGAAAAAGGGGGCAGATTTTTTAATTCAACAATAGCAACTGAGTTTTCTAAAACAGTATTATTCTTTTAAGAACACTCTCCCTTTAATATACACCACATTGTATGCATATTTTGAAGCTCAGTTGCAAAGCACTCTGAGAACTTCATAGACAAAAGTATGGCATATCTCAGTGCCATAATAAATAAATAAATGCCTGTGACAATCCCACGCCTTTACAAAGCCATCATCAAAGTTTACTCCAAATGCTTTATAAAAATGCTAGTCCAGAGACTAATGATTAACAAGAGATGTGCATTGTTATGTGTGAACACACATTCAGTAACAGAATGGATATCCTGTAAGGCTAAATATATTTTTGCCCTTAGGTCGTACATTTTTATAACAAGCCACCTATGTTCCCTTACCTGAGTCATCAGCCAAGGAAATATTAGTAAAGCTGTCATCCTCCTCTTCCAGATAACCTTCCATTTTGTTTCAGTGAGGTTTTTTAAATTTCAGGAGTGCGTTAAAGAGAAAGCAGCATATCCTATTTTCCTCTTGTTAAATCTTTAATGATTCCACCCACCCACCAGAGGCTACTTGATCCTTGCACTAAAAACGAAACACTTCTTGTTCTTACTAACAACAGCACGCTTGTGCACGGAAGGATCGCTGCAACCCTGAGCTGCCTCCCGGAAACGGCTATGGTACAAAAGTTAAATAGTTACAAGTTGCAACGCCTTACACCAATAGGTGCTGAGTAATCACCATTGTTTCAGTTTTGTACTGTATTTTCTGTATGAGGGAATAATGGAAGAACCAGATATACATGGGCCACTTGCTGTTCAGCTCAGGAAACAGGCAGATGTGCCATTCAGAATCTGAAAATTAGAGGCCCCGTCCAAAACACACTTAGAAAGGTGTATAATTTTATTTAGTGACACAACAAATTTAGTGTGATCCTATGCACATTAACTTGGAAATAAATCTAACTGAGAGAAGGCGTGTGATTCGTGTAGTGCTTGATCTGTGATGGCTCAAGTCTGATCTAGACATTTCACTTACCAGAGATAATTCTCTGTTTTCATATAGTATTCATGTCGTATCATGTGCAATTGGCATGTTGGGTTCCTGGCTTTTCACCTTAGGAGTCAGGGCCACCTTAGCCAAGTACCATCTGATGAGCCCTCCCCACATTAGTTCCCTGCCCACCCACCTCACTAGCTACGGGCTTACCTGGAAGCAGTGGTAGGTAGCTGGGAAGTCATTTCAAGTTCCATCACAGTTCCTGGATAGCCAGGACATTTTTCATATTGGGATTAATCTGAATCCAGTGCACACCCCTACCAATTACCCTCTCCAGCTGCATCCTCTCGTGATCACCAAATTGTGCTTGGGCATTAGCATCAATTTTTCAAGGGGTGTATGTATTTGCAATGGGCAGGTATGCCAGAAAAGTTCCAGAGTTGCCCATTGGCTCACATACAATGCATTTAATTTTGTTCTGAACTCCTAACCCTAAGTAAAAAATCATGTAAGATTTAATTAACAGTTGTCGATACCTTTTAAAATAAGTATTCAGCCTCATAAAATAGAGCACAGTCTGCATGTAATTTTGTATGCTTCATTCTGCAGAGCCAACACAAGCACAAAACCTTAATATCCATTGGGCTAAAGCGTCTAAATAATCCTGTTGACATATAAATATATTTGTCTTTGGTTAAACTATATGCCTGTAGAACTACAGGGTATGCACTGTTTGAACTCTATAGATCTTATCTAAAATGCTTAATTAATATTTCTTGCCACTATCAATAGTTTTCTATTATTTGTGCCATCTGGCTTCTCTCTGGTAGGTAATTGACATGAATGAAATGTATTGGCTCCTTATAAACTAGATTAAATTTTGCCGAGTGAACACAGGGCCTCTTAGCCTTCCTCGCTTTATCAGCAATGTGGCAATGGATACTATAAAATAAATGCAAATATATACTTGTACATATAATGGGTTGTATCCAACTAACAGCACTAACGAAACCCAAGATCTCACCAGGATGAGAGAATTCAAATTCAACAGATCTTGATATTGGCTGTCTGAACCTCAGATATCATGGGGTAAGGTCGGCCCTCATCCTGCATCAACCAGGGGTCAGCCAGTGGAATTTAAACTGGTGGAATTTACATCAGCATCATACCTTTCAATGTTTTCAGACCCAAAACCAGGACACGTGTCTTCCAGGACATGTTCCTGGGTGAGTCATGTGACCTGCACCTTGCTCTCACTCCAGAAAAGCACTTTTTTCAGGGCAAGAGAGCAATGTGAGAGATCGCTGCAAGAAAAATGGTCGCTGTGATATTGCGCATAAAAATGGCGATATTCCATTTTTTTCTGGGGCACCTGGCAGGTACACAGAAGAAATCCTAGAAAGGGGGCATTCTGTGTGAGGGGTGGGGGTAGCACAAGGTAAAGGGAGACCTACACCTATTCCAAACCCTGTTCATCTCTGTCATGTGACCTAGAGACCAATCCTCAAAACTCGAGCCCATGTACACCTGCCAGAGCAGCCAGCAGCGTCCCCTCCCATAAGCTCTTGAGCAGAGTTTAGAATAGGGGTAATTTATGGCAGAATACATTACACTGGCTTCCTATAGTTAGGATTGTTCTGTAGATTATACTCAGAGAAGAACCATATAAATCAATTAACATTACTAACTTAAGGTGCAATCTTAATCCTAGGTCTGCTGGGATAAGTGAACTAGTATCCAGTGGACCTCTGGATCAGCCAGCTGGTTCCCAGCTCAGCTGTGATCTGCCAGTATAATTCCCCCATCCCATTTCAGCCAGGACTCAGCTTTCAGTAGGGTGCTTTCAATAAAGCTGTCCTTTGGCACCTCCCCATGTACGCTGCATGTTTTTGGGGTGTCTGCAGGCGTATCTTCGGGTTGCTTGTGGGTTGTGTGAAGTGGGACACAGGGTGTGCTGGTGTACTTCATGTGCACTTGTTTAGCCAATCATCTGTTGTTGCATGTGGCTGTGGGATTGGTGGAGCTTGTGGCGGGCATGCCTGGAGTATGTGGCGCACAGTGTGTGCTGATTGGCTGCCTCTGGGACACCATTTGTGTGCTTTGTCCCCTATTTGTTTGTGCTGGCAATTTCAAGCCACTTCCGATAAGCTGTCTCTGAGAAGTCTCTCCGTTCATACACAACTCAAAAAGGGCACTCAAAAACTCTCCTGTGTGTGTCAACAGGTGGGCTTGTCCCCATAGTTATGCCGGCTGAGCTAGCTCTCTGGATTTTGCTTCTTTTCTCTCTGCTGGGCTGGGGCAAGCTTACCTAGCCTTTACCCTTCCCAGGAGTTCCTGAACAGCATACGTTACACCAGATTACCTTAAGATGGCTTCCATTAGGATTGCTCCCTATCCATTAACTTCAGTGGGTCTCCTCTGAATATGACTTAGTTGGAGACATTATTGTACTTATTCATTGGTTTCTTTCTGATGCGTCATCTCATATTAGGGTAAGCCATCAGCAGTGAGGTAATCTTTCAGCACTTTAATGCTGGAATCCCCATTTCATAATCAATAACGTTCAGTCTTATGTGCTGAACAAAGCAGTGCAGTAGCAATTCTCTTGGCACTTGAGAACTTGACACAATTCCGACTGTTCATTCAATTGTATGATTACTCTCATTTTTTAAATAAAATTGTGTATTAAGGAATTACATAAAATGAAATAGTAAAGTTCACACATGAAAATTAGAGGGTTTGTAGAACCGTGACATAAATTAATTGTCTCTCTGAAAGTGATGAAATCAACTTGTCTATTAGTCATTACACTTCATTTTTGTTCATGTGTGAATGAAACAATTGCATAACCCATCCTCATAGTTCACATGGTAGAGCATGAGACTCTTATTCCCAGGGTTGTGGGTTCAAGCCCCATGTTGCGGGTGTGTGTGCGTGGATCCTGCATTGCAGGGGGTTGGGCTAGATTATCCTCATGCTCCCTTCCAACTCTACAATACTTTGAGTCTATGTTTCTATGATATATAAGTAGGTACCTTGATATGTAAGAAGTATGTTCTCTTGCGGGGGCTTGTATTCTCCCAGTGCTGTGCCATGACTGGCTACTTGAGTTATCTGGAACTGAGGAGCTGGATGGTGGGGGAAGAGGAAGTTATAGGGGCAGTTACCTTCGGGTTTCCAATGACTCCAATAGGAGAATGAGATCCAGTCCCAAGAGGCTTGACAACCATATGTCAGGAGTGCTCTGATGGTGTTTCCTGCTTGGCAGGGGGTTGGACTCGATGGCCCTTGTGGTCTCTTCCAACTCTATGATTCTATGATTCTATGAATTCTTGTGGGTTTAACATACTCAGAGTAGAACCACTGAAATTCAGAAATTTAAGTCCATTGGTTTAATTTGGTCTATGCTAAGAGTATGACATAGTTGGACATCCCCCAGAATGTTTTACTTAACACCACCTGTTTCGTTGGTGCTACAGAGGGTGGGAATGAACACTGAGCTGTCATAGGGTCCCACTTAAGCTCTGCTCCTCCCTTGCCATAGCCCCATCTTGGCCATTTTGTGCCCAGTGAACTGTTGGCTTCATCACAGAGGCAAGGCTATTGCTGCACTGGCACATAGGAGCAATGCTATCATTTTTTGACCTTAGGAGCAATCATATCTCGCTCAGCAGACTTAACTCAAGGATAGGATCACTCTGTAACTCTTCTACTGTGTATCTGTGGGAGATTAATGTCTACCAGCCTCATTAAAGTAGGCATCAAAGTGACATTGAGACTCAAATCAGAGCGGACTTTTTCTTGTTATGTGAGACAAGATATAATGTAGCCTTAAAAAAAAGAAAGAAATGTTTTGCACACTTTTACATCCAAGGAAAAAATATGCTTTATTGCTATCATTATAATTAATTAGTAAGAGTTCAGCTGTGATCTGAATGCACTTCTGTTAGCCTAGTTGGGATTATTTATTGAGGAGTTTTTGCTATGCTGCATGTCAAGTTCTTTTCACGGTAGTCAAGTCACATAAAAATTGTTCTAAGCAGAAAAATTGTCCTGTTAAGCCTTGCAGAATCATGCCCACGACATGCATCGAATATATATGTGTGTGTTTGTTATTCAGCATTTAATTAGTTCAACGCAAGTGACTATATTTACTTTTCTTCTACATAATTGAGTGAAGATTTTCTAAGTTCTTGGTCATGAACAGAATGCAAAATGCAGTGTTTCTGAAGAATGTGTTTTGTTAGAAAAAGAAAAAGGCACCTGGCAGTGGATTTTTCTTATAATTAGCTCTGAAGAAAAGTACAATATCTGCTTAGTGTACAGTGGTACCTCGGGTTAAGAACTTAATTCGTTCCAGAGGTCCGTTCTTAACCTGAAACTGTTCTTAACCTGAGGTACCACATTAGCTAATGGGGCCTCCTGTTGTTGCCGTGCCACCACTGCGCGATTACTGTTCTCATCCTGAAGCAAAGTTCTTAACCCAAGGTACTATTTCTGGGTTAGCGGAATCTGTAACCTGAAGCGTCTCTAACCTGAAGCATCTGTAACCCGAGGTACCACTGTAGACTAATAAGGCAGTGATATTTCAGGTAAAACGCACAGCTTGTTAAAGATGGATGGCGAGTGACAATAACCTACTGTGTGCAGTCTTGCAAAGGCTGAGACACAAAAGCATCAGATGTGCTAGTTGCTGTTTTCACCAATGAAATTGGGAGATGCTAAATGTTGTCAGTCTCCTCACTCCATTTTCCAATTCCTTTATCTATTTATTTAATTTTTGTTGAATTCGTTTAATTATCTGTCATCCCTCATTTACTATGCTGCATTCTAAATTTATTTATTTTTTAAATCAGAATTCAATACATTTCCAGTATTTATAAGTACATTCAGGACATGGGATTACTTTTGAAAATTAAATGCAACATATGGATTATAAATGAGCATGGAGCCCAAGAACTCCAAAACTGAGTTATGCTACCACCAGACTCCTTATCTCTTTGACTTTCAGGGGAGGGCAATTCTCAAGGTTATGAGTAATTAGTGTTAGGAATGGAGATAAGGGAGCACCTGGGAAGCAGAAACAAGGAAAAGGTCAGAAGTCAGAGCTCTGCCCACTGAGGCTCTCATGTAGGAGCACCTACCAGGACTGTGAACTCCCAGACTGTTGCTGAAAGCAAATCCCTAGACTCACATGAGCTCAGAGACACCATGTTCCTTAATTCTGTGTTGTCCACCTCACCCTCCCAACCACTACCTTGATTGTCGAGCATAGGGTCGTAGATCTGTGGAGAGGACTCAGGGGGACAGCCATGTTGAGCTATATTATCTCCTTTAACATGAATAAATCTCTAGTTACTAGGAATGCTGCCCCGGCTTTTTGGAACGGTATCCCTGTTAAGATAGAAAAAGTGCCCACAACCCATATTTTCCAAAACCAATCCTGTTTCAACAAGCTGGATGTTTGTGTTAGGTGTCCATTTTGTATTGCTTTTAAATCTACCTTTAGCTGTTCTATGATATGTTTGTACATTGCCTTGGGACACATTTAAATGGATGTATTATTAATAATGATAATAATGTGGCGTGGGTGTTTGCTCAGCTGTTTCTGTCTTGCTTTTTTCTTGAGCCTTGTGTGTTTACGCTTCTTCGGCAGTCAGCTTTTCCCTGATGCAAAGATGTCTGAAAAGATGTCTGATGATAGCATCCATGTCTGAAGCTAACTCGTGCTTAGAGATTAATTATTCAAAATGACGGATGCTTTAAACTGGTGTGATCAATAGTGTTATCATAATACACAGTAAAGGACGAGTCATCGCTGAGCTAGAATGCGGGAATTGGTTTTTAATTTGTTATCAAGGAAATTAAAACAAGCCAAAAATGAACATAAAACACATCCAGCAGAGCCAGGAGACATCAATCGCTATTGCCTTCAATTTCTCCTGCTTCACCCAGGTGATGTTTAGCTTTCTGCTCTTAATTACAATTTTTCATGTTATAAATGCAGTAGTGACCTGGGTGTGACAGCAACATAAAGAACTCCAAGCTGATCCTCGCAGAAAGGGTATTTTGATCTTATTGCCCCCAGAGAGTTCACAAGGAAACTGCTGCCTTTTCCAATGAAGATTGATAACTACTAATGAAAAGCAGAAGGGGGCACCTTTGTCATTACAGTCCCTGTAAGCAAAGCCAACTAATAGAATAGCGGTTCTGACTGTCACTGGCAGTGGTAGCCTTGGCAGAGCATGGGCAGAGGATGTCCCAAGCTATATTAATTCCTATTGGCAGCAATTTTGAAATGGTATACCTCCACTGACTACTCCCTGAAGAACAGTTCCCTGCAGACTTCAGAAATATTGCTTGCTGTCAAAACAAAGGGACAGAGGAGATGCTGTCATTATGCCTCAAGAAGCATTTCCCATTTACTTTAAGCACTTCTGCTGCTAGGAGAACCAAGCTAGCTATATATCAAAGGATAATGTAGACTTGAGGAGTATGGTCTGGCTGATCAGAAGTCATAGAGCTGGTCTCCAGTTTAAATGGTAAAGAAGAAGAGCTACTGAATGTCAGTCACTGGGGAACAACAATGGAAGAGGGCTATTTCAGGCTTCCCCAGAGCTGACCCTACTATTAGACATGGTGAGGCAGCTGTCTCGGGTGGCAGATGAGGCGAGTGGAGGCAAGGTGTTGGAGGACAGAGCTCTGCTATCCTGTCACCAGGGATGTCTAAATGTCTTCTGTACATGCATTGAGGAAGGGCACCATCTTATCCTTCGCCTTAGGTAGCCCTGGGATTCCCATTGACATCTAGTTGGCCACTGTGGGAAACAGGATGCTAGACTTCATAGGCTTTTAGTCTGATCTGGCAAGGATCTTTTTATGTTCCTTATCTCCTCCCATCCATCCAAGACACAGCAACGCATGTGAGATAGACATTCCATGCAGAGTCCCAAATATGCAATGGACAGAACTGTGGGACCATTCTCTACCTTTTTTTTTTTTTTTTTTTTTTTTTTTGAGGAGGAGGAATTGCACAAGTATAACAGACCTGCAATGGAAACTAAAAACGACCTTGGATATGGTAAAAAGCCTAAACCATTTGACTACTGTACTTCATTTTGTTCTACATCCCATCAATATTAATGTGTGATTTCACCAAAAAAAAAAAAAAAAGTGCTCTATTAATTAGTTTTCTTCACCTTCATTCTTATAAGTGCATTTGTCATTTAGAGAACATTGTTATGCTGTGTCTCATTCACTACGTTTATGTATACCAAATCACTCAGAAATAACGTGTTTTTTGGGGGGGGAGGCAAAATCGTATGACACAGCAGCAGTGAGGTTAATGGAACTCTCTGTTACAATTTCATTATCATCTGTCACTCTAAAAAAAAAATCAAACTTTATCTCAATGTCTTTTTAGTTTTGGCAAATCCCAAGGTAATCATCATTCAATGTTTTATTAATAAGACTGGCAATGGAGGTGATGAGAATTACCCAGCCATGATAGGCAGAGCTTAACATTCCTGCCTACTATAAGACAGTTGCAAAGGGAAGAGGAGAGCTCTGATAAGTGTCTGGACCACCACATTTCAAAGAGGTACCTGAAGCCATACAGTGGTACCTCGGGTTACAAACACCTCAGGTTACAAACGCTTCAGGTTACAGACTCTGCTAACCTCAGGTTAAGAACTTTACCTCAGGATGAGAACAGAAATTGTGTGGCGGTGGCGCAACAGAAGTGGGAGGCCCCATTAGCTAAAGTGGTGCTTCTGGTTAAGAACCGTTTCAGGTTAAGAATGGACCTCCAGAACGAATTAAGTTCATAACCAGAGGTACCACTGTATTTGCAAAGCCACTTACACAACACCTAACAGCACTTCAGTAGATATGGCCAGCTTAATACATTGGAGAGAGGGGGGCTATTGTCCTAGGATGGTGACACCCAGAATGCACCCAAAGCTTGATTTTTTAGAAAGGAAGTTGGGAAGCAAAAAACAAACAAACTTTCCTACAGGCAGTCTCTTAGTTCACAACTGAAGTTTGGAAGGAGCAAATCGAGCCAAAGGCTGAAAAACACTGAAAATGCTGGGGGGGGGGGGGAATATGTGGCCCTCCAGATGGTGTTGGCCTCTGACTCCCATCAGCCCCAGCCAGAGTGGCCAATGGTCAAGGATGATGGGAGGTGTAATCCAACAACATCTAGAGGGCACCAAGTTTGCCCATTGTTGCCGTCAGTAAAATAACTAAGCAGAACATGTGCCTATAATACGTCAGTATACTTATTTTAAGAACAATTTTGATTCTACTTACAAGCTGCCCTGTACTTTGTCATTCTGAAGAGTAGATAGCAGGCTTGAACTTCACATGCTGCACTGTCAGAAAATATACTGCTTTAACCAAATCTGAGCTCTAAAGTTTCTATAGGAGAAGTCACATTTGTACCCCTCTCTTCCCCCAGTGAGCTTTGAGGCATGTATTAACAGCCCCCAATATTAACAGCCCCGTGACACAGGCTAGATTTAGAAATAGTTATTAGTTCAAAGTCACCCAGTGAACTTCATGCATGAGAGGTGATTTGAACCCAGGCCTTATCAGTTCCTGACTAGTATTTAAGTCACTGTAGCAAAGTGGCTCTCCTCCAGCTGTTGTTCAACACAGTTCTAAGAACTCCTACTGTTTTGTGCTTCTTTTAAAATGTGCAACATGTTTTCTTCCCTCTAACCTATTTGCAGATGTCACTTTAAACATTATTTTCCAAGGTTTTATTTTTCCATAGAAAACAGATGTCTGCAATTATCTCTGCTTTGACCTCTGAGACTTATCAAAGTCAAATAGGCAATCATCCAATCAGATGAGCTATCATTACCAGAAGAAAAGTAATTATAATCTGAATATGTTTGAACATGATTATTATAAGTCTAAACTGTTGTACTTCTGATTGGGATTGAACTGAAGAAATTATCATTTTATAATTCAAATGATATAACTTCATTTGTTTTTGTAATTTTGAAGAGTAGAGAGCAGAATGATTTAATAATGTAATCCTTTAACTAGGAACAAAGCATGCAGTGATATCTCTAAAGCCACAGAAAGATGTCTTAATTAAAGAAAAGAGCTAAAATCAGACAAACCGCAAAATGAGTGAATGGGGTTTCTGGAAACAATGGGAACACCAAGTACAGAACATGTCCCCCTTCTTCAGATTATCCAGCGACAGCTGAAGCAGTGACGTAGGCAAAGGTTTGGATAAACAGGAGTTCTAGTTTCATAGGTTCCATGAGTAGCAAAGATGGCCACTGTATAATCTGGTAGTCTATTCTATTTACATGCTTCTGTCAGGGCATCCGAACTAAACACCCAGTGGCATATGAAGGTCAGCCTTCGTCAACCTGGTATCATCAAGGTATTTATTTTTTTTAACTCTAGGCCAGTCTTTACCAATCTGATGCCTCCAAATGTTTTGGACTACAACTCCCATCAGCCCCAGTTGGCACACTCATGCTGATTGGAGTTGTAGTCTAAAATATCTGGCAGGCACGTGTTTGGCAAAGACTGCTCTACAGCATGGAGCTTGCGGGCTGAAAGCAGTGGGGCGGGGGGCGGAATTCAGTTTAGGAGTAAGCATCTTAGAGGCCACCAAGATCCACTTGTGTGAGATCACATTAATCACCTCGTCATCCCAGTAATGGTTGGATATGTTTCTAGAGCCTCATCATTTAGGAAGGGAATGTAAGGAGTCTTTTTCAGCTGAAGGGCTGCTGTTCGTTTGCATAACCTTCCAGGGGCCACATGCCGGTAGTGAGTGAGGCCAGAGACAAAATGAATGGAACAATATAAATGTTACCTCTGTGCGGTGGGTTACTTTTACACATACTCCTACAGTGCTCTCTATTCTCCTTCCAAGGAAGTGAGAAGCATGATCAAGGACAAATTCCAGCCAGCCAGAAAGACTGGATGAGGAAGGGCTCAGAAGGGTGCATGGCCTATGGAGGGTCCCAAGAGTAAGATAAAGAGACCTGGAGGTATTTGGCCCTTGGGCCTGGGGTATTAATGTGCATTTTCAGATGTTCCATCACTGTCACCGCCAATTCTCCTCAACTCCCTCACCAAAGCATCTTAACATAGGTTGCAATGCAGGCAAAGTAACAGTATTTTTAGGTCTAAATGATTTCAGTGGGAGAATTAAGCATATCCTTAAATATTTTCCATTGAATTTGGTGTTGTTGAGAAGTGCCCTTTTGTATAGGTCTGTATCAGACCATCAGCATAGTGGAACCACAATTAAGTCAACCTTATGATCATATTATTCAGAACTTTATTCCAGAGATCAATCTATTGCCCATGCTCTTAATGATAGTTGTGAGCTTCAGATTTTACATACTCAAGCCTACTCCAGGGACCATATGGAACAGATTTTGCAGCAGCATCCTTTTGACCACAGTGCTAAGAGGGCAGGGAATACAAAGGTGGCTCTACTGTCATATCCAATACAGGCTTGAGCTGACAAGGCAGAGGGAAGATGGCAGGGAAAGTAGTGAATAGCACCAGCATTTTTTCTCTGCACTAAAGGCAGTGCTGTATCCCTGACCCCATCCCCACCCCCGCTGCCTGCATATCAGGGATATTCCAGGTATCCACCCTGAAGTCTCAGGTTTCATGTTTATTTTTTATTTTAAAGTAAGTTTTTCTTCTTTTTAAAAACTTGTGCTGATAAAAGCAAAAAGATGCAAATAGGATTCTGCCCAGTAGTCGACTAAGAAGCATCTCATCTTGCCTTCCAGAGTTCTGGGTACAGAGACACCAGAACAAATGGCAAGCACTAAACTATCCTTTTCATGTTTATCAAAATGTAATTTGGTACGGTTAATATTTAGTGCAATTAAACGACTTTGAACATATTGACAGAGGCATACCTTGGGCTACCTTGTGCACTAGGCAAGGAGCTGTATCGGTGCTCCCACACACATGAGGAGCTGTATCAGTGCCCCACCCCATCACTTGCTCCCTTGACAATGAGATATATTGGTGCATCCCCCCCCCCCCCCAAAGCAGCAAAGTGGCCCAGGGAGCATGTGAATGGGCAGGCAGTCTCCTAGCCACTTCAAACCAGAGTGGAGAGGTGTAGTTTTTGCATACCCACCCAGGCCTATGCCATTGGTGGGGACCAACCTGGGCAACCCCTACATACAAATATTGGTCAGGTCATGGAACACAGACATCATTGGCTCCTGACAGAACCATCAGTGGTTCTGATTGGCTCTGGTTGAGGTGCCGCCCCCACCTTCTGTAGGGCTCTGTATGACCAGAAGTGAGAAAGTTCAGGCCACAGAGTTTGTGCTGTTAGCTGCCTCAGAGGGCTCCATCACTCTATATTAAGCAGTATCTCATTTGTTTGTTTTAGTATTTTAAAACTGCAGACTGCCTTGAGTGCCTTGGCAGAAAGGCGGTATATAAATGCAGCAAGTAAACAAACAAACAAAGCCATGAAAGGTCACAATTCTTAAAGTTCTGACCATTCTTCATTCATGTCACACACACCAGACTCTTCCTGCCCTTAAGGCCCCTCCCCAGGTTTGACTAAAGGGATCCACCAAGTTATTGTGCTTACATGACAGTAGTGTGGACAATAGCATGTGCTAGTGTAGCAGAGTAATTAGAATGCAATTGGGGAGCACTTCAGAGTAGATGAGCAGATAAGTCCTCCATTTCCTAATGCCTGCTAATTTGGTGGAGCTGCTTGCAAGTTTTCAAGCCAGAATGAAGACTCATCATCTTTGACAACTGATAACTCACCAATAATGATTTAATATGTAGTAAATAAAAATTTTATTTGTAGATTCAGGTAGGTAGCCGTGTTGGTCTGATGCAGTCGAAATAAATTTAAAAAAATTGTCCAGTAGCACCTTAGAGACCAACTACTGTGTATCTGAAGAAGTGTGCATGCACACGAAAGCTTATACCCAGAACAAACTTAGTTGGTCTCTAAGGTGCTACTGGACAATTTTTGAATTTTATTTGTTTGAATTTTTGAATTTTATCTGTAGCGATGGACTAACCACAACAACTTCTTGTTCAATGTGAAAGGTCAAAAAATGAGTCAGGTAACCCACTTTTCAAAGCATGCTCATAAATCTCTTCCATTCCAACATATCTCATCATTTTCTGCTTAAGAAATTCAGCTTTATGATTTAATTAACCTTTGGTTATTAAAGAGAACCAGTATAGGATGTTTCTTGTGGGCTGTGTGAAAAAATAAATTTAATATCACCAAGAGGTCAAGATTCAGACCACACTTTGGTCAGAAAAACAGCAATAGTGCTTCATTATTCACCTCAATTTGAAATTACTATGGCTTCATTTTCACTGGGATGGTAAACTTATGTCTGGGCTGTGCCACTGTAGATTGCAAGAAGCGGCTTGTATCATTTATTACTCCGAACATGCAAACAAACAAATCCCTCCATATAGAAAGCTAGATTCTAGGCCAGCCTTTCCCTGACATACTAATTTATTTTTATTGATTGATTTATTATTTAATTTCTATACTGCTTAATATATTTAAAATATCTAAGTGGTGTAAAAAAAAAAAAAAAAGGAAGCAACAACAGACAACTGTTGTATTTTTGTATGAAGGAAGTAATGTGAGCCGCCTCCTGCTATGGTATTGTCCAGACACAAGTTTGTTACCTCAGTGAGAAACAAACTTATTTCTTGTTAGTGTAAATAATTCACTCAATTGTTTGGAGTCAATATAATTCACATCCTTGTATTTTCTGAGCTACAACAACATAAACATACTAATTCTAAGCCAGGGATTGCCAGTGTGGTGCTATCTGGGCATTGTTGAGCTCCAGTTCCCAACTGTAGAGTCAGAAGGGACCACGAGGGTCATCTAGTCCAACCCCTTGCAATGCAGGAATTTTTTTGCCCAGTATGAGAATTGAACCCACAACCCTGAGATTAAGAATCTCACGCTCTGCCAACTGAGCTATGCCATACACATTGGCTACCCTTGATCTAAGCTCTTTGGCGTGTATCACATTAAGTCACACTCTGATTAGACTCATTGAGATCTATGAGCATAAGTTGGCCATTGCTAACTTGTCCATACATTTCTGTAGATCTACTCTATGAATTAATGGGATACAGCCCCATGATTCTGGTTGCATTTCCCTTATGTATTTATTCATTAAAATGGTATGTTCTTCTTTTTGAACATACCTTCAAAGTAGCTGCTGAGTTGTGACATAATAACATTACAATCAATATAAAACAATCCTGCTTGAATCAGGTTTCTCACAAGCATCTGGTTGGCCAGCTCCTGAGAACAGGATGCTGGACTAGACGAGCCAGTGGCTTGATCCAGCAGGCTCTGCTCATGTTCATCAGTCAAATGCCACTTGTACTCTGAGTTTACTATCTGAAACTGCTTTAGTTCAAGAGCTCCAGGACACTACAAATTTAGAGCATTTAGAGCATTAGAGCATTTCAGTTTCCCTTAGCAACAAGAAGAAATAAACAATGCAAAGCAATGTAGGATCCCAGTTTGGGAAAGACCAGCTGGGAGATATGGAAACTTCCTGCAGCCATAACTGCTATGGAAATACTTTTAAGTTGAGCAGGAACCTTGGCAAATTAAGGGATTGTCTAGGCTAGGGTATGATCACGTTTATCCTGTTTGGGTTTGCTTTTTCTCCAAAGGGAGTAATTTAGGTTTCTGTAATTTGGGGGCATTGCATTTCTTTCTCTGTAACATTTACATGTCTTATACTCTTCCTTTTATCTTTGCAAACTTATTATTTCATAAAAATTGTGATCTCAGATTATTTTAACACTCATGCTTATAGCTTTAACCTCCCACTACTTAAGGAGGTTTCAGAAAGGCCCTAGCCAACTTCTAGAGGCTGTTTGATCTAGTATATAAAATTTAAATCTGGTTAGCTTGTGCAGTTTTCTGATTTTGTGCAACTCTGAAGAATCAAAAGGGAAAAAATGTATATAAGCATAGTTCCTCTGCTCAGGAGCACACCACAATTAGCGACGAGCATAGCCAGAAAACAGATGAAAGCACTGAGGAAGTAGTGGGCATGGAATGGAGAGTTGCAGAAAGTGACAAGTTATTCACCCACCCCAAAACACTGAGACAAATTTTCTGTGACTCCAACTGGAGCAATTTGGAGACTGATTGTCCACAAGCTTATTCAGGCCTGAATTTTACAGGAGATAAGCATCAAGCTTGGTATTGTCCAGGGGTGCCAACCTGAATAAAATATTGGGGGAGCCTAGGAAAGCCCCGCCCAAATAGTCACATGACACAGTACACACACCATTTGAATGGCAATGCCCATCAACTTGGGGGGGGGTCGGTCCCCTCAAATATTTTCTTGGGGGAGTAAAAGACCCCTTGGCCCCCTAGGAGTTGGCTCCTATGGTGTTTTCTGAGGGTAACTGAGGGCGAAAACACAGTAAACTCTGGTGTGGACAAGATGTAAGCCCAGTGAGTAAAACCAGCCTCCCCACTTGTATGTCATCACATTGCATTCCATATTATTTTCCACATCAGAAAGGGATGGCACTGTAATGATGAAAGATATATCTCTGTGTTTTAAAGATGAACACAGTGTGAGTAGAAATTATATTTTATTCATTGGGGTGGGGTGTGGAATCAGGAATGTTTTAAGAAGAAGAATTCTGGAAAAGAAAACTGAGGCGAGTTTGACATACTTTTGCTTTTACTCGGAATTCCGAAGTGAGCTTTTGTACACCTTTCAGATGCCTAGGGGAAAAGCGGGGGTCTTTTGTCCCCTGGAGACCACGATCCACTTAAAATTCACCCAACACGACTAGCTCCTGTAGCCTTGCAGTAATTGTGTTTGGCCAGTAGATGGAGCAGCTGCAGCAGGTAGCAGCAAATCTGTAGGGACACTCCTAAAGCATTCAAAACAACGGAGCAGCCCAGCTCCCTTGACTCCCCCTTTGCTTGTCAGCAGCTGGACGCCTGACAGGGACTGGGGAAAAGAGCAGCATGGGAAGAAGGAAGAGGAATGGCGCTGAGCCAGCGTTCAACACAAAGAACCAGCAGCAGGTTGAGACTTTTTCCTGCACAGTGTGTTTCCTGCTGCTGACAGCCCCAACTCAAGGTGGAGAATGGGGGCCCCTCTGCCTCTTTCAGGGCACAGCTTCAGGATCCTAAAACCTACAGCAGTCAGGATGGTGCCAAAAGGGTGTAAACAAATACGGGTGCATGCTGGTAAGAACAAAGAAAGGCAGAAATTCCAGGGGACCTCCTCAGTCCTTCACTTTTGAGATGGAGGACATAATTCATGCCTAGGACTAGACTTGGATTTGCTTTTTAATGCCCAGGTTCATGGCCCATAGCTCAGTGGTAGAGAGCATCTGCTTTGCATGCCAAAGATCCTGGGATCAATCCCCAGCAGGGCTGGGAGATAACCCAGTCTGGTACATTGGAGAGCCACTGCCAGTCAGTGTTAGACAACCCTGATAATGTAGCTTCCTGTCTTCCTAAGAATGTTTTTAAATGTGTACAGAGTGCCTTCATGCAGGAGCAGACAGTGACTACAGACATCTCCATCACTTACAGAATGAAGGAGAATGGCCTTTTGGAGGGGCACCCCTAGCTGAGCTTTTTTTAGATAACCCCCAAATTGTTGAGCTTTTTCTTCTTCCAGAAACTACTTGCCTAAGATCCAGGAGAAAGTGCCACCTTTCAGAAATCCCTCCTGAACGTCAATTCCACCTTTGAAATCCCGGTAATGTAATGCAGCCTTACTTGAACCTGACATCTTTGAAATTAAGCGCTGTCTGTCTCCACGTTAAATCTATCTTTCCCCTGCCTTTTCAGAATAGACTGAGTATTCAGCAAAGTAACTTTGTGAGAATAGGATATGGAGAAACATGGGGAAGGGCTGTAGGTCAGTGGTGGGGAACTCTGCCTTGCATGCAGAAGGCCCCAAATTGAACCCCAGGCATCTTCAGGTAGGAGATGTCAGGAGAGCTGCTGCCAGTCAGTGTAGAGAACACAGAGCTGAATGGGCCAGTAAAAGTAAAGGGACCCCTGACCATTAGGTCCAGTCGTGACTGACTCTGGGGTTGCGGCGCTCATCTCGCTTTATTGGCTGAGGGAGCCGGCGTACAGCTTCCGGGTCATGTGGCCAGCATGACTAAGCCGCTTCTGACGAACCAGAGCAGCGCACGGAAACGCCGTTTAACTTCCCGCCGGAGCGGTACCTATTTATCTACTTGCACTTTGAGGTGCTTTTGAACTGCTAGTTTGGCAGGAGCAGGGACCGTGCAATGGGAGCTCACCCCGTCGCAGGGATTCGAACTGCCGACCTTATGATAGGCAAGCCCTAGGCTCTGTGGTTTAACCCACAGTGCCATCTGCGTCCCTTGAATGGCCCAGTAGGACTGGCTTCATGTAAGTCAACTTCCCATTTTCCTATGTGCCAACATACTTAGAGTTGCCAACTATATTTCCATTCCGTGTTTTTTTTTTAAAGGTTGTGTATGACAGAACTCGGAAACACAGCTTCATCTGCCAAACTTCAGCTGGTCAACAGCACAGTGCAAGCTGCCTGCCAGACAAAAGTAATAGCAACCTCAAGTGCAGTGACACAAAGGTGCTTTGCAAAATGTTTTTAAATTGCCTATATTGTACTGCAACCAGGAAACACTAAACAGAAATCTAAGTGCCCAGTACCTGGGAATGGGGCTACAGCCCAGTAGGAGAGCATCTGCTTAGCATGAAGAAAGCCTCAATCTCCAGCTTCTCAAGTTAGCGCTGGGCATGTCCTCTGTCTGAAACCCCCAGGAACCATACTGCCAGTCAGTGTAGGCAATACTGAGCTCAATGGGTTAATGAATCCTGTTCCTAACACACAGAGGAGGAATTATGTGCAGCAACTGTCACAGCACAATCCTAACCATGCTACTCAGAAGTCAGACCTACTGTATTCAGAGAGCCTTACTTCCAGGTAAGTGGGGATGGGATTACAACCTAACATCTGTTCTTAGATGATTCATTTATAGCAACACATTGCAAATACTCTTCCAGTCTAGTTCACATGGGATGGGAGACGTTAAAAGAAGAATCAAGTTAGGAAACTTTGCTATGAGCAGAAAAAGTCACAGGCCATAGCTGGGTGGAAGAGAACCATTATAAAATGTGAGACTCTGAATTAAGATTCCATCTCACATTTGACAGAACACAAATTCAATCTTACTCCTTTTTACAATGAATGTAATATTGCATCAGAATAAATACAGTGGCTTATGAGTCTCTTACAAAGTGCGCTATTGCTACCAGGTACACTTCCAAAATTAAAAAAGGGGGCGGGGACTTACTTTGTCTGACCTAGTTCAGTCCCCATCATCCCCATCCATTTATAATCCTTGGACTCCCAGTATCTTCAACATGGTACCTATTTTACAGTGTATAAAATTTACACCATCAAGCAAAATCCCAGTCTATATCTACAGGACTCTGAATCTCCTTTTAAATAAGACATTAGTAAGCATCACATCAGAAAGCCTTCCATTAATTCTGCTTTGGATCTCCTGTCTTACAGAGCCAGTGATTGAATTCTCTACCCCCGCAGGAAAAATTAAAATATGGCAGATAATATTGTCTTCTCTCAGTGATTCTGTTTTCTGCTGAGACTATCATAAGGAGTGCTACAACACAGAGGAAAATAACACAACACTTCATATAATGTCTAGTTGCCCAAAGTCCATTGCAGCCAAGAAACGGTTCATGACCTCAGGGCATTTTTTGTCAACAATTGTCATGGCCGTTACAGGTGTGACATGGGAGGGGGGTATTTTTTTTATTTTATTTTTTGCTTCTGCTCACCTCTAGAGGCTGGGAAGAAGTTAGGCAATTCTGTCCATGGTGAGGTTAATGGGTCCTACTGTCAAATTAGCACCAATTGTGGCTGTTCATAATGCTTGCAAAACCTGCAATGTGCAGCTTGCGCCAAGTAATGGTGGAACTGGTGGCCCTGTAGATGCAGTTTGTCTACCACTCTCATCATCCCTGTTCATTGGCCATGCAGGCTGGGGCTGATGGGAGTTGGGAGTCCAGGGCCGCGGGTTCCCTATAGCCACACTAACTCCTATTATCTATGGGTGCATGCATTTGCTGTCCCATAGGTCAATTACTAGGGCCAGAGGAAGGAAACCACAAACAGGAAAAGTTAAACAGCATCCCACTGGCCCTAAAACAGAACCCCCAGCACAAGGGATCAATTCTCCAATTTCCTTGCCCTAGTTAATCTTGTTAAGTGTTGCAGTGCAAGAGAATGATCCTGGCATGCTGGGGGAGAAGGGGTTTTGCTCCTTGCTCTGAAAATTCTCCACCTCTGCTATAGAAATGCACTCACTCTATCATAGGCCTGCTGTAAGAATTTCCGTGCCGAGTCAGGCTCCTAGTCCATCTCGCTCAGTCTTCTGCGCCTGCCCATAAAGAGCCAGGCAGGCAAGCCAACAAGCCGGAAGGGCATCGTCATAATATCTTCCACCTGCTGCTTATTCCCCAGTGCCTGGTAGTCCAAAGTATAATGCCACTGAGCAGGAAGCTTGCAGAAACAGTGCCAACAGCAAGGAGGCTGAGTGCTTATGTTGGTTACAGCAGAGTCACCCTGACTTGGCAGCAAGTGCCGCAGAAGGAGCTTGTGCTGCCTGTGTTTTAAGCAAGCCAGGCAAAGCCAGGAGACCAAAGGCAGATTCCGGAGTGGTGGCAGAACCGCCTTGTCCACTTAACACCTCTGTTGGTACAGCAAACACTGGGAGTCACTGCTCTTGTTTACTGAAATATTGAGAGGGCTTCCTGCAGCTTATCCACTGTAGCAAAGCCCGGAATGGGGAGGAGGGACGGGTGGGGGGTGGCTTTCAGTCTCTGGGCATGAAGATTCTGTTTGGATTGCTCTCAGACAACCCTTAACAGCTGGTTATAATTATGTGCTGCAGCTTCAGAGGAAGTCGCTGGCTGTGGGGAGTGTGCAGCGCTTGGCTGCAGATCAGCTGCTCTTAAGGGTACAGCTGAGAGATGGAGACTCGGAACAGTGGCACTGAGTGGAGGGGAGGGGGGAAGCCTAATTATCTGCCACTTGAGAGCAGGGCTCCCTTGTCGAGTCATTACATGTTGGTGAGAGTCCCTCAGCATACATATATCCTAAACGATGTTCGAATGAAGGAAGGGCCGGGTTTGGCTGCCAGGAATCTGTACCATAGAGGATTGAAACTTTTATAAAGAACAGAATCATCTGCTTCTATCTGAGAGTTTTGTTTTATTTTTCTAGCCTGTGATTTGATTTAAAGCTTTTGGAAGAAGGGAGAAAATACCCTAGTAGGGAGATGATGTTGGAATAGTGACTTCTGGCCTTAATGTTTCAAACTGCACATCTATGAACAGAGCTCATGAAAATGCAGCTCTTTTGATTCTCACCAAGGTTCCTAAATACTTTCCTGCACTTAATTTTTCCTTAGGTTTATCTCCCCACCGCCCACTCCCTCACTATCCCACTCTGTGTTTCACACTGAATTGTTGGAAGGTGCAATCCTATACCTTTATGCCTGGGAATAAATTCTACTGAACATAATGGGGCTTACTTCTGAGTAAATGTGTGTAGGATTGCACAATAAATCTCTGAAGCAAGATTTTAAATAGTTTGGCCCACTTGTCCAAGATCATTTTAAAACCAGGCATTATTGGTAACTCTTAAAATTCTATTGACACTCTGTTTTATATTGCAAATTGGATGGAAGATAAGAGTGTTATACACAGCTCTAGTTTCGAATGACACAATCCTATATGTGTCTACTGAAAAGAAAGCTTTGTTGAATTCTACAGGACTTACTCCCAGGTAAGTGTGCACAGAACTTCACACTAATTGCACAAGCCTAACTATGTCTACACAGAAAGGGGTGTACTCCTGGGTAAGTGAGGTTAGGACTGCAGCCTAAATCTCTACAAATCAGTATATCCAGTAGAAGTGATTAGTGAATCATTTATGTAGTTCCTAGGGTTGATCATGCAACAAGAATTCTGTTAATAAAGAATGTAACTAAACTGTACTACAGAGGCATACTGTTTCTTAAATTGCTTTCTAAAAGTTTTATTGTAATAACAATGAAATATGTTTTTGATTATGCAATAAATTAATAATGCTGTATGTTAACATTCCAGGTAACATTGAACATTTTTAAACAGTTGCTTATAAAATAAAATGTAATATACATTTTCCTGTGGAATTAAATGGTATTTAATGAGTTTTATTCATGGAAGACAACAGTTGTGCTTGCACATCATTGTAAACAATAGTTATTTATTTTCTGTGAATATGCAGGTGGCATCCACTTTGCTCCTTCCCAGCTTGACCAGGAGCAACAAACCACAATACCTGGCTTAGTTACAACGTACATGGAATTTGGAGCCCAGCTGTTTTCATATCATTGTCTGCTTCACTAAGTTATTTGCTTTTTAGCTATGTAGTTTGAGATGTTTTAATCACAGATTTGTAATGGGTGTATTTTACTGTGTTCTGAACTGCCAATAATAATTATGTAATTTAAGTGTTACTTGTGAATCAGGGATCATGGTTTGTTTCTCTCAAACAAACCATGATCGGTAAGCCCAATAACAAACCTTGTTTCCACAGTGGCCTGGTTTGCATAGCACAGCAAGTAAAAATATGGCTTCCCAGGACTGTGCAAAGGATGGACTCCTGGAGAGTATCTTCTAGTCACTTTGCTCCTCCCCAGTCCTTTTTGCTCCCACATTGTACTGAACTAAGTCAAATTCTTGCTGTGTTATCCAAACCGAGTGCCAGTGTGGTGTAGTGGTTAAGAGCGGTAGACTCGTAATCTGGGGGACCGGGTTCACGTCTCTGCTCCTCCACATGCAGCTGCTGGGTGACCTTGGGCTAGTCACACTTCTCTGAAGTCTCTCAGCCTCATTCACCTCAGAGTGTTTGTTGTGGGGGTGGAAGGGAAAGGAGACTGCTAGCATCTTTGAGACTTCTTCGGGTAGTGATAAAGCGGGATATCACATTCAAACTCTTCTTCTTCATGGTTAAGCACTGTCCTCACTGGCCATGTGATCATCTCATGCATGGTAAGTCATGTTATATGCTTTATGATTTACCATTATGAGCAAATCTGGCCATATTCTCCATTGCAACCACTTACAAATCCAGTTATGATTGAATTTATTTAATAACCTAGTAATCTCTGTTAACAAAGTGTTCAACTTAGTTGGTCTCTAAGGTGCTACTGGAAGAATTTTTTTATTTTGTTTCAAAATGTAAGTTTGCAGGAGCAAATGAGATTGCTACATGCATAACTGGGAAAAACAAAACACAGTGACTAGTGATTTCTCTTTAAAAGCTCTCCTGAGCCTGAAATAAATCTTACTTCCTCATTGGCAAAGTACAGCATAGCTAAAAGCTCAGCTGGGTGCATGGCCAACCCAAGGCATTGCATGCTGCCTGTTAAGTACACAAGTTTGCAAGGAAAGCTAGCTTTTGTCCTGCTATTCTTCTTGGTGTCCTTCAACACAATTCTTTTCAGCATCTCCCAAAGCCTCACTGCTAGAGTATGTGTAGTGGTCAATAAATGTATTGTGGATGCCTCTGAAAAGGTTTACTCAACAAACAGTAGCAGAACTGTTATATTGCACCAACAATTCACATAGAGTTGTTTTGAAGTTGGTTCTAGGTGGAACAGCTGGAGGCATCTTCTAATCTTCAACACAAAAGATTAAAGCAGCTACAAGGCTATAAACAAGCAGCTGAGAGCCTTTGTTATAATGGCTAAGAGCATATGAACTAGCTGCGCATGTTATAATGTTATAATGTTATAATGTTATAATGGCTAAGAGCCTATGAACTAGCTGCGCATCCTTTACCAGCATTGAAGTAAGGCATCACCTTTGTGGAATTTCGCTAGGTAAGTGTTGACTATCTTACAGATTCCTCCACAAATGGAAAAGATAAGAGCTTGGCAGACTCTGGGTCACTGTTATTTCTCACATTTACAATCCACCCTTTCCTCTCCAAAGGGTCCCATGATGGCATTACAGGAGGATTACTCCTCACAACTATCCTTTCAGGGAGATTAGATTGGCAGTATGTGACTGAGTAAAGTGCAGGGAATTTGAACTCAGGTCTCACCAGTTCAAGTCCTTCACTCTCACCACCATGTTCATTGTTTATTAGAGTAGCACAGTAGAGCCAAAATGTACTTTTTTAAAAAAGCAAGTTTCAGCATTTACAAAGCTATGATTGGTTCCCACTCTTTCTGCTTTTAGAAAAACTATCAAGGCACATCTTATTTTTAGTTTGTCCATTTAAAATTGCTTTTAGTAGTACTGTTGCTTATAATGTTTTTAACGGTGGTTATTGTTGGTTTTAAGATTGATTCTGCATTACTCCCCATGTGTCCATTTGAAAACAGATGTAGGCAGTCCCAGCAGTTGGGGGGGGGGGCTGCATCCACAACTTCCCAATTATGTTGTGTGTGGACATATACCAAGATAATAATCACACCTTCCTCTTTCACCTGGGACATGTGCAGGAAAGAAAAGGCTTGTATTACCTAATCAAAGGGAGTTTTCAAATGTGCATCAAGCAACCACACCCTCCCTTGTGGATGCAAGATCTAGAGTAAATCCAGATTAAAAGCATGTAGATGACAAGCACAAACTATTCCAGATTTAGAAAAGCTACACTTTTGTCCAAATGGGTCAGTATGTACACAGTCTCAGTCTTTAAGTTGCCACAAGGCTCTGTTTTCTCTGGAAAAATGCCTCTCCTTAAACACAGACAATAAGTATTATGTTCACAAGTGTAGATTTAACAAAAAGACTGAATCAGATTGAGCGTTGTTTAGTAATAAACACACATACATAACTGATTAAGAGGTATGTGTTTTTTAATTCTGTTTTGTGGGGTTCTGTTTTTTAACAGTTATTGGGTGAAAACAAATTCAGTACCCCCCTACCCAATTCTCAACCGAAATATTACTATCATTTGCTATGATAACTGTCAGACAATAATTCTGTGTTGCCATGTGCCTAAGTATACAGGCATTTATTTACTTAAGCTTCCAACTTTAGGAAATTCTAATAAATGTAAAATTACCTTGTTGCATTTGTTTTATTGTTACATGCTATGGGCAAGAAAAGGCTGTGCAAACAAAATTAAGTTAAAACAGAATTTCAGTCAATAAAAACCACATAAACCCTCCCTTCACAGCTCATACTGTTAAACTGGAGGCAAGGCTTCTAAAGAATTCGGTGGTTCTCCCCATCCCATCCCACCCCCTTCCCCAACTAAATAAGTTTGACAGAATTTCAACAGATGTCTTTCATAGACATTACAATAGACCACTTTTCTACTACTAGGTGATCTTCTATCACTTTCTCCCCACATCTACAAACACCCAGGTCATGCCCCTCACTGTCCCTGAATTGTGATAATATATCTTCCTTGCTTGGAAGGGGAGAGGCGTTTGTTCATCTGAGTTTGCATAGCTCGAAGGTATCCTATTGTACAAAAGAAAGAATCACACCTGCTGCTCCACCCACTTTATCCTTTGACCACACCCACCACTGGAATTCAGGTGCTGAGAGGTTGTGCATGTGGGATTTCATCAGCAGATTGATAACTAAAGCAGGGGTGAGGAAGCTTTGGCCCTCTGTATATCACAGAACTACAGCTCTCAAGTATGGTCAATGGCTAGGGTTGCTGGGAGTTGTAGTTCAGTAACATGTGGAGCGCCAAAGATTCCCCCCCCCTAGACTAAAGCTTTAGGTTGCAGTACTGCTCCTTTCACATATGTGCACACATGTAGGGAGCAGATTGTGGCGGATTTTTTCTGAGGAGCAATGCTTACTTTGGTTAAAAATAAAAAAAGTGATGTTGGTACTCATCTCTTGATAAAAGTGCTGTAGGTGCCAGCACAAAATAACTGTTGTAGGTAGCAAAAAATAGGTGGCTGTACTCCTAAGTAGCCTGTGGGTAACTGTAATTCTAGTGGCCAAGCAAAGCCATCCTGTTCCAATCCATGCTATGTTGTGGTGAGACACTACCATGCCATGCGCCCTATAGCAGGGGTTGTAAAGAAGAAGCAGCAAAGATCACCAGTGTGGAAGCAATGATTCTTCAACATCAACTTCGTTGGACTTGTCATGCTGTTCGGATGCCTGATTATTGTCTTCCAAAGCAATTAATCTATTCTAAACTTTAAAATGGAAAGTGTAATGCTGGTAGTCAACAAGAGGGTTAAAGACTCTCTCAAGGCAAATCTAAAAAAATGTAGTATAAATAGAGACAACTGGGAAACACTGACCTGTGAGTCTCCAGTTGGAGAACAGCCTTTACCAAAGGTGTGGACTTTGAAGACACTCAAACTCAGGACGAAAGCGGGAACATGCTAAGAGGAAGGCACGCTTGGCAATCCCTCAGCATGATCAACTCCCGCCCGGAAACCTATGTTCCCCACTAAGGATGTGTGGATCCAGAATTGGCCTCCACAGTCACTTATGGACTCACTGTTAAAACCGTGTTTATGGAAGACAATCTTACTCAGCTACGAGTGATCTCCAAAGAAAGAAGAAGACAGCAAGGGTTGCTAACCTGACAGCTGTGAACACTCATGTACCTGGAGAGGCCCCCCCCCTGGTGCCTGCAGGGTTTCCTCCCCTGGCCCTGAAATTCAACTTGAAGGAAGCATTATATTGTAGTCAATATAAGAGATTAGTCTGCACACCAGAACCTTGAGAGGAAGGCCAGTAGCTCAGTGTGATGGAGCGTCCATTCTTCATGCAGAAGATCTCAGTTTCAATCCACATCATCTCCAGGTGGGGCTAGGAGAGACCCCTGCCTGAAATCCTGGCGAGCTGCTGCCAGTCACTGTCAACAACACTGAGCTAGATGGACCAAGGTCTGATTTAGGATAAAGCAGTTTCCTATGTTCCTGCATTTGTAAGTGGACTGCCATGTGTTTGTGGCAGAAAGGACTTCACTAACTTGCCTGACTGCAATAGAGTGGACCTAGTACTGTGCAGCAGTAGCATGTGTGGGGAGTGGGGGAAAGAGCTCTGATTGGCTCCTGTGAGAAGCCAGTTGACAACATGCTCTGGAAGCACATCTATTCATGTGAGGCAGCAGGGCTAGGACAGAATAGTGTTCTTTTTAACACCTTAAATTAAAATCACGGCAAGAAAGGTCTTCTGAGCCTCTCCCCTTTACTGCTAAATAGCTACCAGCAGCATCCCACATTTGAGCTTGCAAGATGGAAAGCTCCAGCATCTCTGTCTGTCTGTCTGAAAGCAAACCCTCCAAACACCTTTTGTGTAACAGCATGGGGAAAAAATCAGTAACTGGCAGCGGGAGGACATTAAATATATAATACCAAACTTCTACATGTAGTATGAAATACCTGTTGTTACCTTATTAGGTAGTCCTGCCAAACAGTCATTTTCTTTCTGTCTTAATTGACTTAAAATATGGAGATTCTGCGCTCCCCTGGTGTTTTGCTAAGGCTTTTGAAAGCATAACTGAAGAGCTGCAGACTCATACACATTCTAATGGTCTGCTCATTTAATAACAGCATTGTGCGCAAGAAGACTCAAGGAAAATAATTAACTCTGACAGTTCAATTTTTATTTTTTTGTTATTCAAGGATGATGCACTCTATCTTTCTTGGCTTTTGCTTTACCATTCTCTTACTCACGGGGCATAGATGTATTGACAAGCATGTGCCTACTTAGCGAATGCTTTGGCTTCTGCTGCTGTATCCTGAGACAGAACAAGCCCCCTAGGAAAATATGTTGTAGAAGTATTGGCAGCAGAGGTTGGTTCACACATGCATGAATCAAGGTGTCATGTGGTAACAATAGAGATGGGGAAAGTCTAGAGTGACACGCAGCATGAACTTCTGGTAAAACATTACATCTGCCTTTGCATTAGAAGTTGTTATGGGAAAGATGGTGTGACTCTAGTCTTTGCATACCCATTTGGTGGTTACTTGCGTATGCAAATGAGACATCAACAGATCATACACACCGCAGAGGGGATTGCCATGACATTTTATATTACCTCAAGCACTAGCATGTTCTATATTGTCTCAAGCACAATGTTCACACATTCAGCTATGGCTCATCAAGTCTTCGTGATCAAATGATGGGGTGCACAAATATTTATTTATTTTGAAGCATTTATAAACTGCTTAAGATTTTTAAAAATCTTCAAGAAGTGTACATTATAAAAAAGAAAGAATATTGTTAAAACAACCTAAAACCAATAAACAAAAGTATAACAGCATTTAAAAAGCAAATAAAACAATAATTCATGCATAAGTGAACTGGACAAGTAAATCTAAAATGAAAAAGTATGCAAAACAGGCTTAATAATCAAATTTCCAGAGAGCTTCAACCAGACTGCAAGAGTATTACTAGGAAAATGTTGTTATTATGTATTGAATTTATATACCGCCTTATACCCGGAGGTCTCAGGGTGGTTCACAGAAAAGAAATAATAACTGACTTGCAGCTAGACCTATATCTTCCAAGTTTACCTAATAAATAAGTAGAACTCCTTTTCTTCTTTTATAATAAATAAAAATGTAATAAATTATTGGTGATTGTGAGCTGCCTTGAGAAACTCGTGGTCTTGAGAAAAACTGCATAAAAGTCACTTAAATATATAAACATTTTTCTCACGGTGTATATTTGCTTCTGTAGAGGATTCTTGTAAAGATGTGTGAGTAAAGATCATTTCATGTGATCCATTCTAATGCTAGAGCTCACTTCTACTTATTTTTTTTTAACAGTGAAAGCAGGTGAAGAAGAAGAAGGAGAAGAAGAGGAGGAGGAGGAGGAGGAGGAGGAGGAGGAGGAGGAGGAGTTTGGATTTGATATCCCGCTTTATCATTACCCGAAGGAGTCTCACAGCGGCTAACATTCTCCTTTCCCTTCCTCCCCTACAACAAATACTCTGTGAGGTGAGTGGGGCTGAGAGACTTCAGAGAAGTGTGACTGGCCCAAGGTCACCCAGCAGCTGCATGTGGAGGAGCGGGGAAGCGAACCCGGTTCACCAGATTACGAGACTACTGCTCTTAACCGCTACACCACACTGGCTCTCAGTGTGACCTCTGCATATTTGCCCAGCATGCTAGTTACCACTACAGCAAGCCCATCCCACTTATTTTATTTTAAGTAGAGTTCTGTTTTGTTATTATATAAGAGTAGTTTGTATTGGTTTTAACTGGCACGGGTTTTTTAAGTTGCTTCATACTTTTTTTAAAAAAGGAAATAGACAAAAACTTTTAAAAAATAAACATTCCCCACCCTATAAGATAGTGGTGTTTTAGGACAACAGAGCAGATCTGGTTGTTGTTAGGGACTTTGGGGACAGGTTTTGTCTGGAGAGATACTTGATCATGTACATTTCTGAAAAGGATCAAATACTTATGTATGCTTGCGTATTCTCTCCCCCCACCCCACCCCCGCCACATCTAAGTAATGATCAGCACTCATTCCCAAACTGGGGCAATAGTACCCTTGGGTGTACTGGAACTTTCATTAGGAGATACTTGAGAAAAATCCAGTAATGGCTGCTATTATTTCTCCAATCTCGTCTCTAAGATGCATATCCAGATTTATGGAAAATGCACAAATAGCTCGGACATTAGCTAAAAACCAAGAAGGCACCACATTGTGTAGTTCTTGGTATATATTTGTCACATGCAGTTTTCATCTCTTTACTGGTCTTGGACCACCTGATGATTCCTTCAGGCTGCTGCAGGGGCTTCTGCAGGGATTAGTGTATAGGCCATCTGTGGCTCTCATGTGTCATGTGTCTGGTGCACTGATTTAGTGCATCAGAAGAAATAACCCAACGGTGTAGTTAGAAGATTTTGCCTCAGTGCGGTGGCCCACGGATGTCCTGTAAGCTTGGACCTATGAGTCTTGGGTTCATATTTTGACTCAGCTTTGACTTCATTTCTCAGTATAATACTTAGGCTGCAATCCTTTAAGCACGTATATGGGAGTAAACCCCACTGAACTTGAAGAAACTTACTTCTGCACATGTCACTTGCATTATTTTGTTGTAATTTAAGAACCCTGAAAGTTAGATCAGTGATAGCCACATATTGCACACGTGGGGTTAAGCCTGAAAGAAGGCTGCTTGGCTCAATCCACAAGCTGTATAATAATTAATAGTAGCAGCTACAAACTTTAGTTAGATCATTAATCATCTACGTTTTTCATTGATTAATTTAGGGCTCCATAATCAGCTAAATCTTTTGTTGATTAGTCAGAGTTCCAGCTGTGCATTAAAGGTCCATACCCTTGTTTTATTTGAGGGAGGTATTTTGGTGCTATTGCTGTAACATAGAAAAATAAAATATTTATGATGCCCCTTTTTCCTTAACAAAGAGTTAAATCACGGGTAGGCAAACTAAGGCCTGGGGGCTGGATCCAGCCCAATCGCCTTCTAAATCTGGCCCGTGGACGGTCTGGGAATCAGCGTGTTTGTTCTTGGTATAAGCTTTCATGTGCAGTATGTATGCACACGACAGCTTATACCAGGAAAAAACCTAGTTGGTCTCTAAGGTGCTACTGGACATATATATACCGTATACACACTACATTGCCTTATGTCTGAATTTCTCAAATGATAATCCATACTGAAGTTTTGCAAATAGAACCAATGAGTTAATTGACTGGGTAAAAGGAAGGTGATTAACCAATTTTTTTAAAAAAAAGAAGAAAAGGAGTGACAGAAATCAGTAAAACTTGCAGCCCATTTTGCAGGAGTGTTGTGAGAGTAAAGGATTGTAAGAACCTATATTAATATCATTTTCTGATGATGATCAATCACTTCTTCCAGGTCTTTAGCCCTACAATTTCATGAATCCTGACTTAAAGGAATATGCATAAAACAGATTTTAGTGGTTCCTGAAATAATCCTCATCAATTCAATTACATAGGCAAGAGGCCAAGGACTGTTATAGGGCAGCCGTTACAGAATATTTATCGGGATGTAGCAATGTGTCACCTCATTTTTAAGCCACATGACTTCTTTTTTTTCTCCCCTCAGTGTTATCCTGAAGAGTTAACACTAGATTTTAGGTGTCAAGTTAACCTTCCAGCTAGAACAGCCCAGGCTGTGTCATCCAATGCCAGAGCCATAAGCCACTTAATTACTGCAGCCTTCTGCACAAGCAAGCACTCTGGAGGTTAATCTCTTGTTTGATGTGGACTGAAACTGTCTTAACAATAGCTATTTGCAACCTGTCTGGTAGCACCTGGATCTCTGGCATGCAGTAAATTGTATAAGTTAGCCACATAGTGACACTGTTAAAGTTGTTTAAGTAGATAAGCTTTATATACAGAGAGCAAGAACCTGGCCTGGTCTGCATGGATTTTGTTTTACACTACCACAATCTCCAAGCGGTGCAAGATCCCAGGGATTCCAGGGTTTGGTTTCCTTTGGAATGAGGTACATTGGAGACCATGGTGTCTTTAGGATATACTGTATATGTGTTTATTTACACATCTATACAACCTCTGCCTGCAGTAGGAGGGTTCACAGCATTAACACCCCAAGTGGGTCTTGCTTTTCCCAGAGCCACAGCCTTGGATTTCAACCAATATCAGGCACAGCTCTGTCTCTCAGCTGCCCAGGCTGCAGTTTACCAGCTTCTACATTCTAGCTTACATAACTCAATTCCCAACTCTGGTCTACCAATGAGTTGAGGGAAGGGGGCCACCCATTTGCACAGCACCACTTCCTTTGTTACCTTAATGGCCCATCCTTAGAGGGCCATTACCCCTTACCTTGAAGCTAGCCTGGCTATTCCAGGAATAGAATCCATGCTGGATTCAGGAATTAGAAGGGAGTTCTACCTTCTACCTACCTGCCCCCCAAACTCATAGTGCTGTTATTTACCAGTCAAGCTCTCCCCACTTGAGTGTGTAAGTCACAGAGCTCTACAAAGTTCTCTTGAACTTAGTTGTTTTTTCTTTCAAATTACATGTTTAGAATTAGAGTGACAATAGATTACAATAGAAGAGGAACAGGGCACTTATGACCCTTCCAAATGTTGTTCGAGTTGGGCTACAACTCTCATCATTCCTGATAGTGGGCCATGCTGGCTGGGCAGATGGGAATTGAAACCCAACAATTCTCTTCTCTGTGGTTACGCACAGACCCTCTGGAGTACTCTCCCTCCTGCCGTTCAGGCATCAACTTTTGGCAGATTTTAAACACTCACTGAAAACTCATCTGTTCAGGCGGGCTTTCCTTGATCATTACCATTTTGTTTAGATCATGCTGCTCAGTATTTTGTTTTAATAATTTGTTTTAATATGCTACTGGGTTTTGATATTATATGTTCATTTGGTTTTTATCACATGACTTTATAAGTGTAATGCTCTGCATACCGCTTAGAAATTTTTGTATTATGTTGCATATAAGTAAATAAAATGTGAAGAGCCACAGGTTCCCCATAGCTGATGTAATTGAATAATTTGATATATTTAAATCCAGTATTGATTAAATACAGAGCCCCAGATGAAATCGGTGTGATTTCCTGAAAGAATGGCAGCATCTTAATTTTCAAATAACTGAACCTTGTTTCAGAAGATTCACGCACATACACACTTCAAGTCACTAGCAATACATTGATTCGCTCAGGCACAGAAAGATAGTCTATCTTCATGTTTCAGTGACAAATATTTGTAATCTTTTTCTAATTTAAAAATAAACCCCTGCATATTTGATATTGCTGTACAGGAGGATCCAGAATATTTACATTTCTGTTTTCTTCATAGCTTCAGTTATTTGAATTAATGCTTGAACCTTCCCTGCTATAAGTCTTGGGTGCTATTCACCCTAATCTCAGTGAGTCTACTCTGAGTAAAACTTAGTTGAAGACTGCCACTTACATTTTACTTTCCAACTCCATAGTGTGTCAACCTGGTGCCCTTCAGGTGTTTTTGACTGCAAGCCACACCATCCCTGACCATTAGCTTTACAGTCTGGGGCTGATAGGAGATGTGTAGCCCAATGATATTTGGAAGCTCTTGGGTTGGGGGAGACTGGTGTATTCCAAAAAAGGATGCCCAAAACGCCAGAGTGATGAGTTCTAGCACTTTATTAAATCAGGTAGAGACAAATCAGCAAATCAGCCTGCCAGTTCTCCTAGGTTTTGTAGATGCAGGACAGACTCTGCAGCAAGGAGATGACTTATCCTTGCCCAAGCAAATATCCATACATTCTTTATATACAAAGCAACATACCTCACCTTGTCTTGGACCTCCATCACTTCATCTGCAACCAGATGAGGTTGCAGGTGGCAAATACCCAAGCCTTACAAATAGTTCCACTTCCTGGGCTCAGAGCCCAGCACCCCAAGTCCACAGATAAGGACAACATCAAAGGAAACCAATTAGCTTATATCTAAGCAAGTGACTATAAACACATATAAGCTCATTGCTACAACAACTACCAATTAATTGTGGTGTTATCTTGACTACCAAATAGTGTAAGCAGAGCTTCTGGAACAGTTCATCTTTGGTTCAACACACTTAGATACGTGTGTGTGTGTGTGTGTGTGTGTGTGTGTCATAGGGTATGCTTTCTCTAGAAACAGGCTGTAAATCTTCTTCAGCATCTCCACCCTACAGTCCTGCCTTTAACAAAAGATAAAAAGTAAACAGCAGCACAATCCTGTCCCTGAGGTATGTCCACTCACTTGACAATAAGATTGTTGCTAAATCCTCTTTGCACCAGCGGAACACAAACATATGCAGGATTCAAAACCCAGTGCAACATACTGCTGATAGAGCAACTTCTATACCAGTGTGACACCACTGACTCAGGTGAAGAAAATGAAAGGGTTTGGAGCATGATGGGGTTCCTGTGAACTTTGCTCGTAATCCTAAACTTGCTGAGAGATCAGGCCTGCCCTGTGATGTCAGCATAACGTGATGCCTGTAAAAGGGTGGTTCAAATTAAAAACATTCTCGTTTATGTCAACAGAAAGAGCTCCAGATGATGATGATTTGCCACCCATCTGACTGGGCTGCCCCTGCCACTCTAGGCGGCTCCCAACAAAATATTAAGAACACAATAAAACATCAAACATTTTTTTAAAAAAATCCTATACAGGCTGTCTTCAGATGTCTTCTAAAAGTCAAAGAGCTGTTTATTTTCTTGGCATCTGATGGGAGGGTGAGCACCAATAACGAGAAGGCCCTCAGATCTGGATCGCAGTGTCCAGGCTGAATGTTGTGGGTGGAGATGCTCCTTCAGAGTCTAGGCTGTTTAGGGCTTTAAAGGTCAGCACTAACACTTGGCAATTATCACTTCCTTCCCAGCCCAAAATGGGAATACAAGACTGAGCATACCATCTACTCTCTGAACAGCCAGGAAACACAGATCTCATATATCAAGGTACGTGGCATAGGGCCACATCTCTCTGTCCTGATGTTTTGAGAAATTAAGACAAGCACACATGGGAACTCTGGTCAAAGGGCACTTTGCACAAACAAGTAACCAAGGTCAACAAGAGAAGCACAAGTAGGGCATATTACTAACATTCGTCTTCTCAGAAATAATAGGTACCATGCCTCAAGAGGTAGGAACCCCAGTTCCAGATGCTGGAAGAGTAAAGTAAGCCAGGAAAGGTAAGCTGGGACACCAACAGTATGGTCCATTCATCAATACAATTTATTTTATTCCAAATTCTATATTGTTTTTAGTCTGTGTCGTACACTACATTGGTAGGTGGGTGGGTGGGTTTTTGTTTTTTAAAAAGTTAAGCAGTATAGAAATTTATGTAAAAATAATTAAATTACATTAACAAGGCAGCAATGAGGCTCACCATTTGAGATCCCTGCGTACCTTCAATTTGCCCAGTCCCAAGAAGAGAGGTAGCTGTGTAAAATGCAAACATGCTGACTCTTCTTGTAATTACCTTCCTTCACTCAAGCAATGGAAAATTCCCTTCATTCTCATAAAGAAGAGACATAAGCGCGGGGGGGAATCCACCACATGTGGACTAAGGGGGGTGCGGGTGAGCAGGAGAGAACCCTTTGTTGGCAAATGCTGAGCATTCTGCTCTGCCTGTTGTTACTGTGATGTGTTCTTCCTTGCAAGGTGCTCTCAGGGGAAACAAACACACAAAAAGCTACTAATAACTCTGCCCTAAATACTGCTAATGTATGTTGTCTTGGCTAGCAGTCTGACCTTACATGTGTTTACTAGTCACAGGTAAATTCTACTTAAGTCAATGGCACTTACTATTACACAAGCATGCATAGGTTTATAGCCTAAATCGCATGACAAAATAACAGGGAGCATACTTATAGTATGGTTTTATATTCTGTTGTAAACCACTTGATTTTTTTAAAAAAAATAACAGTGGTATGCAAATGTTTTTTAAAATAAGTTTCAATGGGACTTTGACCTAGTAGTCACTGGGGTGGTAAACGTGTGCATTAACTGTACCTCTTGAGACTGCAGGTGAGGAGGGTATGTGGTTTAATGTTTCTTCATATTTTAAAAAAATTCCTCACAGATAGAAAATTAGCATCTTAGGGAGAAGGCTAGCATTCTTTCCCCTAGCATCTATTATTCTATGTGGATATTTATGGAGAAGCACTTCAAAATGTGAGGCCCCTGCTTCAGTCTCAGGTGGTACAGTCCAGAGTTTGCATCATGCAGCCCAACTAAATTTAATTGGATCAGGGCAATCATGCCTAGCATTCATATAACACATTTCAAGTGTCCACATGTATATTATATTTGTAATCCTTGCAACCAACCTGTAAGTGTAGGTCATTCTTATTATCCCCACACAAGAAATAGAATGAAGTCTGAGTTCTTAAAGCCACTTCCTGTGCAATCCTATGAATCATGGTCAACCCAATACTTTTTGCTGGCTGATGCACAACACCCAATTGCAGTACCTCTCCCAAGTCAAGATCCATAGTACCAAGTCTGACCAAATTATTTTAGCACCTGGGTCAGAAAATCCCACATTTGCCTCTCCCCAGCCTAGGAGTAGCAGCAGCAGCAGCAATAATAATAATAATAATAATAATAATAATAATAATAACATTAAATCACAATTTGCTGTCCTTTTATGCCACCCAAATTCATCTGCCTGAGGCAGCCACCTTACTCTGCCTAATGGTGGGGCCGCCCTGCAATCCACGATTACTAAGAAGGAAGTTCCACTGTGTTCAATGGAGCCTCCTCTATAGGATTAGAATTGCAGCCTCAGTGGATTTGAAGATGAGGAAAGGTTTGACCTGAGGAATGTCTAGCTCACGGGCCTCTGTGTTACCAGCTCTAGTCAGATGGGCTTCTTAATGTGACTGGAAACTAACTTGGTAACATTTTAGAACAAAGTTGGGAAGCCTGTGGTCCTCCAGATGTTGCTGGACTCCAACTCTCATAAACCCCAGCCAGCATGGCCAATGGACAGGGATGATGAGAGTTTTGGTCCAATAACAGAGAGCCACAGGTTCCCCATCTCTGCTTTAGAAGGTATTTTAGGACAGTTAATAAATACCAGCTTTATGCCATCCCACATTAGCTGCACATTGACTTATACACATTGTTTTACCACTTTGGCAACAAACATCTAACAAATTAACTCTCATGCAAGTGATTAAATGGTGATTAGTTCCCCCGCCTCTATCTCCTTTTCACTGAAATACACTTAGGTGCTGTCAGAGGAGTGGTGGTGCTTTTTGGTAGTACTCTAAATGCCTTTTCCTCGACTGGCCCTTTTCACATTTCAGCATTAAAACAGAACTTTCTTAATCAGGCAGATTTCATTTATGACAACCACACTGAGAGCTTATGTAGTTATTTTTACATCATATGTCTTTTTTCCAATGCTGGCCTGTACTCTCTAATGTTTCAAAATTGTACCTCACTGAACACATCCTTGAAAAGGCAATCACCTAGTACAACTAGTAATTAGTGCTCTGTCAGCTTTAGCACCATTAGTTTCCAAATGCTAACATCAGCAAGCCTATTGTATATCACATATGAAACTGGAATGTGTGTTAGTGTCTACATTTAGGTGTTTGCAACAACTTTGCTTTAGAAGACTTTCTGTATAGGTAGGTATTTCATATACATGCATGCATATTCTGTAACCAATAGCATTTATATGTGCAGTAGCTAGTTTCTTACACTGTAAACCTCTCTCTCTCTCTCTTTTTTGTATGTCCCAGTGTGTCAAAGAAACAGAAGACAGACAGCTGGATTTAGGACGTAGGGTGGGCAACAGTGTGTCAGGAATGTGTCATCTCTTTTCCCAACCCAGTATTCAGGCAGACTTTCCAGGAGGGAGAAGTGATGTATTGAGGGTGGGGTGAGATGACTAAGGAAGGGAAGAGCTGAAGACTGCCCCCCGCCCCGATATTTCATGGTCTCTCAACTAATTTATCAATAAAATGCTGATATGCTATTCCATTTGTTTTCAGCTTTACTTTCCACTCATCTCAGCATTTACAATTATTGATACATTTTCTTAATTTGGCCCCTCCACCAATAAAGGTGCTGCCACAGGTAAGCCACTAACCTTGTCCATGGGTTATCTGCTGAAGACGGTCCTGACAATGGCTCTGTGAAAATGCCGGAGGTGACTCAGTCAGGAGGCCATATAAATTCCTTGGACTTCATGTGACCAGGGTCTTCATCAAAAAGAGGAGTCATCCTGGCTCTGGCCTGAGAATCCCGTTCTATGCATGCTGATCACTCAGCATGGAGCTAACAGCCAAGTGAGTAGGTATCTGATTGTAGCCTTAAATCTCTGTAGGCTGTAGTTGTTGCTGTTGCTTGAAGGACTCCACTGATTGCCATCTATGGTGGTTATTTCCATGTTACACCACCACTAGAGATGCCATGCTTTAGCTGTTTGTTATTGCTGCATGCCATGCTGTTACTCGGGACGCGGGTGGCGCTGTGGTTTAAAGCCTCAGCGCCTAGGACTTGCCGATCGAAAGGTCGGCGGTTCGAATACCCGTGGCAGGGTACGCTCCCGTCGCTCGGTCCCAGCACCTGCCAACCTAGCAGTTCGAGAGCACCTCCGGGTGCAAGTAGATAAATAGGGACCGCTTACCAGCGGGAAGGTAAACGGCATTCCGTGTGCTGCGCTGGCTCACCAGATGCAGCTTGTCACGCTGGCCACGTGACCCGGAAGTGTCTGCGGACAGCACTGGCTCCCGGCCTCTAGAGTGAGATGAGCGCACAACCCTAGAGTCTGTCAAGACTGGCCCGTACGGGCAGGGGTACCTTTACTTTTTATGCTGTTACTCAGTGTTTCCTTTGGAATAGGATACATGGAGACTGTAGTGTCTTTGTGATATACAGTTTATTTGCATAGATATACAACCTGAGGCTATGATGGAGGGGTTCACAGCATCAACACGCCAAAAGCATTCTGCTTCTCCCAAAACCATAATCTTGGATTCTAGCAGAAATCAGGCATAGCTCTGACACTCTACATTCCTGGTCAGCTGCCTTGCTTCCAGCTTCTAGCTCACATCATTCAACTCTCCACTCTGGCCTTCATCTTTCTAACTACCAGTGAGTTGAGGGAGGGGGCCCTACCCATTTACCACCTGGCACAGATCCACTTCCTTTAATTACCTAGGCTATCACCTCACCAGGAATTCACACCTTTATATTTTAACTTCCTGGATCCAGGGATTAGAAGAGTCTCAGCATACAGCCTACTTCCCCCACCCCCCACAAACTCACAACAATATCTTAATTGCTGCTGACCTTGGTTTTTCACTAGTTGTAGTGTGAACCAGTGACACTTCTCAAACATGTGACATGGCTAGATAGTGTCACAATTCAGCTGCGGAACAGCACAAATTCATCTAAGGTTTCTCCATTCCTGCTTTAAGTTGTGGTGCCACATCTCAGAAATCCACTCATTAAATGGCTTATTTCAGACTTATTTTACTATTCATGTCCCACCTTTTCCCCCAGGGCAGGACCCAAGGTGGCTCACACGCTAAAAAAGAGAGCTTTAAAACAAAACAAAACCACCGATCAGTTGTATATATTAATAAAAAGCAATTAAATAAGTTGTTATATCAAAACAGTGCTGAACCAAAACAACTTAAAACCATTCAAAAGCACCAGAGGAGGAAAAGATATGTGGCAGCCACCATGAGAAGACCTGCTGGTGGCCAGCTAGTGGCTAAAGACCTGCCAGAGAAAGGAAAGGAAAGAGTATGGGTGAGTCTCACATCTCCATTCCTCCCAATAACATTGTATAGATGTTACTGCATTATATACAGACATTAGGCTGCATTGCAACCACACATACTGAAACAAAATGAATAACCCAGAATCTTATGTTGCTTCTGACCTGCAGTACTAACCAGAAATAGAAAAACACACACAAATTACCAACATTACATATTTGCACTGGAGTTACGCTTATTCGAATGCATAAAACGAATAATTTCTTGCCTCAAACCCCTTTCCTTCCAATGGTATTTCTTTCTTTCTTTGAATTATGGAAATAAATAATGTCCTATTACACACCAGGAGCAAATTGCTGCAACACCCTGAGTAAAGCGAATGTATTCTTTTCGTCGCCGCATGTTACAACAACCACTGTTGCATTGTCAGGCTTTGTGACAGTCAGTGTGTAATCAATATTAATTTCTGCAGATTTTCCCCCACAAACTAGCTAGTCAGCTCTAGGGGGCACTGCGATTGAAGTGCACAAAATACTTGTCAAAGGCTAAGTGAAACCTATTCACACCTGGTCTCTGGCCTACTTAACTGTAATTTTGCTAAAAGTCTTATTAAATTAATGTCATCATCCAATTAGCTGTGCAATAAAAACATTCACAGTGGGCCTTAACTTGACTCCTGAAATCCTTTGTGTCCTAAAATCAATAGGATTACAGAGGAAGGGTTAGGGTTAGGGAGTACCCACATAAATCTTTTCAGGAACACCTTGGATCATAAACAGTTTGGGCAGGGCCCTGTCTTCAAAATACTCCTAAAAGTCTGACAACAGTGGCTGCACCAGCTCATAAGCAGCAGACAATGAAAGGCAAACCACAAAGGGGCAAAATCTTGAATGTGAAATGGCGTAGAGGATTTATAAAGGGTCTTCTAGATAACATTACCAGCTTACTTGCCTTTATAGTTTGCCACTTGTTGTTTATTGCTTTCATATAGTTGTTACACACCACCAGCACTCTGGACAGCAAATATGTGGTGTTGCTATCTGGTTCTGTCGAAGACCTGCAAGGCAGAGGTTCATTTTAAATATTGTATCTTGTTTCAGAATTGACACACAGGAATTGCTGTTCTCGGGAAGTGAATGAAATATAGCTACTCTGCTGATTCCTTAACCTAAGGAAAGAAATCCTATATACTAATAGCAAACTCATTCTCCAAGTGTGGGTCCTTATATAGCCAAAAAGACACCACCAATGTCAGAGGCCCCCTCCAATGGGCAGAGGCCAGAGTCTGTCCACTGATTCTGAACCCACTCCAGCAGGATGGATTGGGGTTAGGTTTGTGACATAATACAGGAAAGTAGTCGCTGCTGGCTGGGGTAAATCACAACAGTCTTTAGTCTCTCTTTAAGAATGATTCTGTATTTTGAAGTGCAGTTTCTGTGGGAAATAATATGGAGGAAAATTAATACTTTTAAACTAATGTTGCCATTGCTAAAGAAGGTCAAGTCTTTTCCAAGCATGAGACAGGGGTTTCAAAGCTCGTGTTTTGTCTGTCTGCAATTCTAGACAAAATGACTAAAACCGATTCAATAATTGGATAATATGATAACAAAATAATATTCACTTTCAGCTACATTCTGGATTTGGGGCTTTTGTTCTTCAACACTAAATGAATCTATGTTGTTCATTTTAAAATGGTTTGGAGCATTGTTTTAGCCATTCAGTTGAAAATGGAAGAGACTTTCCTTTCGCATTTATTTCCTCTCTGTCTTCCAAGGAGCTGAGGATGTCATACATGTTTTGCCCCATTTAATCCTCACAACAACCAAGAGAGACATTTGCAGGGATTTGCACCTAGGTTTCCCTAGGCCTAGTTTGATCCTCTAGCCACCATGCCACATGGAATCCACTAAGTATTCTCTCACCCAGCACACTCAGATCAATATTTTAAGTCTTGCTCCATACCATACCCCCCCAACAATTAATATGAGGCAGGGCCTTTTCAGTGGTGGCTCACTTCTAGCCTAGGGAGGCCTGTTTGACTTACATCACTGTCTAGTTTTTACTGTCTGTTGAAAACAAGTGTGTTTAGAAGGACCCAACCCTATAGTTGGAATGCACTCCCTAGGCTGTGTTTTTGCATGTGGTTTTCAGTTTTAATTGCATTTCCTAATGTGCATGCATACACATGCAAATAATTATTGTTAGCAGCCTAATATTATTTTTTTAAAGAAAGGTGGGATATAGATATTATAATTAATCAATACGATTTGGATTATTAGGCAACAGAAAAAGTATATTTGTACATCTTACTCTGGTGTAGTCCAACTAACATACAGTTTTTGATTGCCACAGGGTTCAGCAGATGGTGTGCTGGACCAAAGCATGTCTACTCATAAGTAAGTGCCACAGAGCTCCGTAAGAATCATTCCCTAGTGCCTGTTTAAGATGACAGCCTTAAGGCACCTGAAACCCTCCCCTGGATTGCAACTACTGTTGAGTGCAATGTTATCATGTTGCATTTTAATGTGACTACCTATGAGATGGGCTAAATAGCCAACTTCCTCAGTTATTTTCATCATGGCAATTCTCAGCAGCTCTGCATGGAAATACCCACTATTCTCTTGGAAAAAATGTTGAGCCTCACATTGTTTTCTTGTTAAAAATAGAAAGTTCTGGCCTGTTTTTGGATGCTGCCCATCAGCCCTTATTTGAATCATTCTCTTTTTGAATTAAGTAACCAATACGAGTGGAAAAGGTGAATGACATATTTTGTGTTTTGCCTCCTAAAGAGCTGTCAGTTCCTAGTAAATAAAGCGAACAATGCACCTGTTTTTCTTAACTACTTTTAATCAGCGGTCCAACCAGTGAACAGTCAAACACCAGCCAACTTCATGCACTGTGTTTGTTACGGTACCTATAGTCGTTCTTGAGAGATTAGGGAGCACTTTAATTCCCTCTTCGCTCTGATTTAGATTGTAGGTTCCCTTGCATAATGGATGGATCTCACTCTTGCTGTCTCCCTTTTAAAGGCAGTAAAGTACCTTGGGCTTGTCACTCTACGGCTGTGTCCACACTATTCATTTAACACACACCTCCCCTTGCAAAGAACCACGGGAACTATAGTTTGTTAAGGGTGCTGGGAATTGTAGCACTGCGATAGGTGAACTTAACCTACCTCCAAAAGTGTTCTGTGGCCGGAAATGGGGGGTGTGTGTGTTTGTGTGTACACAAACAGTATATGGTATGCCTATCGATGTAACAATAATAGCAAGTTCGTGTAACTCAGTAGAAGATACTGTATCTGTCACCTACATTCTATCCAGGGCTGGGATTGTTTTAAATTCAACTTGTAAATAAGTTGAGTCGGAAACAAATTAATGAGATTTACTCTCCAGTGAGTGAGTCAAGGACTGTGCTTCTACCGCATCCCGCCCCCCCCCAAAAAAAAACACCCCTCGGATATTTGAATTGAGGGTAACGGGAGGCGTATCAGGGTTAATTTTAACACCAGCCTCTTTTCTTCCCCTTGACTTTTCCACGTGGTAAACGTCAGGCAAGGAGAGTTAGGAGGCTTCCGTTCCCTTGCTGTGGTCATCATCATGCACAGGTTCTATACCATGCAATATGTAACAATTTAGGCCAGCATGATACAGAGCTTCAGCTCGCGCCGAAAAAGGAAACCGGACACACAGGGCAGGCGTATTACACACACACACACGCACCACGCGACCAGGTCAAAAGTTGACTGCCTGCCTCTCCAGCTTCCCCCTCGGATCGCTCTCGCTCGGTCCTGGCAGTCCCTGATTTTCCGCCCAAGGTAACAAGCAGCGTGGCTAGGAGCCGGAGGGGGAATTAGGCGGGGAATCGCCGTGTCCGTTCCTGCTGGCGAAAGGTCCGGGCCGGATTTTGCACCTTGTCCCCGGGTCTGCCTCACGGCCTGGAGGAGCTGGAGCGGCGGCTGCTGCTGCTGCTCTGTTTATTGAGCGCTCTTGTCCTGGTATCACTCCGCTGGCATGGAGGAGGAGGAGGAGGTGGAGGAGGACAGCACTTGATCATTGTGATGGTGGCAGGAGGAGAAGCAGCAAGCAGAGCAGAGCAGAGCAGTCTGCGTGTGTAGCAGCTCGGCGTACGTTCTGCAAATACTTCAGCGAGCTACTTTTGCAGATCGCCCCGGATTGTTCACGTGTTGACTTCCCCCCAGCTGGAGGATTTGCTTTTGCTGTGTTTTTTTTTTTTTTCCCTTTTCCCTTTTAGGTTCCTGTTGAAAAATACAACTGAGCAGCCAAAGTACTTTTGAGAACACGGTGCGGCATAAACACCCAAACTTTTTTTTTTCTTTCCCCCTACTCCCCGGGAGAGAGAAAACACAATTAAGCGGCGCTGCCTGCCGCCCGGTGGCGCGGGGTGCGATGTTGGGGTGCCTGTGTGCGCGTTGTCTGCCCGGTGTGTATGTCCGTAGGTGTCTTGTGCGAGTGTGTGTTGTGTGTGTGTAGAAGTGTGGAGCGTGGAGAGAGATTCCTGCCTGTTTTGCACGCATGTGGGTGCGTGTCTCTCTCTTCCTCCGTTTTCATACATGGGGGAGACCAAGGAGGTTTTCGGTCTGGGATTTGTTTTGGAAATGATGGATTATTTCAAAGGTGGACTGATCTGATCTTCCTTCCCTGGAGTTTGCCACCGAACAAGCTACCGATCAGTTTGTTGGGATTCCTCCTGTGTTTGTTGATTGTGTCTGGCGATAACCTCGCAGCACCGCCTCCTGGGTCTCGGCTTTTAACATTTTCTTTAGGCAATTTCTTTCTTTTTTGTGGGGGGCGGGGGGAAGCTTTCTTCCTGCCGGAGAGGATCGACAAGGAAGGGAGAGAAGCTTTTAAATTTTTTGGGGGGTATTTTGTTTTAAACCAAACAACCCCAAAACATTTCGCTGGGGATCTGCTGCCTCCCTCCCCCATGGTCCGTTAAAGAGTATCTTCCCCCGGAGGACCCCCGCGTTTGTGCCTGGCGTGTGGCGCCCGCTTCTCAAAGGGGGGAAAAGTTCTTCCAAAATAGTGTGCGCGGAGAAGAGGATGGGGGATTTTGCAACCCCCGCCGCTGCCGCGAACGGCGGCAGCCTTTGCCTCAACAATAACCTGAGCAGCAGCCTCGGCGGGGCCGGGATCGGCGTGAACAACGCTCCCCACGGCCCTCCTCCCGGTAACAGCGCTACTCATAGCGGCGGCGGCGGCGGCACTAACGGGAGCAGCGGCGTTCCCAAGCACAGCACCGTGGTGGAGAGGCTGAGGCAGCGCATCGAGGGCTGCAGGAGGCACCACGTCAACTGCGAGAACAGGTACCAGCAAGCCCAGGCCGAGCAGCTGGAGCTGGAGCGAAGGGACACGGTGAGCCTCTACCAGAGGACCCTGGAGCAAAGGGCCAAGAAATCGGGGGCCGGAGGCGGCGGCGGCGGCAGCAAGCAGCAGCAGCAGCAGCACCCGAGCAGCAAGCAGCAACAAGATGCCGAGTGTGCCACGGCCGAGCAGAGGAACCACACGCTGATCATGGTAAGGGGGCGGGCGAGAGGGGGCTGGAGGGCGGCTGCGGAGCACTTGTGGGCTGGCGCTTTCTCATTTGGAGTTCTCCCTTCTCGCCGGAGCGGATGTAGGAGGTTGGGGAGGAGGGTGGGGGAAGAGAGAGAAAGAGCGAGAGAAAGCGAGGGATGCTTGGCTGAAGCCAGGGAATGGGCGGAGAGAGGAAACTTTGGTCCTATAACTAATATGGGAATCCAGGAAGCAAAATGGACTATTTGAAGAGGAGTTGTCGAAGCCTCTGCATTGGTGGGGGTGGCTAAGCCGCGCGCACACGCTCCCTCGCTCTCTGTCTCTCTCTCTCTCGCTTGCCACTTGGATCGATCACTCAGGTAATGATTCTTCACCTGCCGGCGTCACACACTCTCACCCCCCCCCCACTTCCCCCAGTCGCTCACAGGTATCATTGCATCGATCACGGCGCAAAACAATGAAACAAATGAATTGTGCATTTGGCTGTTTCACGTGCCATTGGAAGAGCGGCGTAAAAACGTACACAGGAGAACCGACGCGCTTGGAGGGTCCCCCTTGTTGTGTAGGCAGTTGTCGAGTAGCGCCGGGAAGACCAGGGGGGAAGCACGTGCGTGTGCCTGCGCGTGTATATCTCTCCGGCCAGCGTGGGTGCGTGTCTGCAAGGATGCTCGCTGCCTCTTTAAATCCAGCGGAGGGGGAGCTTTGTGGGCTGGCTTTGCGGAGCGGGAGTGACAGCCCTCGGGAGGAAAAGTTGGGCAGGTTCCTCCTCGGCTGGCGGCGGCGCGTGAGTGTGCGCGGCGTGCAGCGGGCCAATCAAGTCTCTCCAAACTCGCCCCAGCCACTCAGCGGCCGCCTGGGCTGCATTTCTTTCTTGCCTTTTTTTTCTTCCTTTCCTTTTCGTAATTCTAAAGTTTCCTTGGCCTTTTAAGAGGCTTAGAAGAGAACAGCAAAGGGGCGGGAGCTAGCCTGCCGGTGGCGTAAGAACTACTAGTAGGAAGTGGCGTTTCACACTCACCCAGATGGTTAAAAGAAATTAAACAAGAACTCGCCGGGTCACAGATCTTGTCTTAAAACAAAATAGTCAGTACGTGTCCCTATTAAAAGCGCCCCTCCCCTTGAAAATCGTCCGGGAAGAATCGTCTGCTGTGAGCTGCTCTGATCAAATCGATTAGGAAATCCCTTTCCCACACCCATTCTACCTTCCCGACTACCCTCCGACAGCTTTAGTGAAGGGAGCAGAGAAGCGGTCAGGGTTTTTTTGTTTTGTTTTAACAGATCTGTTGTCAGTCCCTGCTTCCAGCGTGCCTGGTTTCCAGTAGGTGTAGCCGAGTAAAGCTAATCGAGTTTATGGAGAGCTGTGAAATATTCTGCCTTTGGTGGCGCAGTGATTGTGTCGATGGGAGCTGCTTGCCGAAATCCAGGCAGATGGTCTCAGGGGCAGCTGGAGGGCAGGGCGAGGGCATTCCTATTTTATTATTATTTTACTTGGGCTGCTGTCGCTCTTTCGGATTTGTTTGCTTATTGCGTTGCAGCTGCTCTTCTAAACCAGGGTTGCGGCTCTAAGGCTTTTCTACTGCGCCCTAGTCAATCAATTACTAAAATACGGTGTTCTTTTTAAATATGTATACAGTATGCATATTAAAAGGAAGCTCCCTCTTAATCCCCAGCCTCAAACAGGAACGATTTTACGCAGGTGTGTTCAAAAATAAGTCCAACTGCCCTCAGTGGGACTTACTCCCAGGTAAACGCGTTAAGGATTGAAGCACACGGACTGAGTTGTGACTCCCCCCTTTAAAAAAAGTGATTGCCTACTTTCGAGTAAACATGAACAAGGTCGCGCGGCGAATGTTCGCCCAAGTAAGACGTGGAGCTTAGATTTAGGCAACCGCTCGCAAGGTTCAGGTTTTAATAAAGGTCTGCTGCTCTAGCTGAGCTGGAGAGAAGCGGCTGCAAGGTCCCTTTGCCTTCCTGCTGCCCTTATGGCCGCCCTAAGCTAGGAGCGAGCCGGAACCTCCCCGCCGCCCAGCTTTTCGGCAAGCCACCCCACCAGCTGGCGTCTGCCTGACAAAGCCGCCCTCCCCTCCCCTCCCCCGGCTGGAAGTTGGGTGGGAGGCCTGGAGGGCGCGGACTGACGGCGGGGTCAGCCGCAGTGGCAGCCCAGGAGGAGCTGGGGCGAGTGGTGCGGCGCAGGAGGCGGAGGCTGGCGGGGCGGAGGGAGAGAAAGGAACGGGCGCGGACTTTGCGGGAGACAGCCGCCGCCGCTGCCGGCTCCTCCCCTGTCGAGAGAAGGGCCATTTATTGATGTGGGACTCTTCTTCCCCACCCCCGGCGTCCGTGTGTGTGTGCGCGCGCCTCCTCAGTTCACCGGGGCCGCCTCGGCCCCTCCCACCGGCGCGCGAAAGGCCGGCTCAGCCGCGACCCGCAGGCGGAGTCCGCTACACCTTCTCCTCCCTCCCCCCCCCCCCCGCCTGCCGCGGCGCTTTGTCTGCTCTATCGAGCGCTCAGCCGTGGGGGGCGGGGAAGAGCTTAAACGCAGCCCAAAGTGCGCCCTCCTGAAAGCGAACGCTGCTGCGCGGCGTGCCGCCTTCCTCCTCAGGCGTGGAGAAACCACCACTCCCCCCCTCCCTCCCTCCAAGGGTGGAGGGGGGTTGGAGAAGGAAGCTGCTGCTGCCGCCGCCGCCTCCCTGCTTTTCCAGGGAAAAGGCAGCCGGCGAGGGAACGCCCCTTGTTGGAGACAGCGGGGCATTTCTCCAGTGCAGCCGGGAGGAGGAGGGGGGGGGGTTTGAGATAGGCAGATAAAGCGCTCAGCCTCGCCACACAGGAATAACCGCCCCCCCCCTCACGCTGCCGCCGCCGCCGCCGCCTTCCTCCCGCCCGACCTGGAGCGCGAGCCGGTCTGTGGACGCGCACACACACAGGGAGAAAGCCGAGAGACAGACGAGTCAGAGCAAAGCACAAAGGGAGGCACCTGACTCGCAAACAGGAAGCCGACGAGGCGCTGTTCGGCTGCCCGTCTGCTTGGCCCTTCCCGGCCCTCTAATAGGATTTGGGTTCAGTCCTCAAGCTGTTTCACGCTCTTTGCTCCCTAATGGAGCTTGCGCTTGCGACACAGTGGCGCACTCGGGAGGACTTGGGCAGGGAGTTCATGCAAGCAAACAAACAAAAGCCTTCTTCGCGTTCCAACCCCCCCCCCCTTGAGCTGCGGTACTGACTCACTAGTGAAACAATAGTTTCCTTCTCTGTCTCTAGCTTGCAGATGGGATTTGGGAAAGGCTTGTAGTTGGAGAATCTCTTTGCCATGGGTAGAAGAGGGTGGTTTGTTTTTTGATGTGCTGGACAGGTCTAGATTTTCCCCCTGGAATGGCTCCTTTCCCTCCAGTAATAACAATAAAGTGGATGTTGTAACATCTGTTTTGATAAGAAACCACTGATTTCCCTCAATATGACTTGTATTAACACCCTAATAATTCGATCATATTCTTCACTTGACAGTTAATAAACCTTGCTTTGCTTTTGGGGTCCAAAATACCTTTTTAAAAAAAGTTTTGGATTTGTTGCAGTTACAGGTAAGTAGCAAAATCCAGGAAATATTAGCTTATAGCACATCCTTTTAAAATAATAATTAATAATGTCTTATTTAAATCTGCAGTCCTATACATACACACTTGGAAGTAGTATCTATTGGACTCATTGGGTCTTGTGTTTGAATATACATGGATAGGATTGCAGTGAGTATCTTTGAAACTCTCTCGGTTAAAATTACTTGTAGTATGAAATCCAGAGCTAGGGATATTTGAATTCGGCTTCCAGTATCATTGGAGCATACCAGATCAGTGTGTGCTTTGCTGTTTAAAAAATTAGAATGCAATGTTATTAACAGCCATTTTAAATAAGGGAGAGAGTTTCATCAACAATGTGCTTATAGAGAAAGGGTTTCACCAGCAATATAGTTACGATTTGTAGAAAGATTAAGAGCGAATTGTGGTTTTTCAACAGCATGTAAGGGAGCTCCCTAAAGAAGAGAAGGAAGTTGCCAGGATAGGTGTGAAGCTTTTTGCGGTGTCTTTGAATCCAGTTTGTGAGACTTCATAATGAGAACTGTGTCCTCCTTCCAATCAGTGAAACATGATCTGTGATGAATACAGACCTTCCCAATTGTTGTACTGACTGACAAGTGCTGGGGAAAATGTGAGGTGCTGGTGGTGCTCTGTCTTCAGAGAACACTGCAGCCCCACGTGTCTGATTCCTCTCTTTTCCTAACCCTCAATAGAGAGAACAATAAGTTGCCTTTACTGAGCTGTATTTTGTTTGTTTGTTTAATCTGTGGAGGCCTAAACTGTCCTTCTACACTTCGTGTTTCTCAATGTATCCTGTACTCCATAATGTGTGCTTTACTGAACAGCTGATCATCTTTTTATAAATATAGTGGTACCTTGGGTTAAGTACTTAATTTGTTCTGGAGGTCTGTTCTTAACCTGAAACTGTTCTTAACCTGAAGCACCACTTTAGCTTAATAGGGACTCCTGCTGCCGCTGCGCAGCTGCTGCGCCATTTCTGTTCTCATCCTGAAGCAAAGTTCTTAACCCGAGGTACTATTTCTGGGTTAGCGGAGTCTGTAACCTGAAGCGTATGTAACCTGAAGCATATGTAACCGTAGGTACCACTGTAGATGTTTTCCTCAAAGGCATGCACCTCAAACTTAAAAGTTGATGATCTCTCATAGAAAGTCAGTACAGCCTCATTTCCACACCCAGGGACCTGCATGCTCCATGCATGCTCAGTGCATCTTGGCAAGCCTAATCTTCTAAATTAAGGATGGGAATCTGTGCCTTGGTCTAACTAGATGTACCTAAGGCTTCCAACAGCCCAAAGGAGTCTAAGCATATGGTGATGGATTTGCTTTTCCTGGGGGCAGCTGCATTTATTGTTATTTAATATTTATTCATTAAATTTGTCAGGGCAACCCAAAGTGACGTGCAACTGTGAGTCATTCCATACTTTCCTTCAATTTACAAGATCTCCACCAGGAATGGTGATTTGGAGAGGGGGGTGGGAAACTTTCTCAAGCTTCCAGGGGGAAGCTGATTTCTCACCTTTCCGCTTAGTTTGTGCTCACACCCACCTTTAGCAGCATGAAGAACACATTTTTCAACGTATATGTTCCACTAACAGTCAAACAGTTTAATTTCAGAATAAACATCATCAGATGTTTGTCATTTTCTGTTGTCATATTTACTGTGCATTGCATCCCTTTGACACATCTTGTTTGTAAGGTGGAGACAGAAATAATGCATAGGATTGAACTGGAAGTCACTTGACAGCAGAAACTGCATATCTACTTGGAAGTAAATTCCTATGTGTTCAAAGGGGCTAGCTCTCAAGTCCTTGTGTGTGAGCTTTTGTCTGAATTGAAGCGAGGCCAATGGTCCATCTTATTAAAGACCCCTCCCAAAAATAACCACAGGTAAAAATTCAAAATACCATTATAGAATAGCCTTCCCCAGAGAAATTTATAACCATTTAATCCCAGTTCTGTGAGGTTTGGGTATGAGCACTTGATAGGGGATGTATCATTTTGCTAAATCTTTGATTTGTTTATTAATAATAACATCACCAAACATTTTCTTCATTTGGCTATAGCAGCAAATAATGAAGTTAGGAAACACAATAAGAATTGTACAATAAAAACATGCATTTTTTTATTAAGTATTATCCATTTTCCAGCCTAGTCATTGTGAAAGCCAGTTTTAATTTCTCTGTTACATAACTAGAAGTGTTTTAATACTGCGCTAGTTAGTTTTGTTTAAAAGTTATTGATGGAAAACTTGCAATTCCTCCAAAATGTTCCTTTGCTCATCATCAGACTAGTTCCAAGAAACATTTACTCATTCCCATTCTTAGCTAATCTGCTTTCTCACTTCCTACTGTGTTGAGTGTATAATTTTTAACTTGCTGAATGCATCTTAGATATTTGGCAAATGTGCTTCAGTATTAGAAACCATCTTAAAAATTATTTAATGTTGTTAAGCCATGCCCATGTGATGGCCTATTACAGTTCTGCTCTTCTGTACTGGTTTGTAACTTGTCAAATTCTAAAAGACTTTTCCTGTAACTGTATCCTTGACATCTTATACTGACAGCCTCATCATATGCCTGCTTACTCAGAAGTAACTCCCGCTGAGAGTCAAGGGGGATGTGGTTATCCGTGAGTTCCGCCTCACATCTGGTGTATATATGTAGAAACATGGGGTGGGTGCAGATTTAACTGCAAAGGCTTGCAAGGGACTCCCTCTTTCTGTCTGTCTTACTTTTCCACAGCTGGGCCATGGTATGACCTTTCAGTACCAGAAATAAGCCCAGCTAGGTGAAAGCAAAGTGTTCTGGGAGGGAGTCTGTAGGAGTTAAGCCCCAAATAGGGGGGAACCTCTGCACTACTCCTCATTTGTTGCCAAAATTGAACATCACTGTTTAGTTACATTAGTACAGCAAATATGAATTTGAACTAATGGGTCAGGCAGATGAACTCTGTGGCCCTCAGGATCCCTTCCAACTCTGCAGTTTATGATTCTGTACTCTTGCATCTAGTTTGATCCTGAGTTTTGTGGCTCTTCCTTTCAGGTCACTGTGCATAGGGCTGTTGCCTTTGAACCAGATGCAATACATATTTACTCAGAAGTAACCAGTTGGGCTTCTTTCTGGCTAATTGTGCAGAAGATTGTAGCCTTTGGTGCTAAGGTATCCTTTGGTGGTGTTTCTGCTTGATAGTGAGAAGCAGTGTGCTGAAGCAACACTCTTGGATTCCTGATTTGTTTTATAAGAGGCTAGAATTATGGTAGCTATGGAGTCTTCATTGGAAGTACTTACAGCAGCATTTATGCTTCCGAAAGAAGGTAGGTTTTTGCCTGCAGCCAGGAAGATCACAGCATGGAATATGCAGAGAAAAGGAGGATGGGATGAAGGAAAAACTAGACACAAGGATGAGGCTAAAGTCATTGTAAAAGGCAACTGGGGGCCAACGTAGAGGCAGAGAAGGGCGATGTGTTGAGAAGAGAGATTATTTTAGCAGGAATATTCTGAGTTGACTGAAGAGGTGAGAGAGAACAGGAAGGAAGGCCAGAGTGGCAGTGGTCCAAGGAAAAAATAACTAGGGCATGAACAGTTTAGCAGAAGATGCAGATTTGGCCAATTTTGATGAAAAATCAGTGGTTGGAGTTGGCAGTAAAAACAGAGAGGGGAATGAAGAGCCAGCAGTGGGCCTAGTTAGTTTTATGCTTAGAAGGCAAAAGAGAGAGACTTAGCTATATCTAATCAACAGGAGGCTTGGGTGTCTGCAGAAATAATTCGTGGGGACGGGCAGAGAGATCCATGACTTTTAAGTACAGGTATTTGACTTACCTCTCCACACTCCACACACTATTACATGGTGCTGAAGAGCAGCAACAAGAAACAATAGTGATTTACTATAGTGTATGGGATTATATATTTCTGAACTAAGTTCTAACAAATTGCTCTATTTGTCCACTGAACAATAACAGAGTAAGGCACCAGAAAGACATAGAGCTATAATTTGTCCATTGAACAACAATACTTTAAGACTCTGAAAAACAAATTAAAAACCCCTAAGGCTGAATTTTTCACCTTTTACACAGAATCTCCCTTGGCTGTGGTGAGTGCCAGATATAAGATCTGAAAGTAGCCAGGCTGTTGCTGCTGCTGCTGCTGCTGCTGCTAATTCCTGTCCACACGTAACATAAAGAAAAATATACTGCAAAGCGGATCGCCAGTGAAACAAAAATGGAAGACTCTGAGGCTCTTGGCCAAAGCAGTCAATAACTGCTTCTATAAATTTCTCCTTGGGATGGGTCCTCAGCATTGCTCTCTGGATGTTCAACAAACAAGCCAGACAATTGCTTTTCATGCATTGTTGAATTTAGCCATGCCTGTGCAAAGTGCTGAAGGATTGTTCAGTTCAGCATGTTGTAACTGGGAGGGAAAGTGCTGTCAGGAGAGCCATTTTAATAGCAGGGAACCGTCTGGTGTGGTCCAGCAGTTCAGCAAGGTTCTCGGTAAAGTAATAAGTAAATCCAGGTAGGAAATGTAGATAGACCGCCAATAGTTCTCTTCTGTGGATTGGTTGGGATGATTGGCATGGTTTTGACTGTGAGTCCTGGAAGACCTGTGCCCTGCCTTTTAGGCCTTTTTCCAGCTGGCCTGGGAGGGTGGGGGCCAGACTGACTCCAGCTACAACAGCTGAGACTGCTGAACAGAATCTTGAACTGGGGTATTGTTTAGGGGGGGCTGTTAACAGCATCTTTGTACAGTGGTACCTCAGGTTACATACGCTTCAGGTTACATACGCTTCACGTTACAGACTCCACTAACCCAGAAATAGTACCTCGGGTTAAGAACTTTGCTTCAGGATGACAACAGAAATCGTGCTCCGGCGGCACAGTGGCAGCGGGAGGCCCCATTAGCTAAAGTGGTGCTTCAGGTTAAGAACAGTTTCAGGTTAAGAATGGACTTCTGGAACGAATTAAGTACTTAACCCGAGGTACCACTGTATTTTGGATCTTACGATTTATGTGGCAATTTTTAGTTTGTGTACTTTTTAATATTGTTTATCACTACTTTTGCTTTGTTTGTGGTTATGTAATTTTTTTATATGCTGTAAGCCACCTTGAGCATTGTTTTAACTTTGCAAAGGTAGCATGCAAATAAAACGATTGGTTGAGTTTTCTGTTACATGGTTTGTCTAGCTGCTTTAAATTTGAAATCCATTTCACCTTCCAGTTTCTTGCACTTTTCTACTACTATTGTGCTCATTAGGTTTCCTGTGTTGTTATGTTATTCCTAGCAACTCTTGTATATATGCTCTTTCATTTTCATTGCATCTAACTTCACAAACTGCAGAACTTGTTCGACAGGTTCTAGCATCAAATAATATTTGCTTATAATCACAAGTCAAAATTATTATTATTTATTAAATTTGTATACCACCCTTCAACTGAATATCACTAGGCATTGGGTTGGCTAGAGTTCTTTGAGACTGTCAACAAGCATATAGATGGTGCAGTTCACAAAGGGTACTCAAAACTTTCAAAAAGCTTTTGACCAGGTACTTCACCAAAGACTCCTGAGAAAGCTTAGCAGTCATGGGATAAGAGGAGATGTTCTCTTGTCGATCAGAACTGTTAAGGTGGTTAAGGTGGCCAAGGTGGCTGAAGATACTAAATAGTTCAGCATCATTAAAACAAAAAAGGATTGTGAAGAGTGGCAAATGATATCTCCAAACTGAGTGAATGGGCAGTAAAATGGCAAATGCAATTCAAACATCACAGCCTTTTATGGGGGCTTTAAACTGTAAAAGTGCTACTCCGAATTTTGGAAGTGGATGGTGCAGCTGTTGTAGGATTGGATTGGGTTAGGTTTCCCTAGGGAATGAGAACTGGAAATGAACGTAGTTCAGTTCCACAGAAATATACACTTATATACATTTATTCAGTAATCACACAATATTGGGTGGCTTGATCAAAGCATATAGATGTCAATGGGGAAAGATTCTTTTTAAGTTACATTGACTTAGTTCAGATGTACTGGAAAACTTTGTTCTCCTGAGAGCCTTGGTGAGCCTCAGTGTGCTGTGTTTTTCATGTGCCAGGAGAAGAGATTGGAAGACTACCCTTCTAATTTGTGGTAAATCATAGTTTGCCCTTTCTATCAAATCTGGCAAATAGTGGCTTGTTGTATACTAGAAGCTAACACTTCTAATTCCTTCTCCTTGTGTGCAAGCTTGAGGGTTGCACTTGCCTGCTCTTATAACAATATAACAACTCTGGAATGTTGTTATATATGAATTACGCCATGGTGTCCCTTGTATCTCAGAGTGGGGTGCTCAAGGAACATGAGTGATTGCAATACGTATGAAAGGGATTTCTCTAGGATTTCGACAGTGACTTGTGAATGATGACAATTCCAACTGAATTTTGTGACGAGAGAGAGAGATGCTTGCCTCCCCCAATTTTTCAGACATATGCCAGCAAATATTGCGGCAAATTAGTATGTAGAATAATGATTCTCAACATACATTGATGTTTTCAGATGTTCAGGGATTGGGGTTTTTTTCTGGGATTGTCAACTTATACATGTCAGGCTAATAGTGTACTTTATTAATTATTAAGTTTCTATCCCACCTTTCCTCCAAGAAACTCAAGATGACAGACATGGTTCTCCCTCCACTGCATTTAATTTTCATAGTACTGTGAGGGAGGTTAGGCTAAGAGATGGTTGATTGCATTTTGTGGCTGGCCCTCCAAGGGCAGGGTGAAGTGAGGTAACCACCTCAGGCATCATGATCCACAGGGGCAGCAGATCCCAATGTAGATCTTTATTCCATCCTTGTTCCTGATGTAGATCACCCTTTCTTCCCTTGTGGGGAGGAGGGGGTGCAATTTTGTGTTTCACCTCAAGTGCCGAAATGTCTTGTGCCGTCCTGATTTAATGACTAGGTCACAGTGGCTGATTATGAAAACCAGCTGGTAGTGAAATGTAGATCCAATTAAAGGTGTGCAGTAGAAGGATCCTTAAACATGACTATCAAATAATAAAACAAATGTCCGTGCCTTGACCTTCCAAGGATAAGCTCACACAATACTTTCCTACTTCGGTTTTGCATCTAGGCCCCATTAGACAATTTCTGCAACTTGAAATAGAAAGTATTGTATGACCACCATTTTTTCCCCAGAGCAAATAACAATGACAATGGCAGTGTTATTTGAGATGTGTTTCGTATACTTTGTGTTATTGTCTTGAGCATATTCTGATATCTTAGTTACTCGTTCATGGGCACATATTGTCTAATATGCTATTATTCATCTGCGCTAAGGATTATTTCTCTCTCTCTTTCATTGGAGCTCTCACTTTGATCTCTCCTGCAGGCCCATACGCACACACATGCACTCAGTTAGTAAGAACAGCAGAACAGATGCAGGCCTAAAAGAGTGCTTATTTATTAAAGTTCCCTAGTCTTCTTCCACCTTACTTATACAACCTGCCTGACAGGTACTCATGATTCATTTAGTGTGTTCATCGTTACAAAAAACATTCCTCCTCCTTGTTATTTATTATATAAAAATACAGTCTCAGCCTGAAGATAATTGCTATCGAACAAATGTACTTTTTTCTGTTTTGGATAAGAAAATTTGGTAACTACTTGTTCAGATAAATGCCCCCCACGGAATTAGATTTGTGAACATGACAACAAAACAGCAAAAGTTTGGTACAACCTTTAGTGCTATCAGTACAAAAGTAGAGGGGGAGAGGAATACCATGAAATCAACAAGGAATAACTGGCAAACCTGACTTTTTGAGAAACAACAACTTGGAAGCAGTCTCAGATATGATCAGAACGTATCTCTTCATAGCACTCTGAAGCTGTTAAGATATTGTCAATTCTATTTGAAATCTATACACTAGTTTGTACCTCAGTAGAATCAGGTTGTTTTTCACTTGGACAAAACTAGTGTCTACCATATTGCTAGAGATCTAAATGGAAGGCAGAACTGGAAAGGCAGCAGGACAGATTCTCCCCCCTCCATAATATTTAACAGAAGTTTTCATTAGCATTATTCATTCAACTGCTGTGTGATTTGCTGCTTTCTATTGCATAACCTCGGAACATTATGTTACGTTCGGTCAGAGGCCTGCAAAACCTAATGAGCAAGCCTCGATTCCCGGATTAGTTGTTTGGCCACATGCCACATACCCTGATATTGCCACAGAGAAGGAAACGGGAGGCATTCAGAGCGAAGACCTTGAAGCCAAGGTTCATGCTTGGTTAACAGTAGATCAGCACCCACTTAGATGACTAAAGCCACTTCTGAGGTGGTGGTTAGTATCCGAGGAGCAGTGGGGGGGGGGTGCCTTACCTTTCCCCTGCACACAGCTGCTCTTCTCCAATGTCCAGTATAGAGTTGTTGTTGTGTGGATTGTTGTTTTTTTAAACCCACATTCTCCCATTGGGAGAAAAAGCACTTGGGAAGGCAACCTGGAGTGGTTTGGGAGAGGGCATTCTCTGTGACAGTCCCTAGGGTGTGTAGTTCCCTCCTCACAGAGGTGTGTATGATGATTTCCTTGCATAGCTTTCATTGTTTGCTGAAGACTCGCCTCTTTACCCTGGCCTTTGACACCCGATACCCTTTTAAGGCTTGTGCTCATGTAAATGGTCTTAACTGACTTTAATACTGCATTTTTATATTGTTGTAACCTGTCCTGGGACCTTATGATGAAGGGCAGGTAAGGAAAGCAAGAGAGAAGGAAGGAAGAGAGAAGGGCAGGAGTGGGAAAATGGAGAGGGGTGGTGGTGAAACGGATGGATCAAAGCAGGAGGAAATGAAAGTCATCTGCAAGTGATCAGTTGAGACCTGGCAAGAGCATTCTGTCCCATTCCCAGCAACCTTCTTGGGACAGGGGAAGGGGAAGAGAAGGAGAATGGGCTGCACTCCACCCACTTTTGACTCTGGAACCACCACACTTGCTTTAGCCCCCTGCCCCAGTAGATGACACCCGAGACAGGAAAGAGGTTCCACACCACTGAGGTGAAGGGTTGGGGTGGGGATTCTCAGATTAAAAACAGGCATTAAACAGCAAGCAGTCCTATCATATTACTTCTTCAACATCAGCACAGAAGTTAGCTAATTTGTTTTCAGTGTCAATTCCACCATGCTTCTTGCACATGAAAGAAGCTAAACTAAACTTTGCATATGAATTTTTATAGTGGGGTTTCACCCAGACTGTTTCTTTTCAGCAATTAAGTTTGGTAAGGTCCTTTGCCTGGGAGGTGAAATGTGTTATATTTTTAGAAATAAATATGTGATGTCTACAAAACAACGATGCATCACCATTTCCAAGAAACTTGCATAAGATTTCCTTACTATTTAAGGAATCTAGAACATTGTTTTGCTTTCAAGGAACTGAAGCTGCCTTGGTTCTAAAATAACTTACCATCACCCCCCCCCCACCACCACAGGGGGATATATCTGAGGAAGACTGTGGAAACAATATGTGGAATTACAAATCTGCATGGATATGGCAGGAAATCAATGAAAGCTGGAAATAGATCCCTGCACATTCAGTTTTGTGGATTTTCCCTGCATCACCTATGTAAATTTTGGAACTTTTTTTCCCCACAGTGTAAGATGTCTGCTAAATCTTACTGATTACAGTTTTTGGCAACTGTTAACTTTAGTGGAATAATGTAGTGAGTGTGCAATATTGCCAGCAAGTTTTTTTTTTTAATGTCAGGCAAATTACCCTCATTTCCCCCCCACCATGAGAAAGTTAAACACCTGCTTGCTGAAAGTTAACAAATGGGGGTAGTCATTCATTATTGCCTGGGGTAAGGGGCAGTATGTGGGTTTTACTAAGGGGACCCTTTTCATATAACTCTGCAACTTAGAAAGTATGAAACAAGTGCATACATTTTTAGACTGTGAGTAGACTTAAGTTATTCATGAATGAAGCAGCCTGATTCAGGTCATGAGAGGCCAACTGTATGCATTCCAGATGTAGCTGGCTTCAGAGGGACCATTTTTGTGCATGAAATGAATGTGCATGTTTAAATCTTCACACAACTAAGCTGCTATTACAGCCACTCCAACTTAAGTATGACACTGGAGAATGTTGTGAATGGAAGATATAATAAACTGTGGTGACAAGATAAAAATATTCTGCAGTACTAACACTACATGGTAATTTCAAGAATCTTTCTTCTTGCATGTCTGAAGAACTGAACAAATACAAATGCAATATGTTGTTAGAGCTGTGGAGGTAGGTACCGTATTTGTGATAGGATGCAACATCATTTCAGCCTGGAGAAGTGATAACCTTGAGTGAGGCCCTGTTCCATGACCACTCAACAATTTTCTCTATTAGAAATCCATTTTTGTCCAAGAACAGTGACTTTGAAAGAGCCTGCTCCTTTTCATTAATGCCTTGGCACATCACACCTTCCTTGAAGGCTGAGAAGCAGTTTGACTTGCTTCAGATCTCTTTTCTTTCTTTTTTAAACAGTACCAAGGTCTCTCTTGCACCACTAATGGTGCTCTCATTCCTCTCTGGACAGACGGGCTCTCTGTGTCTAGAATCTGCAAGGAAGAATTACATTTGGGGGAAATGTCCTCTGTCCTGATTTTGAAGGAGTGTGATAACATGCTTTATTATTACTGTCTATGGGCACAGTTCATAGCAATGCACTCTCTATGGTGACAGTGGGAATGATGGAGTAATGCCACCTGCTTTACCATAAAGAATTGCCTGCTTATTAGACTCAAGAAGAGGCCCATAACTTTAAACAAATTATTTGAACTCACTAGAAATAATTAAGTACATGCTTGAGAAGGGGGTGTGGTGTTTTGGGTTTGAAGGAAGCCGGTGGAGATTGGTAAAATATTTGGTTTGTTTGTCCATTAGTATGAGAGTTCACCTTGCACGGAAGAACTTTCTAAAAATTGAGTTATTTATATAACAGCTTGTAATTTAATAAGCTCATTATTCATTAGCAGCTCTGTGATGTAGGCATTTCTTCTACATAGCTAATCAAGAACTGAGGTTGCAATGTGAAAAAATCTGAATACAATTTGCAGTTCTTTTAAAGCAATAATTATATATTAGAGCTGCTACATTTTGTTTCTTCAAAATCCCTTTGTTGTAGGAATTTTGATCAGAATTTTTAAAAAATGGTATTTTGAAATGTAGCTAGCTCACTGTATGATAATTTGGATATATTTCATTGTACTAAATTCCATTTTCACTTCAAACGAAGGGCCAAAAGTCAGTGGAAATGTTCAAGGACTCTAGAGTAAGGATATCTCACCCTACAGTTAGAGCCAATAAATGGTTCAGTTAATCTTTTCGCCTCTTTTTCTGAACTACTTAGAAACAAATTGATTCTTGGCTGATAGGAGGGCACAAGTAGCGCTTCAGGAAGAACATAGTGCTTCTCTTTTTGTAGAGTGTACTGGCAGTGAATGGGTTTTCTTGCTTGTTCTGCAGGGAGACCGCATTTTGATTTAAAGTTATGAGTCACAGTATCTGAGGCTTGGAGGCGAACACACTATCTGTAAACAGCAGCCAAAGGGCACACACTTCTGCTTTTGCAATTGGCAAAGTCTCCTCCTTACTGCTTTAAAAAGGAAGAGGGGAAAAAAAAACATCACCATGCCTCTTTTTATGTGTCTTTTCATAAGAAAAGTTTTTGGTGGATCCTTAATGGTTAAGTTCCCTGAAATGAAATACTATGTTGCTGTCTTAAAAATAACTGTTTCTAAGACACCAAGTCCCATATGAGCAGGCTAAAACAGACTGGGTTTTCTGTCTGCTCTGTACATTTTGCAGCTTCAGTAGTGCAGTTAGGACAGTTTGATCATATCACCATGTCTATTGTCTCAAAAGAGCTTAAAAACAACAACCCAACAACACCATTTACTGTAGGTCAGTGATCACTTACATTGTACACATCTAAAGAAAAATGAAATTGTAATGGTGTACTCCTTTTTTGTGGATTGAAACTGGATTCAAAACAACCGCCACCTTTTATTCCAAAGCAAGGCATCCTGCATTAATAAAAGATTTTGTTTGTTTTTAAGAAGTACTTTTGGATTCTTCTGCTGTTGCTTTCTGTTTTCCCCATGAAATTTCACCTAATTGGCACAGCAGTAACAAACGGCTTACTGCTTTCCTGCATTGTTCTTTACAGTTATCTCACTGCAGAACACATTACAGCTGTTTCCTAGGTTGTTCACAACTCTAGTTGTTGATTTTTGTGTTTTCTTTACATGTTCTCAAAAGATGTGTGGACAAGTTAACTCTGGAGATGGTTGAGCAGTGGCTTCCAGAAGTGCTATTTTTACAATGCCAGCTATAACTAATGACCCTTGTTTTCCTTATTTACTCTTTCCTCTACCATGTGACTAAGCTCTGTGTTCTGACATCAGAAGTTAGTGTTACTGCTGCCAGAATTCCTTCTCCAGTTGTTCCTTTCCAGCTGACCTTTAGACAGTAAACGAGAGTGCAGAATCATGAACATATGTGCCCTTCCCTAACCAAACGTAAAGCCTATCTGATCTGTTTGGCTGTTTGCTCTAATACAGTTCTTGCAGAGAAATATTATGAGCTAGCAATTTGAAATGTAGGCATGTGGAATGAGCAATATACAGTACAGTGGTACTTCAGGTTACATACGCTTCAGGTTGCAGACTCCGCTAACCCAGAAATAGTACCTCGGGTTAAGAACTTTGCTTCAGGATGAGAACAGAAATTGTGCGGTGGTGGCATGGCAGCAGCAGCGGGAGGCCCCATTAGCTAAAGTGGTACCTCAGGTTAAGAACAGTTTCAGGTTAAGAACGGACCTCCGGAACGAATTAAGTATGTAACCAGAGGTACCACTGTATAAGCTAATTGACAAAAGGCACATTAAACCTGGCTTACGGTCACCACAATGGAATGTCTAGGTGCCTTTTTTGCAGTGGGGCTTATTATTACTTTTATTCATTTCTTTTCTATATTGCTTTATATTATAAAGAAAAAAATCTCAAAGTGGTTTACAGCACATTAACACATTACAATCCAGGATAAAACAAATTGAAACTTCAAGGAAAATATTTCAGATCCTTCTCCAAGTGACATTTTGCTTTCCCCATATTTATTTACTTCCTTAATTTATAGAGTTGCCCCATAGCAGAAGTGCTCTAGGAAGCCAATGTGGTGTAGCAGTTAGGATATGGGACTAGGACCTGGGAGATCCAGGTCTGATTCCCCACTCAGTCATGAAGCTCACTAGGTGATCTTGAGCCACTCTTAACCTACCCCACAAGAGTTGTTGTGGGCAGTGGCGTAGCGTGGGTTGTCAGCACCCGGGGCAAGGCAAGTAATTTGCGCCCCCTAACCCGGGGCAAGGCAAGTAATTTGGCCCCCCCCACTGCACTGTCCCTCCCCCAGGTAGTCCCTCGCTCTCTCTCCACACCGCACCGCACCGCACGCCTGGCACCCTCCCCTCCACAGTGGGCGGCGACCCGGCGGCTCGGATCGGATTCGCACAGCCAGCACTGCAGTGAGAGAGAGTGAGTGAGCCAGGTAGGGGCAGAGAGCTGTGAGTGCGAGCGCGCCCCCCCCCCCCAGATGTTGCGCCCGGTTCGGCCGGCCCCCCCTGCACCCCCCACGCTACGCCACTGGTTGTGGGGATTAACTGAGAAAAAGGCAGGCCAGCCAGATGGAAATGTTAGTCGCCAAACTAGCATCCAGAGGTCTCCACATGGTTGCAATTGGACCCACACGAGTAGTAAAATGCATCTGGTACCCGACTAATTTCTAACACTGGCTCAGATATGTTGGTATAATTCTCACATGTTGGACAGGGACTATTTACAGTGAGGATAATTGTTTAATACAGTGTTTCTCAAACTTGGGTCTCCGGCCGTTGTTGGACTACAACTCCCATTATCCCTGACCACTGGTCCTGAGTTCAAGTGTTTAGGGAGATGGAGAGAAACTGACACCTGTCCACTTTCTCCACACCAGGCATAATCTAGACCCCTCCCTCATGTCTCCCCCTCACTCACCTCATCACATGCAAATGAATATGAATAGAGCAAGTATATTGCATGCTTTGTTAGTGAGTTATTGGTGACAGGCTAGCCCATCTCCTGAAGTGAATAACTTAAATTAGAACTGTTTCATTTCCATCCCTGTAATTTCAGTGTTATAAACAAGATGAATAATGAAAACTAAGGTGTGTTTCACAGATTATGTTTTTTTATAGGTATTCGCAATGTACACAAGAAAATTATGTTTAATTTGCAGTAGCTTAACGAGGCTAGCATTCTACTTTTAAAAACATTTTGGAAGATCAAATTATTACAAATACTGTATTTCCCAGTGGATGAATTTACCTTTGTTCTTTGGCTAACTAGTTTATGAATAGGGCTTTGCTTGCTTTCTTCACCTGTTGCTTATCTGCGATACTTGTAATTAAGAGCTGGTCTGCCACACAGGAAAACTCTCTTGTACAGCCCTTGTAGGGCTTGATGAATTTGTGCTACATGTTTGAATACCCTCCCCAATAAACACACACAAAACCACAAAACTTCTCTGTGCAAAGAAAGTAGCACTTTGGAGAAGACTTCTGTTTGGCCTCCACTGACCTGCATTCCACTTACCAGAAGCTGGAGTATGTTTTTTTAACATGGCAATATATTCAGTCCTTCCTCTGCATTCTGAAAACTACACTCCTTGGAAAGCCATGCCTCCTGGTTTTTCTAAATGTGTGGATTGGACTACATTCCATTGAAATTTATTTATTTATTTAGAGCATTTGCACCCCTATCTTCAGCCATAAAAGCTCCCAGAGTGGCTAACATACAGTCACTTTAAACAAGGCAGTCCCCGCCTTCAGGATTACAATCTAAAACAAAAAACACAGCACATAATGGGAAAGGGACAGAGAGGGGAACCAAATTGCTTTTGGGTTACCTCAAAATTAAAACATGCACATATATTCCTTGATTTTGCATAATTTATCATGCTCTTGCTAGCCATGAGTTGAAACAAGCTACACAGAGCATCAAACCCAATTCTTTGCTCAGCATGTTTTTGGATATCTCAGATTTTAGGAGGAACAAGGTACAGTGATACTTCGGGTTACAAACACTTCCAGTTACAGACTTCACTAACCCGGAAGTAGTACCTCAGGTTAAGAACTTTACCTCAGGATGAGAACAGAAATCGTGTGGTGGTGGCACGGCGGCAGCGGGAGGCCCCATTTTTAAGAACAGACCTCTGGAACGAATTAAGTATGTAACCAGAGGTACCACTGTATATGTTTTGAGCAATGGCCTCAGCAGTATGGAGACAAGGCAAGACAACGTTTCAGTGTCACCCTGGACAGCTCCATGTAGGGCTTAGGCTGGAGACCCCAATGACATCCAGTAATGTTTGTCTTCTTACACAATGGAAATAAATTTGTGCATTGAGTCTTCTGGTTTCCCTTCTGTTAACCAACCCCCAATCCATCTTCCTGCATGCCTCCAAAGTCTGCTACAGGGAGTCCTCCAAGACTCTGAAGGATGAGAGGACACAGAAACTTTGTTAGATCTCACCCCAGAAGAGCGGACCTGGGATGTTGTTTCAGCAGCCGCCATCATCAGACTACCTTGAATAGGAGCTGCAGCTCTGTCTCAGTAGCTAGCTCTGTTTTCTGTGAGAGGAGCTCTTAATTTAAAGGAGTCCAGTCTATGAGCCAGTGTGGTGTAGTGGTTAAGAGTGATAGTCTCGTAATCTGGGGAACCGGGTTTGTGTCTCCGCTCCTCCACATGCAGCTGCTGGGTGACCTTGGGCCAGTCACACTTCTTTGAAGTCTCTCAGCCCCACTCACCTCACAGAGTGTTTGTTGTGGGGGAGGAAGGGAAAGGAGAATGTTAGTCGCTTTGAGACTCCTGAAGGGGAGTGAAAGGCGGGGTATCAAATCCAAACTCTTCTTCTTCTTCTTCATGTTAGCAGTTGTTGACTGACTCCAATGAAGCCAAAGAGACTCTGATTCTATAGGGTTTCTGTGCTGTAGTCTTCAAGGTCAGAGAAGGGCAACACAACCAGAAAGGCCAGAGAGGCTCTGACACTATGGGCTGCCCTTGCATCAGAGTCTCTGGTTCAGTTGCCCTGAGGGCAATTCTATCTCCCACTTTGAATCCCCAATCTTTTCCTCTAAAGATCATAGACTCATGACACCAGGTGAGGCAAGAACAGCAAGACACACATCTTTTGAAGAAGCATGCTGATATAACCACGTGGAATGGGGCTTCACAATGGGGAGAACTGTACCAGCAACTAAAAAATGTATATATGGGCCCACATTGAGTTTACTTGCACAGAAGAGTGTTTAGACCTGAGATGTTAAACTCTGTCCTTTTTTTTATGAATCAGAGGGTTCTAGGCACATCTAGACTCATTAGCTCAGGCTACACACAGGTGATATGCTTGCAGTGTTTTATGTTCTGTCTCAAACTGTACTATGTAAGAAGGGCTCCTGATTACCCAGGGCAGGGTGGTCCAACTTTTCATCTCAAGTGGGCTGCAATAGCACATCAACATGGAACCTGTGGGTCACACACTACCATGTCATGCGGGGGGAGTGAGGCCAAAAATGTGGTGCTTCCTTGCAGCCGTCTTGCTGCCTTCCCAAAGCTGAATGAGTGAGTCACTGGGCTTTGGGAAGGAGGTGCTAGGCTGTCGTATAGTCCTAGAGACCTCATATCTTCTTCCCAAAGCTGGACAAGTGCTAACTAGGCTTTTAAATGTGTGGATTGGACTACATTCCATTGAAATTTATTTATTTATTTAGAGCATTTGCACCCCTATCTTCAGCCATAAAAGCTCCCAGAGTGGCTAACATACAGTCACTTTAAACAAGGCAGTCCCCGCCTTCAGGATTACAATCTAAAACAAAAAACACAGCACATAATGGGAAAGGGACAGAGAGGGGAACCAAATTGCTTTTGGGTTACCTCAAAATTAAAACATGCACATATATTCCTTGATTTTGCATAATTTATCATGCTCTTGCTAGCCATGAGTTGAAACAAGCTACACAGAGCATCAAACCCAATTCTTTGCTCAGCATGTTTTTGGATATCTCAGATTTTAGGAGGAACAAGGTACAGTGATACTTCGGGTTACAAACACTTCCAGTTACAGACTTCACTAACCCGGAAGTAGTACCTCAGGTTAAGAACTTTACCTCAGGATGAGAACAGAAATCGTGTGGTGGTGGCACGGCGGCAGCGGGAGGCCCCATTTTTAAGAACAGACCTCTGGAACGAATTAAGTATGTAACCAGAGGTACCACTGTATATGTTTTGAGCAATGGCCTCAGCAGTATGGAGACAAGGCAAGACAACGTTTCAGTGTCACCCTGGACAGCTCCATGTAGGGCTTAGGCTGGAGACCCCAATGACATCCAGTAATGTTTGTCTTCTTACACAATGGAAATAAATTTGTGCATTGAGTCTTCTGGTTTCCCTTCTGTTAACCAACCCCCAATCCATCTTCCTGCATGCCTCCAAAGTCTGCTACAGGGAGTCCTCCAAGACTCTGAAGGATGAGAGGACACAGAAACTTTGTTAGATCTCACCCCAGAAGAGCGGACCTGGGATGTTGTTTCAGCAGCCGCCATCATCAGACTACCTTGAATAGGAGCTGCAGCTCTGTCTCAGTAGCTAGCTCTGTTTTCTGTGAGAGGAGCTCTTAATTTAAAGGAGTCCAGTCTATGAGCCAGTGTGGTGTAGTGGTTAAGAGTGATAGTCTCGTAATCTGGGGAACCGGGTTTGTGTCTCCGCTCCTCCACATGCAGCTGCTGGGTGACCTTGGGCCAGTCACACTTCTTTGAAGTCTCTCAGCCCCACTCACCTCACAGAGTGTTTGTTGTGGGGGAGGAAGGGAAAGGAGAATGTTAGTCGCTTTGAGACTCCTGAAGGGGAGTGAAAGGCGGGGTATCAAATCCAAACTCTTCTTCTTCTTCTTCATGTTAGCAGTTGTTGACTGACTCCAATGAAGCCAAAGAGACTCTGATTCTATAGGGTTTCTGTGCTGTAGTCTTCAAGGTCAGAGAAGGGCAACACAACCAGAAAGGCCAGAGAGGCTCTGACACTATGGGCTGCCCTTGCATCAGAGTCTCTGGTTCAGTTGCCCTGAGGGCAATTCTATCTCCCACTTTGAATCCCCAATCTTTTCCTCTAAAGATCATAGACTCATGACACCAGGTGAGGCAAGAACAGCAAGACACACATCTTTTGAAGAAGCATGCTGATATAACCACGTGGAATGGGGCTTCACAATGGGGAGAACTGTACCAGCAACTAAAAAATGTATATATGGGCCCACATTGAGTTTACTTGCACAGAAGAGTGTTTAGACCTGAGATGTTAAACTCTGTCCTTTTTTTTATGAATCAGAGGGTTCTAGGCACATCTAGACTCATTAGCTCAGGCTACACACAGGTGATATGCTTGCAGTGTTTTATGTTCTGTCTCAAACTGTACTATGTAAGAAGGGCTCCTGATTACCCAGGGCAGGGTGGTCCAACTTTTCATCTCAAGTGGGCTGCAATAGCACATCAACATGGAACCTGTGGGTCACACACTACCATGTCATGCGGGGGGAGTGAGGCCAAAAATGTGGTGCTTCCTTGCAGCCGTCTTGCTGCCTTCCCAAAGCTGAATGAGTGAGTCACTGGGCTTTGGGAAGGAGGTGCTAGGCTGTCGTATAGTCCTAGAGACCTCATATCTTCTTCCCAAAGCTGGACAAGTGCTAACTAGGCTTTGGGAAGGAGCCTCTACGACCCTGTCAGAGCCCTCATGCCTCCTTTCCAAAGCCCATCGCCTTGCTTACTTGGCTTTAGGAAGGCAGCACGAGGGCGGTGGGGTGGCAGCGGCAGCGGTGAAATCAAATGTTGCTGAGGGCCACCAAAAATGGCCTTAGGGCCGCATATGGTCCTTGGACTGTGTGTTGGGCCGCCCTGATCTAGGGTGTCTCTTACCCAAGTAAGCCCTGTGGGTTAACGGCTTGATCATGCAAACCTCCATTAGAATGGTTTCCAGAGCCACAGTTCAGTTCATCTCATGCCGCATGGGTACATTATCTGCAAGCCTGGCATATCATTTTGCATGAGCAAGCCCTTGCCATAAATCTTCTTCCATAGTTCATCAGAATGTGATGTCCTTGTCAAATTCTCATTTAGCTCATTTTGTCTGCCTACCCACCACTTCAGTTAGCTCTGTTGTCCCTTATTCCCTTGCGAATGCTTGCAGCATTACTGAGTCAATGGGGCTGAACCCTAATGAAGGCTTTTGTTGTTATATTGCAAATATTTGCAAATCTAATAATTCGGCAGCGTGATGGTTGTCATTATATAATCTTTCCTATATGATAGATTACAATATAATAAACACCACGCTGCAGAAATAAGGACCTTTGCGTCCTGAGGTTACTTCGCTACCTGTGAAATGTTTTCGGAGAAAATGTTCTCTCATTCCTGCACTCCTTTTACATCGCATGTAAAGGAGACGTTTTATGGATTCGAGTCACGTAGCTCACTGTGGATGAAGGAATTTGGGCATGGGAATTTTGACAGATAAATGATGTTGTGCTGTTTGGCGCAGGAGGAGGGAAGGGGGAAGTAATACTGTCAACAGCAGAGCAATCGCTTCTCGCTTATGCTGATTGAGGCCTCAGGTGGACCTTTGTTTCTGATGCATTAAGGTATTGGGCACGAGTCACACATCACAACATAGCCCAACTTAACAATTAATTGGGATTGAAAGAGAACCTTGTGTGCGGGTGCCTAATGTATCTAAGTGTACAATTGTTTTTGTTTTATTCTCTATAAGCATGGGTGTTGCTTGAGACTGGGGCAACCCAGACAGATGGGCAGCATATAAACAAATTATTATTACTATTGAGAGGGTTTGCCAGGTAAAATGTCAGTGAACTGTTCCTTCTCCCTGTCCAAACATCTTATCCACATAAACATTTTCTCACAATCCAGTCCAGTTCCCCAACTAGTGAAGTTTCTGAAATTTATTTATAGGGTGAGACAAGGAGATAAGAAGGTTCATATATTGCAGGGATCCCAGGCACAGAAATGCATTTGCATCTTTCCCCAGAGGGTCCACCAGGGGAGGCTGGGCCTTCCAGATTAGGGGTGGGAGGTGCTCACACCACAATTGTATCCCCAGGCCCAAAACTGTGCTTTTCTCCATAAGACTGAATGGTAGCTATTCAGCTACACATGAGGAAGTAAACCAACCAGAACACCACTGGGAGGGAACAGCTATGCCTAGCCTTTTTACTGTGATCTAGATATATTTTATTCCTGTGACAAATAATAATATAGGTCAGGCGTGGCCAACTCCCAAGAGACTGCGATCTACTCACAGAGTTAAAAACTGGCAATGATTGGCGTTCAGGTCAAAGTTGAATTTTTTTTAGGAAAGCCCTGTTTTTTGGTGTTCAGGTCAAAGTTGTTGGGCTTTCTTTAGGGAGGAGGAAAGCCCCGTTTTTGGGGGGTGCAGGGCAAAAATGTTGAGCTTTTTTTAGGGGAGACAAAGTTGTAGAGCTTCTTTGGGGGCAACCAGTGATCTACCACAGACGTTCAGTGATCTACCGGTAGATCACGATCTACCTGTTGGACGTGCCTGATATACCGGTAGATGATCCAATACTCAGTAGGAGGCTTTAGATTGGTACATTAAGGCCCCTAGTCTTGTTGATTGGAGGCCATTACCTTTGTCTCAGTGGCAGGTGTGGCCCATCCCGTTTTGCTGGCTGAGGTAAAATGGGAAATTGCCTCCCCCTGCCCCCCCCAGCCTTGCTTTCCAAAGTTGCACGGGAAGCAGTGGCGTAGCGTGGGGGGTGCAGGGGGGACCAGCTGCACCGGACGCAACATCTGGGGGGGGGGCGCTCGCACTCGCAGCTCTCTGCCCCTACCTGGCTCACTCACTCTCTCTCACTGCAGTGCTGGCTGTGCGAATCCGATCCGAGCCGCCGGGTCGCCGCCCACTGTGGAGGGGAGGGTGCCAGGCGTGCGGTGCGGAGAGAGAGCGAGGGACTATCTGGGGGAGGGACAGTGCAGCGGGGGGGCGGGGGCACAAATTACTTGCCTTGCCCCGGGTGCTGACAACCCACGCTACGCCACTGACGGGAAGCTGCCACACAACCCCAGTAGTGGCGGCAGGGGCATATGGGGTACCCAGAGGACACTGCCCCTTGAGGTTCTGCCACCCAAGATGGCTGTTTGTCCGCCTCATGGGTTGGCCAGCGCTGCTCAGTGGAAACACTTAACTTATATGTAAGTAGTGAGGATGAATTGGTGACATTGTGATAGGATGGGGAAATCCTGCTCTGTACCCAAGATTCTGTTAAAGTTCTGTGTCGGTGATAGTGTATTCTATTTTGATGTTTCCTTCCCAGCAGCTCCGTGAGCCAGCTTAGGAATAGCAGACTAGTTCAATAATAATGCCAAACCATTGTTTGGTTCTGTGTGAAGGATCCTTCTCCTTACACACCATCATTTCCCCCTCACCTTCCTTCTTGGTTTGAGGCAAAACATAACTGGAAATTAGAAGCAAATACAGGTTAATTCTGGTTTGCATTCTGGTGAGCATAACCCATAGTGTGTTGGCATGAATAAAATGACAAACTATGTTTTTCCTCAAACCAAGAAAGAAGAGGGAATTTCAGAGCATGCAGTGAGGAGCGGAAAGTGTGAGAATGAGGGTCCTTGTAGCTTATTCATTTATGTGGCATCCAGCCATGATTTGGTGTAACATTGGAACCAGCCCAGTGGCTGGCCTAAGGCTGCCCAATGAGTTTCATGGCTGAGTAGGGATCTGAATCTGGGTCTTCCACATTCAAGAGCTTTATTGTAACACACAGGAGCCACCTTAGAAATGAATAATTCTTCAAAATGAGATTTCATGGCTCACAGCAGAATCGCAGGCGCTCAGATTCTGGACCCCTTTGCTAATGGTCAGAGTGTTTGGACAGACCAGCCTGTTTACTCACTGTTGCTTTGCCTTCTGGGATTGTGGCTGCTCAGTTTGCAATGACAGGAAGTTCACCAGGAATCCCTTTTCTTTTGAAATCAAAATAGTACAAAGGGATGGTGTGTGAACAGGAGTAGGTAAGTAAAAACATGATTGATCCTTTCTGGTGGCCAGTACCACTTTCTATTTCAGCTCAGTTCTTTACCACAGTAAAGGGACAGTTCACTAATATTCTGCTTCAATTTATAGTTGCCACTTTCCCTTTCCTTCCTCCTCCCCCATCCCTTACCACTCCCACTGAGGATTTCTTTTAGGGTTGTGTGTGTGTAAAGCAGCCGTATGAGAGGAATAAAATAATTTTGAAGAGAATTATATGGCGAGAATTTTGACAATGAGTGGAAGATTGTAATTACTCTCTTCCATTAGACTCAGTGGCTTTGGACAGATAAGCTGTATTGAAACGTGTGACCAGGGCATGGGATCATGGATTGTCTTTCACTGTTGTCATGGCGACAGTGATGCAGGTGGCCTATAACTGCCTGGCTGTCAGATCTTATACATCAAACTGGTGCTAAGTGAAAATATGTTAGAGGCATTGAGGGGAGGGGGGGATTGCCAGCAGTGTTTGTCGGATCAGGTGGAAGAAAGCTAGCCTCTCTTAAGAAAAGTGTGTGTGTGTGTGTGTGTGTGTGTGTGTGTGTAAGAGAGAGAGAGCGCGCGCGCAAGCTTTAGGTGGCTTAGAAATAGTTCTTAAGAGAGATCTTTCTTCATAAGGGCAGAAATGGCTTTTAAAAAGTGGGTATAAGACATTCCCAAATATATGCATCGTGTATATGTGTAATTATTAGACCCTTTCTAAAAGTTTGGATGATACAATTATATGGAAGGCAACATAGGAAAATACATTCCAGCTGCCAGCACTATCAATTCACCCACCCTCAAAGGTTCACGGCAGTTTTTTAAAATATAGTTCTGATGAACACTAGATGGTTGTAGGTAGACCTGGGCATGGAGACCCTGCTAAGACATAACTGGCAGGGATTGGGAGGGAACCAGGTTGAATATAGATGATTAAAAATTAAATTTCAGAGACTCGTACTAGGTGCATAACCTCAGTTAGGATTCTTAAATGTTTCTTAAAAGCAATACTTTTAGTTACTCATTAGCAGTAATCTTATAAAGGCACTTTTTAGCCTACAAAGTGTTGTACAGCAATTATAACATTCCTCCTCACAACAGTCTTGAGGTAAATGGTTGTAATCCCCATTTTAGTTTGCTTATCTGAGCGAGAGAGACAGTGGCTGAGTAGAAACTACCCCTTTCACACACACCCAGTCCAAGTACAGCATTTTGCCATTACTCATCCGTACCAGTTCAGTCAGCTAAAGGGTAATGTTTTGTTATCAAACATTTGCCTGGAAGGTCCTTTCTTCTGGTGGTAGCTCTCAGAGTTATGCTCATAATGCTGTGCTAGTTGTGTGAAGCAGCTTACACAGATCAGTGATCATGGACTCAACTTATTATAAAATAATGCAGTACTACTCATTTAAGGCACCTTTATAGCTTACTAGCAGCCTTATGCCCTGTGTTGCTTGGGAATTCCAAGAAACCAAAAAAGTGCAGTTTTGAAAGGTTCAGTCTGCCACCTTGATTCAAAATGGTGTCTAATCATATCCAAACACAGATGAAACTTCCTTTATCTCAGGAAACATCATGCAAAATTTAGTTACAGTGTTTTTAGAGATGTCCAAATGCATAGAGAACAGGCAACTTTCCAAAATACATAGAAGACCTCCTCGACCAGTCTATAATTTTGAAATACTGAGGTGGTTGTTTCAGACAGTGAAAGTGTGATCAGTTCCTTCATATTCCACTGTTTCCCTATTGATTGGTACTGGAGGCATTGTGACTGCTCCGTAGTTTTTGTTTCCGGCTGGTACCCCTTTGGGTTCTCCTTTTGAACCTTAAAACATAATTTGGATTCATTCTGTTCTCTTCCTTTGATCTGCCATTCCTTAGACCAAGGACATGAAACTTCCACTTGAACTGTAATTTTTGTTTTATCCTGCCCTAGTTTTCCTACGTAAATACAGCAATGGAAGTGGGAGGCTAGGACAGCCTGCTTACACCCTTACTTGCACAACTGGCTTTCATGTTTCCCCACAAATACCACCCCCTGATTCTCACAATAGCTAATATAGGTTAACTATCAAATTTGGTGACAAAGAGTCTACCTATAGACCAATCTTTATGTACCCTGTGAGGTAAGGATTACTAACTTGCCTCTTAAGATCTTCTAATGAACCCTAAGTTGTGCTTGTGGACCTGTTAACAGTTTTACTTTTCTTGACAAAGGCTCATAATAAGAATATTAGGTAGCTTTAGTCGTCATAAGTGTTCCATCTCCATCGTGCATTTCCGAGATTTTCACTAAATGATTTGGTACAGACTTCTCTAATTTTGCTAAAATTGAGGCTTCTTGGTTCACTTGTTTCAACCCTGACGTTTTGTGAACTACTGTATTACGATTTATAAAACTAATGATAGATGTAACCATAACTGTAGCCTAGTGTAGGAAACATATTATACTGTTAGACTGACCCTCCCTGGGTATATACCCTTTGGCCACCCCCACCCTGAATACCCTTTTCTAGTGGGTCTAATAGGCTCTGAAGAAGAAGAAAAGCCACCTCTGCTTAACCCTCAAAGCTAAAATGAGCATTTCCTCAGCCAGGTTAAACTGTCCAGTTTGGGAAGGTCTGTTCTCATCATGCCTTGCACTGCATTTTTAGGGAGCTCAGGAAATTGTTCCTGTTCTCCCATCAACTGATTGGGAAGAAGTGGTAATTGCAGAATTGCTTCTGGAAGCGTGCCAAAAGAAATGTGCAGAAGGGTATTCTTTAAATTCAGCCCTTCATCTTTCTACAAATGCACATCTCGCTAGTGGGTTGCACTTTCTTGCTTTCAAGTTACTCCCTGTCCCCTTAAATTTAGTCAGTGGTGCAATTAGATAAATTTAGTCTGCACTCACTGGTCTTAAGGCAGACCCCTCTTTAGATGTTGCACATTACTTCAATTACGTCAACATGTGGTAAGCCAGCCCTGCTGTGTTTAGGGACACCCCCACCCACCTGCTCTTTCCGCTGAGAGGGATCCTGGAGTTCTGCCCTGACATCCTGCGCCGACTGATGTTTAGTACCACAAGATGAGAGTATCCTGCAAACAGAGAGTTCACAGTGCTCCTTTTGTGGTCTGAGTTCTGTGTCAGGCTTCTTCCCTGGAACGTTCTGTGACTTCACAGAAGCAGGGAAAGAGCCGTCACCTGCTTTCTCTCTGGCCTCCTCTCATGATTCCCTTCCTTCCTTAGCCTATTCTCACATCACCCAGGGGCCTCTTGGTTCCTCGCTTTCCAACCATCTGCCAAGAACTGGCAGGATGACTGAGAGGAGGAAGAGAATCCTGGGGAGGGAAGTTGCTGGAACTGGGACACACTGGGTCAAGCAGGGTGTGGGGAAGGAAGTACTTGCAGGGTGATAGAGCATGGGGAGGGGGATGAAGGTCAGTGCACAGAAACCAGAGCAGCAGGACCCAGCACAGCAGGCTCTGAGGTATAGCGAACGGTGGGAGTGGAGCTGTAGCAGGCAAGGGCCCACAGCCCAGCTTCCTGGCTGGCCAGGTGGGACTCACTAGCTCTGGGAGGAAGGGTGTGATTCCTCAGCTGGAGTAGGCTTGGAGCAGGTGAGGATCATATGCCTCGTCAAGCCCAGGTGCTGCAATCAGAATGCAGAGTACAGAAAGAAAGCAGAGCTGAGGTGCTGTGTCTGCTCAACTGCCCATGTTGAGGGACATTGGCATCTACGTTCCTAGACTTCTAAAGGACTGTCCTTTGGGTTTGACTCTGGACTGTATTCTGACTGGCGGACTTCAGCCTTGGCTACTTTGAGTGACCCTCGACTGCATTTCCTGACCTTTGGACTTTGCTTGTGTGGACTGACTCTCAAATGTTAGACTTTGGATTTGACATACTGACTTTCTGCCAGGTAGGCCGGGGGTTCATTTTCTTCTTGTTTCTGTCGTGGCTCTTTTCAAGTGTGATGTTTTCTGGTTTTGTTTTCAAGTACCCCTTGTGAGGCATATTGGCAATGGGAAAACTCTTTGTTGCATTTGTAGACTGTGATTCTCATGCTTGAGTTTAGGTGCATATATTTGTGCTTTTTGTATTTCAAAGGTAAGACGGCTTGTGTCATTGTGATGCAGAGATCTATATGCTCAGCTTCTAAGCAGTTAAAATGGCACAGTTATTCAGCCCTTAGAACCATTTTCTTACCACAGGATGGTTTAGCTGGTAAAGACACATTCTGTTTCTGGCATGTGGCAGATCGATGCTCTTTGGATGTTAATGGCTGTAGGAACCAGAGGGGCTGTTGCCTGAACAAAGTTATTACCTCATTATCCATGGCACAGGGTTAGTTGTAAGGTTTGACCATCTGTGCTCATGCAGAGTGGGGTGGGGGGAGGAGATGGACAATACCAATAACATATTTCAAAGTGATACAGCTTCCCAGCCAAGGTTGCAGTTCACAGCATAATCACAGACCTCCACAGTTTTGTGCATTTGCGTTGCTGGGGTCGGCCTCTACCGTCTGCAGATCACGCTTCCAGCTTAGCCTTTTGTTAGTTTTCTCTTGTAGTGCTTTGTCAGGTAGGACCTATTCTGTGTTTGTAGGCTGCTAGGAAAGTGTAAGGTGGTCTGTGTCTCATAAACATTTTTACCCATAAAAACAAAATAGCTACAGAGAATGGAAAGGAAAGGAGCTAAATTTGCACTGCCCTCTGCTTTTTTTTTTTTTTGTACACAATGTTAGCTTATAAGTGCTAATTAATTGGTAAACATTCAGTTAAACATTAACACTGGTAAAGAGCTTTTGTAATGACAGATGCAGTTGCAGCACAATTGTTAACAAGCCATTTTAAAAAGCCAATATTGGAATTATTTTGTTTAAAACCCGTATCTTAGGCTGTGGGGGGGGGGGGGAAGACACCTTGCATGCTTTTATTATTTTGGGTAAGGTCTTGGTTTTTTTCAATATTTGACTGAAAATATTTGTGTTTTTGCCAGAGGTTGATGCGTCCTCCAATTTTTTTTCATTGCATCAACTGTACATATTGTGTTCCTGTAATTGGCTGCCTGTAGCTCCTTGCAGGAGAGCAAAAGCTGCTGTTAGTGTCTGCCTCAGACAATCCAATAGTGCATAATGGGAAGGGGGAGGCTTCCTGTTACAATAAAGTCAGCTACCATCAGGATGCATGTCTCCCTTGGAAGAGTCATCTGTATTTGCATGTGAGTGGTTTCCTGCCACACTAGAAATTGATTCAAGTACATGACTGTGGATGCTCTCTCCATATTTCCTTGCTTTCCTCTTTCTAGCTTGTTTACAAATATTTAATTGTAAGGTTTATCACCATGTCATTTATTTATTTTTTAAATCAAGTTTTCCGTATCTATACCTGACACTTTATCCATGCATGGTGCTTTATAGGAACAAAGTGTATGTAGAACTTTTGTATATACAGTTGTACCTTGGGTTACAGACGCTTCAGGCTACAGACTCCGCTAACCCAGAAATAGTACCTCGGGTTAAGAACTTTGCTTCAGGATGAGAACAGAAATCGTGCAGCGGTGGTGTGGCGGCAGCTGGAGGCCCCATTAGCTAAAGTGGTACCTCAGGTTAAGAACGGACCTCCAGAACAAATAAAGTTCTTAACCTGAGGTACCACTGTAGCATGTTAATAACTGATTGCCTGTTAGCTCTGGGTTACAGAGGGATAGTGAAGGCTGGAAGGAGAGAACCTCGGAAAGGCTTAAAGGTTACAGCTGTATGCAAATGGCCTCTTGTAACTGTCCATCCTGTTTGTGGGCAGCAGAACATTTTACCTAGTTTCTCTGGATGTGGAACTAGCAGTGGTAGTAGCGCAGTTTATTTTTTCCTAAAGTTTTGTTATTTTGCTGCCACTGCAAATGGCAGTGGCAGTAACTGTGTTAGCAGCCTGGACGCCATTTTGCATTCTCCACAATGCCCCCGAGAGAAAGTTCTGCAAATAGATCATTTGGGGGGGGGGGGTAAGCAGTGAGAGAAAGAAAAATCGCAGAAGAAAGTCTTCTGAAAAAAATCAGCTCAACTTTACTAGGGATGAGAGAGAAGATATTGGAAAAGCAAGGTGAGTGGAAAATTGTGAGTCAGGGAGCGTAAAGGGTTAGTAGACTTCCCAAATATTGGATGGTAGGTCATTGAATTTTGCACATTGGTTTTAATAGCCAGTTAGATTTTTGGATGCAGGTCTTTAGTCACTACATCATATGGGACACTTATTTGCTCCAAATTACCAAACGTAACATAAAATTAATTGACTTGTGGAGGGAGCAAGTTCTGTTTCCAAAACTTAAAATATAGCGTCACAGGAGTTTATCAGAATTCTTCTCTCGATAGCCTTGGTGAGAGAATTCCATTAAACAAAAAAGCAGTTTCTTTCCCATTGATGCAACACCTCAATATTGGCAGAGGACCCCGAGGTTTTATAACACATACATACTATTTCTCTAACACTGGGGTTAGACTGCAACTCATCCTTGACTGTTGGCCATGCTGCCTGGGGCTGGTGGGAGGTGGCACAACAGTATGTTGAGGGCCACAGGCTTTCCACCACTGCTGTAGCGAGAATAGTGCGGGTTCTGGGTCAGTGAAATACTTGTATCGCTCTTCAGCTTGAGAAATTATTTTTTATTTCCTAAAAATAGTCCAACAACATATGAGGGCTCCAGATTGGGGAAGATGTCTGTAGCAACACATTTTAACCAAATATCTATAAAAAGTTCCAAGCCCTTCACTATGCTTAGTGTATGCTCCCCATAGTGCAGGTTAGCTGGGTTGCATCTGTGATAAAATGGCTTATTGACACTTTCCACCTGACAAGCCCCCTCTTTCTGCAGAATTGCCAGATAGAGTTGAGCCACCGGATGCAAGTTTCTAGTTTTAAGGGCATATATATTTAATTTGGTCACCTCTTGTATGTTCAGCTGAACTCCATTGTTAACATCTACTTATTTCATGGTCTCGGAGGCAGAGCAGAGTTCAGTGTGATCTTGCCAGCTCCAGTTCATTTTGTATGAAAGGGACTACTCCTGCAGTCTTTCCTCTGCCAAAGATGCCTCCTTGTGACTGTATCCTTTGGCATACTGCTCTTCGCTATCAGCATGACATTCCTAGGTAAGAGCAGGGCTTAGATCCCAAGAGCCAGTGATCATTCAGCAAAACAACATTCAGCATGAAACAAAACAATGATATAATACTCCAAGCTGACTGGGAGATAGTGAAGACAGCTGTGCAGACTGCAAACTTGTACTTGCCTGTTCCACAACCATACTTTGTGAATATAAAATATTATCCTATCTATCATATTGTAGGGGGCTCACACAATTGCCCCTCTTATCTCTATTCTGTTGTGACAAGGAAGAGGGTATGTGTGGCGGGCTTCAGACAGTGCTAGAAACGAGCCAGACATCACACGGGTTTTGTGACTGGTGTGCGTCCAGTTGTGACCATGTGGAGATCCCTAGATGCCAGGATGGTGACTGACATCTCCACTTGGCTGGCCCCTCCAGCTTGCTTAAGCAGCTAAGTGGGAAGCTTATTTATTGCATTTATATCCCATTGGGACCACAGTGATTCCTGTAGCTTGGTGTCTAAACAACATTTATCAATCACTCATTGGCTGAAAACACTGGCAGGTGGGAGTAGCTAACTTGACTCATTTCACAGAAATCACTTAGATCAATCAGAACCTGCACACTTTGCTTCATAATTTTCTTTCAGGAATGCTAGAGACATACCTTGAATTTTCATTCTTTTTTTTTAAAGAGTCTGGGCCCACTGCCTGGGGTTTTCACTGTAGGCATCTGTGGGCGCCATGGGTTGGCAACCCTCTCATTTCTTGAGGGGGCATTGAGAGGGCAAGAATGGCCATTTTTATTCTTCCTAGTATCCTCACAACAGCTCTGTAACATAGGCTGTGGTGATTTGCCTCAGGACAACCATTAAGTGTCATAACCAAGTGGGGCATTTAAACCTTCATTTCCCATACCTAAACACACTACTGAACTAATTGTACTCCCTACAAAGTAGGACAATCCACCCACCATTTTCTCTCCCTCCCACCACAGCAACCCGCACAATCAAGAGGAAGTGGTACATGTGCCCCACAAAACAACCACCAGCAGAGTGAACAGCTCCAGATGATTAAGCCAGTGAGTTACGTGGCAGGCCATTTTCTTGCTGCCATTTTCCGTTTTGCTGCATTAGGAACCCAGCGCCCCAGCTTAGCCTTATAGACCTAAATCCACAGTGGTTATTCCGGCATATTCATGTATGAATCATGCCCGTAAGTGTGTCTGTGACGTGTTCTATATGCTTAAACAGAAGCTAGCTTGGTATGGTGCCCTTTGTGCTGCCTCTGCTCTGCTTTATGTGTTCTGGGGAAAGCGAAGCAGTGTGACCAGTTTGGACTGAGGCGTATTAACAAAAACAGCATGATTGCTTGGAGTATTCTCAAGGCTGCCTGTGCTGTTTTTGGCTGCAGCCCATGTTATGTCACTCTGTTACTGTCATAACCTCTGAAGGTCAGCAAATTCACCTAGCATGATTCCTGCATTCTTTCTCCCTCCCATCTTCATTCCAGGCTCTTGTTCAAGCTGCTTAGGTCTTTTTTCTTTGTGCTCCTCACTTAGTAGGTCACGTTTCTGCCTCATCTAGCTGTGCATTTCAGAGTAGCTGAGGTCAGGTTAGAAGTGAAATTGGGAAGTTTGTTTTTCAGGTTTTTGGTGTGTTTCTTTTAGAGAGACCGGCCGATCTGGATACACAGGCTCTGTGTCCTACTTGGAAGCATTAGTAATTTGCAGTTGCGAATATTATGGAAGCAGCTGTAGCTAACAATTGCTAGATGTTGCCATTCTCCTTCAGCTGGAATAGTCAGGGCAGCATGGTAAAGTCCAGGCTAGAGAGTTGTGGGTCTTGGAGCCATTTCTAATGGAAAGTGCCCTGAATATTGCTATTTTTGAATAGTACTAGGCCTGAAAGCAAGTAATAATTTTCTAGTGTTTGCACTGCTCTACCCTCTCACGCCCTACCACAGACAAACATATGCTACTCAGAGAGAGAAGCAATTAGATGTGCACATACAAAACTTGTAGAAGCAAGTTCACCTATTCTTACACCTCAAGCACTCGGCATTTCCCTTCTGCCTGATGGAGGCAGCCTGCTTTTTGCAAACAGTGCCAGCGATGACAGTGCACTGTGTTGTTAGATTCTGGACTTGAGAACCAGCTGCTTGCTGGCCCCAGATTTTGGAAAAGGTGGGGGGGGGGGTCACCAACAACTGGTGGCCAGGAGTGCTTTTACCCAGTTTGGGCTGGTGAGTCAGCTGTGCCTGTTTTTTTAGCGAAGGCGGGTCTGACTGTGGTCATGTCAAGGCTGTGTTACTGCAACACCCTGTATGTGGGGCTGTCTTTGAAGACCATTAGAAACTTAAGCAGGTTCACAATACAGTTCTAGGACTTTTGAGCAGAGCCATCATTGTGGGCTTCCCATAGACATCTGGCTGCCCACTGTGGGCTATGGGATGCTGGACTAAATTGGCCTTTAGAGTGATCTAGTAGGGCTCTTTATATTATATCCTTTAAAAAGCATAAAGCTTCTATTTCTGCTTTTGGTATTCCTGGTGGAACAGCCCATTGGGTATGTTACCTTGGGACGGGAGTCTAGGACCATGAATTCATAGATTCTATGCTTGAACAAGATTTGCACATGACCTTTTTTCCTGTTAACTGTGACACTCTCTAAGAGGTAGGACTAAAATAGAAACAGGGTGGTCTGGAGAGATGTGACTGAGTGACTCTGTAACTTCGCCTGTGGGCAATCCAGAGTTTTGCCTGGGTCTTCATGACTCTCTAAAACAATATACTTGGTTGCGGGGGGAGGGGAGCTGATGGTTTGAATCTACGTTTTCCAATTTTAATAAAAAGCTGCAGGAAAAGATTGCTGTTTTGTATTGGCCTTCAGTTAACCGATTTTCACACATGACCTGCTTGCTTTTTTAGGCGTTATTATTTCTGGACACTTTGTGTCAGGGTGTCATGGTTAATTGGGTGGGATCCCTCAATGGAATAGTACACACTTTGCATGCAGGTTCAATCCCTGGTATTTCCAGTTTAAAATGTCCAGGTAACAAGTGATGAGAGACACTCCCTAATGCCCGGGGAAACTGCTGTCAGTCACAGCTGGAAGGGACCACAAAGGTTATCTAGTCCAGCCCCCCTGTAGTGTAGGAATCTTTTGCCCGACATGGGACTTGAACCCACAACCCTGAGATTCAAAGTCTCACGCTCTACCCACTGAGCTAGGTGGACAAATTGTGTGACCTAGTATAAGACAGCTTCCTTTTTTTCTTTCTTATTTAGAACAAGTGGATGTGGCACAAGGAAGGGAACTGTAGTCATCCACATTTTTCTATCAGATTTTTCTTTTAGAGATTTTTTTGGTTGGATTTTGTATCTGCACAGTCAGTTGAGCGTAACACTTTTGTGCGATTGCATCAAGCTGATGCAAGACCAGTTTCCAGTCGTATTTTCTGTAGGGAAGGGTAGCATTTTATTTTGCTCTTCATCAGTGTTTTGCAAACATTCCACTTGTGCTTAATAATACCTGTATCTCGGAATGAATTGTCCTAATCGTTAATGAACCAAGCCAAAGAAATGGACCTGATCCCATTAAATTGGATGGTTCTGTATAGCATCTGGGTCATGTTGACTGCAGAAATTGGATAGCCAATTTGTTTGTTTTTTGTAACAGAGAAAAATACATTGACATGCCACTAGTATAGGTAGGTGCCTCCCTTCCCTTTGGTTTGCTGCTGCTAGACCACATCGTGATGGAATGTCATTGTGAGCTTGCTGATAGATGCAGGAGAAGATTAATGTTCCTTCTGTCAACTAGGTAAAAGAAGAATCTGGTCCCTAAACACTAAATATTGTGAATCATCTGGGCTGTTTACAGAGATGTCTGGAATTTGGCAGTAAATTTTAGCTGTGTGCTACCTTGTGAATGCAGAAGCTTTAAGAGCAGTGTTCTAGGTTATATTTGTGCCTAGTGGGCTAGCGTGAATTTCAGCTTGCACATTTAAAAGTACAAAGCAAACAAAATCTTACATTTAAATTACTTAAATAAAAAGAGAAATAGGCTTATGTAACTAAAAAAAAAGGGGGCTATTTATACTATATTCATGTATGGTGGGAGCCAATTTAAATGTTGAATGACAATACACAAAGAGGAATGAAAGCACTGTCCTATCATAAATTGCTCCCCAAGTTTGTGGGGTTTCCTATAACCAAGCAGCATACTGTATAAATTTTATGAAATAAATAAGCATGAGCCTGTGTAGAAGTTAGTGTTTTGGACTTGGACAGAGGAGACACTTGGCCATGAAATTCATTGAGTGACCATGGCAGGTCACTCCCTCTCAGCCCAACATATTTCATGGGGGTTGTTGAGACACGACATTGTCTTGTACACTACCCTGAGCTCATTGTAAGGAAGATATGAGCATAATGTAATGTGAATATGCAGTCCATCATTTTATTTTTATTTGAGAACAGTTTTCAACTACTTCAGTCTTCCAGGGCAATCTTATGCATGCCTACTTGGAAGTAAATCCCACTGAGTTCAGTGGGTTTTACTACCATGAAAATGTGCCTTGGATTTGTAGCCTTAGATGATTTTCCATTGGCTTCAGCAGGTTTACAGCTAAACTTAACCTGTATTGCTTCATTCCGCCACAAATTTGACTGCCGTTTTGTCCATCAACCCCAGAGACTGCCTGAAAGGAAGCTGGAGGCACAACAAAGGCAAATTCATTTCTAGAGAGCAAACCTCTGTCCCCCAATCACAAAATTGTTGTCTGAATCAAACCCAAATAACCAGTTGCTGCGCTTCCATTTCCTGTTCTGCTGTTGCCTCTGCCCTGGCTCCTGATGGTACACATTGAAATGCAAATGACAGCAGTAATTGGCTGAGAGATAAACCACAATGAGTGACTGAGCCATGCAGCAGGGAGTTAAGTGGCTAAGTGACAATTATTGCGCTGCATCCTCCAGGATCATGAGCAGCAGCACCGTTTGTTCTGGGATTTAAAGGAACTGTAACACTTTAATTGGAGGGCTTTTTTTTAATTATTTGGTTAACGGGGCTCACATAGTTTCTCCTCTGGTTCAGCTTTAGCATGGAGTAGGGTTGGGAAAAGGGCTTTTGCTTTCCCTTGTTTTATTCTTAAGTCTTATACTTGTTTATCATATTTTTCTTTTTTTTTAATTAGGTATTTTCATGTCTTTAAAACACATTGCAGTGCTTCTGGGTGGGCAGAAGGGAAGTAGATGGAGAAAGTTGGTAATTAACACAGAAACTAAAGGTGACGTCCACTTAAGTCATATTTGGAGTAGGCCCACTGAAAGCAGTGGATTTTCTTGGTTTCGGTGGATATACTCAGAGTATGAGTAACATTAGACATCTCCCTAAGGCTGTATGTTTTGAATGACTGTTCAGCTGAAGGAACACTGGTAGTAGCAAGTTAAAATGGAATCTTGCCGTGGTGTTTTAAATGAACAGTTTTGGGCGATGCAGATTGCAGGCGTGGCCCCATTTTCCCCACCCCTGGCCATTCCATTTGTGTTGGGGCCTGCAGCAGGATGTTTGTGTTTGCTTTAAAAGTACTTATGCCCCACTCTTTAACCAAAAAGAGTCTTGGGAGCTTTTTTAAAAAACCAGTAAGAGCATCCATGCCTACCATAGCCATGTGCCCCACTGGAATTTTACTTAGAAGGGAACAAGACCCTTGAACTAAACCCCTGCTCTGAGTACTTGTTTCTAAAGTTATTTTAATAAAACCATACTCTGCTTCTCTGCAATTTCCTGGGGGCCTGAAGATTACACACATTCCCTTCCCAACATTCCCTGAACTCTTGCCCACATTGGGGTTTGTCTGCCTCAATGGCAAACTCTCTTATCATCTCCACAATATGCATAGAGCCCAGTCCATGTTCTTCTAGCCCAGGGGTAGGCAAACTAAGGCCTGGGGGCCGGATCTGGCCCAATTGCCTTCTCAATCCGGCCCGTGGACGGTCTGGGAATCAGCGTGTTTTTACATGAGTATAATGTGTGTTTTTATTTAAAATGCATCTCTGGGTTATTTGTGGGGCATAGGAATTTGTTCTTTAAAAAAAAAAAATAGTCCGGGCCCCCACAAGGTCTGAGGGATAGTGGACCGGCACACAGCTGAAAAAGGTTGATGAGCCCTGTTCTAGCCAGTCTAGCACACCAGAAACTGGAGCCATTCCAAGCCCAGGTTTTGCTTAGGACTCAAGTTCTCACTTCCTGCCTGACAGCCATGAAAGGTTTTGGTAGGCCTTGCTTTGAGTCCTGATGCCAGAGTTGTTTTAATAAAACCACACTCTGCTTAGACTTCTTTTATCTGCAGCGGAGTCTGGTCCATTAGGATAAATGAGGCCCAGCCCCACCAAACTCCGTCTGCCCCCAGTGAGCCCCCATCTGCCTGCCTTACTATCAGTTCATGGGGTGGCACTGACTATCCTCTTTAATCTAAGACCACATTCATAGATTTAAAGTAGTATGATGCCACTTCAAATAGTTGTGGTTTCCCCCCAAAGATTTCTGGGAGCTGTAGTTTGTTAAGAGCATTGAGAGTTGGTAGAAGACCCCTGTTCTTCTCACAGAACTTCAATTCCCAGAGTTCCCTATGAAGAGGGATTGTTAAATCACTAGAGAATTGTAGCTCTGGAAGGGGAATAGAGTGCCTTAACTAACGAGAGCTCCCAGAATTCTCTGGGGGAAGCCATTACTGTTTAGTAGAATCATAGCACTTAGAAAGTATGGTGTGAATGTAACCTGAGCGTTGCCCATGTTGAACTCAATATGAAAAAGTATGGCAACAAAAGCAGAATTAGTTGGCTCGGCCTGTCATTGATTTTGGCTCCCCCTACTGTTAGTCTCCCTGCCTTCCTCCCTACCAGTAACAAACTTAGTTGGTCTCTAGGGTGCTACTGGAAATAATTTTTTAAAATTTTGTTTAGTCACCACCGTATTTAGCACTCTCTGGTACTGCTAAATCACTGCTTAGTAGTGACCATGATGCCATAAAGATTTGCTCTTATTTGTAAACTGAGTAAAGCAACCAACTCGGAGAATGCTTCAGGAAATAAAACCGGTAATTTTTATGCTGATGCAATGACGGTTTCAGAATGTAGGAGACAACTGCATGTTTGAATGCTCTGGATGTTGGGGAGAAGGGTTCTGAAACTGTAACTTAGAGCTGGTGGTTGAGCTGGTGTGTCTCCCCTATCGCCATCCTTTTTTCCTTTTGTGTCATGAATGAAAGGGCTGTCTTATTATGGATATTGTAATCCACTCCAGGAGCCTTTCTTGGCTAAAGAGCAAGGTAAAATGTTTTAAACAAACAAATAAACAATGGCTCTTCTTATTTAGGAGCTCTGTATGCACAGGGAATACTTTATGCTGAGGAAAATTAAAACTTGTGAGGAGGTCTGAATGAGGCTTCCCATATGTTCAATTCAGAATGTGGAATCGGAGGCCATTGTATTAATTATTAAACGCTAGCCTTTGGGGAGGAAACGTAGACCCAGATTCTGGCTGTGCATTTAACGCCACAGTGGCTGTGAAGTTCAGGAAGAAGAGCCATTTAGGAGTCGGCAGGATTAGAGGGCTAGAATTGCTGTGTGGAACGGAGCAGTCAGAAAATTGATTGGGTGCAGCATAAAACAAAACATTAGGGCGTGATAATTCATAGCACTTGCACTGAGACAAGAAGAAGTTTATCTAGTTGATCCAGTAACCTGAAAGGGAAAAAAAGTTTATATATAAAATTTGAGGGGAGAGGCTGCGTGATCTGTGGGATTCATTGCTACAGTGGATTGGGGCAGGGGTGGGGGGAGAGGTTTAGTCAAAGAGCCACAACAATATTTTATTTATGTTGTTCCTTAAAATATTTATGGCCTGCCCTTCATTTATAGAGATCCCAGAGCAGGGTGTGCAATACATGATATAAACATAACAATAAAACAATCAGAATAGAATCTGCTAAAAACAAAACACACTGCAGCAGAGCTGGTCAAAGAGTAAAGCTCTTAAAAATGCCTGCACCAATAGACAAGTCTTGACCAGGTGCCCAAGTGATAGCAATGTCAGCACCTGGCATACTGCTAATGGGAGGGCACCACCACCAAGAAGGCCTTCTCTTGTATCACCACATAATGCACTTTCGCTAACAATGAGATGTGGAAAAGAGTCAGCTCCCTTAGAAGATTTCAAGTCATGGTGAGGCTGGTAAAGGGTGAGGTGTTCCTTTGAGTATTTGACTCCTAATCTATCTTGGTCTGTAGAAGTCCCTAACACTGAATTTGGCTCAGGAAACAAAGAGGCAACCATTTTACACAATTTAACCAAATCTGGATATTAATAGTAAAAAAATAAAATAGTGCACATTTTTGTAAATGAGCTCACAAAAGTCACTAGCCTGCAATATAAATGAATGCAGTCAGACAAGTCTGCTAGAGTTTGGCAGAAGAGAGGTGGGAATTCAGTCTGCTCTGAAAGTCTCCTGGGCACAGAGGTGGGGCTGAGTAGTGCATCCCTCTTCTGCCAATCCCTTCGATTGCCTACATGGAATTTAATGCATCCACCTGCATGATGGCTGTGTTTTGCCTCCATTGTTGAAATCTGTATGCTTTGAATACCAGTTTCTGGGAATTGCCAATGGAGAGAGGTTCTGTTTCACTCGCCTCCTGGCCTCTGTCTGGCCACTGAGAACAGGATGTTCTTATGCAGCTTCTTTTCCCGTGTGGCTACCAGGCTAGCGCTTAGATACAAGCTGGGATAGTTGATCTCTGCTGTCTGCATTGTCTATTAAAAGGAAGAAGGGAAAATATTACCCCCAAAATGAAATAACCCTGTAAACATTAAAAATACTCTTCTAAAATGAAGCCACATCTTAAAGGACCAAAGGAAATTGGTGAACCACATTGACATTTGGGTCTTCAGCAAATCCTAATGCTCTACAAAAATATTTTATAGACTCGCTTTCTGTCTGTATACCATTTCTCAATCAGATTTGGATTCTCTGAATAGCACAGAATGTTTTAGAAATAGGTTTAGATGACCATGCACATAAACATTTACAGCATAATAGTCAATAATAATTTCACAGCATAGCCTACTGTCTAGGTATGGTTAAGACTCTCTGTGTAGCCAGCAGTTCCTCCCTGTACAATTGGGGAAGATTGAAGCAGGCAAGATTTTGCTCATGCCCAGTAAGACATAATGTATGACTTGCTGTGATGCGTGGACCTGGCCAATGCAACCCAAGAAATCAATATATTCTGTAGCTTTCCATTTTGTTTTGCATCTTCATCCAGCAAATTGTGTTAGACAGTTACACTGTGTCTTTAAAAAACAAAAGAAATTGTGTAAGTTAGCTGGGCTTGCACCATTGCCATTGATCTCACTTTTCACATTTAATGGTTCTGTTTGATTTGGAGAAATGTTTGGAGTGGAATGTTCAGTTCCTCTGCAGACAGAAGCCTGTTTGGGTGTGGAAAATGGAAGTAGCCATATTTTGGCTCCATTACAGAAGAACATTCAGTGATGATACACTTCAGTTATCAAGTCGGGGAGTGGGGAGTTCATAGATTCTTCCTGCTCCAGCTTCTGTACCTCAGTGTTTGGGTCTCATGAAGTGGTGCCTTGACTTCGAGCTTGCAAAAAAATAATAATAATAAACTGGAATGAAATAAGATGGGCTAGTGTTTGCTGTCTACTTAACCATTTCCAGACAGAACAATTATTGACATACTCGCCTTTCCTCATTTCCCTCTCCTCCCAGTGCCACATCTGCCTACCTTTAAAGGCAGTTGATTTGTTTTTAACGTACACAGAATGGGATAAGTAGGGAAGTGTGGTATTTTGTGCACTGAATTTGAAAGCTGCAGTTTTGCCCTTGGAAAAGGAGCTGCTTAGCTGAATCCCTCAATATTATGAAGTCAGTGTTTAGATTTGTAGGTGTATGTGTGTGTGGCTGTGTGTGTTCAGTTACTTCTTTCACCCTGGAGAATCTGGAGTCTTCCCAATAGTTAAAGTTCATTGTACAGTGGTGCCTCGCAAGACGAAAAGAATCCGTTCCGTGAGTCTCTTCGTCTTGCGGTTTTTTCGTCTTGCGAAGCAAGCACATCTGCGGATTAGCGCTATTAGCGGTTTAGCGGCTATTAGCGGCTATTAAAGGCTTAAGGGATTAGCGGATTAGCTGCTAAAAGGCTATTAGCAGCTTAGTGCCTTAGAAAAAGCGGGTGGGGAGCGGAAAAAACCCCCAGGAATCGCAAGACATTTTCGTCTTGCGAAGCAAGCCCATAGAGAAATTCGTCCTGCGAAGCACCTCCAAAACGGAAAACCCTTTCATCTAGCGGGTTTTCCGTCTTGCGAGGCATTCGTCTTGCGGGGCACCACTGTATATAAGCACACAAACATGTTTCCTAGTGTTGGCTAAAAGTATTCTGAAAAGCACTGAAATTAGGAATGGGTATAGGCTGCAGGGATGCGGGTGGTGCTGTGGGTTAAACCACAGAGCCTAGGGCTTGCCAGTCAGAAGGTTGGCGGTTCAAATCCCCACGACGGGGTGAGCTCCCATTGCTTGGTCCCTGCTCCTGCCAACCTAGCAGTTCGAAAGCACATCAAAGTGCAAGTAGATAAATAGGTGCTGCTCTGGCGGGAAGGTAAATGGTGTTTCTGTGTGCTGCTCTGGTTTCACCAGAAGTGGTTTCACCAGAAGTGGCTTCACCAGAAGTCATGCTGGCCACATGACCCGGAAGCTGTACGGCAGCTCCCTTGGCCAGTAAAGCGAGATGAGCGTCGCAACCCCAGAGTCGTCTGCAACTGGACCTAATGGTCAGGGGTCCCTTTACCTTTACCTTTATAGGCTGCAGACTTAGACATTTCCAAAGGTGTGTATTTCACTAAACTCAATTAGAGTTACTTCAATGTAATGTGTTTTGGATTTGATGGAATAGTTAAGTTGATAGGTTAAGATAAGTTGATAGATTAAGATAATACAAAGCTGAAGCAGATTTTTGGAGGGGCTGGGGATAAGCTTTGTCAGATATTTCAGCCTTTGACTCAGGATGAAACAAGGAAAATTAATTGAAAATTCAACATCATATGTATGTTGGGACTGGACAGAACTAAATGTCCCCCCAGGGGGGCATTTGAAGCATTTATATGCCTCTTCACTCATATTGTATTTCAAAGTGGTATTGCTTTTCTTATGACATTTCATATTTAGATGCACATTGTGAAAATGGTGCATGAAGTCACCTGAAGGAAGCAGTGGTACTAAGACATTTTCATCACTAATTTTAAATTTACCCCCGGCATTGCTGGATTTTATTTTAGAGTTAAGCCAGTGTTATTGAAAGCAGAAGCTACTCTGGTAACTTCCTGTCAAGCATCAATGGAGTCCCCGTGTAACCATGTGGCCTCTTACTGCCCTGGAAACTAGTGAGTCCATTGATCAGCTTTTCTCAACCTGGCATCGTACAGATGTTTTGGACTAGAGTTGTGTTGGCTGAGATTGATGGATGTTGTAGTCCAAAACTTCCTGGAGAGCACCAGGTTTGGGAAGGCTGGCATGTTTACACACCCAGAAACACCCACCTTGAGTCAAGTAGATGAGTGATGAGGATGCTTTAGTATATGTCAGAAAGCACCTTACATGCTGAAAAGCATGTTTAGCGACTGCTCATAATAGACAGTTGCCAAGTCACTTATAAAAAGTTAGATACTGATCGACATAAAAGTGATAGGCTTTAAGGCATAGCCTTGCATTTATATTTGCAGAAGGACTAGTTTCTTAGCTGTTAAACCCATTAGTAAGGAATATACACAGGACAGCTGAAGTGATGCAACCATAGCTTTGACACACAGTGTCAAATAGTTGAAGGGAAAGAAGGCAACTGCTTCTCTCTATCTCTCTCCCTCTTTTGCTTGGTGTATACTGGTATCCAAATTATATGTTTGGATAAATTGTCCAGTCCAGTTCTTAGCAGCTCAGAGAACTATAATGAAAATGACTCTAGATGTTAAATTACTGTCTTAACTAACAGTATGATGGGGTAACTTGATTCACAGAAGCCATGAGAACAAACTATGTTGCTTTACATAAATATTCCCCTTTGCAAAACTTTGCTTTCGCTTTTGTTTTCTCTGTTTCTGTCAAGTTTATGTTCAGGCCCTACCTCTTCTGGACATAGAGGAGATTATCAGCCCTGCCCTGGCTGTAGACTCAGTTCAGAGGCTCTGTTGCAGGGGTCAGCAAACCTTTTCAGCAGGGGGCTGGTCCACTGTCCCTCAGACCTTGTGGGGGGGCTGGACTATATTTGGGGGGGGGGGATGAACGAATTCCTATGCCCCACAAATAACCCAGAGATACATTTTAAATAAAAGGACACATTCTACTCATGTAAAACATGATGATTCCCGGACTGTCCAGGGGCCAGATTTAGAAGGCGATTCACGGGCCTTAGTTTGCATAAGGTAAAGGGACCCCTGATCATTTGGTCCAGTCATGGCCGACTCTGGGGTTGCGGCGCTCATCTCGCTTTATTGGCCGAGGGAGCCGGGGTACAGCTTCCGGGTCATGTGGCCAGCATGACTAAGCCACTTCTCGTGAACCAGAGCAGTGTATGGAAACGCTGTTTACCTTCCCGCCGGAGCGGCACCTATTGATCTACTTGCACTTTGACATGCTTTCGAACTGCTAGGTTGGCAGGAGCAGGGACTGAGCAACGGGAGCTCACCCCGTCGTGGGGATTCGAACCACCGACCTTCTGATCGCCAGTCCTAGGCTCTGTGGTTTAACCCACAGCGCCACCCACGTTTGCATACCCATGCTCTGTTGGAAGCAAACAGTTGGCTAATACCTTCCCTCTTATATACAGCCCCCCCCCCCGTCCAGTTCTACATGCTGTACCATCAGGAATCAGGCACTATTCCTGATTCAAAGCATGCTTTGTAGCCCTGCTTTAAATTATGATTTAGAGGTTAGTGCTAACTATAGTTAGCCCAGTTCTGACATCACAGCAAACTTGGTTTCATGGAACTAGAAACACAGGATGAGATCCGTTGAGCCTGCAAGATGTTCCAAATGGATTAGAACATGACATTGGAAATGGGTCGCTGTCATTCTACAGATGCTGTCGCCTCAATCTCAGTGCTGTTGTGCTCGAGATGGAGTGTTGGGTTTGTAGACAGATGAGATCATAGGAGGTAGTGTTTTCCATCCTTTCCAAAAATCCATTGGGGATTTATTTTAATGCACCATGTGAGTTAATTCCAGGAGGCTTATAGTCATACAGTTGCTTAAGAGCCTACAAGGAATGTAGAAATTCCACCAGCTGCAGTTTCAGCAGTTACTGCAATTAATGTGCGCTTCAGGTTTTAGCTTGATCTGCCTTCCATGTCAGCCTCTTTTGGCCATGCCAAAAGTTTGGCAAGTTATCCTGTTCCGTGTAAACATGAATGTACAATCCTTCAATGCATCTGCTGAGAAACTAAAAATATTGCTTGCTGTTGTGGTTTCCTCAGTAGCCCTCAGCCTCTACTTAACTCCTCCACACTGAGCCTTTTTGCCACACAGAGTAAAAGCAATGGGTTTGCTGCTGCTGCTGCTGCTTGAATTTGTAACTGAAACTGCTGCTCCCCACCCTCCACAAGCTGCAACACTGCCCAAAACTTGTTCTATCCAGTTTTCCTCCTTGTCTTCCTAGAGATACATTCCTTTGGCTCCATGCAACCTTAAAGCATGCGGCCGGAGTGGCGCAGGGTGGGGGTGGGGGGCCATTCACAAGCATCAGCTTTCTAATTTTCTATTTCTTAGCATGAAATGTTTCCCCCATTTTTGTCCGCTGTCTGTTGCATTACCTTCTCTCGGCATTTTATTTTCCCCTGCACATCCTTCCCATAAAGATCCTGATTTCACAAAATTTTCCCAAGTTAACATAATTGCTGTGCTAAACACTGAACAGCCCTGGGCAGACCATTTAACTCCCTCCTTCAGTCTTGTACTAGCTGGATCTATGGCGTTAAAGCTAAGTACATGTGTACTTTAATTGAGGTTGTGCATGATGTGTATTATAATAAGTATTTATTTATTTTGATGGTAGGGGGCTTGCTCCTTTATTTACCTGCTGCAATATCTTCAAAACAGTCACCATGCTTAAATGTTACTGACCTCAGGTTTCTTGGACTGGAATCACACACGTGTGTGGGCCTGTGTGGGCGTCTTTTGTGCAAATCTGGTATATCAGAAAACTTGTATATCAAAAATAAACTCAATGTTAAAGGTGAACACACACACACAGGTTAAACAGCTGCTTGCACAGGAGGTGTGATCTGTGGCTTTCTCCTGCTGAAGCAAGTTGACAGCAAGCATAATGCAAAGGGGGTTAGCCAGTGGCAATCCTAAAAAGTCCCACTGCAGCAGAATATATTATTCATTTGGAAGGGGGAGAATACTAGGGAAACAGGATTTTTATTACATAATTATGCCTCCCCCATAAAGCTTTGAATAAATGCTATAGCTGCAGATCATTAAACTGCCACCTCACATGCTGCTATGATCACAGAGTTCCGCACATGTTAAAGGCTGTACAATGTGGACGCACTGTCCGTGCCCTTGCAACATTCATGAATTTTAAACTCCCCACTCCTAAGTACAATGGAAATGGCCTGATCAGAATGTGCAATGCACTCTGTGTCCTGGAACCTAAGATGCTCGTTCGAGGGTGGAAATGCAGACATCCACAACTTTTTGTTTTTGTTTCCTGAAAGATTTAATTAAAAGATTGAAAGGAAGGGAAATGAAAATGCAATTTCTGCCTAAATAAATAAAATACAGAGTCATGTGTACTCTGTCACTATCAGGTGGATAGAGTCAAGGAATCCTGAAAAGGTTGTGTATGAAAATAAAGACTTTTTATATTGACCCAAGTGTCTGCTACTGGAGTTACTTTGATATGAGCCCCCAGGAAGATGAAATTATTGTTATGAATGTGTAAGAGAGGGCCCAGATGCCCCAAAATTCTTGATTTAGCAAATGATAGGCTGAAATTAATATTTGGAGTATTAAGGGAACATGGCATGTGCAGTGTAAGAATACAGGCTGAGCCTGTTCTCCTGTTCAGGAGATCAGCTGACAGGTGCCATGAAAGAACAAAGACGGGTGATGGCAGTCATTACCCTGAGAAAAGGTGGCACATTCAATGTCAGACAAGGAGCAGGGTGGAGTTCCTCCCCTAGCTGTGTGTTAGTTAGCAAAAGACAATAGCAGAGTTGGGAGGGGAAAGTTGCCAGGGTTACAGAGGGGCATGATGTCACCACAGGAAAAATGATGCCCTTTTACACCAGGATTGAGTTGCTTTTGGAGCAAGGGTTTTTGAGAAGAAGGGAGGGGCAGGACATCATGTGGGGCTGGTTGGGAGAGGCAGCACTGAGAGACTGGACTCAAGCAGGCTGAAGCTATGAGGAGAGCCACAAAAGACACTATTGGGATATAATGTTCTACCAGTTGCATAGCATTGGGTGCTGGTGCCTGGGGCAGGCATGCGCTAGGCGGGTGGGGGGGTGTGCCAGCCTAGCCAATGACACTAGAACGACCCCACCAGAGCCATGTGGGACTAGGCTGAGCCCCCTGTCTGCCTACACTGGTTCACGCTCAGGGTTACAGCCCCCCATACTATGGCCCTGTGGTCTACACTCCCTCCACCTAAACTCAGGTGTAAATATGTGTAAACAAACCATATTAAAAACACTGCAGTCTCTGCCATGCCTCATTCCAAAGGAACACAAACCCTGGTGGAGTGCAAAGACCCTGGAATCTTGTTCCCACTTGGCAGACATTGGGGTGACCTGTAATACTATTATTCCTTACCAATTACGTGGCAAAGGTAGGACAACAAAAAACAATTGCATTAACTGCAGGGAATGAAATAGGTAATTCATAGATACATTGCACATCTAGAGTCTTACTGGCATATATTTGAGTTAAACTACAGTTATAAACACATTTGCAGTGAAACAGAGCTCCACTTCTGTGGAGCTTCTGTGTTGCAGCTTTGCGTTCCTAGAGCTGTGCAACTTCTCCACTGAAATAAGTGAGGAAGCTGGAAAGTGTCTTAAGCATTGCAAATTATCTGGGGCAGTAGAAATTCGAGTGCTGTGTTGTGTTTAGACATCAACAATGTGCCTTATTTCCAAATGTTAAAGAGCAACAGGTTAAGGTGCCATCTTGTTTTGCTGATGTCGCCATCATCTATGTTTAGTCCTGAAGAGCAACTGGATTTATAGGGTGGAAGGCATTGTGGGGAAGATACATTGCCCTACAGATTGTTGCTGTTGCTGCTGCCTTGAAACCACAAGTGGACAGATGGACACACACCTGGGAAAGCTGAATCCAAATTGCACCTCTGACATTGACTTACTGGCAGGCACACAGAGTTGGGCCCAACACTGGGGGGCTATTGTGCGTGCATGGCATCACACATGCAGCATTCCACTCCCTATCGGGCCACGCCTGCCAGGATGCACGGACACCTTCCGAGACACTCAGGCGATCGTGGCATGGGGTGCGGAGGGTGAAAATTGCTCTCCAAGCCTTCTGCCTAGCGTGCTGGTGTTTGCCCAGGGGCAGCAGGGGATGGGAGTTCCCTCAATACTGGGTGGGGTCTCAACACCCTGCCTCAAAATATTGAGAGGGCTGAAGCACATTCTGCCCTCTATAGCTGGTTCCCTTGCTTAATGAGCATCATTCTTCTCCCACTGTGGTTGTGGGATGAATGAAACAAGGATGCTAAAGCCCGTAGCACATTAAAAATGCTATATGAGTGATGATTTTTTTTTAAAAGCCCTCTTAATCAGAAGAATTAGGAAGTGATTGTCAAGTTGATATACATAAGGATGCTCAAGTGGTCCAGTCAGAGGGCCTGATGAAAGTACTTCATCAGGTGTTTGGTTTTGCCCATCATCCTCTTGTTTGACTTCAGGTTGTTCCTACCCTAGGTGCTTGTAGCAGGAGAAACCCTGAGTGAGGACAAGAATGCTGTGTGATTACAGGTTCTTCTGTGGTGCTTTAAACCTCATAACAAACTTGTTCAGTGAGGTCAGAGAATCAACATACTTCAGTTTCAACTAGCATTGCTTTAAAATGAGTCGTTTATAGTAGTGCTTTCCGATGGTCGCGGTGCATTGTGGTAGAAAAGTCGTTGAGTTTTGTGCTTCATTCCTGAGCCAAACGGAATGACTCGCTGTGTCTCACACAATTTTGCTTGTTCATCTACCAAATGACCAGAAGGCAGGACTTAGGCTGATTATGAGTCTGTGAATGAATGCATGGAAGGTGCCTGTAAAATGTATGAAGAGCATCTGAAGAGAATGAATCCTAACAAGCCTTCAATTATTACATATGTTATTAGCCAGTAATTTGATTTCATTGATGACTTGGCTCACCTCAGCTGCCTTGTTTATTGTGCTGATACTCAGACATACCAGACATACAATAAAGACTGGATAAAGGAAAATATCTTATGTCCCTCTCCATAGGCAAGCTCAGCAAGCAAGCAAGCAAATAAGACACCATAGTTTAAGGGGGTTTTGAGGGAAGGGTTTTGGCAACAGGTGTGTACAGTGTTCTGTAGTGAAAGTTGTTGTATTGTAGTCTTCCTGTTCATTCTTGTTAGTCTGTTTTTGAGACAAGAATTACAAGGGGCTTTCTCAGTTTAAAACTCAAAGAAGTAAGGATATGCCTTCTGCTGGTATTTTAGTTTAATTGTCTTTGCTTAGACCAGCCTTTCTCAACCTGTGGGTCCCCAGATGTTGTTGGACTACAACTCCCATCACCCCTAGCTAGCAAGGCCAGAGCTCAGGGATGATGGGAGTTGTAGTCCAACAACATCTGGGGACCCACAGGTTGCGAACTGCCGACTTAGACAGTTCTACTTTTGTCCCTCATTCACAATATTCACTTCTGCTTTACCACAGTCGCTGTATGTACCCCTCTCTAAGTTTCCCCCCAGTGTTATTTCTTGGAGGCAATGAAGAATAAAATAAATACTCTTTAGATTAAAAAAAGTGAAAATGAGTAGTTTATTTGTAGATACAAAGTTTTATTTCACACACACACCCCTCAGGAGGATTGCATTAGGTTGATGTTTGAATATTCTCCCAAAAGTCCAGATTGCTGCAGTGAACAGTAGCTTGGATAAGTGATCTCTTGAAAACAGTGAGTGCAGTAGGTGTGGACACAGGAAGGTCAGTGTTAAGTGCCCTGATGACAGTCCACTTTTAAACATCAGGCTTTTCTTTTTAAATGTGAAGCTTAAGTGCTTTGCTTTCTGTTTACAGTTAAATAACATTTTGAAAATATGCATATATTGCTTCCTGCATTGCATGCAAGGAAAGACTGAGACAAATAAAAAATCATATTGAAAAGTCCTTATTTCGCAACAAAAATGTAATGATCTGTGTGTGCTGTTAAACGTCATTGTAAATTATGGATGCATAATATTCACAGCTTTGAACAATAGAGAAGGTTTGTCAAAGATTGCATGCAAATAAATGCCAGGTTCTTTTTCTGGCACCTGCAAGTAAAGGATTCTGGATCATGGGCATAGAAGGGCCCCTTTCCTGGAACCCTGGAGAGATGCTGATATACCAAAGTAGTCCTTCTCCAACTTGGTGCCCTTTTGGATTACCACTCCTGTCAGCAAAGTTGTAGTCTAAGGGCAGCCTATGTGGTGCCTACTACTGGCCTGTGATCAGGTAATGGGAATTAAAGGTAATGGTAAAGGTACCCCTGCCCGTACAGGCCAGTCTTGCCAGACTCTAGGGTTGTGCGCTCATCTCACTCTATAGGCCGGGAGCCAGCGCTGTCCGCAGACACTTCCGGGTCACGTGGCCAGCGTGACAAGCTGCATCTGGCGAGCCAGCGCAGCACACGGAATGCCGTTTACCTTCCCGCTGGTAAGCGGTCCCTATTTATCTACTTGCACCCGAGGGTGCTTTTGAACTGCTAGGTTGGCAGGCGCTGGGACCGAGCAACGGGAGGGCATCCCGCCACGGGGATTCGAACCGCCGACCATGCGATCTGCAAGTCCTAGGCGCTGAGGTTTTACCCACAGTGCCACCCGTGTCCCACTGTAATGGGAATTACAGTCTAGCAATAACTGAATGGCAGCAGACTGGGAATCCCTGGTGTACATAGTACTTGGGCTTAGCTGGACCAGTAGTCTGACATAAGGTTGCATACCAATATATCCTAATCGTCAGATGATGGGCAAGGTTCCATCAACACAACACTTTTGAAGGTGGAAATATGACTCTATTGTGCTTATTAACAAGTTACTCCATTTTGCACTGGTTCCCTGCCTGTCCCTGCCCACCCACATTCTGACTTTTGGTGTCACTTCCACAGTTGGAACTGCATTATTGAAAATGGGTTGGTTTTTATCAGACGTTTTATTAAATACAAGTTGACTCCCCCTCCCAATTGCTTTATAAAGGAGAGAAGCAAAATAGCAACTGAATTTTACCTCAATGCTGGCAATAGGGCAGCGTCCTCCATCACACTGAATGGCAGAAGGCTCATTTAAATGGCTTAGGGCAGGCCATGTGGCACACACGGCTCTGTCCTCTGAACACCTCACACCTACTCCCTACTGCCAGAATTTCCTGTCTGAGGCAGCTGCCTCACTCTGCCTAATGGCAGGGCTGGCGCTGGCATCTAAACCATCATGGCTGTGAGCAGCAAGGACCTTAATTGTAACAAAGCTTCTCATTTGCTTCTCCACAACTGTTGATTCTCTCTCATGCTTTGTAGAGATGTCCTGCTACGTTTTGCTGGTAGTCACTGCCTTGCTTAATAGCATGCTATTTACATGACCATAGAAGAATGAAACCCTTTCTATGACACTCCAAGCCATCTGTCTCAGGATAAGATTTTGGAGCAGCTCCTAAGCTTTGGTATACATCTCCCTGGAAATCTTTAGGTGGTATTTCCGTCGTCTTGTCCTGTGTCTCGCTTCCCATTATTCTATATATCCCTCCCTCTTGAGAAGATGCTGAAAATGAACCAAGAAAGACCCAGACATTAGGAAATATGGAAAATGGCTTACATTGCCTTAGCTCAAGTTCTTAACTGGTTCTGACATATTTATTGTTACATGAACAGGGCTTAGAGTGGGATCTGCCAACTTGGTTAGGTTACTCTAATCCCAGGGTAGAGTCTGCCATGCACTGAAAAGTTAGCATATAAAAATGCGAACTAAAGATGTTGTACCACTTTAAATGTGTAATTTCCCCTTGGACTAGCCTAGATATTTTAGGTAGCAAGTGCTGTCAGCACTGTCCCTAAGAGCTAGGTCTTCATTTTGGCCCTGCATTGGTAACAGAGTGTAGGCTTGAGTGCAGACTTCCTGGGGAAAAGAATGCACTTAGTTCTATTATTACAGTGCTGGATGGTAGCTGCCTCATTTCATCTCTTCCCTACCTATTTAAAGGAAGCTGCCGTTGGTGCTGCTTCATTGGAGAAATGGTCCTATGGTGGCATAAGAGCACTGTATTAGAGGCTTTGTCGGGTGAAGATGGGATTAAGTGGGAGCAAGCTGTAGAAGTGAGTTTAAGGGTCTCAAGAAGGCAAGTGGGTGGGCGAACGCACACACAGGCATGTACGTATGCAGAGTTGTCTCCTTTGCCTTCCATAGCATGCTTCTCTAGTATGTTTCAGAGCAGAGGCTTGTATTGCAATAGCTGAAGCCCTGGTTAGCATTAAGTTGCCCACGTGTTAGCTTGCTCTTGGTGAAAAATACTTTGCCGGCCAAGCAGGGCATGCCAAAGCAGGGTAATCTTTCTGCACAATCATGACTTCTGTGCTAACTAAAACATCTAATTTGGCTTGTGCTTGAAATAGCGCCTGGAGGGTACACTCCATGAAGTATCATAGTTGTGCAACACCCATACCTTCCAATTTGGGCTGTGCAGAGTACTGACATGGGCCCTACTGAAATGAAAAGAGGTTGCGCTGACTTTAGCAGTGCTTGGTGGGGTGTGTGCCTTTGATCAGGTTAACTCACTGAACTGTGGGACTTTCTCTGTTGTCTTGGAAGCTCTGACAGTGTCAAAATAGCTTTGGATTTAAAAACCAGACACCTTGTCACCAATTGGCCTAACTGGCAGGTCATGCAGATTTTTTTTTTGTTCTAGCAGAAATATGGATGGCTTTGCTGCACATAATCACTTAGAGAAGACATTTTGAATGCAAGGGATTGGCACATGAGAGCTGCTTTGCTGTAGTTGTTTTTAAATACTATAGCCGGGGTTTTTAAGGGGGGGAAACAGTGCGATTTTTACAGTTAAATTTTTTAATGGAATTGCAGGTGCAATTGTGGGCTTTCTAGCTATTTGGGGAATTGAGATCTATTCTGTTTTTGTTTTTTCTTGTTTCTTTCCATTTCCTTCTTTTAAAGGAAACAGATGCATTCTTGTAACCGAGATCTGAGAGTGACATTTCTCCAATGAGAGGACACAAGGGGGGGGGGGAGAATTCAAGAACTACATGCCAAAAGCTTTTTACTCTGGATGACAGGCCAATATACAATTGTCTTTAATGACTTGATTACTGTTGTGCCACATAAACCTGTAGCATTGTTATTTAGCACTTTGTACATGCTGCTGTATAGATTTACAGTCTTTGTCCTCCAAACAACAGCCCTCTGTTGTTCCCATTATGTCATGTGTGAAGGGTGACTTGCATAAGCGACTCCACCACCTAACTTGTTCATGTGCTTAGTTGAGGTGACACTCCAACCCTCTCATGTGGGCAGAGTGAGCCTCTTGGTAATTCCACTATCCTTGGCTGTGCAGGGTATGGTGGCCCAGAAAAGGGCTTTCTCTGTGGTGGCCCCTAAGTTGTGGAACTTCCTTCCAACACAGGTGTATCTAGTATCTTGGTTGTATAGCTTCCACTGCACGCTGAAGATGCAACTCTTTACCATGACTTAACAGCTAAGGTATTTTGTGGGGCCCAACTTCTTTTGTTTCACTCTGTACTGTTCTGTTTCGTTTGGAACAATTTTACTTGTTTTTATAATTGCTCCGCTTTTTGAACATGATGCATTCCCTAGAATTCGTTCATTAGGCAAGTGATCGCATAAGAAGCTGACAATTTCAATTATTTCCTATGAGAATGTTTCTAATCTGTGATTTGTCCTGTGATTTGTCCAATCTCCTTCCACTTCCTCCATACTTTCTTCCTGAACTGGCTGCAGCCAACCAGCAAAAAAAACAACAACCTGATTTGTCTGATCTCTCTCCCTGCATGGTTTCTGCCCCCCAATGGCCACCACCAACCAGCAAACCATAAAGAAGTAAGGAAGTGGGCAAATGCAAGTTGTTCAGAATCTGCAGTGTGTATATTGAGGTTTGGGTACTAGTGTTAAGATAAGTGAATTTTCGCACAACAAGCATTTTGAAAATGGGACCTGCATGTATCTTATTATATTGGTATAACCTGCCCTGGAACCTTGTAGTGAAGGACATGTAATAAATCTTACATAGATAGACAGTGTTGTGGAAGAGGCGCACGAGTCTCTCGCTCTCAATTGTGCAGGTATCCAGCCAGTGTAAGCCAAGTCCTGTGCTTATGACTGCAGAGGGGCCTTGCTTGTGTGCTTTTTGCCCTCAGACAAAACAGTACAGGGGATGTTGGAGGGGGAGAGACATATGCCTCTTGTCCATAATGCTTTTGCAGTGCCATACTGCGATGGTTTTTAACTGGAAGCTATATTGGAAAGTCTTTGAAAAAGCCTTGATGCACAGTGTTTCTCTGCAACATCTGCACCGTTTTGACAACTGTGCTATTGTGCAGACTCAAGATAAGCACTCCTGTTGTGGGGGAACCCACACTTTCCTATCACTTTCACAGCAGTATTTTGCTGCAGGAGTCACATGGCTCCCTTCCAGCTTCTCAAGGTCTACCTCGCATTCCCAGCCTAGCCCAAGATCTTCATATCTGTGTTTTCTCCCTTTCCTTGGCTCAAACCAGGGAGAGAAAACAGAGATGGTGTTTCTGTTTGCATTTTGCAAACATTTCTGATCTTTTCCCCAAGGTCCCCTGGTTATTTTTTAGGTCCTCTAAGTGTCACCAGTCATTCCAGTGATTGAATTTTCCAGAGCTAAATATTGTGCTCTAAGTTATGCAAAGGGAACCAGGTTGTGTCACTTGATGCTGTTTAACAAGAGGGGGTGTTGCTTTCCTTTCCTTTATTAAAATTTCAGCGTTCAATTGGATCTCTCCTGCACAGGCTCCCTTGCAATAAGAAAACATAAGAGAACTGGACCTCTTATGCTAGCACAAATGCTCCAAGGTTTGCTTGCACCAAGCCCCTTTGTTAAACCCTTTGCCTTAGTTTTGTAGCTTTTCAATCTATTGTAACACAAAATACAGTGGTACCTCCGGTTGTGGACAGGATCCGTTCTGGAGGTCTGGCCGGATCCCGACATTTTCGCAACCGGAGAGACCGCTTCTGTGCATGCGGCAAAATCCTGGAAATATACTTCACTTCCAGGTTTGTCGCTTACGTATTCCAAAGTTTACATAACCAGAGGGATATGTAAGTGGACTGTATGCAAAAGGGTGAAGAATTTGTTGAAGTAGGAACCTTGTTCTCTGAGATTTATATGGGTCTGATTGTAGGCTTTGATTAGTCACCGATGGTATGTGAGGTGTTCTGATAGAGCAATGCTCCAGATGTTATTAACCCAAACAAAACTCCTGAAGTGTGGTTGAGACTGCAGCATGGCTAGGTAAGACAGAGCTGTGCTGGTAATTCAGACAAAAGGCATCTCGGATGCCAGGGGGCTTAAAGTTCACAATCATCACATTCAGAGGAGTTAACAGTTCCTGTGTGTGTTGATCATCTCCGGCTTGGCAAAGACTATTTACAGTTCTCTGATTGCATCCCCAGTTCGGTGGCTATATAAACAGATAAATCTTCTTTATAAATGTATGCATATGAAGGCATGTTTGTATATAATTGTCAACTGGCAAGGTACTTATAAATGCTTAACTATAAATCTATCTGTGGATGTACATATTCAAGACCCGCGTGCTGTTCCCAGTTTTATGTTGGTGTAACTTTGCTATAGAAGTCATTACAGTTTTCGACTCCCGTCTGCAGTGCAGAATGCAAAAAATAAAATAAAAAGTTATGCATAACTTTGCATCTGCTAGAAGTATATATCATGGCATCCATTTATTTGTTAGCATTTTCAAAAATGCGTGTTTTGAGTAAGAGTTAAATTGGACTGGAAAAGTTTAGCAAAGTTTAGCCTTCAGTGAATCAAACCATTCTCTCTTGCTGCTCCTTGTGGATAGAATGCGACTGCAGAACACATTTTATGATGATAGATCCACCTTCCTTCCTTCCTTCCTTCCTTCCTTCCTTCCTTCCTTTCTTATCCTTTTGGGATACCTCGGTCAGTAGAGCATGAGTCTCTTAATCTCTGGGTTGTGGGTTCAAGCCCCACATTGGGCAAAAGATTCCTGCATTGCAGGGGGTTGGACTGGATGACCCTTGGGGTCCCTTCCAACTCTGTGATTCTAAACACACATTTTAAACCTTTAGTCCTCTTGACCCTCAGCTGAAGTGAGGGTTCTGTCATGTGCAGAACTTCATTTAATCACATCTGTCATTTGCTCCCCTTCCTTGCATCTACCTCTTTTCTTCCTGATTTATCCCTATACAATCAAAACAAACACATCAAAAATAGTACAAAATCCAGAACTTAAAAACTGCAAGCTAAAACATAAATAAATAAAAATGATAATTCAACAACACTTGATACCACTTTTTTTTTTAAACAGAACTAAGGAACGTATTATTGAGGCAGACCATCACCCAAATATGTTTTGTTAAACAGAAAATGGTTTAGTGAAACAGAGAATGGCCAGTGAAATAATTGTTTTGATAAAGATTTTGATTGGTGAATAACATTGGAATTCCAGTTTTTGTGCTGGATTTAAGATCCTTTAAAAAGTAATTTATCTCTTGCAAGCTGCCCTGGGATCTTTAGATGAAAGGCAATATATAAATCAAATAAATAACAAATATAAATATATATTTTTATTTAAAAAACAGCATTTGTAGACCGCACATTTTAATACACAAGAGGGACCTAAGGCCTAAATTCTGTAATCTCCATGTGATGGATCAAGGATAAACAAATGGTTAGAGAATGACAGTGATGGGAAATTGTCCAGATATTAAGTTCCAGAAGTGTGAAGCAAATAATAAAATAAAATAAATAAATAAAATATCACCTTCTAAATAAACACTTGCTACTGTAAATGGACTGGGACGCGGGTGGCGCTGTGGGTAAAACCTCAGTGCCTAGGACTTGCCGATCACATGGTCGGTGGTTCGAATCCCCGCGGCGGGGTGAGCTCCCGTCTTTCGGTCCCAGCTCCTGCCCACCTAGCAGTTCGAAAGCACCCCTAAGTGCAAGTAGATAAATAGGTACCACTTTATAGCGGGAAGGTAAACGGCGTTTCCGTGTGCTGCGCTGGTGCTGGCTCGCCAGAGCAGCTTCGTCATGCTGGCCACGTGACCCGGAAGTGTCTCCGGACAGCGCTAGCCCCGGCCTCTTAAGTGAGATGGCCGCACAACCCTAGAGTCGGACATGACTGGCCCGTACGGGCAGGGGTACCTTTACCTTTACCTTACTGTAAATGGAAGACCTTGAGCCTTGTGCTGAACAGCATCTTACTTAGAACACAATGCATTTCCATCAGCAATCTTTGCTTTTAATTGTGCTAGCGACTCCTAAGTGGCCTGCCCTCATTCTTCAGTTCAAAGGTGAGTTATTGAAAGCTTACCTTTGTGAACAAGAGGTGGGGGGGAAATCACATTCTAGAAAGGGAATCAGTTTTTTAATTAAACAGTACAATCAAACTATATCATCCAGTATCAATAATATTCAGTACCAAACCCTATATACTCTATAGAAGTATTACAGTCAGAGCAGGTCGAGAGAGGTATTGCCCAGAAACAAGCACAGTGCAGAATGAATGCTTACATAATTCAAAAGATAAACATGATACTGAAAACTATTTTGAAGTGATAGCCTGACACGGTTGAACTAGATTCCTACAGGACGTTGGGGGGGGGGGGCAATGCTCACATTACTTCTTTCATTGGCGCCGGGGTAAATTTTGAAGTGTGGGAGTATCTCATGATGGCGAGCAGGACTCACCAGAAGGGACTCCTTTCCTTCCTTCCTTCCTTCCTTCCTTCCTTCCTTCCTTCCTCTTTCTTTCCTGCCAATGGCAGTCATTGTGTAAATTCACTCATGGCACTTTCATCAATATATGAGTACCAACATTTTATTTTATTACTTCTAAAAAACCCCACTTAAAACAGCTAGCCACCCCCCAGCTTGTGCAGAGTGGAGAGGTCAGACAGGTACACTTGCCGCAGGCCTTGAAGGGTTAAGCTGGTTGTGGGGCCCCACCAGGGACCAGCTGCCTCCAACAAGCTCTGCAGGGGCCTGATGCCCCCACAGTCATCATCCCCATAAATACATTCTTCCCTTCCAACCGCCCCACCCCCCGCAAAGCTGGTGGCCTAAATGTGTTTATTTGGGACCTACCTTTCATGTAAAGATAGTCAAATCTGAACTGCAAAGGTAGTAGTTACAGTGATGTCATATTCTTTTCTTTCTCTGGTGTGTGTAATTGTGTGTATGCATCTGTCTGTGCATGAGTGTGTGGGGTGGAGCTGTGTACACACTGCACCTATTTGAAGCACATTCTTACCCTCAAGGAATTCTGGGCATTGTAGTTTTCCCCTCAGAGTTACAATTCCTAGCAACCCTTAGAAAACTACAGTGCCCAGAATTCTTGGGTAGGGGGATGTGATTCGAATGTGCTTTAAGGTTATGCTTGTACGCAGACTCTGTGGGTTGTATGGGTGGGTGCCTGGGCTTATTTTCTATTTAACAGACTTTCTGTGAAAACAGTAACTCCATATTAAATGAGAGAGTAATAGGGGATGGCATTGTGAAAAGGACAGCAGGTGGACTCTCTCTGCAAAACTTCCATGCATGAACAGTACTATTCATTCATGGAAGTTTTGCAGAGAGTCCAGAGTAAACTGCTTTGTGGAAGTGTCATACTTCTCAGATGCAGTTTTTCCCAAGCTGAGTTTCTGAAAACTCTGCTGGTAGGGTCTGGAAAAGCAAATGTGGGATTTGTTTATTTGTTTGTTTTCCTCACTTTCTTGTTTCCCTCTAGAGATTATTTTATTTCTATGTCTCGTTTTGTACGTGCTGTTAAATGTTATAATTGTATCTGCAAAAATGGCTCCAGACTGAAAGAGCTCTACTCTCATTTTCCCCAAGCCTTGTTGTTAAGCTGGAATCTCTGCTTGTTCTCTCCGATTTGTATAGATAAGATAACCAGACATGCATTGTCCTATGCTGAGTTTCCGGCTTGACTTTTTCTTCCTCTGTCTCCACACTTTTTGAATTTGAGCAGGTAATCACAATAAACTTAAAAGCCCCTCACCCTGCAAGCAACAAGTACAGATGACATCATCTCTCCTGCTCTACAGATAGTGTCTGCACTCTGCCCCATTCTCTTTGAACTACATTTTTAGATGTCCACCTGGGATGCTTTAATCACAGTGTGTACTTAAAAATGTAAAATATTAATACATCAAACATGATTTTGTGAAAAAGTTTATCATATGGGTATGATCAGCGAGCCCTGATGGTCTGTATCTTCCTGATTATAGTAGACAATCCTGGGCATGTCTACTTAGGAGTAAGCCACACTTTGTTCAATGGGACTTTCTGCCAGGTAAGCCTTTCAATACTATTTACCTGAGAGTAGGCTTCATTACCCAGTGGGATTTACTACTGAGTAGGCATGCGCAGGATTGTGCTGTTAGTGTCTAAACTGGGTTTGCCTCTGCAAAATATGTGAAATATTCAGCTCTCAAGTGTTCAGCCTTTTTGGGTTAGAAAGCACAAAGTTCTCAAACAGGTGTGAATATTTTTTTCAGTGACCAAGTTGCTAATAGAAACTTGCATCAAGACCTGGTTGAGCCTGGTTTACAGACTTTTGTTACATACGTATTGAGATGTCAACACCTTCTTTATGTGCATAGAGGTATCAGTGGCCTATCCTACAAAAAATACATTTTACTAGGACTCATTCATTATTTTGGATTATGTTTGTTCTGTTCAACCTGCCTTGAATACAACAAGTTTATTAAGTCCTTCTGTGGAGTGCTTGTGGCTCCCATTTTCTTTGAGATCACAGAAGCATGTGTCTTTACTAAGTGATGCAAAACGTATTTTGTGTGTCAATACTAAAGCTCAAGTATAAAGATACCATAAAAAGTCAGTAAAGCTTCATCAGTGGAATCGCACTGGCTCGCTCTTGCTCAGGGTGTAACCCTAAGCATGTCTTAGTTCACTGAAATCCACAATTCTTTGCTGGCCCAGAGGCAGTGATTTATAATAGCCAGAGCATCTTTCCCTGATGTTTGGGCTGCCCATAAATTTTGACTTTCGAGGCACGACAGTAGCACTTCAGTTATGTCTCTCTGTTCCTTAAATTGTTCCATTTGGCACATAGTTCGCCATAATTCTCGAGAACACATTACGGTTTCTTGTGACGCCATCAATCTTCTTTTAATTTTGGTCATTTATTGCCCTCTTGCTCTTGGTTCAAATTTTCTTCCTGGTTCTCACTTCTTTTCCTTCATCTCAGATTTGTGGTTAAGCTGTCTTTGTTTCTTGACCCTCAGTGATTAGTGCATTCAGATGGGTATCTCTAATGATTCACTTACATGCTGCTGAAGGGATCTGTTACATGGGGCAGGTTTCATACGTCACCCTTTAAAGCTTTATCATTCGGTGGCCCTGCTTTTGCTCACACGACATTATATTCTCCCCTTAAGTCTTGCATGATTTTCTTACTAACTTTCTTCTACACAGGTTATTATAAATAACAGTGTCCTTTATGTCAACTGCTTGATTCAGCTGCATTTTCATAGCAAGTCAGGTTGGATAAATAACGTCAAGCTACAATGCTTCTGGGCTCTTCCATGCAGCAATCACACTGGAAGCTTATTCTTTCTACATCTTGCCAAGTCTCAGTGCCGTATCCTGATTTCAAGTGAAGTGTAAAGGACCAAGCAAAGACATTCCTTGGGACATGTCTGGCTTGGTTGCTGCATCTTGTTAAGAGGATTCAGACTCCCCGAATCATGCATTAACATAAGAATTGCTTTTCTCCACATTATCATTAGATAAATGGCATAAGGCAAAAATAGACTATCAGATATGGCTGCAGGAAAATAATTTGAATCATCCTGAGATTGGAGGCTATTTAATGGCTGCTTTTGCCTGGAACATTAACAGTGGCAGCTTATTTGAGGTCTGTAGCTTGTGCATCTGCCTGTTCCATAATGCTCGGGGGGGGGGGCTTAGAGTTTTAAGTGGTCAGTCACTGCACTCTAGAACATATTGGACTTTGGCCATGAACTGCAACTCCTAGGCAGGGGCGTACAAAGTGGGGGGCGGAGGTGGGGGGCGTCCCAGGTGCCACTCTGGGGGGGTGGTGACAAGATGGCCCCTGCCTCCCTCCAGCTGTAGAGTGGCCAATGGTGTGCGCATTCCGTGCTTGAATGCATACTGAGGGACAAAATGAACTGCATCTGCTATTGCAGCTGCTCAGTTGATGTAGGTAGTTCCATAGTTCTGTACTTCTCCCTCTACCACCCCATTTCTAGACGCATTAGCCACTGTTTGCAAAACCTTCAAGTAACCAAAAGTGGAATTTCCTTTTTGTGCTCAACAAAGAGGGCTGTGAAATCATTGGAAGGGCTGTTTTGCCTTACCCTTATCTTAATTAAAAGACATGGAGGCATGCAGATATATAGTATGTGAGTATGCATTTATCTTCCAGTTACTTATTTTCTTTGTGTTCCATAAAGCTCAGCACAGTGTCTAGGACAGCCTTACAACACCTCTGTAAAGTAATTTAGGTTGGGAATAGTGGTTTGTAAAAGTACCTTACCTCTGTTCCTTCCACATTAAAACCTCCAGTTGTAGCCAACACACCATTGTGATTGTTTTGTTTGTGCACTAGAGTTCACACACAGATACATGTGCTGCTATAAAGTTACGTGCTAACAGAACTTTGTTTATAGAGAAGGAGAGCATTATGGCAGATGCTATCAGAACTCACTCACAGGAGTTCCTAGCCTTTGTCATCATGAGCTGCCTGGAAATATTGTTTGAGTCCTGAAGGTGCAGCTAAGCAATACGAGACAGATGGCCCAGCTGGCAGTGCTTGTTCCTGTCCTAGGTCCAGAGCCAAACAGTTCAATGTAACTGTGAGAAAGGAAGGCCACGTAGCGGTCTGTAACCTGCAAAGTCCACTAAGGGAGAGCAAAAGCCTGGACACTTAAGAGGCAGCTACTTCGTTGGCCTTCAGCTTTTCCATTAAACAGTTCTCCAAACAATACGCAACAGATCTTGAGTCATTGTTCTTGGGTGCTATGCTGGCTTTTTATTATTATTAATTCCTTTCCGTTTGTTGTGCATGAGCTAACTCAAGAAAACATAAAGCTGTAAGAATCTATGTGGAACAGGTGAAGCCTCAATATTATTTGTTTAGGAGGGCATCAGCTGTAATCTCTTCATGCTGATTTATAAAGCCTTGAATGGCATTCCACAATTGTGTTGATCTGATTTGATAACTTCCAACTGGTGTGTCTTAATGGGCCTATCTGCAGGACTGGATTCACTCTGCCACTCCTGGAGCCTTTTGCCATTCTTCTTCTACCTTGTGGGATTCTATTGCCAAGGTGATAAGCACGATCATGCTGTTGAAGCTTTAAAAAAGAAACTGAAGCATTTGGGTTCTCTGTGTTTCCCGCCCGCTTGACACTAGCAGTCACGCTTTCTCAGCTTCTGTTCTGTTACCACTGGTGTGACATGAAACAGCTATTACACCAAATGCTTTCTAGCAGCTTTTAATAGATTGCAATAGTGATTCTTACAACACATGCCTATGCATGCTTACTCTGAAGTAAATCCCACTGTGTTCAGTGGGGGCTTGCTTCCAGGTAAGTGTCCATATAATTACATCCCCATGCTCCCCCCCCCGCACCATATGCTAAGAATACATGTTCTTCTAAGTGATACTTTTGCACTACCTTCAGTCCAGTGTTGTTAGCAATGATATCCAGTTCCTCTTCTCTCACTCAAAGGCTGGAACTGCCCCTTTAAAATCCAGCTTGCCATTTGCAGTATTTGTATTTAAAATAATATATTTTCAAAGATCTGCTGGTGGATTAATGGGTGGGGCACTTTTCAATAGGAAGGTTCTGAATCAACCTTGTAACTTTTTACTTTGCAGCTCTTTTAGTACTAAGCAAAAACACTGTTTCAGTTTTCCCAAATAGTTACTCATCAGTTGTTTCTTTTTCCAAATAGGAGTGCATAGCAAGCTATTTTATTTCTGACAAATTGTAAAATGACAAAGTTGCATTATGGTGCTTTGTTTACAAATATATGCCTGATAGCAGATGATTGCTTTGTGGATTGGTGCCAAAAAGAACCCCATTTTAAAGGTAAGGAAAAAACACGTGGCTGCTTTTTTACCATGATTTTTTGTTTTTTTAAATCCTAGCTGTATGTACTGAGAAGGAGCAGCAGTTGCTTAGAACTCTGATTATTTATGATGGGAGGATCCACTTAACTCCTTTTCTTTGGAGCTTCTGAGCAAGGGTGTGAAATTGTGCTGCTGCAGAAAAAGATGTAGCCTGGGGCTGGTTGGCTTGTTGAGCTCATGCAGATGGGAGTGTCATATTACTAACATTGCAGGGGCATGTACTGAGCTGTCATCTGTAAAGAACGGCAGGGAAAAAAGCAGAGACTTATCTTGTTTTTAGTACAACATCCTGCTGCTAGATGTGTTGCCCGGTTGTTGTTGAAGTAAAAAACCAAAGATACATAGCTTCAGGGGTGGGAGAGAACCAAGGTGAAATATATATGTCTTCTCTCTCTTTTAAAGCTGGCAACGTTACCTTCTACTTTTCTTCTTGATAGCTTAACGCAATCTCGTCCCACTTGGGAAACAACTGCGTCTGTGCCTGCCAAATTGTGCCACCAATAAAAAGGTTACATTTTTGTTTCTCATGAATGTAGTGTACAGTGTTTCAGATAATGCAAGAAAATGTCCCAGGATAATTTCCAATTCAACACTTTGCGACGCTTTGTTTTTTAAAACCTGTGAGCTAGGTGTCACGTCGAAGGGCAAAAGGCATTATTTGGTTACAGGAATTCACCTTTTCCTTTTTTAAAAAAATGCTATTTTGGCACCCTCATATATCCAAGACTTATGCAGGCATAGCGGGTGCAAGGCATGCAGCCTGTGATCATCCACAACATCACCATGCTGCAGGATCCACGAATGCTGGCTTACTGTATGTTCCTAGTCAGCCATCATCTGTGGTCATCACCAGCTTGCTCACTTGCGTCCTCTGTTATGCACAGGAGGCTTGGGAGAGACTCAGGGTCATACCTCATTTGTGCAAGATACAGAGAAGAAACAGTGGGGGTCTTTTGCTGCTTCAAAAGAATTCCTGCTATTTCTTACCTACTTGAAAAATGTGGGAATGGGGGTTTTGCAGAGCAGCAGTCTGTGTGCTGCCAGGTTTCTTGCTTGCCAGAGCACTGGAAGCATTTTGCAGCTTGGCCAGAAGCGTCATGGATGCCTGGCCAGGCTGCTTCCACAAGGCAGCTCATTTGCAGGCTGGCTTTTTAAAAGAAGCTTTTCTTTCTGGGAAAAGACCTTGGTGAACAGAATACAATGTTGTCTTCCCTTGACTTAAAGATAAAAGAAGAAGAGAACTCTCAGTTTTCCTGAGTCATTACTTTATCTTTACTTGCCAGCTCTTCTTTTGCAGAGAGATGGGCTGGAACTGCTTATCCAAATTTAACGTTTCCCCATTGGGTAGCAATGACTGCAGGCTTCTAAATGAAGGCAAGACTCCAACTAGTCTAGATGATGCTAAAACTAGCCAGCTGGCCACAGTGTTCATAGGAACATAGAGAGCTGCTTCATTCCAAATCAGACCATTGGCCCATCTAGCTCAGCGTTGTTTACACTGACTGGCAGTGGTTCTCCAAGGTTTTGGCAGAAGTATTTCTACATCTCCAGCCTTACCTGGAGATGCCAGGGATTGAGCCAGGGACCAGGCAGATGCTTGTCATACATGCATCACACACATTGTCCTTTATGGTATTTGCTATAAGATGCTGTTGTCTCACACGCCTTGGATCCTGTCTAGTGAGAGGTGGGGCAAGGTCCTCTCTGGAAAGCAAGAATGGGTGCAGGTGGAGACCTCTTGTTCAGGCCAAGTGGTTATTGCATACTTGTGTCCACATTTTCTGAGCTACCACAAACCACACACTTACTTCTTGAGCTCCCACATACTACAGACCACATGGCTTTGGCTCCATGTAAGTGTGGCCTCCTAAGTGGGTTAACCCTTGGAGGAAGTCTTTACAGCTTTCTTATAATTCAAACACTGTGCCTGTTGTGGAAGGCATTGCTGAGCCTCAATAAAAGAGTTTCAGCAAGCACCACATCTCTCTGTCTTTAGAAAATTACAGGGTTTACTTTTCCTACTGAATATATAATTGCATATGATTTATCTGAGGAAGTACTGTTTCCTCTCCTTCATAGTATGTCTATTGTATTTTTGAATGTGAGGAAAATCTAACAAAATACTTTCTCAAGGAGGGTTAAAAGGATAAAATAACACACCGTTGGTGGATTCTTACTTGGAGTGGGTGGAGGAGGACTTCCAGGTTACTAATAGCCAAGCAGAGTCTTCTTGGTTTAGCAAACATACTGAAAATGGTAGAAACATCTGTAGCATGATATCATCAATATATTTAATTGTGGTCAAATCAGAATTAATAAAGAGGACTTATTGCTTACATGAGCAATTGCTTACATGTATAGTACAGTGGTACCTCGGGTTAAGTACTTAATTCGTTCTGAAGGTCTGTTCTTAACCTGAAACTGTTCTTAACCTGAAGCACCACTTCAGCTAATGGGGCCTCCTGCTGCCACCGCACTGCCGGAGCACAATTTCTTTTCTCATCCTGAAGCAAAGTTCTTAACCTGAAGCACTATTTCTGGGTTAGCGGAGTCTGTAGCCTGAAGTGTATGTAACCTGAAGTACCACTGTATAAGCTGAACCAGAAATAGTCTGGGCTACTGGTTTGTTTAGCCTTTAAGGCAAGGATGGGGAACTTGTGGTCCTTCAGATGTTCCTGGATCACAAGTCCCATCATCCCTGCCCATTGACCATGCTGGTTGAGGCTGATGGGAATCTAGCATAGGGTGACAGAAAGCTTCCTTATACTGAGTCAGACCGTTGGTCCATCTAGCACAATGTTATCTACGTTGACTTGCAGCGACTCTCAATAATTTCAGGCGGGGCCCTCTTTCAGCCATACCTGGAGATGCTGGGGTTTGAACCGGGACCCTTCTGCATAAAAAGCAGGTTCTCTGCTGATGAGCTACTACCCTTCCTCTAACAACATCTGGAGTGTCACTGTCCCTAATTTAAAGCCCTTGGCAGGTTAGGAGCTGGATACTAGAAGGGACCCTTCAAGTATCCATGTTAACATGGTTTATAAAAGGCATCCCTTAGGGAGCCAGTCACTGGGACTGCTCATGATATGGTGGCTTCTGGCAGTCGCTGACAAAGACTAGTGTAGATCTGGCTGTGGGTAGCTCTGGACCAGACTACCACTGTGTCCTTGTTCAACTTCTTTCTTGTTTTGTTTTGCTGTCCATATATAATCTCTTTTCCTAAAGTGCCGCCTCCTGTCACTTTTTTCTTTAAAAAAAATAGATTTACCATAAAGGATGAGGGTGTACATTTCTGCTACACCTGAATAGACATCTGAAGGAATATTGTGGAAAAGTTAGTGCCTTTTTTCACAGGGGAGAGGATCATGATGAGCTGAAGCATGTTGAAGAACAGCAGGTGCAAACAGATTCTAAGTCACCCCATGTATTGGACTGTGTGGGGTTAACTGTTAGGTAAAGAGATTATTCGTTTATGAGAACTGATGTGTAGATGAGGATGGTGGTGTCATTTTGAAAGTTAGATTTAGATGAGGGAATCTCTTTGTGATCGGGTTATTTTTCCTAGTGCATTTCAGAGTTCGCCTTTCTCTGATAAAACAAAACAATCCAGAAAATAAGGGACTAATATATAATGTGATAAGAGAGATGGCTTGGAATGTAGAATTTGAAGTCTGATGAACTTTCCATGTAGTTTCCTGGAGAAAAGCTGCTTTGGACAAGGAACATTGAAACAAACTGCTAGTGGTTTATGAAAACCGTTAGTAATAATTTTGTCCACATCTTTTTCTCTTAATACATCTGTTCCTCTTGATTTTCTCTTTTTGGGCCAAGAGATTGTGCTTTTGCATCCTATGTTAAAATGTGCTCTACCAAGTTTCTTTCCGTCAGCTTTAAGGCCTCCTGTTATTAACAGTGAATTGTGCTGTGTCAAGGCTCCTTTCTCTCTCTAACTCAAGGTGCTGGACACCACATCCCTCCCTGATGCCCCAGGAGATGCTGAATGCTTCTCGGAGCCGAGTTGTTTCTGTGCGGTAGAAGAGCAAATCTTTTAAACCACTCAGACGCTCACTGAACCAGGTGGTGTGGCTGTCTGCTTCTTCTGCTTGCTGTTGCTAAGTGAACAGCTCCATATCGCACACAAAGCTGAACCAATAGCATCCTGACCTCCCAAAGCTGTTAAAAGCTGAAGAAAGAGGAGCTGTCTGTTCTCTCCCCCCCCATCCTTTTTGAGGGAGGCTGGTTAGGCAGGAGAGAGAAGATGGGTGCGGGAACTCCTAATAGCCATTGATTCTTTGGAAATAGACAGCATTTTCCCATGTGAAGAGGGGTGGATATACTGCTGCTTTGCATGTACAGAATAGAGAGAGGAGTACATTACTTCTCCCATGTGCTCTAAATTCAATGTTCTGATTAAGGCTGTCATATTGTTTCTTTGCTTTGCCATTGTTATAAGCTGGGTTTAGGGACCCTTCTTGACCAGATAAGCACTTGAGATAAGCACTTGATGTGTTCCCTGCATTTCCAAGCAACTACCCACCCCCAGCATATATATTTAGTGCATGTGTATGTTCTTGATTATTCATATCCCCTCCCCACACACCTTTCATTGTGAAGGGTAAATGTCAGCACCACAATTCATGAATTACAAAAATATGTACGGAATTTGCTTTTTTTCAGGGCGTAAGAATTAGCTATCTTACTGCAACATGTCTAGAAACAGCCGGGGTTATGAGGTAGTTAAAAATAAGGTTTGGTAAACTTTTCATTACAGTGTGTAATGTAAAAATCAAATGCTGCTTTATAAAGTGTGGCACTAACATACAGTAAAAAGCTGCTCATGTGTGGGCTATATTAGAACTCTTTGGCAGGTGTTCCAAGCTTCATACTCCTATAAAAGTTCTTTTTAACACCACGTAGAGATTAATAAATAGAAACAGAGATAAAATAAGGCAACGAAGGCCTTTAAACTTCAGCCTTTCTATGAACAAAAATAAATCTTACCTTCCAAAACATAGCACCTTGTCATGCTCCCTTGACAGTCTCCACACCAGCAAAACAAAGCGGACAGTTCTGTCCACTTCTTACAATCAGATGTTCCCCTTGATGTCTTAGCTGCAAAAGTTGAATTTCTATCCAGGGGCCTTATGTATATGTCACACAAAGTAGTATATAAACCTCTGAAATCTTAAAATACCACCTTATGTGATTGGTATAGTTTTGTGGAATCACCATAAGTTAAATGCTATCACTTGAGTTCATACTTCTGGAATTCACACTAGATCCATGCCCCTTCTAGTAAAAGAATTGTAATATTTCCACTTTCTCTTCTCCATATTAAATGTAAAGTACAAACAATAGTCACACACCAATACATACAGACAGGATTTAGAAACTAAACAGCTCACGTTTAGAAAACAAAAGATAATCAGGTCTCCCAAGCTCAATCTGCAACTTCTTCAGCTTTGCACTCAAATATATAAAGATAACATGGCTACACTATAGTTAATAATAGCTATAACATTTAAGAGCTCAAGCAAGATATATCATGCACCACACATGGGTGTGCAGTGTTGATTTCATATATGAAAAAATGTACTATATGGCACAATCCTTTGATTTAAAATCCATATAGTGATACTGTTTTGAATCTATTTCTGTTTAGGTCAGTCCAGCAGCAACACCCTACTTGCACATAAGAAACAGGAAAAAAGAGTCAGGAGACCAGTGTGTCAAGTCTTCACCTGCGTTTCCTCACTCACTTGCCACAGTGTTCATTTGTGCTACTGTGGGAGAAAAACAACAACCACACAACTTTCTAGTACAGTCATACCTTGGGATAAATATACTTCAGGATAAGTATTTTTGGGTTGTGCTCCATGGCAACCTGGAAGTAACGGAGTGCATTACTTCTGGGTTTTGCCGCTCGAGCATGCGCAGATGGTCAAAATGATGTCATGCACATGCGCGGAAGCGGCGAAACGCGACCCGCTCATGTGCAGACACGCAGTTGCGACTTACATTCTATTCAGGATGCGAACGGGGCTCCACAACGGATCCTGTTCGCATCCCAAGGTACCACTGTATTACAAAAACAAAAGGAGGGGTGGACGTCAGCACTGAACTCTGAAATTTGAGCTGATGGTCAACATGACATGATGACTTCATGAAAGGTCATACATGATCACTTAATAAGTGATTCTCTGGACCTCAACAGATTCAATCTGCAGTTTGGACAACATAGACTCTTTCATGTAGTTATGTTTAGATGTTTCACAGCTGCTGCTGTGCCAGGGACACAACACTATCCTTTTCAAGCAAACGGGTCTTCTGTTGGTAAACAAAAAAATGTGCTTAGCGCAGCACAATGCCACCATTGTGTTTTCTCCTGTTGTAAAAATAAAAGAACTGAGTAGAGATCTGTAACATTTTTAGTAATATTGTTGCAACACTACACCTGTTAGCCATCTTATGCTTCCAAGAAAGCAGGGTCTGCCCATCCCCCAAGGCAAGCTGTTTGTGCCAGTGGAACCTGGCAGACCAAGTGGTAGATCCTGGTGCATCTAGAGCGCACAGGAGACCACAGAAAACACTACCAAACTGATGTGTTCCCCTGTTGCATGTGTTTGCAAGCCGCCTGCCACCAAGCAATACTATGCACCCATGATGCCAGGCCATCACTGACCCAATACAACCCAGATCCAGCTATGTCACAGTCAAAAAGCAGGACACCACCTAGTACAGTGCATATATTGCAAGAAAGCAAGCCAAGCAACAGACCACACGTCACAACATAAGTGATGTACTCTTCACCTTCTGCACCCTCTTGCTAGGATTGTTTTGCCCACCTGCAGTCCTAAACACACTTGCCAGAGAGTCAGTGCCATATACAGTGGTGCACCGCAAGACGAATGCCTCGCAAGACGGAAAACCCGCAAGACAAAAGGGTTTTCCGTTTGCAGAGGCGCTTCGCAAGACGAATTTCCCTATGGGGTTGCTTCGCAAGACGAAAATTGACGAAAATTTTCGGGGGGGTTTTCCACTCCAAAACCCCTTTTTCTGAAGCGCTAAGCTGCTAAAAGCATTTTAGCAGCAAAACCGCTAATCCCTTAAGCCTTAAAAAGCCGTTTTTAGCCCTTAAACTGCTAATAGCGCTACTCCGCTAATGGGCTTGCTTCGCAAGACGAAAAAACTGCAAGACAAAAAGACTCGCGGAACGGATTCTTTTCGTCTTGCGAGGCACCACTGTACTTAGCTCCTGCAGTTTGGTGGGTGTCATTGTTACAAATGAGGAACAAGGCCCAAGCAGACAGAAAGAAACTGACTTGCTGAACCTTTCCAGTGAGCACATAACTAAACAAAGGATTTCTGAGCTGTATGTCAAATACTTAGTACTACGCAGGTCCTCGACTAGCTCCTTTCCACCAATTATTACTAGAGGAATCAATTGTCTATTTAAATCTAGTATATGTCTACCAGTATATGTCATACCCACCCATTTCTGCCCCCTGCCCCCGATGAAACTTTCCCAACCTGATGTCACTCTCCACATTTGCTACCATGACGATAGTGGCTTGTCTGCCTCTTATATTAATATCAGTGGGTGAGAGATATGAGAGAGAGAGAAAATTTCCTGTTTGCTTTGGAAGACTATGAGCTTTCCCCTTTGCATTAAATAATATGAAACTTCCCCGTTAACATTCGGATCTTTGAGCCACTGCTTTTCTTTGCTAGACTCCAGCAAATGCACTAGAAATGTTGTATGGGGAGTGACTGCAGAAGCTGTCCAGAGATGTTAAGTTGAAGCCACTGGCAGGAGCTTGCACTGATCTCTCTGGAACCAATGCCTTTAACTGAATGGCTGAGGATATTGCAAAATATTCCTATAAATGGATTTATTTTTTTTACCTTTTAGCTTTATTTTAATATCTTTCATGTGGAATTCACTGTGTGCTTAAATCTGTCTATCTCATCTCCTCTATTCTATGGTATTTATAATGTGCCTATCACCATGGCATCTAAGCGCTTTTTAATACATTTCATCTGAAATTCATTGCATGTTTCAAATATAAGAGGGGCTGAATAAGAGGTGGGGTGGAGAAATGGAATAATATTTTTAAAGGACAGTTAGAGAAGAAAAATGGGTTTTAATCATCTGACTTGGTAGCATTCCTCCTACATCCCAATCTCACTTGGAGAGTTTATGCCAGTGAATGTATAGCATTCAGAGTGCAGCTGAATTTTGTCAGTTCACCCTCTGAACCAGGGCCTATTGATTACCCTGCCACTTCCAATCATCACTCCACTCACTAATCTCTTTTGCCTCACCTCTCTCCTCTAGCACAGATCACTCAGAGCCTGTCTCTGTATTAAGAAAATTGGACCGTATGTAATTCAATTAAGGTATCTTAAGGTGTTACAGGGAAATGATAGGAATTCCAAACTAGGGCTAAAATGGTGCTCATCTGAATTTCAGGTAAAGCTCCCTATTTCAGGGACCATAAGATGATTCAGGAAGCTTGGATATCTCCTAAGAGACATTCCTGGTTCAGATGAGGCCTTGTGCAACTCCGTAATTGTGGAAGCCATGTTTGTTTATTCATCTGGTCACAGTATACGACGGGATGGTCCGATTTGTTTACTGCAGAAGGGACTTGCAGGTGAAGAAAGCTGAGCCCGCCACAGTTCTCTGCCTTCCTCTCTAAGGTCCATTCAGCAGTAGACAGGGCATGCTGACCCATGGCAGAATCAGTTTTGTCATGAACACTTGGAGTTACTATATTATTACTAATTACACCTCTGTAATTAGTGGTGAGTGGGGACATACAGAGTGCATCAGTGCTGGCCTCCCTCTGTCTGGAATCCCAAGAAGGAAAGAAACTCCCCCTTCTTCACATTCCCTATAGGCAGAGATGGCCAGATTGCACTTGAAGTGGTTACCTGACCCTCACCCCTCTCCACATGCTTGCAGTTGAGAGCTGTTGAGAGCTTCGCTCTTGCAGCCAGAGAAGATCTTTGCCACACAGAAAAATGAATTGCTGGCAGGGCCTGTTGCTTCATTGCCTAAGCATTCACTAATACCACACCTGAGACCAGGTCAGGCAGGGAGACGGATGGGTAGTAGGGTGGCAGGTATGCCAGCAGAATCCCTGACACATTCCAATCATCAACTGAAAGCTCCTGATAGCACCTGAAATTTTGTGTGTGTGTGCACGATACATGTTACCCTAAAAGTACAAAAATGGTAAAGTTAAGGCAGTAAAATATGTATCTTTGTATCAATCACTCTGGCAATTATCTACTTTGCATTTCCTGTTCCGAAAGTGTGCTTCTGTGATCTGTACTGCTAAATCCTGCATGTTGCTTATACACATGCACATAACACCCACACAGACCTGTTGTGGGAGGCAAAATGTAACCAAGCACAGGACAGGAAGAAGCTCCAAGCTGTCACGCTTCATAGCATTTAGGGTTCAGTTTTCAGAGGCTAAAATTGCACTCAGGAATATGACATTGACTTTGGGTAGAAGCAAGGCACTTCACAACCCAATTCAAAGCATATTTACTCAGGTATGAGTCCCCATGAATACAGCAGAAATTACCTGGGACTAAATCAGTGGTGCCTGCTTGCAAGGCAAGAGGCATTTTCTGCTGTGAAAAGCCCCAGCTCCAACACACACAAAAGTCCACTGGCCTTCATTCCCATACTTGCCACCTCCTTTGCAGGCCTGTTAAGAGCCTGAAAATGCAGGCCTGTTAAGAGCTTAGAAATAAATAAATAAATAAATAAATAGCTAGCTAAGAAGTGGGCTGGTGGAAAAGGAAGGAGCAATCTGTTTCCACAACACAAGCCCACTGTGTTTCTGTGATGGTTGTGGAAGAGGAGACTTAACTTCCTTGTGAACTAGATAGAAGTCAAAGAGGCTGGTAGAGGAGAGAGGAGCAATCTGTCTCTCTTCTACCAGCCTGTTCACTAACCTGCACAGAATTCCTGGTCACCAATAGTTACCAGGTGAGTTGTTAAATACGTATAAGGCTGGCTGGCTGGCATGGAGGCAGGTTCAAGTGAAAAGTGTTTCATTGTGGGGAAATGATTCCTTTCATGTTTCTGTTGATTTTTCCTCACATTGACACACTTATGCACTCATTTTTTTGTTTTCTCTTGGGATAATGTTACAGCTCAGAAAGCTCATTTAGTTCAAGTTCAACATTTCCAAAAATAAACTAATTCCACTTCACATTCATTCATTTGCAGAACTAGTTTGGTTCACGTTGAAGTTCGCAGTTAATTCCAGTTCACCCAAATGATCCTCAGAATTTTGTTTTCAGCATTCAGAACATTACAAGTACAGAATATACCGGTACTTAAGAGTAAGAAAACATCAAAGCACACACACATGGTGGAATATGAATTGCCCAGTGCTGTTCATGCCAGCTGCCTGGACCCTGCAGGCTTTAGGCAGCTGAAGCTGACATTCCTGTAATGCAGGGTATGGGAGTATATGGCCTTTTGGGTCCCTTTCAGCTCTACGGTTCTGTGAGTCTACGATTTCCCCAACAATTATGATCTTTAAGCCTAAAGGCCTGAAGTGTCCAAAGAGTAAAAACAACAACAACAACGCAACCCCAAAATGAACTTAATGCACATTCAGCTCACTCGGCAACTATGGGGACTTACTTTCAGGTGTAATTCAGAGATTGTTGTACTAATTCAGTGAACTTTGGTAAACCAAACTATTTCATTCCAAGCACTGCATTATTTGCTGGGTGAAAAATTATGCACGGAGCCACTTTACATAAATAGCTTGGCACATGAAGCTACCTCTGTGTGGTTGCATTCAAATAGCAATGTTGCCTCTGTTTTTGTGTTACTGATTTGGCCTCTACTACCATTGCTTTTCTTAGAAAAATCACATAATTCCTAAAAATTATGGGACATGAGTTGATATTATGTAACTCCTCTCATCTAGGAAAATTCTAATATAATTGGAATGCTGTTTTGGTACAAAGAGTACTAATCTCCAAGACACAGAAATAAGCAGGGACGAACATAAGATCATCAGTGGCTTTTAAAATATTTAAGAGTGTGAAGTGGATAATTCTTTTTGGATTTTTTTTTAATATAACAGCATAAAATTCCTGTAGTATCATATGATCACTATTAATCACCTAGATAGAACAATTGCTAAGGTGCCCTCTGCTGAAGATATTGTGGCTAATGTTCTCATTACCAGCTAATTGGCTAAAGAGACTTCTCTCACATTGCATTTAGCCTGATTGATAGTTTTCTATCACCTGATGGGTGGAATGGACAGCCAAACCAATTATCACAGCAAAGTGTGCTATATACCCGGAGACTGCAGGCAGAGACAAAGGATCCTTATCAAATTATATCCAGTGACAGTGCCAGCTGAGATTTTGCTAAGCTGTGAGAGAATTGTCTGAAAAACATAGCCTGGCATCGCCTGAATCTCACTAGGTGGAGCAGATCCTAAATATTCCGGTCTCCCTAAAGAACACTGCTACCCAGATTGTAGTGGACGGCACTATTAAGATTCTATATGTGGTAATTTTTTAACAATGTTTTATACATTACTCTGTGAGGGTTTGTTTGTAGCTATTGTATCCGCTCCCCGCAACCTGGTGCCCTATAGATGTTTTGGACTGCAACTTCCATCAGCCCAGTCACAAATTGGTCAGGGATGATGGAAGTTGTAGTCGAGATGGGTGTTTTAAAATTAGAGACCAGATTTAGGAAGAAAACCTGAAATGTCCCATAAAGACAAATACAGATGCAATCATGTCAAGTACATCCGGAATAATGATTGTGAATCGCCCGCCCCCCCCGCCCCCAAGTAGAGACAGTATTTTGAATGGTTCATACCTTCCAACTTCAACTGTGGCTCTCCCAGTAAACTGTTGAATTGTGCCAGAGAGTGGGCAGCACAACCCGTATGGCACAAATTATCTTAATCCCAGCTTTCTTGCCTGGCTGGCTTGTCTGGGTGTGGTACGCTTGTCACAACACTTGTATATTGCAAAATCAGTCAGCTGCAAGCTTTTTTAGTTAGTGTGCATTCATAAAACTGTAAGTAAAATAAATGGAAGACTTTCCAATTCTGCCTATCTGCATGCAGCCCTAGGCAAGCTTAGATATCGGCAGGGGGTTGAAACCGACAGTTCTGAATGTCTTATTGGTGGTGATAATAGGCCTATAAATGGACAAGGCTCAGGGATTCCCAGTGTCTGAGTTGTGACCTTGCTATGAATACTGATAGGAAGAAGTAGCATCACACAAGTCCCTGACTTCTATAGCCCTTGTTGATGCCGCTGAGGAAGTAAGGAGGCATCTTGTCCTTCCTGTTGCTGCTTGTTCATCTGCCCTCTCTGAGCAGACATTCAGGAACAGCAGTAAGGAGAAGGAGCCTTGTCTTATGTTCTGTCCTTGGGGACAATGGTGTGAAAGGGGGCCCTAGTGGAGAGAGTAAATGAATGGGTGGTGATACCAGGTGGGATTAGGAGGACCCACTGTGGGTGGGGGCACCTAAAGCATCTTGCCCAAAGGTCTCCCAAAACCTGAAGCCAGGGTCTAGCACCTGACATCTGCCCCCGTCCCAATGGCTGCCTGCCACATTACATTTCCCCTAAACTTAGTGCTGGATTTACGTACAAGCTAAACAAGCTATAGCTTAGGGCCCCACTCTCTTGGGGGCCCCAAAAAAATTTAAAGGAAGAAAACAAGTGGATGTACATTTCCAAAATATAAGATAAAAAACAAAATAAAACCTACATACAGCAACAGTTGCAAATGGCTTTAGATACCTATTAGGTCCATAAATTACCATCTAGCATATATTCAACACAAAAAACCGTGATAATTTGTTGTTGACAAAGGACAGCTGGACATATAAAGGGCCCCATTACTGTCAGTAGTTTAGGGCCTTATCAAACCTAAATCCGGCCCTGCCTAAAATAGATGTGGGGACACTTCTGGCCCTCTGGAAGTTTCCGAACTGCAACTCCCATCAGTCCCAGCAAGAATGGCCAATGGCTGTGGATGATGGAAGCTGTAGTTCAGCAACATCTGGCAGGCCAAAGGCTCACAACACCTGCTCTAAACACAAGTATACTCACTAGAAGGGAAACCTGTGGGAAAACGACAAGAGCATTTTCTCTTCCTCCTCTCTCAAATATCATTTACCCCCTTATTCTCCTCAAAGAGCTACAATTCCTTGTGATGAGGGATTGGTTGTTAAACCACTCTGGGAATTGTATCTCTGTAAGGGGGATGGGGTCTCCCAGGAACTCTCAGCACCCTTAAGAAACTACAGTTCCCAGGATTCTTTGGCAGAAGCCATGACTGTTTAAAGTGACATGATACTGCTTTAAATCTATAGTGCAGATGGAGCCTAAGTTTTAGGGCTTTGTTGTTTTCCCAGAGTTCAAAGCAGACCACAGTAGTGTATAAAGCTTGTGGTACCAAGAGCACCAAATTGTCATAGCATTACATTGGTACAAAGAAAAGTAGCAGGTCTCATCTCTTTGCACAATTGGGCTTTGTTTTGTGCTTCTAAGTTCAGTTCAGTTCATTTTCCGATAATTGCCCTGTTTCTCAGAGGTTGTGAAAGGAGCTGCACCAAGGCTTTTGCCTTTCTACTTCGGTGGGAAAATGTGTGGTGCTAAACTTCACAGTTCCATTATCATTTTAATGAAAACATTTCCCTTGCATTCCCCAGTCATGGCCTGTCTTTTGCAGAGGCCATTTTATTAAAAGATATTATCTGCAGTATCATAATTTTGCTGGGATGGAAACTGTGGGTACAATGCTAAAATTCTATCCTGTAACTATTTTATTAATTTTTTCACACACGCACCCCCCCAAAAAATTATTCAAGATACTCGACATATTTTGCTACACCGTATGGATGTTAACTTGTAATAATTATGAATTTACAAAAAAAAAATCCCCATCTAGTTAACTTAATTGCCTCGCCCAGCATTGTTGTCTCTCTAGCTTCTTCCAAAACAGGTACAGGGAAACTTTTTCAATCAGAGGGCTCCATACACTTCTGCACAACCTTCCAGTGGTTGCAAAGGTTGGGCAGGGCCAGAGGCAAAAGTGAGTGGAGTAGTGGACGTGGCTCTTCAAAAGTCAGAGGGCTCAAAGCCTCTCCATCCTCCATCAGGCAAGCAAACAACAGTTTCATTGTTCAAGGACATTTTCCACTTGAGGAAGGGTGTGGAGCAGAGCCAGGGAAAGGGAAGAGAGCCTGGATAGCTCAGTTAGTTAGAGTGTGGTGCTGATAACGCCCAGGTTGCAGGTTCAATCCCCACATAGGAAAAGCTGCATATTCCTGCAAGGGGTTGGAGTAGATCAGGCATGTCTGAAGTGCATTCTTGGGGCCTAATCAGGCCTGCCGGTCGATTTAAGATTTAATCCGGCAGTATATGTCCTGGGGTCTAATCCTTAAAAAAGCTCAACAACTTTGGTTGGCCCTCACGTATGTTCACTTCAAATCTGGCCCTCTTTGGAAAAAGTTTGGGCACCCCTGGGCTAGATCCTCCGGGTACCTTTCAGCTCTACAATTCTATGATCTGAAAAGCATCCAAAGGACCAGACAGCGTGGCCTGGAGGGCTGCATTCAGGCTCCAGGCCTGAGGTTCTCCATTCAAGTTCTAAAGGGCTTTCACGTTCCTAATGCAAATATGATTGAGCTTAGCAGAAGCCAATGTGCCTCTCACCGGGCAGCTCCTTTAGCCCAAATGCAGTGGGGCGAAATCAGAAGTCTACAAGTACCAGGGGGAATGGTGTTGTTGTATCTTGCGGCATTGGTTTCTGTAGACTATCACCTACTTCATCATATGCAGTTGGCAGATATGCAGATACGGGTGTAAAGCAAGGGTGTGGAACTTATCCTTCTGATGCCAATTGAACTACAACTCCCATCAGCCCAGCCAGCATGCTATTTGTTAGGGACGATGGGAATTGTAGTCCAGCAACAACTGGATAGTAATTGATTACCCACCCCTGTTTTGAGAAATGCTGAGTGTATTAAAAACTGTGTGGGATGGGACGGTGTAGATTAGGGGAACTGGTACTGAAGGGCACAGGAAGCAGAGTGATCGCTGCAGTTTCATACACTGTGTCAGAATATTTAAAAGTGTTGACACTGTCTTCAGACAAGAGTCTGTTTGCAACCTGGCCTTAGCGATGTTTACTCAGAGGTAAAGCATTGATTTTAAGATTTGTTTCTAAGTACATCTGGTTCAGGACTGTTGCCTTTCCTGCGATACTAACTATTATGATTCTAGCATTTTATTTTATTGTTTGCAAAGGAGAAAGGGCACCTTCTGTAATAATATCTGTGTTTTTGTACACTCTTCCTGGGAGTAGCCACCAGGGTCTTCTGCTATTTAGCAGGTGTTTAAGACCCATCTGTTTCAATTGGCCTTTTGACTTCTGATGACTAACTGGATCTTTTAGCCGATATATTGGTGTTACTTACGAATGTGTTGTTGTGCTAGTTTTCTACATTTTAAAATTATGATTCTTACTGGTTTGATAAAGGATTCATATACTTTTCTGATGTAGCGATTGACCACTTTGAACAGAAATAGAAAATAAATATGAATGGAAGTGAATAGAAAACCAGTGTATAAATATATAAAAATAAACTAACAATCAGGAGTCAGATGCATTTTTTAAGATTTAACTGTGCTTTTCTTCCCTTAACCTGACTATTGTAGAAGATTGGATATTACAAGTGAGCAGACAGAAATTAATTCAGGGCCTTGTATCATTTTGTGTTATCAAAATAAACAGAGATTCTGGGTTAAAAATGCAATCGGTGACAAAAGAAAGTAGCTAGATTGATTAATCTGTCTTCAATTTACAGAAAATAATAAATTGCCAGGTTGCTTATTGCATTTCACAAAGCTAAATGCACACAATTGCTTGGCTAATGTTAAAAAAATAAAAATACCCAAAACCCAAAACATTTTGGTCATAATTATGGGCATCTTGCTTCCAGTCTTGTTTACAAACATAATTGAAGTGATAGATAGATGCACTGTTTGTAAATGGTTTAGGATAACTAATCTAATAATGGGTGCTCTTCCTCTTTCAATTTACAGTTCCTTTTGGTACACGTTTTAGTTTTACTGTCCGACCCCTTTGCCCAAACACCACCGTATCTGTAACTATCTGCTGAGATACTGTGTGGCTCTCCTATATTTCTGATTTATGTCTGCTGTTCTGGCATGGGCACTGTAAGCCTTGCAAGTGCTGTCAAGAACAAGTAGCAGGAATACTGAGCTAGCAGTATTATTTAGTTTCAGGTGTTGTGACCATAAGAAGGGCCTTTTCCCCCATTTGCTAAAGTGGCATCCTACCTACAGTAATTGCAGTGACTAAGGTGACCTGATGACTCAGGTCAGTGCCATGGAGTCCTTTGCAGCTGGGCACATTGCCCTCAAGCTTTTGCAGCTCTTTCCGTGTGCCACATACAGTCATTCCTCCCTCTGCACACTCTTTCTGCCACCGTCTTGTATGGCAAGGCAGCAGAATGCATGGACTTCTTTAGAGCAGTGATGGCAGCCGATGCTTTTCCCCTTTCTTTCCCCCCATTTTCTGAGCTTTTGACACCTAATGCCAAGGTATTGTCAAACCCTTCTCTGCAACCATGAGAGCTAAAAACATCCCCCCCATAAAAGTCCAACAATCCCAACTATGAAAAGTTGCATAAAATGTAGCTTTAATAAGAATAATGATGATGATGATGATGATGATGATGATGATAATAATAATAATAATAAATTTATTATTTGTACCCCGCCCACTGTGGGCGGCTTCCAACAAAGACCAAAAATACACAAAAATGTCACACATTAAAAACTTCCCTGAACGGGGGGGGGGGGGGGGGGAGAGAGACAGGGGACTGCCATATGATTAAAGAAATCACAGTCAATTACTCATACAAGTTTTACCTGATCAGTCAACCAGTGTGTTAATAAATATATTTGCATAAATTAGCATATTGCTGAAAACAACTGTTTTGAAGTGAGAAACAGGTTCTCTGTATTTTTAAGATGATGCATGCATGCGTCCTTATGGGCTTTATCTAAGAAGAGGCATTTCCCTTTCACTCTCACACAAGAGGAAATGCTAATATAGCACTTGTGATTTTCACTTGTTAGTGTAAGTACTTATTTTTAAATAAGTATTATTTAAATATGTTACTGATTAATTGGGGGCACCTTTTGTCTGTTGCATTTTGAAGCAATTAAACTGATTTATTAATGAAGTGTTTTGGTGTTAACACACATGAGATTTCAGTTTGGGGCAAATTTATAAACTGCTGAGTGAGATGAGTGTAGCTTCTTAAATGCAAAACATTATAGCTGTTCCTGCCCTCAGTCCTATCCTCAGATATGTAGCAGTCAGGATATTCAGTTGTATCCTCAAATATGCAGCCACACTTGTTTTCAATCACCTGGTTTTAAGAGCAAGCCTTTCTAAAACATAATGACAAAGATGCTTACTGTGTCATGTTATGCTTTCTCATTCTGTTGGAATAGCTGGTAATTGCTTTACTGGACACTGAAATTGAATTGCCAAAAGCAGTTAAAACAAAACTCATTACTGTGTGTATAAGATATGGTTTGCTTAAAATCCGGGCAATGCACTCTAATAAACTTTCGGCAGCTTTCTCTCTCTACATCTAGAGATAACAAAATTTACATTTCTATGCTATATAAGAAACTGGAGGAAAAATGCACACCAAAGAATGGATCTCAAAGAGAGGATGGTTTCATTTGCTTATCAAAAGGCTTTATTTATGACAAATCTGGTAGTCATCTGTGTAAAAGAAAATACTTTCACCTATATTTTACATAGACATCTTGCAATGGCTGAATTTTCTGTGCATAGACAGTAATACTTTGTTTCAAAATGTGGCCTTTTAAAAACAACAACCTGGAACACATGTTTTTTTAAAGATAACCAAACTTCAGTGAGTTTCTTTTCTCAAATGCAGAGCCTTTGTTAGCATAAGACCACTCGTGTACACACTTCTTGCAAGATAAAATCCTGTTGTGGATGAAATGGTGTGGGCCCTGTTAATACTTAACACTGAATAAACAAGGCAGTCCTTGTTCTTACCTACACCCAAATGCACTGATGTGCTGAAGTTAACGAACAAGCAAATGAAAAACCTCTCCTACATGGAAACTTCTTAAACCAGAGGTTCTGGTCCTTAGACCACTGGTGGTTTGCTAGCTCCATTCAAATGGTTCCCACCAAAGTTGCAAAACAGTCAAAAATATCCACGGTTGTATTTCCCCACCTCACGATGGAGATCAAAGCTGTTTTGTCCAGGACCAGATTGCTAAGGAGGCTACCAAGACCCTGGTCAAAGGCCTGTGATTTCATAATATGGCACAGGAGCAGTCTACTAATCCTCCCCCCACCCAAAAAAAGGATCAGTTAAAAGCACCTTCCTTTAAAGCCTATCCAACAGCCTGTGATTTTCATAATGTGGCACTGATTTTCAGAATGCTGCTGGTGCTAAAGAAAGCCTTCTATTTTAATAAGCTTTGATTTGTAGAATAGGTTTTTTTATTAAGTGGTCAACTGAGACTGCCAGCAATTTGCAAGTGCTCTGGTGGGGGGGGGGGGGCAGGGTTTGAAACAAACAAACAAACAAACAGGCAGGAGTAACTAGAATTTTAGGTTTGGAAATGCATCGTTAACTGGAGGCCTCATATTCAAAGGTTGATGGCAGAGAACAGTTGTGGACAAACTTAGAAGCCACAACATCAGCATTTAGTCAGGGTACCACCATAAAATTAATCTTGCCTTGGGATTTTTACTGTAGTACATATAATTTGGCTTAGACTACCCAATGCCCTCCAGAGGCTTTGGAATTCAAGTCCTATCAGCCTCAGGCAAGCCAGCGTGACCAGTGGTCAGGGATAAGGGGAGCTGGTGGTCCAAAACATTTGGAGGGCACCTGGTTGGGGGAAGCTAGCTGACTTAGGCCATTGCTCCACTCAGCCTATTAGGGTCTGGTGCAGCTGCAAGTGGCCCACTGAAATCTCAGCCAAAGATTTGTTCTGAGCCTTGAAACCAGAGATCTTTTTACCTGGAGATGAACTGGTGGTTTCAACATAAGAACTCCTGCCATGCAAAGCTGGTGCTCATTTTGACCGAAGTGATGAGCAGCCTTTCCAGATGTTATGGCATTAAATTAAACAGATTATTTGGGTGGATATAAATTAACAACTTACAATGGTGAAAGAGATTTAAGCTCACTTCCACTCTACCACCATGGATGCTGATTTGTGTATCAATTTTTTTTATTTATTTTAAAAATCAATTTCTCATGCATTTTACTCTTCCTGTTTTTAAAAAGATAAATCGATGTAGTGATGCCTGTTGGAATCTACTGACAATTCCAAAATGCAGCCCTGCCAAAGACAGAAGTGATTTTTTGGAGTAATGAGATGTACAGATTTTGAACTTTACAATTTATTGCACACATTTTGTATACTGCTTAATTGATGACAACAACCCCAAGGGGTTTACACAGAAAAATCTAAAATATACATTAAAAAAAGCAAATATGAAAAACACATTCGCATCAAAATATAAATAATGCCAGCAGTTTTAAAACAAGTATATGCAATAAAAATGCATGTTACACATTGCATGTCTGGGTAGGCTTGCTTGAAAGAAAATTGAGCAAGAGCCAAAAACATTAAGGTGCCTGCCTACTAAAAATGGGCAGGGAGTTCCAAAGAGTAGGTGCTGCCATACCAAATGGTTGAATCCTTGCAATTACAAATATTAAAATGTAAATATTGATAATGACAGGGTAATATCCTTACCCCCTTCATAGAGGTCAATGAGTGCAGGAAAGCCGTTTGTTTAATTTTGGTGGAAAGAATAACAGCAAGTGATGTATTTCTAATGCATTTTGCACCGCCTTGGAACATAATAATGAAAACAAGCTATAAATAATTCCACATTTTTGGTTCAAATGGCCCAGCACCCTCTCCCCTTCCTGCATCCGTATCAGATGCTATATAGGTCAATACAGCCAGCAGTCATACTACAGCTATGGAAAGATTCTGCCACAGCTTTTCTATGGAATTTCAGCTCTGACACTGAAAAGTCATGACAGCCTAGTTAAAAATCATGACAGACATGTGCATCAATTCCCAGGATGGAGCTTAACATTTCTTAAGTTAGGCGAGGGTTGGGCTTTGAAATAGGCCCTGTTTTAATATACCATTGGTTGAACTTTGATGCACAATACAGTTGAACGTGCACAAAGTATAACATTGTTGGAGTCAAAAGTGCTGGTTTGTCATTTGGCCTAGTTGGCTACTTTGTGGCTGTAGACTCTTATTAAATGAGTACATACATTGGGATGCTCAAATGCTGGCCATATTGGGTTGGTGTGGTCTAATAAGGGGGACTCCTTTTGGCTGAGACTGGGTGCCATTCTCATTGCAATTCTTATCAGTTAATCCTTTTCAGTTCATTGAGGGTTCAAGAACAATAAACGCTGATGGTGCTCCTATCCCAATTATGGACCTTTTTAGGGTGGGGAAGAAGCACAAAGAAATGCAATCTATCACCTTCCTCTCCCTTTCAAATTGCTCCATGCCTTGGGTGTTCAGCGCACTTGGCAGGCAGGAGACAGCTGGAGACAGTTCAGGCCCATGAGATAAGAGTTAAAGGAGGCAATGGGTTCACATCTCCTTTCCCCCAGTCATATTCAGACCCCATGCACAAATGACAAGAAGTTAGTTACACTATCGGTAAAAAGCAGACATCAATCATCCCTATTGTTGAAGAAGCCAAGATATAGATGTTAAGATGAGCAAGTTTGTTGCATGCCAGATTTTATCTTGCTGCATCATTTGGATGTTTTATGTGAGATGTTCTATAACCTAGCAACAAAATAATGTGCTCTATTTGCCTTGCTTCCTTTTAAAAAATCTTCCTTGCCCTAAGGGGAATGTAAGAGCACACATGAGGTCTGTGATTTTCAACATTATTTAAACTTTTTAATTAAAGGGTGTGTTCGTGTAGAAGTTTCACATGCCAGCTAAATAACTCTGACACTGTTTGTTGTATTGATTGGAGTTCTTGAAACATTCTTAAGTAGGGCTGCAGAAATCAGACCTTGGACATTATCCCAGGATGTATCTCCATAGTATTTGGAGGGCACACAGACCACCTTCATTTTCAAGCCTGATAAACAGGGAACGGTACATCTATTGTCTCCACTTTCAATTCATAGTCTTTTTCACAGTTTGTTTACATTTGGTGAGAGACATTTTTGTCACAGACATCATGTACTTGTCAGGAGCCAATCTGAATAATAATAATAATAATAATAAATTTTATTTATACCCCGCCCTCCCCAGCCAAAGCCGGGCTCAGGGCGGCTAACAACAATAAAAACAATCCGACATTCTAAAAACTTTTCACCATAAAATCAATCAGAAACAAATTAATGGCAACCAGCAAGCAGGACCCTGTGCAGATTGCCAGAGGAGGGGGTCAGGCTGCGCCCTGACCAAAGGCCTGGTGGAACAGCTCTGTCTTACAGGCCCTGCGGAAAGATGTCAAGTCCCCTGAACAGCGCGGGATAACCCCAGATATAGAACAACTACCCCCAATTGGAATTTTTAGGGTGTGCAATTCCATGTCTGATTGTTGCATTTGAAGGGAACAACTCTCAACATTACTAAGCCAGTATATTTGTGGGGAATTGAAGTGCTAAGTGGAGATGCTTCCAATTTTGAGTAGTGGCCGGTTTGCACGTAGCATATTAAAGTACAAATGCAACAAGTGACTGCAATGAAAACGTGCCATGCAGATGAGGTAGGCTCACTGGAGCCCAGGCTGTAGGTTCAGTGTTGGCATCCAGCATCTTTTGAGCCCACGGGTGTTGGGGCGTATGCTGGATTAAGAGTCAATTTGCCCACCTGCCCGTTCCCCTGGTTCTGCTTTCCCCCTTTGCATTGGGCATCTGTGAGGCACTGCCATATTGAATTTCCCACAGTGCTATATCAGGGCACCCTGGGAAATCTAAAATTGTGGGTGGTTTTGCTACACACTTCCATCAGTGCTGGGAAGTTGGTGCTGATGTCTGCTTTTCTCCCAGGGAGAGCTTTGTAGCTAGACTTGCACCTCTGACCACAGTTTCCTGTTGAGCGTATGCTTGGCAAACCCAGGTTTGCTCTGCATATGGTGCCAGGTGTCCAGTAGCTTTGGTGGATCTTGGAACCTCCTGAGAACTCCTGTGATGACAATGTTACAAGCTGCCTTTGCCCAGTTGAATAAGTTTTGCTTTGTTTCTGTTTTCTGCTAAGAAGAGTGTACTGCTTTTTAATGTTTTTATTTTTATTTTTTGCTGGCTGTGGGGTTGCGCTCATTAATCACCGTCAGCAAAGAAGCACCTGGGAGCAGGCATTACATTTTGCTGGACAAGGATCCAGTAAAACAATAATGATAATCATAATGGGGGCGGGGGGAAGAACAAGACGCTGAAGTGAAAAGCCGGTTGCTTCCTATCAGCTTCCATATTACAGAGCAGAAAATTCACTGAATAGAACAAATTCTTCCTTTGTCTTGTGGCCAGCTCTTGCTTTGTTTGTTCAAAAGCTATGCATGGGGAAATTGTAGCTAGGAGTGTGCCAGTGTTTATTTGCTGGTTGGTTGGATATTTATGTCATTCTGCCAGGCAAATGCACATTCTGCCTGCTGTAAGCAAAGTCTTGAGGGTGTGTGTGTGGAGGGCTGGGGTGTGTGGAACTGGGTTAAGTGTCTTGAAATTACCCAGCAATATGGGAAGAAATTAGGGGGGAAATGATGGATAAACGAAGCTATAACTGAAAACGGAAAGGCTTGCTTTTACTTTCCTGTTGAACTGATACAGGTTAGATGAGAGATGAAAAGAAAGCTCATGATTTATTTTTATTTATTTATAAAAGTATTCATATATTGCCAACTCCTGTAAAATATCAAGGCAGTGAGTATACACACGGGCCATAAGCTACGTCTTTGCACCTGTGCATAAGCCATAAGAAGCTACCATGTGACGGCCCAGGCTATTTTTCTGTCTAGGCTAGACTGCTATTGTCTGCTGTGGCTATAAAGGGCTCCCTAGACTCTTGGTAGAGATAGATCAGTTGTATCTCTTGCCCTTTGATCCTTCTTCCTGGAGATGACAGGGACTGAACCTGGAACGTTCTGGTTGCAAAGCATGCCTTCTTCCATTGAGCTGTTTTCCCCCCGCCCCCCCGGCCCACAAATGGTATGGCTAGTTCTCTCCACCTAGACAGAACTAGTCTGGGGCTTTGAACCTGGCACCTCTTGTAATCATGGCACCTGGATTGCAGTCTGGGGTATGATTTTCAAATTGGGTGCATGGGCTCCCAGGTTCAAATGCCCAGGTGGGGAGAATAGCTCACGACTGAATTTCAGCAAACAAGCGTATGTGTTGGTGGCCAAGTGCCCAATGCAGAGAATGTATGTCTCTTGTGCATTTTTAACATGTAAAAAGAAAAAAGGTGGCAACTTTAGTTGGAAGTAAAACCCTTTGCATTGTACCTCTGTTTACATCCTAACCATGTTTTCTTAGAGGTTTCATGAAGGTCACCATCTTCTTTTTAACTGGTCTTTCCCCTTTGCCTTTTAACATGTACCTGACTACCTAGAGAACATTATGAAGCAACCCTTTCCCCATCATTGTCACCTGATTAAAAGGAATCTGATTAAAGAAACTTTAGCTTGTGAATCACATGCTCTTGTCAATGAACTGATTAAGCAATTGATTAGATTGCACTCATTTGCATATTGAAAAACCACCAGTTGTGCTAAAGGAAAACAAATATACCCCTTCCTTCTCCTCCTTTTTAGATAATATGCACAAGTATTGCAAAAGGGTCTGTCTCCAAAGAGGCGTCTCCCCGCCCCTGAGCTGAGATTGTTCAGAGAGGCTCTCCTGTATGTTCCTCTGATGAGGACAGTTTGTTTCAAGAGAATGTGTAGGTGGGCTTTTTCTGTGAGGGAGCACTGAAACTCCCATTTCCCTGAAATTTGGCACCCACATTATTGGCATTCTGACACCAGATGAAAACCTTGCACTTCCTTCAGGGCAATGAAGCTGCTGGTTTTATGTCTTCACCAATGTTCTTTGTATTTTAGTTAATTTTAACAAATTTTGTTACTGTGATTTTAATTGAGATGACTTGTGTTTTTTTTAAATTTTTGGATTTGTTGTTGTTGTAAGATGTTATAGAAATAGATAAGCCATCTGCAAATTTTATAAATCAATAGTGAATAATATTTTTGGGCTGGGGCTGGGAGCTAATAATAATAATAATAAATAATAAATATATAAAATTATTATTTATACCCCACCCATCTGGCTGCGACTCATCTATGCAGCTGCAAATAAAATGTTTTAAATGTGTTGTAAAGTGCAATTTACAAATGTTACACTAGGTGGCAAATTCAATATACTGTATTTTTCAAAATGTTTATTTAAAAAAGCATTTTCACAGCATTTTGGGGTCACGAAGAGTCGGACACGACTAAACGACTAAACAACAACAACAAGATTCCACCCTAAATTAAGAAAGATGCAGGGGGCTGCATTCTAGTAGTAGGTGGGGCTAGACCCACACATAATCATACACCTGTAATTATGCAAATCTAATCCTACTTAGTTAGGAGCAAGCCCCACAGAATTTAACAAAACTTGCTCCTGAGTAGACATAGTTAGGCTTGTACTGTTAGTCTTTCAGCTTTTCTGGTTGGTGAAATCTCTTTTCTTGTTGGTGAGGTCTTTGTTGACTAGTGAAGCTGGCAACCACCATATTTGGAGTGAATTTGCCATATGGGATGTAGACATCATAACAAATGGGGACCTATGATAAATTCAGAAGTGTGATGTGACTGTTACATGACTGTCACATGTCTGCATAATTATATGGAACTTCAAAGCCAGTAGAAAAGTTACTCTAAAATTGGTGTGGTGTCACAGGCTTCTCAAGATGCGGCAGGATTCTTCTCTTGCAAAGGTAGAGAGAATTGATATAGGGTGCTCTATCAAAATGCAAAGCTGTTTGGGTGCTTCCCCCCAGGCACAGAACAGGTGTGTCTTGCTAGTTTCCTTTCAACACAGATGAAAGCAGCGTAGAGGACTGCTGGAAGGACAGGCAGGTGGTCTTATCTAGAGGAACTCCAGGAACAACCAGCCAGTGCAATAAAGAGTTCTTCTTCTTTTGGCTGGGGGGCTTTCTTCATCTTTTTAAAGTGACCTGGGTTTAGTAGCATGCTATTTATGTATACAATCACCAGGGGATTAGGTAAAAGAAATACCAGAACTGGGACTCTACACGCTTTTCGCCAATGAATCTTATTCAGTCTATTTGTAAGTATTCAAACAGGAACCCATTTCATATCTAGAGTGTCTTTGAGTCATTTCTTATTTTCATCTTGGAGCATAGACCTAAATGAAACCGAGCTTGCTTTGATTACCATAGTGAGCAAAAATCAGTGTAGGGCTCTGCTGATGGACCCAACGACTGTTGAGAGAGGTTACATGCTCTTGTGATCTTACACAGCGTAGTCCAATGCATGGCCCGAGGTGCAGCCCTCAAGGCCTTTTATGGTGGTCCTCAAAAACATTTGATGCCCTTCCTTTGCACTGCCTTCCCAGAGCTGGGTAAGTGAGGGACTGGGCTTTGGGAAGGAGGTGGGAGGGCTTTAGGACCTTGCTAAAGCCTTCCTACCTCCTTCCCCAAAACCAGTGCCTTCCCCTTGCCCCCACCCCCACAACAAGGCAGTGTGCTGCCCATGAGTTCTGTGTTGAAGTAGTCTTGCAGCACTCCAGCCATCCTGATCTAACATACAACATAACTGTTATCTTACAGTGTGTGCTCCTTATTGATGTTTATCTAAAATTCATACCTGAATACTTCTGATTTTGGTTGGTAGAATGCTGGCTTTGCTGCTACTGGTATAACTCTTGGTAGATTATAGTGTGCTTGGGAACTCTGAACATATGGAAGCTAAATTTGTATGGCATACTGTGAAACACACAGGTTTGTGGTATCTAAATGCACAAGAGTGTGTGTGTGTCGTAGGTGGTAGGCAGAAAGTTAAGGTTTCCAAAATTCGTTAAATGACAACAGATGCCAGACAACAGATGCCACTGAAGTGACTTGTTTTTTGTCATTTGCTCAACACTGAGCTATGAGAAACTACACTGCAGGGTGCAAAATTTTATCTACAGAAATCTTGTATGTAAATATATCTTCAGAAACATTGGAACAATTGTGAAATTATTTTAAATACTGTGCAGCCCACAAGAGCCTGAGCGAAGGTACAATGCTGCAGACCTAAGCAGGCATATGGAGAACTGAGTCCTGTTGAAGTCATGAGACTGCTTAGTAAATACGTTTAGGATCAGGATGGAAGTCTGAGACCCAAACACTGTATTACAGGCAGACCTATGGATGCTGCTGGCCTGTGTTTTTCTCCATATCTCTTTATGGAGCTGAAGACCATAAATATTGCAATGGCATTGTGTGGTGAGGGCCAAAACTTACCAGTGGTGTGCAGTGAATTTTTTGTAGCGGAACAGTTAGGGCCAGACCTAGTTTGCGAGGGCGATGGGGATGTCACACTTGTGAGCATTGTGCCTTCCTCCCCAAGCTGGGCAGAAGCTTCCTGGACTTTGGGCGCCAGGCCTCTGACAGGACTCTGGAGCCCTCTTGCCTCCTTCCCAAAGCCAGGTGGGCATGGGGAAGGTAGTGGGAGGGCTCTTGGACCTGTCGGAGCATCACACTTCCCTCCCTATACCGGGCAGAAGCTTCCTAGCCTAGTCCCCCTAGTCCACAGACTGCATGCCACTGCAGCTCACTACTAGAGCTTATGTTTTGCACACAGAAGACTCAGGATTGGATCACGGGCATTCCAGTTAAAACAAACAGGTAGCCAGTGATGTTACAAACCTGTATCCTGGGACTCTGGACAGTCATTGCTGTTCTGAGTAGATGGGCCATATGTCTGAAGTGATAGTTTGCTCCTTAACATTCCACACTTCTCACAAGTGACAGCCAATGAAGCAGATCAGGGGGTGAAGGAATGCCGTCATGACACAGAGATGTACTAGGGAGATGGGGTTGGTACTTGCCACATGTCTCCCTATAATGTTAAGTCGGGACCACAGGCAGAATTGTAGCTATGGCAAGGTCTATTAGGCCTGGCTTCCCATCAGAAATTCTTCAGCCCTCCTGCAGGGGTTTGCAGGCCAAGCCCGAATGTCTCAGCATCTGTCTGGAAGCAGTAGATATTTCAAAAATACCACATAGTTCACATTGTTTGCGAAAGATGGATTTTAACAAGAAAGATGTTGAATCTGCTGCACTCTCTGACCACATAGGTTTGAGATTTTGCCCTCAGGTGTTTGTTATGCTGTGGCCATCTGTGACAAACCTTACTCCCCATTTCTAAGTGAAACAAGAACTGAACAATCAAAGAATTGACAGAGTAGGAAATGTATGTAGAGCTGGATAAGAAACAACTGTGTCCTGTTAAAACTATTTCTGGAATGAATGGGATTCAATTAAAAAGGTAATTTCAGTGGCTGAATCAACTTCTGCCATAAGATCAAAAGACAACATTTCTATGTAGTAAAACTCAAACTTGCTGGAATGTATGTTCATAGTTGCAAGATATTCAGCAAGCTACCAAGGCCAGGGGTGGAAGTAAAAACCCCTTACTTCCTAAAGCTTCTTCTGCTGACTGTGCCAGCCCTGCCTATTGAGAATGCAAAATCTTTTTCCTGCATCCGTTTCATATAATTTTGAAGGAAGAACCATTCCCTTTAGTTTACTGAAAGATATACACCCAACAGTGGTGCTCCTATAAATCAGGACTGACCCATCTCTGAAGCCAACAATCTGGGTTTTCAAAGTATAATTATAATAACATACTTTTTCAAGCTTGTACCATTTCAAGTAACCAACAACAAAACATTTCAAGTATAAAATGCAAATAAATAAATAAATAAATAACAGAATCAGCTATAAAACAATTATTGTAACTACATCTGCATATCTAAAACACAGTGACAGAACTGTAAAATCACGGCAAGATTGTTTAAGTCTGCCATGCTAAATACTTTCACCCCAGAGTATAAACAGCCTTATTTTTGAAAGGTCATCTGTAGCTTTGGGGCAACTACCTTGCTAAGAAGAAATATGGTACTCTCCAGATGTACAGGTCTCAGAAACTGCAATTTAAGTAGAGGCTCACCAACTACTTCTTGAAGATCGGGAAGCTCCCATGGGTGGAAGCACCCCCTAAGACAGGGGTCGGCAAGATTTACCTTTCCTGGGCCAGTTTACTCCAGTGGAGATCCCTCCGTGGGCCGGATCGGGTGTGTGCATGAGCGCACCCACCCATGATTTCTGGCACCTGTGTCTGCGCAGACGCAATTTCTGGCGCTGCGAAAGCGAGCGGCTCGGTTAGGGGACGGCTTGTGGGCCAGTTAAACAACCTCCTGCCCTAAGATGTGGAGATACCAAAATATGCACATCATCTTAAGGGTTTGCCATGTAAATTGAAAAGGTACTGTAGAACTTAAGAGGTTTCACAGAAGGAAGCACGTTACTTGTTATTAGAATTGGCCTTTGGTTTTAGAATTGGCCCCTCCTCCTCCCCATTCTGTGAGTTCTGTCAATTAACTAGCAATTCCTGATTGGCTGGATTGCACCAAAGCCCACAAGCAGGTTGGTACAGGAATCTCTCTTGCTGCTTTGCATGCTTATTTAAGCAAACACTGCTTTTCTTCTGGTGTTACCTCAGACATTCTATGGGAACCTGGGAAACTGTTGGGTGTCTGGGAGGGAGTGGAGTATATAGTCTGGTTCACTAGTTCAAGAAACCTTAGGTATACATTCACAATGTTGTTGTTGTTGTTTAGTTGTTTAGTCGTGTCCAACTCTTCATGACCCCATGGACCAGAGCAAGCCAGGCACTCCTGTCTTCCACTGCCTCCTGCAGCTTGGTCAAACTCATGTTCGTAGCTGCCCACCATCTCGTCCTCTGCCGTCCCCTTCTCCTTGTGCCCTCAATCCTTCCCAACATCAGGGTCTTTTCCAGGGAGTCTTCTCTTCTCATGAGGCGGCCAAAGTATTGGATTCTCAGCTTCAGGATCTGTCCTTCCAGTGAGCACTCAGGGCTGATTTCCTTCAGAATGGATAGGTTTGATCTTCTTGCAGTCCATGGGACTCTCAAGAGTCTCCTCCAGCACCATAATTCAAAAGCATCAATTCTTCGGCGATCAGCCTTCTTTATGGTCCAGCTCTCACTGGACAAAACTCTGTGGACAAAAACATTCACAATATGTGACTGTAAATTGTTTTGTTTTACAGCAAGCCACAATTTTAGGACCCCTCTGGTTAGAGAACCAATATTTTGGGCCAGCTGCTTTTCAGGAGGGTTCACCATGGAGCTGCCATAATTGAGGAGGAGGAATAGCCACTGTCCCTGCTGCTTACTTGCTTGCATTCTCTGATAACAGTTCTGATAATGGAAAATCCAACACTTGCAAAGAGTTCAAAAATATTCATATGCACTGGTGACTGTTGGGAGTCAAAGTTCTGTCTATTTCAATGTAAGATATCAGAAGGGATGCACTTAACTCAGTTTTGAAATTTAGGCAGAGAAATGCTTCACCTGCTTCATCTTGTTATTTGTCCTATAGCCAACCAACTTCCTGTGCTGACTTCTGTCTCTGCCCACGCAAAGGAAGTGATGGATATTCTTAGAGCTTGCCATTTCTCCTGCCACATGCCTTTTGCCTAGAGAACATTGAGGCATTTCCTGTTTGGGACAGATTGTCTGCCTCTGTGCTCCCATTCTATTTCCAAAGGCAAAGTGTAGTGAGAGCTGGTTGCCTGAATGCAGAATCCTGAACATTAAATAGTGAAGAAGAAGAAGAACACTACATTTTTATGGCATGCTAGAGGGACTGAAATATCGATATCTTGAGTATGCCAATTATTACTGTGTGGCTAAGGCTGCAGTCCTACGCATGCGTACTTGGAATAAGTGCAGTTGAAATGAGTGGAATTTACTTCCATGGGTAAAATTGTGTTGCATTTGTAGCAAGTCATTAGCTGCATTTAGGCATTCAGTTTGAATGCACAAAGGGGCAAATGCGTGGGGCAGGTTCCTCCACCTTGTGATATTGCACAGGCCAAGCACACTTCTTAGTTAATGCATGATCAACATCATTCTGAAGGGGACTGCAGTAAGGCCTTCATATGAACATGGATCATGCGCTGGCAGAGGAGTGTGCCCCACACATGCAGCATTTATGTTTGTTCCTTCATATGGTCAAACTGAATGCCTGAAGAGGATTGTAGATGCACTACTAATTAATATTTCCTTTGCCTTTCTTTGACTTGGTGTCGAGGTACTATTTTTAGATTTGGGATACCATGCAGAGTCCCCCAAACTTTCAAAACTCATTTGTTTCCAATCCATTCTCAAGCATTTCAAAACAGTCAGCTCTATGTTACTTAAGTTTGAACTGGGCACTCGCAAGATATATTCAGAACTGGGTTTGCCAAGGACCTCCTTTCCAGAGAAATTACCGTATTTTTCGCCCTATAGGACGCACTTTTTCCCCTCCAAAAATGAAGGGGAAATCTGGGTGCGTCCTATGGGGCGAATGCAGGCTTCGCGGACCTCTCCGCAAACAGCAGGAGCGCTCCCGCTGCTGGCGGAGAGGTGCCTGCATGCCGAAGCCTGCGCGCGCTGAGCTCAGCGCGCCCAGGCTTCGCGGACCTCTCCGCTAGCAGCGGGAGCCAGCACTGGGCTCCCACGGCTTGCAGAGAGCTGCCTGTTTGGGGGCTGGGGTCGGGGGAAGCTCGGGCTTCCCCAACCCCGCACCTGGGGGGGAAATAATTTTTTTCCTTTATTTCCCCCCCAAAAAACTAGGTGCGCCTTATGGGACGGTGCGTCCTATAGGGCGAAAAATACGGTATTAACAAAGGACATTGACATCCCCTGCCACAAAAGTTCACAATGCCTCACAGAGGCTGCAGAAGGAATATGGTTTGGGTGAGGGGAATCGGAAAATGGTCAAGCAGGTGTGGAACCGTCTGTGGCCTTGGGGGCCACATGCTGCCCATGGCCTGATTTCATGTTGCCCCCAGAGATATCTGATATACGGTATTCTTTTACTTTTGTATGCCCATTGAAAGAGGATGAGGAGGGTGGGAAGTGGGGGAGAAAGAAAGAAAGACCCAAGTGTTGAACCCAAGGTGAACTATTCTGGAAGCTTTGCTAACACCATCTTGGTAGTCAAGATAGCCCCGCAATTAATTGGTAATGTTGTAGCAATGATCTTCTATATGTTTATATTCACTTGCTTTGATATAAGCTAATTGGTTTGCTTTGATGTTGTTCTTATCTGTAGGCTTGGGGTGCTGGGCTCTGAGCCCAGAAAAGGGAGCTATTTGTAAAGTTTGGGTATTTGCCACCTGTGCCCTCATCTAGTCAGGTGAAATGTAGTATGCTACTTTGCGTATAAACAATATATGCACGTTTGCTTGGAGGCAGACAAGCCATCTCCTTGCTGCGATGTCCGTCCCATGTCTGCAAAGGCAAGGAGACCTGGCAGGCTGCTGTGCTGTAAGTCTACACCTTCTTAATAAAGCACTAGAGCTGGCTGTTCTAAGGTTTTTGATGTTCTTCTTTGGTATCCCTGCATCCAACCACTCCCATGAGCCCTCCATTGGGCCTTACGGTTCAGGAAAGTTGTGGCGTTAGGAAAGAGAGAGCAAGTGCGTAATATATCATAGCCACATCTGCACCTTACTTATAAAGCACTTTAATACCACTTCAACGGTCCTGGGAACTGTGGTCTGACAAGGGTGTTGAGAGTTGTGAGGATGCCCCTATTCCCTTTCCAGAGCTTCAGTTCCCATAGTGCAGGGACGTCCAACTTCCAATAGACTGCAATCTACTCGCTCAATTAAAATCGTGTTCTACCCATTTTTTGGGAGGGTTCAGGTCAAAGTGCTTGAGCTTTTTTAAGAGAGGAAATAGCAATTAAGGGGTTAAGATCAAATAAATAGAAAAATGAGCTCACCAAGAGATTGCTAATGATAGTGATTTGGAAGGTGGGATGAGGGGGCGGGGCCGGATGGAGGAGCCAGCCATCTACCGCAATCTACCTAAACCTCCTGGTCGATCCCAATTGACCTGTTACACATCCCTGCCATAGTGGATTAACAATCAAGAAAAGAGGAAGTAGGTTGTTGCCTCTGAAATTTCTTGCTGTAATTAACTAGTTGCTAGGGTACCTTTGGCCAACTGGCAGCAACTTACACTGATTTCTTGGAGTTTTCCTGCTTAAAATGGTAACGGCTTTTGCAAAACTCCCATTGATTTCAGTGATGTGTGCTACAAAGATGTCAGTTGTGTCCCGGTACATAGATATTCCCCCTACAGGCAGATGGGTGATTTGCGGTTACTTATTGGCAATGGGAAGCTTCTGTGCAAGCTTGAAGGCATTTTCTTAACACTTTGCATGCTCAGAAGATGACTTTATAGAAGCACATTTAAGGGCTGGGAGCTCTTCTTTTAATATTAAGCCTGGCAACTTGTGCAAGAGATGCTTCTAATGGTTGTGTTCATATTCAGTGTGATATCTAGATAAACCTTTAAAAGGCAATTTGTAGTCCTTCAATTTTTATTTTCTTATCATTGTTCTTTCAGAGATACACGCTAACAAAAGAGTAAAGTGAGTGAAACAAATTGCTACCTAATCTCTTTCAATTATAATAATTTTAAATGGTAGTTATGACTAAAGCACTGAATAAAATAGCTTGAAAATAAGTGAAGCTAAAAACTTATTGCTATTTGAACATATTATTAGAATTGTGCTTTTAAAAACAAACTGGAGTTGAGTTTCTTTGGGGTCCAAAACCACAGTGGTTGTGGTTTAAGTTGTAACTAAGAAACAAGCATGAATGTCAGGATCATAATATAAATAAATATGCAGGGGTCTTTTAAAAATGTTTCTATTTCATTTTGCAATGTACAATAACAAGAACTGTTACAAACATCTTGACTGTTTTTGCATTATCCACCCGTAAGAGCATTCAAGGAAAATACATTATCATATACAAGGGGCTTTAAACACCATTGTTATCTGGGCTCACAGCTAAAGATACAATTCCACAAACTTTTACAGAACTCAAAAAGCAAAAGCCTAAAGCATTTCCTTTGTCAAAATTTACTCTTGGCCACAATTATTCTCCATGGAATACCAGGAATTTACAAAGACAAGGTAAGGCTGGACCGGACGAGGTTTAAAATATTATGGTAAATGAATTAATGCAATTTCAAAAGCTTTCAGACTATTACGAATTACATTTGATGGATTCCAGGGACTATGTCCTTTGGCTTTTCTAAATTGGCAGCTTTACATCTCCAGTAGGTGAACATTTTATCCTAATCAGTGAGTCAAAATTTTGAAAAGATTCCATGTAAACAAATGGCTAATAAGCATGAAATAACTAGCGACATATTTTTGCAACCGTAAATTCTGTCTCCATATCTAGCTGAAAACTTTAGCTAAGGCTTTGTTAATCAGTTGCATGCCACTGTGAGTTAACACTTCTATTGTTTCTATAACCAAATCTGCAGCTCTGAGCTTGAATGTCTGTTTATAGCAGCTAATCAGATTTCTGGACTTGCCTGTTGTTTGGTGGATGGGCAATATGGAGTAGGCAGGAGAAAAGGAAAGGCGGGTGATGAAAATAGCAGCCACGTTGCACTTTATTTAAGAGTTTCGCAACTAAAAAAGATAAATCACTATAGTTATCATTCTTTGCCTCAAAACAGCCCAAGAATTTGAGCAGCTAAGAAAAACAAGAGCAAATTGTAAGGTAGCAGCAGTGACAAGTTTCTCTGGAAGCAAGCAGTGTTTTGAGCATGTTCTCTAAAGAACCAGCTAACATATGGGGAAGAGCTCCCTTGGGAAGCACAGCAAGTTGCTCAGTGCATATGCTATCACTTAATTTTGTAGGAAAAGTAGCTTCCAGTGTTCTGTTTTCAGTCTTCAAGTGTAGGCTAATTGCTTTCCTTGATTTTTTAAAAACATAATTTTAAAAGTTTGCACTTACTTAAGAGATCAAAGTGCCAACTGGAGATCATGCTCAACTCTAGACATTATAATCATGCCTTGATTCTGTATCAGTAAGTTTAGACTTCCACACAATGGTGAAACAAGGTCAGTAATTCCACTGCCCAAATTATTATGTCTCTGTGGAGACTATTTAGTAAGGCCATTCATTGGCCATGCTTGCTAGGGCTAATATGAGTTGAGTTCAACAACATCTGGAGGGCTAAATGTTCCCCAAACCTGATGTACAGCTTCTGTGAAATAGCATTGTTTATCATCTGATTGGATTGGATTTCTTTGTTTTACTTACACTCCCAATGTCTTTTGTGGAAGTGAGGGCCCTGTTTAGTGTCCTTGGTGCTGTAGACACTAGCTTCCCTCTTCCTAACTCTGAATTTTATGTAAGGAGAATGAGGACTCATGACTATGCTGCCAATATTCACTGGCAGCATGGGGTCATTGTACTATACTCTGAAGCTTGGGGAGGTCAAGTTATTTAAAAAGACCCCACATTATTTTCCAGCATACTACTGGGATCCAGCACTTTTTCCAATTTGGCACTGAGCATTTACACACAGAGAGAGTGGTGTTGTGGCTTATTGCAGAAGAAGCTAACTATCCTGGCCTCCTCTGATTTAGCAGCTGCAACCTTTTCCGAAATAAAAGTTAGTCACTAAAGAGGATGAGTCAGAGATCAAGTTTATTCCTTAGCTGCTGGATCAACCTCCACAAGCCACCGTAAAGCAAGCTGGGAAGGCCCATCATCCTTCCGATACATGCTGCAAATCTCTGGCAGAAATGTTAAGTGCATTTGGTCAGTATCATTACTAGCCATTGATTATTGTGCATAGCAAAGTAGTTAGGGTGAGCTTACAGAAAGTGGCACACAGTTTAGCAAGGTTGCATATTATTGCTCTCTTTATCTTTCAGCTAGTTGGTATTTAATCTCACTAGGCAGATCGCAAATGGCCACTTTGTGTTTAATCCAGCACATGTTAGCAATTTGGCCTCTGGTTCCTCTGCCCCTTTGAAATCCAGCTTGCACTTTTGGGAGTTCTCAGTCCACATACTGCTTAAGCCTGCCTTGTAGAATTTTAAGCATAACCTTGCTAGCGTGCGAAATGAGTGCAATTGTGCGGTAGTTGGAGCATTCTTTGGCACTGCCCTTCTTTGGGATTGGGATGTAGACTAAATCTACATTCAATCTCCTGTATCTTTCACTATCTCCCTCGCATTTTGCTTGTCTTCTCTCTCCCACTATTTATAAGGCCTCGTTGGACAGCCGCTTTGCTTTCTTGCATTTCCTTTTCATTGGGGTGGTTTTCGTTGCTGCCTCCTGTATAATGTTGCGAGCCTCCATCCATAGTTCTTCAGGCACTCTGTCCACCAAATCTAAATCCTTAAACCTGTTCCTCACTTCCACTGTGTATTCATAAGGGATGTGATTCAGATTGTATCTTACTGTCCCAGTGGTTTTTCCTACTTTCTTCAGTTTAAGCTTGAATTTTGCTATAAGAAGCTGATGATCTGAGCCACAGTCAGCTCCAGGTCTTGTTTTTGCTGACTGTATAGAGCTTCTCCATCTTTGGCTGCAGAGAATATAATCAATCTGATTTCGATGCTGCCCATCTGGTGATGTCCATGTGTAGAGTCGCCTCTTGTGTTGTTGGAAAAGAGTGTTTGTGATGACCTGCTTGTTCTCTTGGCAGAACTCTATGAGCCTTTTTGCCCTGCTTCATTTTGAACTCCAAGGCCAAACTTTTATCTCTTGACTCCCTACTTTAGCATTCCAATCCCCTATAATGAGAAGAACATCCTTCTTTGGTGTCATTTCTAGAAGGTGTTGTAAGTCTTCATAGAATTGCGAATTTCAGTTTCTTCAGCACCAGTAGTTGGTGCATAAGCTTGGATTACTGTGATGTTAAAAGGTCTGCCTTGGATTCGTATCGAGATCATTCTGTCATTTTTGAGATTGCATCCCAGTACAGCTTTTGCCACTCTTTTGTTGACTATGAGGGCCACTCCATTTCTTTTACGGGATTCTTGCCCACAGTAGTAGATGTGATGGTCATCCGAACTGAATTCGCCCATTCCCGTCCATTTTAGTTCACTGATGCCCAGGATGTCAATATTTATTCTTGCCATCTCATTTTTGACCATATCTAGCTTCTACATTCCAGGTTCCTATGTAATATTTTTCTTTACAGCATTGGACATTCCTTTTGCTTCCAGGCATATCCACAACTGAGCAAGCTTTCGGCTTTGGCCCAGCTGCTTCATCAGCTCTGGCTCTGACTTGTACTTGTCCTCCGCTCTTCCCCAGTAGCATGTTGGACGCCTTCTGACCTGAGGGGCTCATCTTCCAGTGTCATAACTTTTATATGCCTGTTGTCTTTGTCCATGGAATTTTCTTGGCAGGGATGCTGGAGTGGCTTGCTGGTTCCTACTCCAGGTGGATCACATTTTGGGGGAAGCACATGACTTCCCCCAAATAATCCTGGGAACTGTAGTTTAAGAGTGCTGGGAATTTTAAATCTGTGAGAGGAAAACCACAGTAAACTAAACGGGGCTTTATTGATTAGACCAGGTACCTTAATGCATACATGGATGCTTTAAAGATGTGGATATGTTCTGCCTGTCCCATAAATTGTGAAGCTGTTCTCAGTCATATGTACTTGCCAGTGTCCCAGTGTCATGGCTCATGCATCACATATCCTATGGAGGATTCCAGAACCATTGCGGTATCCCATGCAGCTTTATTATGATCAAGATGCTAGGCACCTGCAAAATCTTAGGTATGTTAAGGTTATTCAAGCTTGGAGAATTGAATAAGATCTAAGTTGGAAAAAATCTGTAGAGTTTTGGCTTTGAAGCCCGCATAGCAATGCAGGAAGAAGGAGAGTTAAATGTGAGAGTGCACTCAGTTCTTTCCATATACTTTTTGGTTCAGTATAAATGTCATTTCAGTGATATAATTTCTTTTTAACTGAAAGTGACCTGAGACTGAAGGGGTGTGGGGACAACTTCCCACCAGTATTCATTTTTAATTTGGGATTTCCACACCCAATCAGGTGTTTGCCCTCTAAAAAGGCACACTGATTTCTTCTACCTCCCAGAGTCTTCTCCATATTAGCCTAGCAACAGAGTGTTACAATTTGCAGTTATATTGTCAGTAACTCCAGTTTTATGCCTGGGTGATGACTAACAGACACTGTAATCTAATCCACATGGTCAAGGTCTTGAAACATCAACTATAGGTTTGGTAGCTCTAGAAAAAGCCTTTGACTGCATAGAATGGTGGACCATAAAAGTGTGTGTGTGTATAGGATTTGGACCTAATTTTTTTGTCGCAGCAAGCTGCACAACTCCTACTATAGTTTCTAATTTGCTGCCTTGCCTGTATGATCTCTATAAGATCACAAGATAAGACTTCTCATCTCCTGTCTCACTTCAACCATTTCCCTTGGGAGCAACCTTGTTATTAAGGATTTTTATAGTATTGACACTGGGCACATGCTTGGTATTCACATGGATCTTGGTCTTGTATGTCATGAGAATTTTCTTTCTGCTATACTATACTGCTCATGAACAAGCTTGACAGTTTGGGATCAATATCTGGCTATAAGGCCAATTACTCCAAATCTGAGGTAATTAACATCAGTTTACTAGCCTATATTTAGCAGACATTGCAGTTTCCCTTTTAATTCCCTTGGGATAAAGTTTATCCAATAAACAAACGTTGCAGGCACTTGGGAATCTATATTTAATTTGAATAACTTAAGGGGGGAAACCTCAGTTACTCTCCCCCATTTTGCTACAAAGACCTGCAGCACTAGTCTACAAAGAATTTTTGAGTGATTAACACAAATAGCTAGCACCAAGATATTAGTATTTGCCATAATTTCTTTTTCTGTTCTAATCCTTATTTATCTATATTTGTAAACAAGAAGAACCAAGTGGTAGTCATTACTCAGTGTTTTTATTAGGGGTGGCTCTTTATAGAAATCAGTTGGCCATGGTGGATTGACCCTTTCTAATTTACAAATTTGTAAGGTTGTTTTTTGGTATTATTTCTCTCTAGCTCTTGCCATTGGAAACAGATGGAAGAAAAAGTTGTTAAACTAGCTTCATTACAGGTTCTGAGTTTTGTAGTTTGGTGTATTTGTATGCTTTCTAAACACTATAACCTACCCTGAAAACAATTTCGAGAAAGGATGGTATAAAAATGTTTTCTCATCATCATTATTATTTAAAATAGTTTTTCTCAGTTTCATATAACATCTTAGAAATTTAGTATTTAACAATCATCAGTCTAATTTCTAGAGCAGGAATGAGCAAGTTGTGGTCCTTCAAATGGTCAAGAACGATGGAAGTTGGTGGTCAGCAGTGTCTGGAGAGCTGCAGATCCCACACTTCTGCTCCAGAGGCCTACTATCTTTATCAACCAATGCTTATCTTTTGTAGAGAATATTTTCAAAGCTTTGCTCTGAAAAGAATTGAATTCATACCCATCAGAATTTGATAACCTGTGTACCCTTGCAATGTGAGAGTTTGATATATTCCCAAGAGATTTGTGGACTAACAGGGTTTTCTGATTAAATTCAAATAATTTAAATACACTGAGTAACTGATGGCAAGTCAGTTTCCCCCTTGGCCTCAGTCCCCACCTTTAAAATAGGAACCATGGAGGCTTCTTTCAGAGAGTAGCTGTGGGACTGAATGACCTTAAATATACACCAATCTTTGGTTGCCACCAAAAAGCCATTACCAGTGCTGGTGATGATCTAGTGACAAAGAGAATTGCATTTGAACTCTCCCTATGTGGTGATCCAATCATATGCAGCTTTAGCACATCAGCAGCACATGGCAGCAGTGCCATTTATTTTCTGTTTATGCTAACAGGTGCTGGTATAAGATCCACTGTTTAGGGAAGCTGGCATTTAGTTGCAGCCACTAACGGTATATGTGGAGAACTTTACTATTACAGATCAACTTCCAAAAGTACATCTAGCAAAAAATATAGAGGTTTGTTTGTTTGCTTATTGTTATTCGTTTATGGAAGAGCATATTGTGTGCTTTGTAAACAGGAAAGCACACAAATCTTTTAAGGACACAAAGCATATGCATAAAATAAAAAGTGGGAGCCACACAGTTAGAAGGACCATGAAAACAATCCGTCCAACTCTGGACTGCAGAAAAAGTCAAGAAACCTAAAGACTTTTGACAACTTATTGGTTGCCAAGCTTGGCAAAATTCTCCATGCCTGGAAAGGGTCACCGAAAGCCAACTGGGGCCTCTATCTGTTGTGCTTCTTTTGCACTGAGCACGTTAATGGATACCAGAGGGAGCAGGTTGATTCCTGCAGGAAAGGGCTGTCTTTAAACACACAGCTTTTTCTTCTTCTTCTTCTTCTTCCCACTCATCATGATGGCATGGATGTGTAAAAAGAGTCCTGAGCAGAGGAAGACCAGAGCTGGCATTGTCCTGCATCAAGCAGGGGGAGGGGAGAGGGCTTTGCAGATCATTACTCATTTATTCGCGCAGCAAGCTCCTTCCTCTGCCCATTCAGGCAGCTATTACTAGCTAGTGAAAAGTCACAAAGCCCTGTCATTAGCGGAATCAATCACGCCAGGGCCCAGGGAGAACCCTCCCGCAGCCTCTCATTTACTCAGCTAAAGAGCTCAGAGCCTGCTGTCTGCGGCTGACTCAGCTCCCGGGTCTCCAGCTCAGCCTCTTTTCAGCAGCTCTCTGGGCTCGCCTTCTCCCCTCCTCTTCTTTGTACTGTTTATTGGGAGATGCACTTTGTGGATTCTGCGCCAAAGAGAGGCTTTGGCCTAGTGTGCATTCTTTAGCTCCTGAGGATATTGCCATGGAGACACCACTGTTTTGAATGGTCTCCTCCCTTCCCCCACCAGTCTCCCAACAAAAAGTCCCTCTGGTTTTGGGTTGCTTTCTGACTTCATCTTGTTTTGCCTTTTCTCCTCAGTCGTCCCCCCCCACTCCTTCAGAGACATTTTACGATCCAGGTGCTGGTCAGTTAAAGCTGATTGGCCCCTGTAAAAACAAAAAAGACGTTTGTGTAGGAAAAGGCAGCTGAAGAGAGGGCACAAGGCAGACACAAGTTGGTTGGACTATAACCATATTTGGGAAAGACCAAAAACAACAATCACAACCCAAACTGTTTTTTAAATGTAGAACATTTGCTGACCACCCAATCACCACAGTTCTCTGGACAGTTCCTGTAGAGGTCAACAAACAATTAAACCATTAATTTAAAAGAATCAAAGTGTTAAAAACCATTTGACTGGTTTAAAACCACTACAACCAGCATAGCAGCAGTTAAAACCCAGCAGAAATAATCCATTTCAAGGGCAAAAAAAACCCCCAACGTGAATAAAAATGTATTCTATTGGTACTGAAAGTTTTAAAATGTGGGTGCCAGGTGACCTTCCTTGGGAATGGCGTTCCATAATTAGGCCACTATCTCCAAAAAGGCCCTCTCTGGAGAATTCCTGGACTGTAAGATCCAAGTTTGGATAACTACTTCTGGGAAAAGCCATTTAATTGATGGTAGGCTGACATATCTTTATTGCCTAACACAGTGTTCCAAACCACAAAACATGCATACAAGAACCCTCCCATGATAAGATTATTATGCAAACAAAATAGTAAGATGGGGTAAGATATAGCAGGCAGGTAGGAAAGTACTTAATCAGCACCTAAATGCTTGTTTCAAGGACAACTGAAAGTCAACCAAACAAACGGCATTCCCTCTTCAGCAGTCCTCCTACAGTAGGCCTATCAAGGAAATGCAGCTCCATCCTATATGCAGACCACCCTCCACTCTGCCACAGATTCAGCAGTGAATATGGTGTTGCTTGCAGTTGAGTGTTGTCTGAAATTCTTGCCTATAGTATAGAGGAAAATGGTCAGGCCTTCTTCTTGCCTTCTTTCATTTGTTTTGTAGGTCACAACCGAAGGCAAAAGTGATGGAGCAGCTTTGCCTTAGTAACACACATATTTACCAACACAGCTTGATGGACACCCAGAATTATTTTGTTCTTGTGCTCTTGTTGCTAGGCTAATGCAATATATCAAGAAGGTGTGTCCTCCCAGACACATTTCTAGTTACTTTGAGGCTTCCTTTGCCTAAAGATGGTGATGTTAATTCATGTTGTGGAAAATAGGCATAAAAGCTTGGCTTCCTTCACTTGTGTTCTTTCAGAAGTGACCAGAGGATTGTTGCATTTTGTATTCTTCCATGTTTTGCAAAGTTGTTGCATAAATTAATACTTTTGTTTGTAGAGTTGGGAAGTGACTTGTCTGAGGGACAAGTGATTTGTAGCCAAATGTGTCATATCATGCACTTGGTTGAGAACATGCTTTGCACAGAGAAGGTCTTGGGTTCAATTCTGACATCTCCAGGTAGGGCTGGGAAACCCTGAAGAGATAGTGTTATTCAGTGCAGATGGCATTGAGCTAGATGGATCAATTGCCTGACTCATTATAAGGCACCTTCCTATGTTCTCATATTGCCCTGTTTATTTTAACAAAAGCATCCGAATCATTGTTCTGGGGGTGGGTGAGATACAGCTCTGATCATCCATGGGTGGCAGTTGTGCTAGTGGTGGAATATACTTATTGAGTGGGTGAGTACAATTTTGCCAAGCTGTATTGAAAGTAATCTATCCCAACTTTCTATCCCTGCTTTGACTAAATCAATTACTATAATTTGTGGAAGAGGACATGGGGAGGTGGAGAAGCCATTGTTTATCCTTTGGTTTATTGTTTTAGCTGATATTAGTGACAAAAAGATACTAGCAATGTCTAGATGCAGGCGGCATTGCTCAGGCTGATCACATTACTTTGCCAGACATATTTTACACACTGCTCCACCTCCTACCCTTTCAGCTGTAAGTTTTCCAGCTCTGACTCACATTCAGTGTACTGTAATAAGCAGGTGTGGTGACTGCTAAAGATCTGCTAACTGGCCTTAATGGCACTACGCTGGCTAAGTTAACTAAGGTGGTGGGGGAAGGAAAGCTGTTTGTAAGTGCATGATTTCCTCAGAATAGAAATCCTGTTTCTTATGACACTTTCCCTTCTCTTCTCTTTTCTTACCTCCCCATTTCCTAAGCACATTTTCAGAGCAAAATTTACCTCTAATTTTCATGGGGCCGGCCCTCCCACGAGGCAAGGCAAGGTGACTGCCTCAGGCAGCAGGATTCAAATGGACAATATTTCCAACATTGTCAGGCGCATCTTTGGCGGCTGCATCTGCCATCTCCTCAACAGCCCCCCTCCCTCCGCCATGCTACATCTATAATGGCCTCTTGGTGAATAGAAGGTATAATGCTACTCTCCGGCCATCAGGTAGGAAATGGCAGGTGCTGCCCCCTCAGGTGTCCTGGGTTCTGCACCTGCCCAGCATGATTTAGAACAGGGTCCTCCCCCCCCCCCAGCAGCCTTTGACTCCCACTTCAGCTGCCAAGTAAGGTTGATTTGGCTCTTCACTCACCCCATCTATCTTCCCTGGTGGGGAGTGTAGGGACACACACACCATTTTGTGGTTCACCTCAGATGCCAAAATACCTTGGGCTGGCCCTGGGAATTTGTGTTACAGTTAAATAATATACTGGAACCAAGCCCCATGTTTTCTTGCTAGTTTCTTTGCAATATTCTCTCATTTCAAGGAAGAACAAAACATCTTTCGGCAGTATCCATCTTTCACATCTCCAGGGTGTTCTATGAATTTTCTCTTGGAATTTGAATACTTTTGTTTCTATAGCAGCATTTTAGCATTACTGGTTTACTTCCGTCTCCTTCATAATCACCAAGGAATTTGATGTTAATATTTGTATTTGTATCTCAGTTTTATCTCTGCTTAGTTCCCAGTTGACACACTGATATCAAAACTGTTAAGGTACTTCCACAGTAGATAGAAAGTGGAAGCTTGGTACAGATGTATTCCAACAGATTGATCCTGATTGCTAGAAAACACCTGAGAACCTGATACTTTACTCCCTCAAAACTTAAAATAAGAAGTCTGAATCATAACAGTGCCAGTGGTCAAAATGGAACAAGCCAAATCACAGATAGGATGACATGTTGCTCTGTGGCAGCAGTTCTCAAACTTCTTTTCCTTGAAAAATCCTGAGGGTCAATTAAACTTTTAAAACTAGTTTTGTTCTATAAATCAACTCAGATTCAACTCTTTAACTGAAGAACAGTTCTATTCTGAACAGCTTTGTTCAACAGTTGCAGGAGTTTCATTTTTTAAAGCACTGCTCTGCATGCGTCTCCAGTTGTTAAAATAAGCTGCAAAGTTGCTTGTGGAGCAGTGTGTTTGCAACACTATGGCTATGGCTATGAAAATCTGTGTGTGTGTGTGTGTGTGCACGTGCGTGTGCATGCACGCTCCCACAATACCCTACTTCAGATCCTGGAAAAAGGGTACCGGTATATTTGCTTTTGTAGTACTCCGGAGTCAGTATTGTGTTCTCTCAGAGCTTTTTCTGTTTGTATGTAGTTTAAGAGTTTCATTAATTAAAAAACACACACAAATAAAAATACCCTGATACAATTTCTATGCAATTTTATGACTTCATAGCATAATCTCTGATAGAGGAAATAGCCCTGGTTTTTCATTCAGAAGTATATTTTTTGATATGAGCTAGGCAGTACTGGGCTCAATTTATTATTTTAAAACCTGATCATTTGTAAATATTGCAAACTATAAACAATATTTTAGATTCACCCTCTTCTTTAATGCAGCCTTAGATCTCCCAATTTCAGTTCTCCGTTACTAACACCTAGGCATTTTCCTGATGGACCCGTGTGCTAAGAATTGCACACGAATACATTTTTGCTTTTTGTTGCCTTGTACTTTTCTCAATTCATCTCCATAGCATCCTTGGAAAGAATAGGAATGAGGGGGTGATAAAAGTTGCATATTGCATTCATTTAGCACTATTCAGAGAAATGTGCCAGGGACAAGATTTTGAAGGTGCATGAGCAGACATGGCTAGAGCCAAGAGTAGTTGTTAGTCTCTATTTCCTCTCAGCCAGGGGTGCCAACTTGAATAAAATATGGTGTGTGTGTGTGTTAAGCTGCACAACTTATAATTGATCATATGATGCGATGCATGCACACCATTGGAATGGCAATGCTTATCAGCTTTGGGGGCAGCCCCCTCAAATATTTTATTGGGGGGGCTGAAGACCCCTCAGCCCCTAGGAGTTGGCTCCTATGCTCTCAGCTCACTTTTTTCATAATGCCTGGACCAAACAGACAGTATAATAGAGGCAACCCCCCCTATTTGGATTAAGTAAGAGTAGTGGGTAGACATATTTCCTACTGTTGCAAGAGTGTCTTTTCCCCCCTTCCCAGGTGGCATTCCATTGGGCATCTGAAAAGAAGGCATGTGCCAATATGTGTGTGTTCTTGTAGCTGGCCCTTTGCCACAATTGAGTGATGGCAGCCAATTCAACTTTCTTAGGGGGGCTCTGTTTGTTGGGGACTGGAAGTCTCATTCAGGCTAATTTTGAAAGGCCTTGTGCTGGAAGATGGAGAAGACTCTAGATACAGTACTAGCTGTGATGAGCTTCTACAGTTCAAATGCTTCCAGCAGTTCTAATTCCTTGATGCAATATTGTGAGGATGGGTGGAAGTTAGGTGATTTTGTTCAGGGAAGCATGCAGGCATGGAAATGCTGACTCTTAGTGATCTTCCATTCATTTAGGGTGAAATAAGAGTAGTTTTGTATTAAATTATGCACAACTAGGCTGGATGCAGAAATAGTGATGGGATGAATCACTTAAGCATGTTTGTGCTAATTACTGCTTAGCCTTTATGGTGACAAAAAAACACAATAGTAGCCTTCTCAGTCTGCAGGAAACTCTTCAGACAAACCCTTTGCAACGTTGCAGAAGTCTTCCATGAATCAAATTAGCTTTGGTTTGTGAACGTTAAAAGAACCACTGTTTTAGTTTTAGCTGTCTCTCCTCCAAAACATCCTAACCTGAAACAGACAAATTCCCATCGTCACTAGAAAAAGGACAGGAATTATTTCCATTAGAAAACGAACAGGAATTTTTACTACTACCAGTGGACTGTTTTAAGTTGATTGTTATGTCGTACAGGTCAACTGAAATACCACGGTATTAGTGCAGCACAATCAAAAGACCCTTGCTCCCAGATTTGAAGTCTTTGCTTGTCACATTATGACATAATATTTACAAAAAGCAGAATGGGCAAGTACCAGCTTGAAAGCTACACATTTTCCTTCAGATGCGTTTTGTGTGTTTCTCATCAGGGTTTTGTTTTAAACAGATCACATGGCCCACAGTTCACCCTGCTGTATGCTTGTCCATTTAACAGCTTATGTTTTGATTATTGTTCTGAATGGTATGTAAGTAGTTCTGTTGGATTTCTGTAAAAGCGATTAGAAAAGGAGATCTAGGACAAACTTGGTCAACTTTTGCAAAGGCTGCCTACTTTTTGACAAGGTGAATTAGTGCAGCTTTCCTCCCTTCATGCTTGATTGCTACAAAGCCCTCCATTCACTGGACCCCTGTAGGCAATCTAGTGCCACCTTCATTTTCACTACTGCCAAAATCAATGCTTCTTGGTGGGGGGAAAACTGTTGTCTGAATTCATCCCTCACACCAAGGGATCAGAGCCTGCTATAATAGGTAATTTGATCATGAAACTTGCTGTGGTAAACAAGTGCTTAGAATGGAGTATGTTGGCTACTTGAACATCATAAAAGATGACATTTTCAATCCTTCCCTGAGGTTGCCACCTTAGTAGACCTTGGCAGTTAAGGCTGCCAGCATTTAATTTCACTCTTGATTTGAGTTCAGGCTGTTTTGTTTTCACAAATGTGTTATCTGCCTGCTCTAAGACTAAAGTATTAGGATGATGGGGGGGGGGGAGAGAAAAAAATCAGGGCATGAGACAATAAGGTACGTCTCTAAAAAGATCAGGTTGCCAACTAATTGAAATGCTTTTCTAATACTCTTTAATGTGTTAAGACATCTTGAACTTGAAGAAATCTTTGCCAGGAGGAAGACATAATATATCCTGAATATTTCAGACAAATAGCATTAAGTTAACACCACTATGTATAAATTACATTTAACACACAGGTTTTTGGGCATTAACATACATGCATAATAATAGGGAATAAAAATTGCACTCACATGTCACGGGGATCTTAAAAACATTGATGATTACTTCCAAGTAAACATTGTTATGAACAATAGCAATGCTATAATCATCCAAATACACAAGTGTATTCTACCCAAGTCATTTACGATTTTAAAGGTGATAATTGCATTTCAAATTGCATATAGAAACAGACTGGAAGCCAATGAATTATTTTGTCACTAGCATCAGAAGGTTATGAATCTACTATTTCCTAATACTACTTGCTACAGTTGATGTCTAGTTTTGAAAATGTTGTGCTCTAACTTTTGAATACTGTTCTGGTCAAAACACACACACACACACACACACACACACACAGAGAGAGAGAGAGAGAGAGGCAGAAATCTTGAGCTAATTTATCAGAATACATTGGGTTTGAGTTGGACTGTGTGTTTTCTGCTGAAACATGATGCTGTCTTACACTGAGTCTGGTCCCTGGTCCGTTTAGCTTAGTATTGTCTACACTGACTGGTAGCAACTGTCCAGGATTTCAGACTGGAGCATTTTCCAACCCTGCCCTTTTAACAACAAAAAAACAGGTATTATGAATCTGTGTTGTTTTTAATCCAAGTTGATCAGAGACCTTTGAGTAACTTAACCACTTGCTGTTGTTGTTTAGTCGTTTAGTCATGTCCGACTCTTCATGACCCCATGGACCAGAGCACGCCAGGCACTCCTGTCTTCCACTGCCTCCCGCAGTTTGGTCAGACTCATGCTGGTAGCTTCGAGAACACTGTCCAACCATCTTGTCCTCTGTCGTCCCCTTCTTCTTGTGCCCTCAATCTTTCCCAACACCAGGGTCTTTTCCAGGGAGTCTTCTCTTCTCATGAGGTGGCCAAAGTATTGGAGCCTCAGCTTCAGGATCTGTCCTTCCAGTGAGCACTCAGGGCTGATTTCCTTAAGAATGGATAGGTTTGATCTTAACCACTAACAACCCCAAAAACCTAACCACTAACAACCCCCCAAAAAACACCACCACCACCATATACCTGGAGATGCTGGGATTTGAAACTGAGACGTCCTGCATGCAAAGCAGATAGTCTACCACTAAGCTATGCTGGATTTAGCCTTAAACATTCAGAATGACAGAAGGCTCTGCTTTGGGACATGAAAGGTCCCACTTAGCCAGGGCAGGAACACCATTATTTTCATTCAACGTGCCTTGATGTTTTTCACTTTCACCCTGTAAAGTACATCTCGCTCTGGCTGCAGTGGTAGCACAGTGAATCCTTGGTTTTCTTGAAGAGTACGTTTCCAATACCACCTGGAATCAAGTTTTATTAATCCTTCCTCACCTACCATCCAATATGGTTATGAGAAGTAATTAGTTAATGTTTGTACAGCACTTTGAAGCTGTAATGCCCTATTAGGTTCTAGTCTGTGCCTGATGCACGAGCAGAGCTCCCATTAATGTTAATGGAGGTTACAGGCGCTTCTCAAGCGGAGAATATCTGTGTGGAGAATAATTATACTTATTAGCACATTTCACAATATTATTTGATCAGACTTTTGTAATTTAACTTAATTGTTTTTCCTTAAATATAACTTACCGAAATTAAACTTATGGTTAATTCTGAATCGTCTAACATGCAAGATGCAACCTGCCTGGTAAACTCACAGCGAGGAAGGGAAAAAACGTCAGCCTCCCCCTCCCCCTGAGTCTTCATGTTTTCATTGTGCTACTTTTCAGTCCAGAGAATTGTGCGTTTCCAGATTATGCAACCGGCAGGATACCTTTCTGGCTAAGAAAGCAGACGTGCAACACCTAGTCCAAATCATATTTGATTACCACTAATTATAGTGCTGTCATATAGAAGGGGAGAGCAAGACGGCTGGCTTTGTCAAATCACAATGAAATAACCTGCTGTCTGTCTGCTGACTTAATAGCTTTAATTGCCAGTGAATAATCAAGATCTGGTGGATGTGTTTGAACATATCAGCAGGCACCAAATATTTCAATTAAGACCAGGTTGTGTAACTCCTTTTTCTGTGGTTGGAACAGTTCAGAAGAAGTTCTGAAGCTCACAAAGGAGGACTTGTGATAGCCGGCTGGGCCTTGAAGGTTTTCTCATCAAAGCAACATCCTCTAGGCCAAGCAATATTCAGGGATATTTTTAAGATCGGCAAATCTTGACGCCAGGACCCTTAGTCCTGTTAGCATTGCCCACCCCTACTAATCACAAGGGTGAGATTTGTGTCTTCCACTTGATGTTACATATTTCATTGCACAATTTCAACTCCCATTAGTCCCCCATGAAACAAAATGGAAGAGGTTTAGGCATAATTACAACTTGGAACAAAAAATGTTGGCTGTCTCACCAGAATTACTGAAAATTAAATGTGGCTCTAAAGGGGAGGATGGTTGTCAGAAAGCCCAACGACAATCTTGTGGGGCAACCTTGTTTCCATTAGGTAACCCCAATGCAAAATATTTGTTTGGTGTAGTGGTAAGAGTGTTGGACCAGGCCTGGGAGAGCAGGGTTCAGATCCCCATTGGGCCATGAAGCTCACTGGGTGACTTTGGGCTAGTCACTATCTCTCAGCCTAAACTACCTCACAGGGTAGTAAATAGCACGGAGGAGTGTGTGCACACCACCTTCAAATACAATAATAATATGGGGGGCACTGGGTTGCACTTGTGTCCAGATTCAAATGCCTTTGAGAAACAACTGCACCCCACCAAACCACTATTTCTTTTCTCCAGGCAGACTTGACATTATGTTCCTTACACCACTGCTGAAAAGCAGGATTTGTCCTTGAATATCTAAACTCTCTCCATCCTGATCAAAGCTTCTATCAAAGAACCCCATTTCATCTTTGAAGGCATTTTTTTCCTCAGGGGTTTAATGGCTATTTGATCAAGCCATTACCAGCTACAGAAGACATAGAGCATATTCTTGTGACACAATCATCCTTGGCCTCCTGTTCTCTTTCTCTCCCATCCACTCAGGATAGATGCAGCAGCTCATTCAGATGCACCCCCCACCACCACCATAGGAATTTAAAGAACATCCTCTTTGTGCAATTCTTTTATATTATAATTACCTTTCCTCAAATAAAAAAAAAAAATACCCTTGAAGAACTTTCACAAAGCTTTTCTCCTGTTGGGGCGTATCAGTTCCCAATTAACCTTGCTCATTAAATCTCGACAATGATACTACAGAATGGTGCCTTCTTACACTTTATTATATCGCAGGTTCATCCAAGCACATGTTTTTTGGAAGTGAGCTCCACTGAAATCCATGAGACTTGCAGCAAAATCACATCCACAGCTCTAACTGCCATGGCATAAGCATGCTGAGTGAGATCTGTGGGGGAAATTTTCCTCCTTTTGCTAAGGGCTCATCCAGACTCCCTTTTGTGCCACATCTCTAGCACATTTCTGTGCTTGTCCAAGCGATCCATGGAAAACCTGAATTGCCGTTTGTTCATATAAAGCACTAAAGAGCAGGTTTTCATGGTGAAAGCGCCGGGGGCGGGGGAAGTACTTGGATATGGCACTTTAAAGGGGATGAGCCCTAAATGGCAAGAGGATCCACTCCTCCTTCACTGTAGTTCCTGACCATCATAAGATCACAGGAGGGACCATAGCTCAGCTTTTGCGTTGCATGTGGAAGGCACCAGGTTCAATCCTTGACATCTCTAGTTAAAAAGAGCAGAGGGCAGGTGGTGGAAAATACTTCAGATACATCTCTGTGTCCAGATCTACTCAGACCTGTGGCCTGCTATCTCAGAGGAGGAAGAGGAACACAGGGAGAAGACCACCACCACAGCACTATCATATCCAGAGATGCCTGACCCAGGACTGGATGTCTCCACATTGGTTACCTGGGTTCCTAGCTGCCTCTCAAGCTACCTTCCCTCCCATTTGCACAGATCCACAGGAGTAGAAAAAGTGACAAACCAGACAGGAGTTTCTGGGCCATCAGCTATGCAGCCAGCAGGTGCCTTTTCAGGATTCATCACTAAAATGCTGCATTTTAGAGTAATTATACCTTCAGGTTCATGCTGCACACCCATGCAACCACTTTTGGTGCATGAACAGACCCTACTGTTACCACAACTGCTGGACAAGTGTGGTTGTTTGCTCCCTAAGCGTTAGCAGCAGCTAGATTCTGTTCCTGTTTCTGGAATAAATATTGGTATTTTTCTATGTAAAGCTGATATATGCTAACAATCGCTGAAATTGCCAGCTCTGTTTTGTTGATCACATTATTTCAACATTCCTGTTGCTGATTTCTGTCCCAACAAGGGAGCTATTATTCTTCACATGTTTTGTACATTTCCATAAATCTTTATTTTTTTCTTAGCCTTCAGTGGCACAGTCTTTGAAGAGCCCTGCTCATTCTGTACACAAGGTTAAGTTGCCCTTATTTTAAACATAACTGTTTCTATTCCTTATTATATTTTCTCAGGAAAGGCAAGTTTGCATCAGAATGTACCCAGGGCAAGCCATTTTCTATGCTGGTGTTAGGTGTGGGTTGTTCATACGGTAAATGCCCAATTCACAGAGACTTCTTTTTAAAACCTCAAATGCCCAAATGTATGCAACAAAAAAGTCCAGCAACTCTTGCAGTTAAACATATAATATAAAATTGGCCAGCTGAAGAACAAAAAGTTCTGCTACTACTGAATGCTTATGAAATATGAAAAAATGTCAGAACACAGAGGCCATTAAATTATCCAACTTTAAAGAAAGACAATAGCTTGCACAAAATGTTAATCATTTTGCTCTTCAGCACAGGAATTTTTGGGGAGAAATAGCCACACAGGGTTACATGTTATTACAGTGGTACCTTTGGATGTGAACGGTATCCGTTCCGGAGCCCCGTTTGCATCCAGAAGCGAAAACAACCCGCGTCTGCGCGTGTCCCGATTTGCCGCTTCTGCACATGTGCGTGACGTCATTTTGACCGTCTGCGCATGCGCGAGCGGTGAAACCCGGAAATAACGCGCTCCGTTACTTCTGGGTTGCTGCAGCACACAACCCAAAAATACTTATCCCAAAGCTACTTCAACCTGAGGTATGACTGTACATACATACATATATGTATAAAATTGGGGTTAAATACTTTTTGGACCAGATTGATAAACCATACAGTGGCATTAGAAGGTTGATTGATGGCTAACAATGCTCTGAGGTAGTACCTGGGATATTTATGGTTAGATTAGCCACACCTTAGTATCTCCTAATGCACAGGCAGGCAGTCCATAAGGACAGTTCGACTGTTTGCACTACATTTTCTCTACAGCTCATTTCTCCATGCACTTAGCATGTGTGGAAGCTGACTGACTCTGCCAATCCTCGTGGGATTATTTTATTACTTGTGCACTGTGGGATCTTATGATGAGGGATCCCATGTGTCCCTGGTTTGGTTTTAGGCAAAGTGTGAGATTCTGTCCAGATGTTCCTAACTAGAGCATCCTAGAGAAAAAGTAGCCCAGGTATTTCCTCTGTTCCTTGATATTGGTGACAGCGTGTGAGTGAAAGCAGAATAAATCCACATCCCCGTTGTCTCCATTGTGAATAGATTAGGTTACCGAATGTGCCTATATGTTATTAATTAGGAAGGACCAAGAGTCAAGTATAGTTCTCAGTTATTCTTGAAACTTATGATTACTGAAGAAGTAACTAGGATTTGATTAGTCTCCAGCTTGCCTTATTTTCTTGTGAAGATCTTTTTTACGTTCTTGAAATTGGCCACTCTATGAGTTGCTTTTCAACACAACATTGATCTGTCCCATTCTGTCTCCTCCTGCAATTGATAGATTGTTCTGTCCTCTGTGTACCTGATGCCGTTGCAATGTGACAGTTGAATTATCAAGATTGGATTTCTAGGGCTAAATAAATAAATAAAACATGCCGCACGGTACTCATTCTGGTTTGCAGCCCAGCGGTCTCTTTGAATTCCCCACTTTCCAGATCTGCCTTGCTTTCAGACAAGTACGTAAAGGCCTGAGAGACTGAGTATTCTCTATCAAGTTAAAATACTAATTGTGATTTGTTCTGCTCCTTAATGAGCAGGCATGAATGTCTGATATTTCTTATGCTTATCAGGAGATACAAAAGAGAGAGAAAAGGAGCAACCTCTTCCAACAAGCAAGGCTGTAGCAAATGGTATTAAACTATGGTGTTATGACAGCCACTTAGGTATGACATTTCAGTATTTACATTTTTAAATTTCCCATTACTTTTGTGTTGCAGTTGCCTGATGCCTTCATCCAGAAACCTTGGTAATCTCTTCACATAGTTAATATTCCGTTATGAAAAATCTATTGCAGTTTCAATGATGAATAGATGCTAATTTATACATATATACTTACACTCTGAATGCCTAATTAATGATTTTCTGTGCCACTCACAGAGATGCAAATCATTATCTTTCGTGACTCTATCATTATTGCATTGCCCTTATTTGTCTTAAATTTGGGGGGAATTTAAATTGTAGTTGTGAAAGAAAGGATGTTTAAAAGCAACAACACACCTTACCTACTTGATGAAACATCAGAGATTGTGTACCTTTGAAATTTGTGAAGTTGTATGACTACTAGAAGCTCCTCTAATAAGCACTGGATTATCATTGTCTCTGAGAAGAGGTTACTATTTTCAGCCTCTCACAAACTATCAAGCATGGAGTATGCTGGGAGGTGCAGCATTGGTTCAGGAGCGAGAGCTCTGGAGCTATTCTAGCGCCTGGCAGCAAGATATTCCAGTTTGGCCCTCCGAAGGTTTTATTAAGAGAGTGTCCTGGACTGATTTCAGAAGTTGTGGTGCAAAATAAGGATGGAGGTGATCCCTTGGCCAAAGCTAATAAGGGCCTGGGTAGAAGTGCTAAATGGTCTCTGGATAAGAACAACGCTTGGCTGAATGTTAGCTTGTTTCCCTGCAAGATTTCTCCCGGACGAAGGGAAAGATGTTTGTTGTGCCTACTATCGGTTCATTTCCACCATTTCGCCAATATTACAACTGCAGTAGCAGTAGGCATGCTTTGTGTGCAGAAGGTCTCAGGTTCAATCATGGGCATCTACAGTAAAAGGGTGAGATAGCAGGGAAAGATTCTTTGCCTAAGACCCTAGAGAGTCACTCCCGGTCATTTTAACCTTTGCTGATCTGTTTATTGGATGCTGCTTTTATGGAGTTTATGGAGCTTTAAATATTCGTAAGCTGTCCATCTAAATCTAAGTAAATAAATAATATATTGTTTATTAAATTTGTATACCACCCTATACCTGTAGATTTCAGGACGCTTCACCACATAAAAATCTACTGCCAATTATGCAGTGGTTTCTATCCACCAATACTGCATATCCAACCATCAGCCGTATTCACAATCACTATTGCAAGTTAGATGCCCCACACCATAGTGAGAAAGTATACACACACACACCAGTGTTTATTGTGGAGATCTGATAAAGAGGTCTGTACCATGCAGAGAAAAGCAAGGGACTGTGGGGGTGGGGTGGAATGGGGCAGTATTCTGCTTTAGTAGTAAAACGTCTTGGGATGGCCTATTAACATAGTTTCCAGAGTAGGGAGTTAGCCAGATCCTCATTTCTATGCTAATAAATATCATCACCATAATGTGAGAGCCAAATAGCCCAGCCCCAACTGAAGCATCATTAGGAGCCATATGAAGTTCACCTTCCTGCAAAGATAACATGGGTGATCATTTTAAGTGCAGCATGCAGCCAACATACAATCATACCCTGAAGCATGCATTGTAAAGCAGTGATTGTTAAACTGTAAAACAAACATTTGAGAGGAGTCAGAGTTTCAGTGTGACAGCACCTGCCTATTAATATTAGGCAGCCTTGTTGTATAATTCCAGTAGCCTGCAAAACATGTTTCTCTTATAGCAAGTCTATCAGGACGTATAATCCTGCCATTCATGCTTGTTTTTAAATTTGGCTGGTGATATTTGGATATTGCCAGTAACTGTTTTTATCTGTTCGGAAGCATATTGGGGTTATTTTGTTGGCAATCTGCTTTGTGCTCCTAAACCCTGGCAACTATAGTAAAAAATATGGTTGCATTGCTATTACCACTTACTTGGGCATAAATCCCATCTAAATTGGTGTGAATTACTTCTGTAGGATCATGCAGCAAAGCATGCCATATTAACACAGGTGAATCTGGTTCTAGAAAGGAGTTGGGTATCTTATGATGTATTTGGGGACTGTTGCCTACAGATGCCTCAATAAATGCATCAGCCTTGAAGGTCCCAAGGGTCTCTGTTGTTTTTGCTTCTTCTTTGCACAGAGAGCTTAAGGGCAGATCCACACCATACATTTAAAGCGCACCCAATGCATGACTTCCCCCAAAGAGTCCTCAGAATGGTAGTTTCACATTACAGAACTGCAAGTCAAAGTGCCCTTAAAAACTGCAGTTCTTAGGATTCTTGGGGGACAGTAAGTAAGTAAGTAAGTAAGTAAATGCTACACGTTGAGGAGCAGCCCCATCCCAACTCCTACTTGCGTGCAAGCAGGAGGGGGCAGGAATCCCTCAGCTGGGATTGCCTAACTGTTACCTAACTGAGAGATCCCTGCCCCCTCCTGCTTGCACACAAGCTCTGATAGACAGCGTGAAGCCTCTATTCACAGCTGAGAGATCCCCACCCCACTCCTGCTTGCACGCAAGTAGGAGTTGGGAAGCTGCTCCGATAGGCAGCATGAAGCCTCCCTTCACAACTTAGTTGCTGGGGTCAAGGAAGGTGGAGGCAGCCCGGAAGCTGCATCTTAGAGCCCCTGCCCCACCATCATATGGGGGCTTCCGAGCAGCTCCTGAAGCCAGCCAGAGCCAACTGCTCCGGGCTGCTGAGACTGCCACTGCTGCATTTCCCAGGGACATTAGATGGAATCCAGAGACATTCCAGGGATGGAATTTGTCCGGGGACTTAATTGTAAATCTGGGGACTGTCCCTGGGAAACGGGGACATCTGGTAACCCTAGTCATATGCCCTTAACATAATAGGATCTGTTCTCAGAATAAAGCAGCACATTTATTCATTTGGAGACGTTTATGCCCCACCTTTGAACTGAGCTCTTGGGATAGCTTGCAGTAAATTTTACATACAAGAAATCTGACAATCAGGATAGCAGAGCCCCTCAGAGGAAAGGGCTACTGTCTCTTGTGGCTCCTGGTAGAAGATGAAAAACGCATGGCCATATTTGTGGGGGGGGGACATAAATGAGGGATGGGGAACATGTCACCCTCATATGTTGTTGGGCTCCAACTCCCACCAGCCCCATCCAGCATGAGCCAGTGGTCAAGGATGATGGGTATCATAGTCTGCAGCATCTGGAACGTCACAGGCAGTAATGTAGTGGCAAATCCAGAAGTTGCAGGGTCCCTTTATGATGCCCACAGCCACACACGCTTCTAAGAAGACACACTTTTATGAGACTATACAATAGCATAATAATAATAATAATAATAATAATAATAATAATAATAATAATAATAATATATGTAATGCATCCATCACTGCAGATGTTCATGTTTTGCCTTTCAGCTAGATTTACTATTTTCTGTGCATACACATGGGCAAATGATTTGGAGTGCTCCAGTATCTTTTCCAGTGTTGCTTAAGTTGTGCTTTCCTTGTTCTATTGTACGTAGCAGAACTTGTACACCATTCTCTTGAAACTGAAGTGACTTGTGCTTCCTAAATGTTTAGCTTTGGAACATACAGAGCAACTTCTCCTGGGTGGTATTCCTGCTTTTCCAGAGTGACCCTAGGAGCCGATCCTCAGTGGCTGACTCCCCTCCTTTCATTCTGATTGGTTTCTTTTAGAGCAAAGGGTGAGAATACTTCCTCTCAGTGGCTAAGGAACTCTCTTTCCATGCTGATTGTGGGGCTCTGGGATACTGGAGACAGGGCCCCTGTTGGGCCCCTCCTGCAGAAATAGTACAGTAATGGGTCCTCAACCACTCGCAACCATACATGAAATCCCTCATGTATGTAAACTGATAATGAAAACAAGGCAAAAGGGTAACACTTTCCATTTTGTAAAATGGACATTCTCTTGTACTGTATGCCTTAGTAAATGATAATGACTGCCTTTTGAGTGTTTGAAACTTTTGAGTCTTTGAAAAACAGAAACCAAAATGAGTTGGTTATGGATTTCTTTCTCATATGCCTTGCACAAACTTTTAATACTTAAATTACTAGTTACATTTAGAGGGGGGGACTTTTGTTGAAGGAATAGGTTTTATAAACATCACCCAGCTCTATACATTTAAACTACAAATCAGAAAATAATGATTTCTGATCAATATTTCTGAAATATTCAAAGCAATCCTATATATGTCTATTTAAAACAAAGTCTCGCTGATTTCGGAAGGGCTTGCTGGGGAGTAAGTGGGTATAGGATTGCAGCCTTAATTGCTCTTTCTGTTTACAAGCAGTTTTCAGGTGACTTTAAGATACTGTTTTTAAACAATTTGGGGGAGGAACAGGACAGTGCCAGGATGAACCACCTGATCTAAAGCATGAGAAGGTAGACTGTTGGGAAAGGAGAAGAAATCCCTTCTGCGAGCCCCAACAGCAGGGAAAGAAATTTAACCTTTGTAGTGGGAATGGCTCCCTCCTCCAACAGCTTTGCATGCGTCAGCCACAAAAATAGCAACATCAGGAACAAAGCTCTGTCGGTTAATGAAAAAGAAGGCGAGGAGAGAGAGAGAGAGAGAGAGAGAGAGAGCCTACTCCAAGTTGCACTAATCGAATCCTCTCCCATGATAACCAGGCCACCTTGTTAAGTTCCTGTCGAAAAAGTGCAAAGTTTGAGTCGAAAGATCATAGTGTTTCCGCTTGTGTTTCTCCTTCTAGCTTGCTTGCGTCGGCTCTGTGGTCACTTTTAGCCATGTCAGCATGTTGAAAATTGCTGATGGTAAACACCAGAGGTATGCATTCACAGTACTGGAGAAACCACAAAGAATATTGCCTGCGGGTGGGGGCGGGGAGAGAAATGGTAAACTTTCTCATTGTGACATATTCATGCTATCCCGGCTTTTTTGTGAAGACTTCTGGAAAATACTAGATGCGGGGGGCGGGGGGGGAGTGGCGTTGACAGTATAATACAGAAGTTTGTAGTTTGCTTTTCTTTACTAGAAGTGTTAATTGGAATCTAAGAAACTGGAGGGCAGAGGAGCAGCATTAAGCAAGATACATTTTGAGCCTCTTGAATTACCCGCACATATATCTTTCTTCTTTATATTTCTGTTGTGATTGACAGCCAAATCGGAACATATGTTACGAACAAGAAGGCTACAGATAGTATGAATACATTAGTAAGATGTGGCTAATATAGTCACACTGCAGGCATTGGGCAGGGCATGCAGCATTCATACACTAAAACTATAACCTTCAAACATGAAGAATTTGATTTGCTAGGTATGTTGATGAATGCACTAAAAATGATGGGTTGCTTTATTTATTTTATTCTTATTACACTAGAGCCTGGTTAGCTTAGTTGGTTAGAACCTGGTGCTGATAACACCAAGGTTGCAGGTTCCATCCCTGTATGGGACAGCTGCATATTGCATCACTGTGGGGGGTTGGATTAAACTGAGGATCCTTAAGGTCCCGCCCAACTCAAGAATTCTATGATCCAGTATTTTGCTATTGATGTTTCAGAAAGAAAAAGAAAAGTATTTCACAGCAGTCATGAGGCTTGGAAGCCTACTTTAATGGAATCTGGCATTCTCAGCAGTACAAGAACCAGCAACCTTCATAAAAGTGGTTTGTGAATTGTTTTATGCCATGCCTTGGACCTTATGCTATGCATGCCACTATCGCAGAGATGAAATTGACAATTTTGAGATGCCTTCTGAAATATGGCTGCTGCTTTCCTGACTGGGTTACTGTTTCCAAAGGGCGGGGACTGGAGAAAAAACGAATGATTAGCATTTATTGCTTTCTGCTGATTTTGCCACTCCTTGTTGGCAAATAAATTTGGGTGAAGCTATGCAAAATCTGGGATACTTTGATTTTGACCCAGAATAGTGCAGTGGTCTGATAGTTTAAGGGTGTTGTGAGGGGTCTCCTATCAACTCTCAGCATCCTTAACAAGCTACAGTTCCCAGGATTCTTTGGGGGTAAGCTATGACTGTTAAAGTGCTATAAGAGTGCTTTAAATATATGGGGTTGCTATGACCCTAATTCAGGGGTCGGCAACCTAAGGTCCATGGACCCCCGCCGCTGCTCAGTCAGCTCCCGTGTGCCGCGTTAAACCAGCATGGAGCAGAGTGGGGACCGCCTTCTGCGACGCTGGCTGGCTTCCCACTGGCTGCAGGAAGCTCCTGCAGTCAATGGGAAGCTGTACATGCCTCCTCCGCACTGGAAGGAGCACCAAAAATAGCGTTCATGCCTGCCTGCACACACACACTGGCCCACTGCGGTGTCTGCAGGACTGTGAACCTGCCCAAGCCACAAAAACTTTGCCGACCCCTGCCCTAATCCTAGGCCATTTGTGGCTTTAAAGCCCAACACCAACACTTTGAACTTAACTCAGGCACAAACTAGAATCTAGTGAAGATGACACAATACTTATGCCAGTTGAGACTTGCCTTTTGTTCAGGTTGCACAGTAGCCTCACTTCACGAATTACTCTGCCTTTCTCCACAGAAACGAGATTGTTCTAGAATACCTGGCGCAATGTGATCTCTCATTTGACTGGAACCTTATATTTTGGAATTGATAAGAACCCACTGCACTATTGTGTGTGAAGATAGGCCAGCTTGAACAGACCCCTGCTGTTCCTTAAATGGAAGTGCACATGGTCTTTCATGCTTGAACGTTTTGCTGGAAGCCACCCAGAGTGGCTGGGGTAATCCACTCAGATGGGCAGTATATAATAATAATAATAATAATAATAATAATAATAATAATAATAATAAAACAGTCGAGCTAAAGGCTTAGGAGAGTGACATGGAGACAAATATGCCAAAGAGAGTTGGGGCGAGAACTCAGCCCTGTTTCACACCACTCTTTCTAGGGAAGGCATCCAAGAATGGACAGTACAGTGCATGTTCTCATGGAAGGACACAATCATCTTGTGGAGCTTAGGTGGGCACTCTATCTGGTTGAGCAGTGTAAAGAGTCCTTTTTGGCCGAGAAGGTCAAAGGTCTTCATCCGGTTTATGAAGACAATGTACAAGGGGTGTCTAGGCTGTTGACATTTCTTCTGTAGCTGGTGCAGTGAGAAAATCATGTTGACTGTTGACCTCTTGAGTTCTGAAGCTCAGGCGCGGGATAGACCCTGTCAGTGAGTGACTGTAATCTGTTGAGACCTTCATGGGCAGTTGTTACAATCATGGCAGTCGTCTTTGTTCTTTGAGGGTCACAATGCTGGGGAGACGCATGTCTTGTGGCACAGATCCTTTTTTTCAAAACGGCAAGAGAAAGCCGTGGAGGTGTGTCATGAGAGGGGAATTGAAGCTGGCTTTTAGCACTTCTGTTGGGATTCTGTCCTGCCCCATCACGCCATCTGCTTGCTGCGGTCTGTGATTATCTCTCCCGTCAAAGATTACAGCAGTGCAGTTTTTCCTGACTGTTGGTCCAAAGGTTGTCTTCGTGCCTTTGTACATTTTGCGAGTGTTGCTACTGTCAGCAGTGAGTTGAATGCTCTGTACATCGTCTAGCAACCAGCTAGGCATCGCTCCATGCCTTTCTCAGTGCAGCAAGCGTCTTCTTGCAGGGCCCACCCTTGTGGTTCACAAGAACCTTGCACTTTTGCAGCAATAACAGGCTGCTCTCTTTTGTCACTTCCATTTTCTGTGCTTTGAGCCCACTAGTGCATTAGCAATAGCCACCTTTCTAGAAAACGTTTCCAGATCATCACAGAGCAGCTCATCCTTTTGACAAGTTTCAGTCTTAGGAAATCCACATGGAAGATTTTTCCTGTATTAATGGTGAACATCTGAGCATCCACATAGATAGTATATTACAGCAAACAAAGCAGTTGCTAAAAGTGTCAGTATTATAGCACAATATTAGTTGTGTGCATTGGATAACATTTATTATTATTTATTAATAGTATTTATTTATTCTCAGCTATTTATATATGGGGTTTGATCCACTGAGCACTGCTGCTGCATAATCTCTTATCTGCCTATCCCTTTAAAAAACTCAAAGTAACACTTTGCTAAAAAGAAAAGAGAGGAAACAAAAGCCTTCTGTTTTAGTTAGTGTTTTTCTTGATTTGTTTTGTAAATCTAAATGGTAAGGAGGCCACTGACAATATCAGTGACTCATTTTTTACATTTCACTTTAAAAGAGGGAGGAGGGGAGACTTGTGCAATAAAGAGGACTTCTGCTATATTTAGAATAAAACTTCATGCTCCCTCTATCAGGATGTGAGCTTAATTATAGCATGCTATAAACTTTGCTTTTGTAAAGGTTCTCTCTCTCTCTCTCTCTCTCTCTCTCTCACTTTGTTTAGCAGAATTTGGCTGCTATTTTTGCAATGGTTTTGTAACAGCAGCAAAGCTCCGACACACATGGATTTTGTGCAATTTGAAAAAGGATTCCTTCAAGGGCCAATGATAGCAGCCTTGTGGTTTTACAGTCTTCTCCCAGCCTTCCGCTCACTGAAATAAACATTGTGTGTGTAAACTGGTAATGTTGGTTTAAAGTGCTAGTTTGAAATTTAGTTCTCTGGCTGTAGTGCTCTGATAACTTCTGTTATCTACCCTGAATTTTAGTCACAAGCCTTTCGGAGGAAGCCTCCTTGAATGTGAGGAAGATTAGCTAGCTGCAAGTCTGCTCTGCTTTGGCTCCCCCTGTGGTTTGGCCACAACTATCCTTTTATATCATACAGGCTTTTCTGGACTGAGGCACTAGGGCAGGGAGGGGTAGGCAAACTAAGGCCCAGGGGCCAGATCCGGCCCAATCGCCTTCTCAATCTGGCCCGCGGACGGTCCTGGAATCAGTGTGTTTTTACATGAGTAGAATGTGTGCTTTTATTTAAAATGCATCTCTGGGTTATTTGTGGGGCATAGCAATTCATTCATTTCTTTTTCCAAAATATAGTCCGACCCACCACATGGTCTGAGGGACGGTGGACTGGCCCATGGCTGAAAAAGGTTGCTGACCCCTGCTTTATGTTAATATGGGCATCATCAAGAACAGGGAATCTAGTCACATTTAGGGAGTGATTCATGTTCTCTTTACCAATGGCAGCCTGTATTTGTTTCTCTGTATAAATGCTATATTGTTGTTGAATGTGTGCATGCGTGTATCTTTAGCAAATGTTTTCCTTTTAAGGGACACATGAAAGGTGGGAGGGTGTTACTGATAAAAGTGAGATGAGTGCCGCAACCACATAGTCACCTTTGACTGGACTTAACCGTCCAGGGGTCCTTTACCCCCCCTTTTTTTAACCTTTACTGAGAAACAGACATGTTTATTGTGATGCACACGAACTACTGTAAGCCTCAGGTTTGCATGCATTTCTCTCCCCCCCCCCGTCTCCTCCCCACACACAGTCTCAAAGAGCATGGCAGAAAAGTTACTTTCAGTTACATAAACCGTGGTTTTCTGCTTTGTCCGAAGCAATAAACAATAGCTTTCCCTTTTGTCCAAACCGAGGGGTGTGCATGATTTGTTTATTCATTTATTTTGTATTATTGCATACTGTTTTTCATTTTTTTTAAAAAAAGATAGTTTATATCAAAGAGTGGTTTGTGTCAAAACCATACATTCCAATGTGAATTATGGAAACTGATTAAAGTACAATTAAATGAGCAATGGAATCATAACAGTCTAACAGGAGGGCTAGAAAGTAGAAGAAAGTTAAGTTGAACTAAATGTGGCCTCCGCAAGCTTGGGAGAGTAAGGAAGCGTTCACCATGTGTCAGAAGCCCATCCAGGTCAAGACCCTCCTTGCATTTAGAGGGAGGCAGTTCCAGAACTGAGACAGAGCCATGAAGAAGCCCCGGTCTGCTTGCGCACTCAACAGGGCTGCCCACAGTTTGCACTAAACATGGTTAGCTTACATAGGCAGGTTTCATGAGCAGCTTCATGATGCTAACCACCTGGAAATAAAAGCAAAAGTATAAGCTTCTGAAGTTTCCCTCTTGGCTATGCAGGAGAAACTGTGGACATGCAAGCCTGGGGGCTCGCTGCAGCTTATTATTGTGATATCCATAGGAGAGTCAATGCCTTAAAGAGCAATCCAACTAAATCAAAATTATATCTATTTTATTTTTTTTTAAACCACACACACACACACACACATGAATGACAAAATTCAGCGTGAGCTTATGTTAGTCAAGGACAATAGAAAATTAGGTAGGATGTCAAAATAGGAGCAATAATACTTCCCACAGTATAGATTTTAAACTTATTCTCTCACTAATTTTCCTGGTTATTGGCATAAAAAAGCAGCCAGATGTTTTCCTTTTTAATGATATATTATGTGGTAAGGCAGTCTGTCACCTGGTGAAAACTCCCCTCTTCCCCCCCAAAGTTCTCATAATAGAACAACATAAATTCACATGTCTAAGGTAAACCATTTAAACTGGCCCTATGGGATTGGAAGATTACTCCCATTAGCATGGTGCAGCGATCTTATCCAGTCTGTTTACCTTATGGGCAGAAGAGCTGCATAAGTGGCATTTGCCACAGTCCCTGCAGAATAAAATTTGAGCTGCAAACAATAATTTATAATGTGTTTTAAATGCAGAGGAGGCCATGGCCTGACACATGGGCTATTAAGAACGGCTAAAATCTGTAATGCAATAATACTAATAATAAAGTGGCCATCTTAGCTTGCTGGGGGGTGTGAACATTGTTTTAGTAGAGTATTATTGGACTGCTCCTATTTAAAATATTTGTTTTCTGTTTTCTGGGTACGGACCATATTTTGAAACAGAATTTATGTTTCAGCTGTACGTATTTTGCTTGCATGGAGCTTGGGAATAGGTGACAAAAAAGAAGTGCAGATTCTAAGCCACCCGGACATGAAAAATGATTTTAAAGGTAGTAGGATATAGATGATATAGATATATAGATATAGATATAGATATAGATATAGATATATACATGTACATGCATCTTGGAATTAATATACCTTTGATAAGATGTAGCTAACAAATGTGGCTCAAAACCATTTGATCCACCCTCTACTGTACAATGAAGAGTATGTGAGCTTAACATGAAGCTATTCACCTGTGTTAAATAATTGGATTTTACTTTATGCTAAAGCATTGACATGTTGTCAAAAGCACATTTGCTTTGGACAAGCTTAGAAAACTAGTTCTTGAGTAAAAGCATGTCTTCACGTGCAAGCTTTATCATTCTGAATCAGTCATGCCATTTGGCCCACTATCTAAAGGCTGTGTCTGTACTTACGGTTTACTGTAGGTCATGGTTGAGTCCAGGTATCTCTGGCACATGTTCCACATGCTGCCCTTTTAACATAATAACATGCACATATCCTGCACCCGCCTGGTATTACACACAGTCTTGTCACCCCAGCTAGACCTGAGTTCAAATGCTCTGAATGTGGTTTGAGTGGTAAAATAAACCTTTGGCCTATCTCACAAAGATAGAGTGGTCCCCCACCCTGCCCAGGAATACAGAAGGCCTTCCTTGGGGTAAGTCAGGAGTCTGGAACCTCAGGCCCAGAGAAAAATGCAGCCCTCTGGCCCTTGGAGCTCTCCCTTCACCAATTCTCTGTGTTTGCTGGCAAAAATAAGACATTGGGATGTGATGCTGCTGCTTGCTTGACTGGATTTAGAAACCTTTGGTTGTGTGTGACTTGGAATATGACCTACAGAGATAAGAGTCCTATCCATCATTTCACCCACTTTTGCCTCTGGCTCTGTCCATTGCTGTGGTATGTGGCCCTTGGGAGGTTGCCCCTGGGGGAATCTGGCCCCTGGGCTGGAAAAGTTTCCCTCCTATTGGTGCAAATAAAGCAAGATGGCGTTAATAAGGGGCAAAACATTTTTCTTCCAGTGAACGTTGTACGGTTGCTTCCTTCTGTGCATTTGCTTTGTTAAAGCATCCCCTTGCTTGGAGTCATTGCTAATAAACTCCTGAGTATTCATAGGGCTTTGTTTGGAGAAAAGGGCTTGACTTGCTTTGGTTCATATGGCTGTGAATAGTGATGTGCTGTGTAGGGAAGGGCAATGGCTTGTTGAGGAGAATGGACATAAGTGAAAACGCATGATTAATAATGAAAATCAAACAGATGTTCACATTAATGTACAGCCTTGGGCCTTAAGTACTTAGCAAAGCCAAGAGATGCTTCTCTAAGCATTGGTTAAGTTGCATAATGGTAGCTCTCTTATACATCAGATGGTTGATGCTGAAAAGTGTGTCTGGAGAGAAATTCTCAGAAGTTTGAAAATCAGAGCTGCTTCACACGTCACAATACCTGCCTCCAAAACGTACACTGTTTATACATGTGTTGTGGAGACCTTATAGTAGCATATATGTTACATTTAAAAAGAGGGGGGAAAGTGTTTGTCAGGGGACTGCCATCGGAACAGGGCAAGGAGGCAGGGGGACCGTTGGGATACAGAGAGCCTCTGAAACTCCTGAGGAGCAGCTCCTCTTCCAGCGGTGGGAAAAGCCACACCTCCAGTGGAGAAGAGAGGGAAGGGGCCAGCCAAGCGAGGAAAGGGCTTGAGGGTGCTGCTGAGAGCCCCAGCTCCTCACCTCGCCAGGCCGGCCAGGAGGGACGCACGCCACTTCCATCACCCAGCTTGCGCAGATGGGTGAAATGCAAGGAGGGGAGGAGGAGGCTTGGGGTGCCAAAGTTCCTATGTTGGGGGAGAAGCCGGAAGGGGCCACTCCCGGATTCTGCAAGTGACTAAGACGGACATGAACTTTGTGGATCTGCACTGTAAATAGTTTGCACAATAAAACCTGTAAAAGACAGGTTGGAGTCCTGCTGGTTACTCACGAGCAACCACCACCAGCATCTGAGAGTGTTGCACCTTTTAGGCGCACATGGAATACAGCCATGACATGTGACATTTTGTAGTGTGTGAAGACACCCCCTTTTAGTGCAGCTACTCCTATCAAGATAAGACAGGTGCCTTCTGTCTGAATCATAGCTGTCAATAGCTGTTGAAAATAAGGTATCAGCAGCCTCACCTGTCCCGGGGACAGTCTACAATCCAGGATAGCAGTGGGAAGCAGCGGGAACTGGCGCTGGAATAAGGGAATTTCCCACAAAAAATGGGAAGGTTGACAGCTATGGCCTGAATATTCTGGAAACACCTGAAGACCTTTTTGTTCTGACAGGCTTTCCCAGCTGGATAAATGAGTCTTTACCATGAATGTCTATTGGTTAGGTTTTTTTGTCTTGTTTTAAATGTATTTGTCATTTTTGTGTTTTTAATGATCTTATATAGAAGTTGCTTTGAGATGGTGGTTTTGAAGGTGGTTAATAAATCAAATATATGAATAATAATAATGTTCCAAATGCTGGGAGGGGGGGAATTGTTGGGGAACATTTGAATGAACTTGAATTGAACCATGGACTGAACTGGTTTGTTCTGTGAAGGGGCGAATGTGAAGTGGACTTAGTTCCTTTTTTGACGTGTTGAACTTCAACTGACAACTATTTCCTTTTTTTATGAAATGAACTTTCCACTCTTCGGTTGAGTATAGTGGTTGGGAGTAGACTACAACACATCATTCGGTTCTCTGATTTCTCTGATTCTTATAAAGTTTGGTCTGAAGGGTTATTCTCTCTCTGCCTAGTCCATTTTTACTTTATTTGCTATTTGGCTGTGTAATGTTATAGCAGTGTTTGGATGACAAGGGGGGGAAAAGATATTACTGAAGTGTCCACTACTACTTGAGGAACATATGAATCTCTGGAGGAAGAACAGGGAGCAGAAGGATCTGTGAGTGATGTGCTGTCTTTCTGTGAGAAGGAGCTGTGGGAACCCAATGTTTGTTTGTTTTCTTGCAAAAGTATTTCCAGCAGGGACAGGAATTGTAAGCCTCTGTGGGGAAAGGGACTCGGGTGATCCATTTCTCTCTTTCTCTCTCTCTCTTTCTCTGAGCACCCGACAACACACATGCCTGAACTCCTTGTTTTCAAACAAAATCTGAGGCTGACCTCAGGAAGCTGAATAGCACTGAGTGTCAAGAGCTGCCTGTTATAATAATATTTATTATTATAAGACCCAAAGTATCAGTGGCCATGTTGGATTAGGCAAATATTTAGCAGGCATGGGCTGTCCTGATGGGATCATGACAGTCTCAACCATCAGAATAGCTTGGCAAAAAGCCCACACGTTGCTGCTCCTGGGACCTTCCTTACTTGGCACAGCCCCAGTCTCGCAGGAGACTCATGTATTTGTGCATATGTCTCATATTGCGTGGGAGGGAGGGAGGGAGGGAGAGAGAGAGAGAGAACCCACTGAATTCAAAGCATCTGCAAAATTGGAGGAAACCTGAAATGAAGAATAGAAGTTGCTGGAGTCCAGATGCTGAGTCTTTAGGGCTCTGGTTTGGTGTCTTAGCTAATGATACTCTAGTCTCTTGCTTAAATTAAAGGAGTGTCCACATTTTTTCTTCCTTGGCCTTGAGCGTTTGCTGATTAGCTGTCCCACTGTGTCATAAAGAGGCAGCCCAGGAGACAAGAGGGTGTTTTCTCCTAGCACCTCCTCTTCTTTAACTCTGTTCCTCATCTTTTTGAGTCTACGTTTTTCCTAACTTCTGATTAGAGCATTGATAGGACAAAGTTTTCCTCCTAGTGTTTGTACTCTTTCTGGACAGGTTCTGACAGAAGTGACATGGTTAGATGTAGATGTGCTTCTTCCAATGGAAGCAGTAAAATGGGCAAGCCCTTTCAACAGGAAATTTTAATTAATGGCGCAGGAACCCTGTTAAAGCCTTCATAGTGCTTCATGTAGACATAAACACATACAACCACAAATCAGGTCTTCAACATAGTAGCAAATGAGAAACTATTTAGAGCCAAACCAGGTATGATGGCAGCAGACACATTTCTTCAAACAGAAGTCTGCCCAATCACATATTAAGTGTGAGGTTGGACGGGGGGCAATTTTAAAAAGTGAGAGGGGCATTTCTCTGTTCAGTGTAGTCCTCAAGGTGATGTTCTCCCAGCTGGGCTCGTCTCTCTTGTAACCTGGCTGGGTCTGAATATTTTTTTTAACTTGCACGACAGACTTCAAAGGCATTAAGCTGTGAAAGGGAGGAAGATTCAAGAATCACCATGAGCACACCCACTTTGCACTTTCAACTTGGATACTCTCCTTCTGCCCTGCCACACATATCTTATACATGATTAGAACAGACCTGCATCAACAGAGGTGGGTCTGCCAAGGGCAGTTTCAGTGGAAGTCAGGCCATTTATGTGTTTCCAAATGTCTCAGACTCTTTTAACAATGTATGTGCTTGTCTCACCCACATGCTGGTGTGTTATACACACCTGTAAAAGTGGCAAGACAAGCAATGTTTCCCATCTTCTTTTAAATGCCTTTGGCATGACTTTTGCATAACCCAACTTGGCAAACAGACGTTAAACACACACGAACACATGCAGTGAATGCAGATCAGAAAGCTAATAGCTATCAGGAACATCTCATGATTTCCTTTCATTATCCATACCTTTTCACAGGCAAAGGAGTAAAGCTAATTTACTGTATTACTTTTTGCTCAAAAAGTACCAAATCAGCAAAATTAAATAGCTGGGAAAATATCATCCGCCTTACTTGACTTCAAACATCCATATGATACTTTTATTCCTTGGAAATTACACCTGTTCATGTGCATATTTCATGATGTATACATGTTGTAAAATAGGAAAATGTTTATTTCCCATGTACACAGTGAGAATCATGAAGGGAAAGCAGGGAAGATGAGCTATTCCTTAAGAAATCACTCTGGCCATGAGACTGTAGCTCAAGGGAGCACCTTCCCTAATCAGAGTTGCCTGCCAAGGATTACTGCTACAGATCACCAATGCATTGAGTGGTTAATGTGTTAATGCTTAACAAGTCCCCTATTTCCCCAGCCTTTATATTAAAATGCATGATGTGTGTGGGGAAATTCAGCACACTTTCACCAGCATGGATGGACAAGCAAATCTGTGTTGGAAAATCTAACCCCTTGCAGAGTTGGGCCTCTGTGTTCCAGGCCTTTGCTTTGATCTGACATTGATATTTCATTTTGTTTTCTTGTCTTTCTCCTCTTGTTAGTACTTAAGCAGAAGTTTGTTCTGTCCCATCTGCTGTATACTTTGCTTGTGGGACACAGATAGATTTTCTCTCTCCAATACATCTCAGCCGCTTCTCCATCTACTTTGCAGCAGTAGCAAGCCAAGAACATCATGTTCCATTGTATATTATTTTAATCCTCTTTTTTAAGTGCTAAACTTTAGAAGTTGAGTGAGCCTAAGATATGAAGTTAGGTATGACTTTCAGGCAGGCTTTTTCCTGTTACTTTACCAGGGATTCAGACTCCTCAAAATATATGCACTTCTTAGCAATATTTTCAGAAAGGGCTGCTTCCTGCATTCCAGAAAGCTGCCCCATGCTTGAGTTCAATAGTTAACTTGGCACCATCCTCTGCTCTGGATCACACTGGATTTACGATGCTGTGAGAGGTACTTCACTTGGTTTAAGTCAAAGTTTGAACCCGCTAGCCAGGGTGTTGCTGGTCAGCACAAAGGTCTGCCAATTTCCCAGGGCAAAAATGAACTGCCATTGCCAGATGAGGCACATCCACTAATCACTACTGCAGTTTGAAAGCAGAAATCAACCAAGACAGTAAAAACCAGCTGGCTGCATTTGAAGCAGGCGAGGGGATTTTGCCTTTTCCTTGCCAGTATTGGTGGAGGGATCTATTGCTGGAGGCAGGAAATCAAATTAGATGGACTGTTGGTTTGGTTCTGTGTGGCATGTCTTATGCTCCTAAATCCTTCATAATGAATGTATCCATGACAGGCACTTGGGGAAACTTTCCATCTCATCAGCAAAGGTGCCCTTTGGAGCAAGCCCTGGTTTAGAAGCTGTTAAAGTAAGTCGGAACTAAGAAGCAACAGTTTCCGCACTTTTCCATTATCTATTTCAAACAGAGGAAGTGGGGTCCCCCCTCCCGCATTGGAAATGTCTTTGTTTCTCAGCTAAAACGAATTGATATGCAGCTTTTTCTCCCCCTTTCTGGATTTCTGGCCCTGCAAAGGTGGAGAGCTGATTCCTTCAAATATTGACTATCATTAGGGTGAAAGTCTTTGAAAAATAGGCCGGTGGAGATATAGATATATATATATCTATATCTATAACGAGCCCTTTGTCATTCTGGTTTTCATCTCTTTACCTCACCCCTTTGATATTACAATGATATTGCACTGGAAAAGGGACCTTTATCAGAAGAGAATTGTTTTAAAGATTGATGAGAGGCCTGCAGGGGAAGCTGCACGGTATAAAATTTAAAAAAATAAAAGCCTCCGCATCTTTTAGGATTTCAAAGGGAAGAGAGAGAAGGGAGCCGATCTCTTGGTATATGCAGCAGATGGCATTTCTAACAGGCAAATGCTTAAAGCCCCTCTTAACAATGTGCATTTGCTCTCACTAGCTCTTCCATTGATTTCTCTCTGCCCTCCACAGACCTGGCTGCAGTTAAGCCTTGCGTCTTCCACGTGATGCTGAGCCGAATCAGATTTTCCTTTTAGTTGTTCGATCAAATTTTCCTTCCTAGAGCTTAGAAGGCTCGCTTGGGACCTTATAGTAATTGCCTCCCCACGCTGTACTGCTGATACCTTTATTGGATTGGCGTAGGGTTTCAGAGGACTGTGTTTAACATGCAGTGAGCTGCAGCAATGCAAACAGCCCCAGTGTTTAAACAAGCATCCATTAGGCCAGGAAACAAGACGGTGCCAGCCCATTTGGTGCTGTTTAGTGCTGGCAGCTTAAGGCAAACTGTGCAGCAGTGCTGGGAGGCAGGGAGGGCGGAGAACGGGGATGGGGAGAGAAAGGGGAGAGAAGCACAACTGCAGTGTCAGAAAAAACAGGACAAGAATCTCTAGTTTTGTGGGAAAGAGGGGGGGGGAGGCTGTTGCGGGTTGGAACATGTGCAAAGCTCATTAATATCTCATTATGTTAGAATAGCAATCTCCCAGCAGAACGGCGTTAGCATGTACTGGATGAAGGGCTCCAAAAGAGCAGCCTGGATGTTTTTAAGTGAGATCCTTGATATCTCCCTTTGCTACCAAGTGGAGCGAGAGGAGGTGTTTTTCCTAAGCAGCAGAAATAATTATTTGCTCAGGCAAGAAGCCAAAAGGCCATAATGTTTCCTATATCAGCCTGATATAGAACTTTAAATTAAAAGGAAAACCCTGAAGAATGTCATGTTGTGTTTCTCAAAGCAGCACCAACTAGCACGTCCAACTTTCTAATAAATTTCCTTTAATCTTTCAGGAAGGTTATAAAATTTGGTTTGTTGTGAAATTTCTCTTCCTCTCCCCTTCCCCCAGTCCTGAAAAAAATAGGAAGGCAGTTTAAGGCCATATACACAAGTGAAATTTATTTTAATGTATGAGAATGCCAGATACTGAATGTAAGGGAGATTTCACATTTTGTATATTCTTAAAGTAAGCTGCATTGCATTTAGTAAAGGGTATATATGGCCAATGATAACTTCAGAACTGTTGAAATTATGGATGGTTCTCCCACTTCCTTATTTATCCAACTTACAATTCTATGCTTTTATGATTTCTGCAGCAACTTGCAAATTCTTATTTTTTTAAATCCTCATGAAAATTCATTAGCGTTTTAGTTCTCTATTTTTGTATGCAGTTTTGACTAATGTTCATGTTTTTGCAAGCAATTTTCCCTAATAAAATGCCTTTTTCACTAAAATATGCATTTTTTGGTTATAGAATAAGTGGAAACACTTACCATGAATTCCTATTCTTAGCGCTTGCTGGAGGCCATATTGCAGCTGGGGATGGCACCTCCCACTTGCTCAACAGGCAAGTTCTAAACATTCAGACCATCTCACCCAGGAGCAAGAGCCATCCTGTTCCTTCCAGATTGTCCCTCCTTGACTGCCTTTTGGAAGAAAAGTGGGGAAAGGTGAGGCTTGAAAGGTAACAAGAGGCAAGGTTGATCTGGACAGACAGGATGGACCTTTGCCCTGGGGGAGGTGGTCAGAAGGTTTAGACCAGGGGTAGGCAAACTAAGGCCTGGGGGCCAGATCTGGCCCAGTCGCCTTCTAAATCCGGACCACAGATGGTCCAGGAATCAGCATGTTTTTACATGAGTAGAGTGTGTTCTTTTATTTAAAATGCATCTTTGGGTTATTTGTGGGGCATAGGAATTCGGTCATCTCCCCCCAAAAAAATATAGTCCGCCCCCCCCCCAAGGTCTGAGGGACAGTGGACCGGCCCCCTGCTGAAAAAGTTTGCTGACCCCTGGTTTAGACCCTGCCCGTTGAGCCAATGGGAGGCACCATCCGAAGCTGCAGAATACCCTTTAGGATCCACTGAGGAACTGTATTGCAAAGTTCAGAGAAGTGTGAATTTCACTCTGCTGCATCATGCCTGGTGCAGTTTCTGGAACTGTTTAAAATACTTTTAAATGGTTCTATTGAAAATAATCAGCACACTCTGTATTGTAAAGGAATCGACACTTATCCACTGAACTGCATGAACGCTCATGTGACACTCTGAAAAACGAACAGGCAAGGGCACTTTCCTGCAGCAAAGTCCTGACATGTTAAGATCCTTCTTTCACAAATTTGTGAACTTGTATCCCACTCGTTTCACCCGAGTCCACTCCCTGTCCTAGCAAATGGAGGATGAAACAGGCCTTTTCTGCCAGAGAAGGTATTACTTTGCCCTAGGTTACATTTCATGCTGTTATTGAGACACCAGTGGCAAGATTTGGGGACAGCAATTGCATGGTACTGGGAGAGGAAAGCGTTTCCTGTCAAGCCTTAAGGCACAGGAATTATTTGAATAATTGTATCCTGATGCTATATGCTGTTTGGAATAAGCCGGGGGCCACCCTGGAAGCCTCTGGGAGCTGTACCTCTGTCTCCCTCAGAAAATGCTGGAACAACAACAAAACTTGTGGACAGACCATGTCAAGGGGTGAGGGTTGGAGTGTTTACTCGCTTAGTCCACCCTTGCTTCTTAAGGTGGCTGTTAAGGAAGAAGTTGCATGAACAGGGGAAAGGGCCTTAGCTCTGTGGTTGAGCATTTGCTTTGCATGCAAAAGTTCCCTGGCAGCATCTCCACACAGATCCCTGTCTGAAACCCTGGAGAGCCACGGCCAGTGTAGACCAGTGTTTCCCAAACTTGGGTCTCCAGCTGTTTTTGGTTTATAGCTCCTATCATCCCTAGCTAGCAAGACCAGTGGTCAGTGATGATGGGAACTGTAGTCCAAAAACAGTCCAAGTTTGGGAAACACTGAAGTAGACAATATTGAGCTGAATGGATAAATGGACCGCACTTGGTATAAGGCAGCTTCCTATATTCCTGAATTTAGGCCTTTCAACTGGTTTCATGTACCTGGAATGGAATGCTGTGATTATGATTATTCACATGCAAGTTTGATTGAGGAGCCCATTTTGTGATCTAAAGGTAGTGCTGGTTTTATTTGTGAGTGTATTGTATTCTTGCAGTGGTTCTCAACCTGTGGGTCCCCAGATGTTGTTGGACTACAACTCCCATCATCCCTGAACTCTGGCCTTGCTAGCTAGGGGTGATGGGAATTGTAGTTCAACAACATCTGGGGACCCACAGGTTGAGAAAGGGTGCTTTAGGGGTTTAGGAAAGTGTCCTGGGGAAAGGCAGATATTTTCCTGCATGTGCTCATTGCAGGGGGAAGTCTAGCCATGTGGTTCACAAGCCAGTCTTGAGCAACTCTGTCAGCCATATAAACCGAGATGGGCCACCAGGTTCATGAACACCTGGCACCTCTGAAAAATGAAACAGCAGACCTAAGCCCAAAGTTAAAATTGTGTACTGCTGCATAAATATTACAAATAATTTATTTTAGTTTCTGTTACACTGGTGTGAACATTCTATGATAATGTGCAAAAGAAAAGTTAACAGGTGGATGCTTAATTAAGTTATTCATAAGAACTGGAAGAAAGAGAGAAACCATTCTTTTGTATTAGAAGTGCAAAACACAGTTAGATTACTTCTGACCTCCATTAAATGTATGCATATCCATGGAGTTTGGTATATTGTACATATTTGAATGCTCTACTCCCATACATTGAAATAATTTCCGTTTCAACATTTTGATGTGTTTCTATGGTAGTTGAAACAATATTAGAGCCCTCCAGTGGGCAAACTCATTTTTCTAGGTTATGGAAATTCTGCTAGGGTAGTGTTTTTATTAACATTTCTTTTGCATTTCCCTTTGTCAGCAAAATGTGTTTTTAGCTTTTGTTCTAAAGAAAAGTAAGGATATTAGACTTCGCAATAGTTGATAAGAGGTGTGCATCCTTGATGCTAGTGGAAAGAGGTCAAATGTTTGAATGAGAAAAATTAAAATTTACATTAGCAATGCTAACTTGGCTCCGTATTCAGGGCTCCAGGTTCCTGCGTTAGAAGTTTGTCAACTTGTGGTGCCACATCAATTGTATAATTTGGATTCTCTGAATATACTGCAAAGCCAGTACAATACTGAATAAGAAAGGGACGACATTCTGCTTCGCTCCTTCTGCAAACCAGTAAATGCAATGTTCTGTGGTGGTGTGCAATAGTGCTATCTGGGGCTACATTCACATGTTTCCCTAACTGTTAATTTCCACATTATGTTTGAGCTTCTATACAATGTAGAAACCACTTTAGAAAACTGATGGAATATAGTGCATGCTTAGTGCTCCTTTCTGCGATTTTTGATTCCAGAAAAAAAAAATGCCTTTGCGGACCCCTTAACCTTAACTGTGGGCATAAAATGCTGAAATTTGGGGTGGTATACCAGCCCTGCTGTTTTCATGGGGGAATAGAAGCATGCATGTGTGAAAAGAATGAGGTGTAGTGACCTGCTGTGCCACACAAATACAAATATTATTTATTTGTGCAGCTAAAGCTATTACAAAACAAACTAAAATGCATAAAATGTTACACAGTTCAAGTAATTATCTAAACCAGGCAGTCAGATAAGATTTTGCTCTCCCAAATAATGTAACTTCTCATCCCCACAAACTTTCCTCCTTAAAATTGCTGCTCTAAAGGCAAGACAGGCCACTTTTCCAGAGTTGCAGGGAGACCTCTCCCATAATAAAAAGTTACGACCTTGGCCAACTTGTTATGTCTGAGTCTAACCAACTTCACAGTGTTGTTGTGATGATAAAATGAGGGATAAAGGGAGGCACTGTAAGAAATTTAGAACTGTGGCTCATAACCTTCCACCTTAAAGGAACCGATTCTATGATCTTGAGATTTAAGCTATTACGGTATATATTTGATGATGGTGCAGTCATGCTGTCCTTTCCCTCCAGTACATATGGAATACTTAGACCCAGATCTATTGTTATGTGGTGTGGCAGTATACCAGATGAGATGTTCCATATGCTTGTCTCTTCCACTCCTGTGTTTATGCCTTTCCCCCCCTGTGGTGTAGTTTGACCTTCTGGTCCATGTTCTTGAAGCTATCCTCCTCGGAGCACACAGCTTCTGTTATACCCTCAGGAAAAAATGTCAAACATAAGCCCTTCCTCTTGGCATCCCCATCTCTTTCAAAGCCTGTCGGCTGTGATCCTCGACATGCTTTGTCAGCTTATTTGCTTCACTGGGGCTTGCTCTAAAACGGCACTTGGAAGACCAAGCAGCCAGTGGCCTTTGTAGCACAAAATAAGTTGTTTGCATTCAACAGTCACAATAGTTTCGATGTTAGCAACTGCAGATGCTGCTCTCATTGTCCTAATTTCAGTAGTAGTCTTATGGGCTTGATTCCCTTTCCATGAATGCAAGCTACTGCTGAAACAAATTAGCACTTTGGAGTGTTTTCAGGCCTCCATTGGAGGAATCTCATAAATCAAATACTGTGGAATTTTTGAAAGCCGTCTCTGGATTCTGCTAAAGTGCAAGGGTGTAAGACTTTCCACAAAATGGCTTACATAATTTTTTTAAAAGCATATTTACAAAACATTGAAATCATCCTCAGAGCAACAGCAGCAAATTCAAGGCTTGTCCCCACTTCACTTGTCTTGTGAATAGAAAAAGCATGGATCCGACTGGTTTTCCACTTGTCCTGTGCTTTCTAGAAACAGGTTCGAGTGGTTTTCTGTTTCACTTCCTCAGGAAAATCCACTCTTTACAGCTGTATTGAAACAAATGTCAATCTGTGAAAAACCCAATTGACATTTCCTCCAATTTCAAGGTAAGGAGCAGGTTTCCCCTGGGGGAAGCAGTGGGAGAAATGTAAATGTGGATGAGCCCTCAGTAATGATATGATAACCTTAAAACTTAAAAACAATACAAGAAGTTGGGGAGGAGGGAACCAAACCTAATATATGTGCTGCAAAAGCTCTATGAAGCCTGCTGCCCATGTCTTAGAATCATAGAATCATAGAATCATAGAGTTGGAAGAGACCACAAGGGCCATCGAGTCCAACCCCCTGCCAAGCAGGAAACACCATCAGAGCACTCCTGACATATGGTTGTCAAGCCTCTGCTTAAAGACCTCCAAAGAAGGAGACTCCACCACACTCCTTGGCAGCAAATTCCACTGTCGAACAGCTCTTACTGTCAGGAAGTTCTTCCTAATGTTTAGGTGGAATCTTCTTTCTTGTAGTTTGGATCCATTGCTCCGTGTCCGCTTCTCTGGAGCAGCAGAAAACAACCTTTCTCCCTCCTCTATGTGACATCCTTTTATATATTTGAACATGGCTATCATATCCCCCCCTTAACCTCCTCTTCTCCAGGCTAAACATGCCCAGCTCCCTTAGCCGTTCCTCATAAGGCATCGTTTCCAGGCCTTTGACCATTTTTTCGTCTTAACGAAGCAAAAGTCAGAAGAGCCTCAGGCAGGCATTTGCAGTGGCGTAGCGTGGGGGGTGCAGGGGGGCCAGCCGCACTGGGCGCAACATCTGGGGGTTAGGGTTAGGGGGCGCAAATCCACGGGTTAGGGGGCGCAAATTACTTGCCTTGCCCCGGGTGCTGACAACCCACGCTACTCCACTGGGCATTTGGCAACCAAGTGACACCTGTGGCTGTCTTGAATGAAAGAGACTAGAATTGGTATCTTTTTTCCAACAAAATCTGGCACTAATGGCAGAGCTTCTTTTGGGTGTATGTAAAGTGCCTTTTCCATGAGGGGAGCTAACCCCTGGTTTTAAAAATGGTTCTAAGGACAAAGTATTTCCCCCACCTCCTATAGAATACATGAAATTAGCAGACCGTCAAGTCCAGTCCTCAGTCGCCGGCAGAATTATCCACAGATCCACTTATGCTATAGAGAGTTTCCAGAAGCAGAGAGCAGGTGCTCACTGGTAAGACCTCTCTGTAGAGCAAATTGTTACAGATTATTCAAGCAAGTAAACTAAGCTGCACACTGCACAGAAGGCAGAAACATGAAGGCGTTCACAATAGCAATGGAAAATCAATGATAAAAACATACTTTGCCCCTAAAACCACCGACCAAAGCTTGGGTATTACACCATTCATTCTTTTCTTCTTTAGCCCTGAAAGAAAATAAGAAAGATTTCCGGAATGGCAGATGCTGTGGTCATAATTACAGTCTTAAACCCTGCTCAGGCATTACTTAGTTCTGCAGAGATGCAGCTCCTTTGCAGTTATTCAATCAAAACATTACTCAAGCCATGATCTGAAGACCACTCATGGAAGGGGGCTCTTAAATGCATGGAATTGCCACCTGTGCACAGGGAATTGCAGTGTTTGTCTCCATATGACTGGCCATCTCTGTAAGAAAGGAAGCTGTTGAAAAGCGCACATGTCTTTGCTACTTTGAACAGACTGATCTTCTATTAATCACTGTCCCTTACAGCAGTAGACAAAGATAACTCTGGTTTGTGATGACGAAGCGTGTTTCCCTCCCTCAAAGGTAAAGAGGAAAGAGAGAAACTAACTTGCGAACAAGCGGTGTACTTCTGTGTACCACACATACTAAAGTACATATCTTCAAAAAATGATTTCAAAGCTTTTCCAAAGCAGTATGTGTTTGGGCCAAAAAAGTGATGTTACAGGTCCGAGCCAATAGGTGCTCGTGGCAGTTGTATAGAATTCTAGCTCTGTTTAGGCCAGGCATAGGCAAACTCTGGCCCTCCAGATGTTTGGGACTACAATTCCCATCATCCCTGACCACTGGTCCTGTTAGCTAGGGATGATGGGAATTGTAGTCCCAAACATCTGGAGGGCCAGCGTTTGCCTATGCCTGGTTTAGGCATTCCAAAGGCCTCACCAGCTCTGCCTCTGTGTTGCAGTCCCCATTGCCCTCCATGAGTTACAGCAACCATCACCAACTTGGCACCTTCCAGTTGGACTACAATTTGTGCTCCAAATCATGAAGGGCAATGGGAACTGTGACCTGGGAAAGGGATGAGACTCACTGCTGCTCTCCTTTATGACATGAGAGAATACGGAAAGCTAATGTAGGGCTTCTACCTTGGGAATGTGGGTGTACTTCTGTAGGTAGATTTTCAGTTTACACAGGTGTTTTGAGGTGCTTCCAAACCGCTGAAGAAGCTAATTTAGATAGTGGTCAAGATGTGATGTGGGAGAGGGGAGTAACGTGGCTGTTGCATGCAGCAAGAGTTTTTGAGTGAAAAAGACCTAATTGCCAACATAAATATAATCCTAAAATCTTTTGTCTCTGGACAGACAAAACCTATTCCGAGCAGTATGCATTTTTTTTTTTTTTTACCACAACAGGATGGAAAGATACCAATGAAAGTCCATTAATGAGAGTAAGGATTAACAGGAGCCCACTTTGTGGATGTGCTGTGGTACATTTCCGCAACACACCTGAAAACAACATACAAAGCTCTGTACTTTTAGGAGCTTTTAGTGGTAAGCTGCTGAACTCTCACAGTGACTTTGCCTTGGATCTTGTTTACCCAGTGAAGATCTAGCTATAGAAAACACCATTGTGGTGTCGTTATTGTTTTGCTCTTTTTAAGCAAAATAAAAACAAAAAAATAGAAAACACACTTAAGATTGTCAAAAAGCACAAAGCTGTTATGGGATGGGATGTAAAACTTCATTAGCCTCTTGAATATGTACAGAGTACTGGATATAGAACTAGCTTCTATAAACGAGGGATATTATTGTGCAAATTCTCCAGGTGGTTCAAATGGGTTGATGTGTATTCTTAACTGTGCTTTATTCAATTGTTTTGCTTTAAATTTTGCACCCTGCACTGGGATCACCTGTAACCAATAAAAGAAATAAAAAGAGGGTGTCATTTATGATAGCAACTAGTAATAAACCTAAAGGCTCTTTTATGTCCGTTTTTATCCATTTGCTTCAGTTTTAAAATACTTTCTTCTCAAAGTAAATATCAGATGCAGTAGTTTCTATATGACGTGCAGACAAGCTAGATGTGTATTAGTCACTGGTATAATTTGGAGACATGCATGCTGTAGGTAAGCAGGGATATTCTTAGATTCATTAATTATAAGGAGATACCTTGAAGCTTCAAATGCACGAGAGTTCAGGGCAGCAGTGGTTAATCTTCAGATGTTGTTGGATTCCAACTCCCATCAGCTCCAAAGAGCATGGCCAACATTCAGAGTTGATGGTAGTTGTAATCCAACAACATGGAGGGTTTTAGGTTCCCTTCAGCCAATCCAGTTTTGGGGGTTTGTTTAAACAACAAAACATTTTCCATTGCTGTTGATTCAGACTTTCTTTTGTTAACACTGGTTCTTTTTTATTGTTCAAAAGAATTAGAAATTATTTCCCTTCCTGTAGCAAATGGTCAGGTAGGCAGTGGCATTCACCTGACCTCTGGTCACTTGTGTCACTCCTGCAAGCCAGGATGGAGAGGGGGAGCAGTGAGGAGGTAGTAAGGTCTGCATGGTGCAATTGCACCAGCAAGAGCACTGGATTGGCACTGCCTGTGTTATGCACCACACTGACCTCACCCTACCAACTGCTGCTGTTCACTTCCACAGTGGCCAGCATGTTAGCTGTTAGCCTCTTTCTAAGGGCCTCTATGGTTAATTTCCCAGTCAATAAGCAGACCCTCCTGCCCCTTTTTGCTGCTTTTTGGTGTACGATCTGCATGTGTTCCCTCAAGGTTGCTGCGTAACATTTTTTAGGTGTGAAAAATATGATACTCAGGGAGATACTCAGGGAGAATCCAATGTAGCGCTATGTGAACGTTTTGTCAGCGCAAGGATTTCTGCCTGCACAATGGAATGTTCTCCCCCTAACCTTCCCCTGCAACCCCTAAATATCTTCTAGGCAATGGCATAGCATGGGTGGGCTGCCCTGGGCAGTGATAGGAGACTCTGTACCCTGCTTCTAGGGGTCTCTTGGGAGTCTCATACGTTCATATGAACTACAGGGGCAACTCTTCACTGGGGCAAAGTGAAGTCCATGTACAACTTGAGCTCTCACATAATAAAGAGCCACTTAATTATGCGGCATATATATAAATCCAGCAGCTGTTCAAAGTATGCAAAGTTTACCTTGTAATCTTGAAACCCATTTAGTTAAAAGTAAGTATTGTTATTGTAAATGGAATTTACTGCCAAGGAATTGTAGAGAGGATCATAAACCGCCAAGTCCCCTCTATTTTTGTGAAATAATCACTATCTAAATATTCTAGATATAAACTTTGGGCATCCATAATAAAGACACCTCTGTGAACAGAAGTATATTTTAATAGGATGAGCAGGGAAATTGCTTCTTTAAGTGACGTGACTATGGAAACTGAGTGTAAATAAAGAGCAAGGCAGCATTTCAGTCTGAAGTCAAAGACAGGAAGTGGGCAGAGCTCTCTGAGACCAATGACAAAATTTCTTCCCTGACATAATCATTACACTGGGGTCCAGTTGAGTTTGCAGATAATTTAGTATTGAAAAAATTAATTAGACCTGTGCCTGTAATTGCTGCAAACATTCCCAAGGGACTCTGTATTCTTGGTCTCTGCTTCAGAACCTATTATTTTGTGTGTTTACATTAATGTTTGCTGCTTTCCCGCATGTTAAGTAGACCAAAAATGAAGAAATGAAAATACTACTGATGGAAAACACCAGGACTGTTATGGGATGCTGACGTATATATAGTCAAATATTGTCCACAGAATTCACACCCATATCATAATAAGTCTCAGCTGCAACATTTCAACCATGCAAAAGTGATAGGTTTCTGCACCCCAAGCACTACATGCCTTCATCCAGGCAAGCAAGAGGCATTATTGCAGTTCAAGGAAGTTCCAGCCATATAAAAGCACTTGAGGAACAGAGGGGTAAAATGGAGCGTTCTGGAAGAGGGCAGGGAGCATCCATAGTGCAACATTATGTGGAGCTCCCACTTGTATGGATGCTAATGTAATGCTAAGTATGTTTGGTACTTTTGACTTTATGCTACAATATACATGGGGCTACATTTTAAAGATCCTTTGAAAGCTACAGCTGGTAAAAATGCATCTACTAATAGGGCCAGAGGGTCGTCAAATATAGCACAAATTTCATCAGCCTCTTTGGTTATCAGTTCATTTCCAGGCTCAGTTCAAAGTGCTGGTGTTTACTTTTAAAACCCTAAATGGTCTGGGACCAAATTATTTGAAGGACTGCGTTCACCAAAATGAACCCACCCAAGACCTTCTATTGACTTCAGGGGGCTTACTCTCTGGCCCACTACAAACAGAAATAAGATGGGGAGATACCATGGAGAAGGACTTTTCATGGGTGACCCCATATCTTTGGAACCCTCTTTTGTGAAAACTCTACCCATCTCCCTCTTGGGAAATCTTCATGCAAACCTTGAAGACTTTGTGAAGCCATTTCTGAATGATTTTATTCTGACTTTAAAGGGATTTCATTGATGTGTTTGTCACACTTCGTTCATTGTGACTTATTGTGGTTGTAAATCTTATTTAGGTAAACTCTAGAGAGGGCTTTGTCCTAAAAGGTGGCACATGAATATCTGAAATAATTTACTACCCTTGTGGTCACTTGCTTTTTGCTTCCAATTGTAGGCATGGAGTCTAAGGAACATTGTGGTTATTTTAGAGGTAGGTTTATGCAGCCAATTTCTGCTTTGCTGAAGCATTTTTAAAATATGACATAAGAAATGTTTAGCATATGAATTGGGTAGTTCATCCCCTTCCCCTTTATCACACATTCATGTGATTATGACTGAGAAAAGTCAAAAGCTGGCCCAGTAATCTGACATTCGGCAGTGCATTTCTCATCCTTTGTTAAGGACAAATCGCGTTTCATTGACTACGTGAAATGTGGAGTTAGTTAAGACAACCCAAAGTCCAGACACCTTCCTTGCTCCTTATTTCTGATTGTGGAGAAGTATAATCTGGACGCTGCCTGCTAATCTCTTTGGAGTGTGTTAGATGGAGGATATTTCCCCTGTGAAGAGGTTGAAGTATTTGACCTCAATACACATTCCAGACTCACAATTCTGTGATCCTAATACTCAATCATCGCTGCAGGAATGTAAGTTCATTTGAGCACAAATGACAGCGTAGCTCAACTGAAATGACACAGAGAATAAGAAACATCAATTTTAATAGAGATTTGAATCAAGGGATGATGAAGAATGTAGCACCCTTTGTTCTTTCTTCAAACCTGTGTCTTAGTGGAAGCATTTATGGACGTGTTTATTTATTCACATATAAGATACAGGCACACCGGTGATCAATCCTATGCACCTTTTAACACCACCACATACAATGCCATAATCTCGGTGCACTCGATTATTTCTGTCCTTGTCCAGGTTGTCAAACCAAAAATCCCATTATAGAAGATTCCTGGGAGCTCCAGTTCTGCAGATTCATGGGCTCCTTGGTACTGTGAAGTAATGGATGTTCTGTTGTGTTATTGGTCCCCTGTCAGCACTTGTTTGCGATTTTTTTTCAGCTGGAAGAACCTGAAGTGGTTTAAAGACAGCAAAGTTGGTGGAAGCATGCCCATTATATGCCCAGTAGATTAAAGTCTCTGTGATAACAATTGGAGCCTCCCTGTCTATGGTCTTGCTGACCACTGAGCTTAGAGTGGGCGGAAATGGCACAAAATGCTATGAAGTCTGTTTGACTTTTATGGTCAGATGTGAAGCCGAAAGAGAATTCAGCCTCTGAGCTTGTTTTGAAGGAGCAATAAAAGCGCTAAACAGCAGCAGCCCTGGTCACTCCCTATACATAATTGAAATAGCTGCCCACTGAAGTCAGAATGAGATCGGGGGTGGGGGGGTGGGGAGGGAGCTGTGTAAGTGGCTCTGACTGTTGCTATAACAACAGCACCTTGGTCTAATTTCTTCTGAAAAATGACTTGCTGCTAGTGGGATGAAGTGGAGCAGCTTTTTGCAGCAGATGAAAGCTCTGTCGACAGCCTTAAGTGCTCCCTTGTTTATGTAGTGCATACTCCATGGTGTGGCCACTATAGTCCTGCTGAAAATTCCAAGATGAGCTAGACCACGTGTGGGTGTGTATGTGTGTTGTAATATGTAGATATACTTTTTAAACTATTAATAAATAGCTCCATAAAGTTTAGTGGTCTCCTAGCCCAGAACCAGGTTCCTCCTCTTATAAATGGCTTATAAATAACCCAATACTCACTCATGTCCACCAAAGTCTACTGCTTTGGGAGTAAATATACTTTGCCCCTATTTTATTTTATTTTTGTAATGCTATTCCAGGGAACAATGGATGTCAGTTATTTCCACATGTAATATATCCATAGAAACTAATGGATGTTCATTAAATTAAGGCACCCCAATTCCCATGAGATTTTGCAATTCCTGCAACTCTATCCGTTGCCTGTGAACAAAGCTAAAGTCTTACCGCCATGCTCATCCTTTATACCAGTTTTAAGTAACTTGATTTGTGCAGCATCGGATGACATGCACAAGCAAGAATTTGTCTATGTTTATATGTCATGGTAAACCATAGTTTGAATAGTTTACTGTGAACCTGGAGATTGTACCTGTTTCACTCCTCCCCTAGCGTGAATGGGAGCAACAAGTCACAACATTGGCTTAGTGTTATGTCCAGATTGAGGGACGTGCTTTGTTTCACTCCAAAGAAATCACAGTGGGGAGGCAAAGAAACAACCTTGGCTTCAGATCCCTGGTTTAGATGTAGCACAAAGCTAGGGATTGTGTGTTGTTCCTGCTTGCACTAAGGAGCAAAGTGAAAGCCAAACTGTGTTTTTATGGTAAACCATTAGCTGTGGTTTACCGTGACACACAAATGGAGCCACTGGTTCATTTCAGGGAGGGGAAAATACACCCACCCACCTCACACACATTTATTTTCAACAGTTTGGTGGGAGTGTGGTAGGGCTTTCTCTAGTCAGAACTCACCGGAACTGAGTTCCGGCACCTCTTTGGTGTGTTCTGGCACCTTTTTAGTGTTGTGGTGCCATTCCCTAGCATGCTGCTTGGGGCTGCATGACAGAGGCAGTGGGTGGCCCGGCAATTGGGCAGAGGTTGGTTGCGTAAGGCGGCAGCTGATATTTCCTTGCAGCAGTGGGGTAAGTGGGCGTAGAAGAGAAGGTCCTCCCCCTGAAAAAAGCTCAACAACTACAGATTCTGCAGCGTGAAGTGCATTTGGAGTAGTAGCTGTTTTCAGAAAGGTTGGGGAACATTTTCCAGCCCATTGGCCAGATTCTGTGATGGATAGTCTTTGGGACAGGGGTTGGCAACCTAAGGTCCATGGGCCACAAGTGGCCCATGGGGGTCGTTTAACTGGCCCACGAGCCACGAACCGAGCTGCCCACTCGGCGGGTCCTTGTGTGCTGTGCTAAATTGACGCAGCATGGCACAGGGACTCGTTTCTGCAGCGCCGGAAATTGTCCGGCCCATGGAGGGATCTCCACTAGAGTGAACCAGCCCAGGCGAGGTAAACCTTGCTGACCCTTGCTTTAGGGGGCAGGGGCTGCAGGCTAGCGGCCAAAGGCACTTGTAAAAAAGAGATGGATTCTTACCTTTATACAGTAGGTTATAATCCAGCCATGCCAAAGCCACACACACACCCCTACCTCTGCTGAGGAAAGCAAGCAGCATTATCAGAGTGCTAGGGCACATTCCAGCCAGGCAAAAGCACCCAAGGAGGGCATGGAGCAGGACCAGCTTGAAGAAGGACCAGTTAGGAAGACCTGATGGGTCACATATGGCCTCTGGGCATGTGGTAAAGGGACATGCAGTGAAGCTGTAGTGGGATTTTGGGGGAATTTATTGGAGACCTTTGAGATCAGCAGCCTGGCCATCTTATTTCCTTAAAGTGTGGTAATGTAATTGACCACAGTTTAATCCTTGACTTCACACCCACTTGTTCAGATGAGAAGTGATCATATCCCCCAATTCATTTTCAATGCTGAAGTGCTCAGGGGATATTTAGGTTTTAAGTGGCAGGCAACCTGCTAGGTTACTGAGTCAAGGGTCTACAGAGGGGTGTGGGAAGCACACAATAGCATCAGACTTCATTATGCACCATCCATTTGACAGGGGAAGAAACAATAAATGTAACCCATGCCCGAAGGATGCGTCACTCCCTTGGGAAGAAAGCAGCAACTCCGTCAACCTCATTCCACCTGCATTTCATTTCACGCAACTGTCCCAGGCTAGATTTGAACTGGGGTTGTCGGCTGCACCTCTTTACCTGTAAGGAGGCTGACTATACTTACTTTACCTGTAAGGAGGCAGCAAGCAACTGTCTCAATTGCTTGCTGAATTACCTTTGACGATGCTCCACTATTTGTACATAACCTAACTGATGTAAAGTATGTATGTAATAAAAAGGGTTTCTGGTGTTAGGAATGCATACTTTGTCCACAGGAAGAAGTTGCTGATTTGAGAAAAACACCAGGGAAGGAGGGAATGACAGTTATTTGCCTATGGAAGCAGTGTAGGCATACAGGGCCAAATACCTCAGGCTAAGGAATGTTTGCTTAATTTTGTTTATTGATTTTGCATAGCAACCTATTACATAAATTGCAAAACTAAATATAAAAGGCAATTTGACATTGCCAGATCCAAGAGTAGTTTGAGGTAGCAAAGTGGAGCAACAGAATTTGGAGCTGTGCCGCTTCAGACTGCAAGTGGGAGAGTCATATTTTTGAATGTTCCCCCATGTAAAAGGAAAGAAAAAGAGCTATCAGATCAGTACAGCAGGGAGCTGCGTAGGTTAATTTTATTTTTTATTTTTTTACTAGAGGCAAGTGTTTGTTTAAGCACATTTTTAAAAAAAGTTTTTTACCTGCAGTCTGAAGTGGTACCGTCCATCATTCTGCCATGTCACTCTACCACCTCATTCTTGGTAATGTGTAGAAAAGCACCAAACTGACTATCGCCTTTAACATATCTCGTTGCTAAAGGATTATAATACACCCTTGTAAGGAAAAGCAACAGGCACAAAACTAAAGAAACAGGAAAGGGAAGGGCAGTAGCCAAGCTCAGCACATCAAAAGAGCAGGAGAAAAGGGAAGCAGATCAGATAGAATCCACTTTTCCTCACAGAGAAACAGAAGAATTTTATTACTGGAGTGTATGAACATGCTTTGTAGAACAAGTAGCCAGCAGTATCTGAGGCATGAAACTTATTTGGAAGAGACTGCAACTACAAGTCATTTCTCCAGCTTTGTCTTAAAACGTTGTCCAATGTGTTTAAAGAGAGTTAAGAAGACAGACTGAAGTGACAGGCTTTTTGAAGCATCTTCCTCCCACATTAGAAGAGTTGTTTTTCATCCCAGTGCCATCACTTTAGTGGTAGTAAAAGGGCTTAAGTGGGATTGAAGTGGTGCCTGAGCCTTGTCTTGTGAATGTAACTCTCAGTAGAATGACACTAAACAGTGCAGGAAAACCAGTGAGTTGAGATAGTGGTATCTCACAATTAAGGCAACAGTGGCAATAAACTTCCTTATCTACCCCAGGCAAGAGAAGGACGGCAAAATGTAGGTCCTTATTTCAAAATGGCTGCAAGCTGAGAAGCGGGATTTGCAGAACCGATTGGGTTCTGCAAATACAGGACATTTATTGGGTGCCACTTCCAAGAGGGTGATTGAGATGAGGCCTGCCTTTGCTTTGCCACCAAGTATATAAAGGCTGGTATATGTTGCTATAGAAAACAAGGTGGGTAAAGGAAAGCTGAGCCAAATTCATGGTATATTATTAATTTTTATTATTTAAATATTATGTTAGCCACCTGCGGCAAAAATCCCTCTGACGCCATTTTTACACCCCAAAACCAGGACGTTTCAGCAATTTTCCTGATGCATGGCAAGCCTAGCTCATGACAAATGCTTTACATAAAAAGAGGAAAGGATGGTGCATTTCACAACATCTGGCAGAATTTCTTAGAACTTTGTGCAGAAAGCAGATCCCTTTCTTTTGTGCCGCCCACCCATCTACACTGTGTTTGGTTTTTTAAATTATTTTTAAAAATCCCCTTCCCCCCTTCCTTCTGTAACTCTGTAACTGGGAAATGGGGAGGGGAATTATTTTATAGTAGAAATATCAAAAACTTTGAATGAAAAAAAACCTTTGGAGGCTGAAAGGGACAGGGGAGGTCCATTGCATGCATGGAAGTCTGTTGTACCAGCAAAGCTGCAATGTTCAATACAACCGCTAGATTATAAATATAAGAATCCACTGGAAGGCAGTAGCAGTCCATACACATGTCAGTTATCAAAACTGAGAATTTATGTTAGCATCACTGATTATAGAGTCCAGGATGTGGAACCTTTGCAGCTGAAGGGGCCAATATTCTCTCATGGAAAAGGTTCCTGAGCCGCTTACCAGTGATGGGCGTGGCCAAATGTAAAAATTGGGGGGAGAAACAAATGCAACTCTTAGCTTTATGTAACAGGCTGCATTCAAGCCATGCACAATTCAGAGGTTTCTATACACACCTTTCTCCATCAATGAAAGTAGGAAAGGCTACTGCAGTTCAGGGACACAATTCCAGTCAAGCAAAATCACTCAAGGAGGGTGTAGAAACACACTTTCTATGCCCCCTACCCCCAACTGCTATACCCTTTTTGCCCTGTTTGCTCCCTTCTTTCTCCCACATGGCTCCTTATCACCGGCAGAACATCTATCCAGCATGCTACGCAGGTGCAAATGCTGAGAATGCTATAATGCTGAAACCTTGCAGGCTCCACCTGTAGCTTAAGTATTGAAGTAGGTCTGTAGAACAGGGAGGACTCTGTGAGCACCATGAAACAAACATCTCCAGTACTGATGACTGAAGCAAGATGTATGAAAGAGCTGTTTTTGTTTTCCATTGCATACGCTACATTTCTTTTGCCCCATTAACATCTCTAGTGATACAGATTTTCCCCTCCTTTTGGAACAGTATGAACATTGAAAATGGCTCTTTGGCCAGAAACAGGAAAAATATGAATTGTGTACCCCATGGTGAACAATGGCTATATCACTCAGCACTTGATGGGCGAGTGTTGTGTGCCAATGAGGCACAGAGAGAAAGTATACAGGTTATGAATTATAATAAATTTTCTGTGAGTATAGTTTATTGCATAGAGTGTTTTTTTTTGTTTATGAAGGGCAGAAGTGTGTGCAAGAGTCTAATTAATGATTTTGTTCTGTTTCTTCAAGCTTCAAGAGACGGTGAAGAGAAAGTTGGAAGGAGCACGCTCACCCCTCAATGGCGAACAGCAGAATGGAGCCTGTGACAGTAGCTTCTCCCCAACCAGCAAGCGGATACGGAAGGATGTACCTGGGATTGAGGGAATCAACAGCTTGCCCAATAATTTGCCTTTGCCTTCTATTTCCCCTCTTCACCAGCTTGACATAAAGCCATCACTGCCCCTGCAGAACAGTGGAACTCATGCTGGTGGTCTGGATGACCTGGGTAAAAACGGTGGACTTCCAGAGATAAAACTCCCAATCAATGGATGCACAGAGCTTGAGGATAGTTTTAACATCCTGCACAACAACAGCAACAACAGCAAGGAGCTAAAACAAGAGCCCTTGGATGATCCTAGCTGCATGGACAATTCTGACACATCACTTTCAAATCAGAATAAACTTTTTTCAGACATTAACCTGAATGATCAAGAGTGGCAGGAGTTAATAGATGAGCTGGCTAACACTGTTCCAGAGGATGACATACAAGATTTGTTCAATGAAGACTTCGAAGAGAAAAAGGAGCCTGAATTTCCCAGACCAGCCACTGAGATTCAAGAGAGTGCGAGTGTTAAAAGTGACCCATCGCACTCTCCATTTGCCCATGTTCCTCTTGGGTCTCCCCAGGTAAGGCCTTCTTCTTCAGGTCCTCCATTTTCAAATGTCCCTACAGCATCTAGCATACCTTCTGTCTCTAGTGCGCCCCCAGCTCCACTCTCTGACAGCTCACCAGCAAATTGTGTGGTTCAGTCACCCCAGACTCCTAACCAAGCACATACCCCAAGCCAAACTCAGTCAAGGCCGGGTAATGGTTATCTCATTAATCCAACAACAGTGGCAACAGCTGCCCCGGGGCCTGGCCAAGTGGCTGTGTCCAGCACTGACTTATCTCCAGCTGAACAGCTTAAACAGATGGCAGCACAGCAGCAGCAACGAGCTAAGCTCATGCAGCAAAAGCAACAGCAGCAGCAGCAGCAGCAACATCCAAATCAAGCATCTAGTTGGTCTCCAGTGGGGCCTCCATCTAGTCCTTATGGAGGACCCTTCAGTACAGACAAACCAAATAGCCCAATGATATATCCCCAAGCCTTTAACAACCAAAATCCTGTAGTGCCTCCTACGGCAAGCAACCCACAAAAGACTACGATGAATAACTACCTCCCTCAAAACCACATGAATATGATCAGTCAGCAGCCAAATAATCTGGGTACAAACTCCTTGAGCAAACAAACCAATATGCTTTCGTATGGCAACACTAAACCTCTGACTCATTTCAATGCTGACTTGAGTCAAAGAATGACTCCACCGATGGCCAATCCCAGCAAGAATCCCATGATGCCATACATGCAGCAGCAGCAGCAGCAGCCCCAACAACCACAGATGCAGGCTCAAATGACGCACTTGAGTGAGGAGCAGAAGCGCATGCTTATCATGAAGCAGAAAGGAATGATGAACCAGACGATGGCTTATGGAACACTTCCCTCCCTCGGTCAGGTAAGTGTGAGCAGATAACGCTCTTTTAATGACTTAATTCATTATTTTGTTGCAAAATCCAAGAGGGAGTATGTGTGCTTAAGTCAAGGGTCACTAGGTACTTTTGGAATTTGAGAGTGTGCTGTGGGTGCCAGCCACAAACATGGCTGCCGTGGATGTATAGCGTGACACAAAATGGCTGCTGAGGTGAAACGGTAAAAGACAAAATGGGCGTCATGGGCTGTGGTAAAGAACAAAATGGCTGCTACATCTTAAAGAGCAGGAAAATGCCACACTGATCATTAGTTGGTCGATCAGTGTGGCATTTCCTTGTAGTTGTGGGGTGAGTCATGTTTGACTTGTTTGCCTTTGCTTTGGAGGGAAAGAGGGTTCTAAGGATATGAGCGATCTCTCAGGAGTGGAAAGTTGCTATGGACTTGCTAATGGATGGCCTCTTGTTAATGCTAGCACAAACCACTTTTACAATATCAGAACAGTAAATAATTTTCCTGAGCTAGCTGTGAGGCAAAGGCTGGCAATTCATGTGTCCATGGGGCAATGATGTGCAATGTCATGTGTTTACTAGGTGCCAGTAGTGTGGCCAAATGAAAAAGGGCGAAGGGCTCCTGCACCTTTAATATTTGGATTAATATTTAGCTTGAGCTACAAGCTACACCTGCTGAAATTTCCTCTCTCCACAACTATTAAAAGCAGGAGCTCTTGTCATCTCCTTTACCTGTCCACCTTATTTGCCCATAAAGGACAACCGCCATCCTCTGCTCATGGCAGATTCCAAAAGAAAAGCCACTAGTTGCTGTCTGTACAAGGTGGATTGTGAGGCTATTGGTGCTCCTGTCCTCATCCATGTACAAGTCCTCCTCCACGTCATTGTTCATTGTGCAGTCCATCACCTTAGAGACCACAGCTGTGAAAGTGAAGAAGCACCTACCCCCACATTGTAGTTATTTGCTCCATTGTAGAATACTGTAGTCTCATCTGTGAAATAAGAACATAAGAGGGGTGCAGTTTGATCAGACCAATGGCCCGCCAACATCAGCATCCAGTTCTCAAAGTGTCCAGCCCAGTGACTACGGGAAGCCCACAAGCGGCACCTAAGGGCAACAGCACTCTTCTCGCTTGTGATTCTCAGCAGCTAGCATTCAGATGCACATTGGTGTTTCTGGTAGTGGACATAGAGCATAGCCATAGCCATAGCTGATAGCCTTATCCCCCATGGTTTTTTGCCAAATCCTCTTTTAAAGTCATCCAAATTGGTGGCCATTAATGCATATTGTGGAAGAAAATTCCATAGTTGAACTCTGTGCCGAAGATTTGGAGCATTTTCATTTGTCTGCCCCCAAATCTTCCAATCATCTCTGTGGGTAGAGAACCTCTTTTTTTCAGCCTGATAGCAATGTTACAAGGCCTGTATGCCGGCAGTGGGCAGGGCTGGAGAAGAAAGTGGGCAGAGCAATGGATGTGACTTCTACCTGTGTACACTAGGCCACATTCCAACCACACAGAAGTGTGTATACCCACTACACTCCTCTCTCCAGCCAAGCAAGCAAGGAGCACGAACACAGATCAAGGACACATTCCAGCCAGGCAAAAGCACTTGGGGAGTGCTCAGAGCAGGCCTGGTGAAGGACGTGGCCAAGGAAGGAAGGAGAGTGCTGAGAGGCAGATAAAGAGCTTGGAGGGGGGCACATTAGGTCCCTGGGACTGATATTCCCCACCCTGACTTAAAACCTTTTTTATTTTTCTGAGTATGGCCAAACAGGGCAAGCTTCGTGTTCCTGACAAGTTAAAAGATGGTATTTAAAAAACAACCCTTGATTTCAAGGTAAAATGTTGATACAAGCTCAAGAAAGAAACCATACTTGTACCTCATAACCCTCTGCCCCAATATCTCATTTAGCTCACCTTCAAATGACCTGAGCAGAAATAGAACCCTAATGTTTCCATATTGAAAGATCTTTCCAGTCCCAGTGGGCCAATTTAGAGGCACACAAGAGAAAAGATTGGCTTAGGTGGGAAAGGTAAAACAGTAGTCTTCCATCTGGAATGTATTTCCCCTTCTTTCTCTTACTGTTTTCCTGAAATTTTTTTGTTGATTGACCTCCCTATGCAGTCAGGAATAATTGTTCCTCACAATGATGGGAAAAGATCTGCTGATAACATAGAGCTAAAGTCACAAAGCACTTTCTGTCCTCTTCTCCCTACATCAGGAAACAAAGAGAATCAAGGATGGCTAGAATCTCTTACCTTACTTTTATTCTGTCCTTTATAGAAACAATAATAGGAAAAGAGGAAAAAATACCCTCCTTTCTTCTTTTTGAAACTGTCTCCAAAATGGGGGCATATCACTGCATGGTTAATATATTTTATTGTGCTTTACTGTACATTTCTTCTAACCTGTACTCTCACAATAAACTAGTGCTGTATGTATTTTAGAGCTGCCAGATTAAAAGCTACATAGAGGCCATTATTCCTACAGAGAAGCCTTCCCCAAACTGGTGCCCTCCAGATTTTTTGGGGGGCAGCAGCCCCCATTAGCCCCAGCCAGCACAGCCAGGAGTTGTAGCCCAAAACATTTGGAGGATTGGAGAAGGCTGCTACAGAGCAATGCAAGAGAGTTCATTCTTTACCACTATGCCTGATCTAGAATCAATAGTTGCTTAGCTGTGCAGTTGTTTGCGGGGAAGGAAGGGAGCCTCTCTTTATGTGTCAAAAACCTGTTGCTCTTCATTTGGCTGATTGAAAATTGCATAATTGTTCCTACCAACAACACAGCCTGCGCTGCTTCTGTGGTATTGTGCAGGGCACACAGTCCACAAAGAAATGTGCAAGACCCCACACTGTGTGCATTATTGAAACCTTCATTCTCTGATTCTTTGTTGTGCCCTGCACATCTATGATACTAAAGTAGGGAGGGAGGGAGGGAGAGAGAGAGAGAGAGAGAGAGAGAGAATGAGAATCCTTAGTGGGCATGCCTAAAGGGACACACGCCAATGCCACTATGACTATTGTCAGAGTAATGGGATTTTTTAAAAATGAATGGAGCCAGAATGAAGTAAAGCCCCAGAAACAATGCTGTGATTATATACTGGTCAGATAGTAGCAATCTTATATGGGACATGCTAGAGTTCCAGTCCCATCTATGTTGATAGCTTATCAGAACACCTTATGGCACTTATGCATATGGCACTTGGCACTGTTTTGTATGCCATGTTAGCAACATGAACACCCTGCAGAGAGATCAGTAGCACACAACCTTCATGTTAACATGTCAGTGAGTAGCTGGTGCTCTGGCTTGTTTTCTCGGCTTTGATGAGCTTCATTAATTATACTAAAAGAAAAGAAAGGTGTGTATGGCTGGAGAGAAACCCATTTAACTCACCGTGAATAGGAGTAATTGGACAGTTGGCAGGGTGTTAAATTGGTGGTCTAGTGAGAGAAACTAAAAAAAAAGAAAAAGGGTGCATTATTCCTTCATGCACAAAAGGTGGTAGAAGTTGTCTAATCTCCTACTGAATATTGTTTCTCTGGAGTGCAGTGGTCATGACTCATTTCTCAGCTGAAAGCCTGCAATAAGTATTATTTGCATTGCCAAACCTCTGCCACCAGTGCTGTAAAGAACATAATCCATAGAAAATACAGACTCTAATGCTTCAAGTGCAGTGTTTTATGCTAATCCCAGTTGTGTTATAATGAACACTAGACAGGTCCTGTGCCTGTGTTTTTTTTCAGCAGAGGTGCTGGGTATCAGGGGGCACCATTGAAAGCAAGTCCTGCTTGGTGTACACAAGACAGTCAACGCTCTTAAAGAGCTCTGTGTATATTGACTCATGCATGTGACCAAGCAATGCTGCTGTGTCTATGCCCTCCTTGTGTTATGAATGGTCTGTTAACAAGGTCTTTACTATTAGTATTGCACTGCAGCCACACCATAGGCATTAACTTCTGTGACTATATAAAGGTAAAGGTACCCCTGCCCGTTCAGGCCAGTCTTGCCAGACTCTAGGGTTGTGCGCCCATCTCACTCTATAGGCCGGGGGCCAGCGCTGTCTGGAGACACTTCCGGGTCACGTGGCCAGCGTGACATCGCTGCTCTGGCGAGCCAGAGCCGCACACGGAACGCCGTTTACCTTCCTGCTGGTAAGCGGTCCCTATTTATCTACTTGCACCCGGGAGTGCTTTTGAACTGCTAGGTTGGCAGGCGCTGGGACCGAACAGCGGGAGCGCACCCTGCCGCGGGGATTCGAACCGCCGACCATGCGATCGGCAAGTCCTAGGTGCTGAGGCTTTAACCCACAGCGCCACCTGCATCCCCTGTGACTATATACCTCTGTATAATTAACAGTTTTGGATCATAGGTGTGCATCTTCTTCAGTAAAGTGATGGAGATTTCCTGCTGTCTTACACCTGAGCTGCAAAAGGGTGTGGAAGTGGAGTGTATATCCATCAAGATCTCCCTTTTCCTCTTACGTGCTGGACATACAGCGTGCACAGTCTCTTTCTCCATTTTCTCTGCTCCCTTTGGCTTAGGGCAGTGGTGTCCAAACTTTTTTCAAAGAGGGCCAGATTTGATGAAGTGAAGGGCCGTGAGGGCCGACCGAAGGGCCAACCAAAGTTGGTCACTTTTTTTTAGGATTGAAGTTGTAGAAGAACTAATTTTTAGGATTGAAGTTGTTAAGGAAATAAACTGCCACAGGGGCCGGATTAAACCAACTGGCAGGCCACATTAGGCACCCAGAATGGACTTTGGACATACCCGGCTTAGGGGGGTATGTTCCCAAAAACAACCAAGTCCCATTTTGTTTCAATTGAGACTTGGCCCACAGTATTTTAGCAGCAAACATGTACAGACATCCCTCCTCTGGAACTGTGAGGTCAGAGTTTTTTGCTCCCCCCTTCCCCCTACTAGTACGTGCAGTTGCATTACTGTAGTGATAAGCAACCCATTGGATTTGTTGTGATGTGTCAAAAAAAAATTGGGGAGGGGAGAAGGAGAGCTTACAGACACCACTGAGAAGTCACAGGGTTCCAGGATTGTGAGTTTTAGTTTCATCTGAAGAAGCAGAAGGATAGCAATATGGTGGATGGGTGCAGTAAAGCAAATCTGGGGCCTAATGGTAAAATGAAGCTTAACAATAAAAGAGATGGACCAGGCCAGCTAGTGGGAACAATGTGAGAATTCAGTCCTAGTTGGTTTGTATCTTTTTGCATAGAAAATTCAGAGCTGGACTACTAAGCAAGGGCATTAGGTGACAATTCAGTGCAATTGTGCAAGCGGCTTCTGACACAGCAGGGGGAGAGAACTGCTGGTTTCTGAACACACTTATAAAATCAGGACCACTGGTGGATATGCATACTTTGGGGCAGGGGTGTAGAAGGTGCATGGTACAGTGGTACCTCTGGTTAAGAACTTAATGCGTTCCGGAGGTCTGTTCTTAACCTGAAACTGTTCTTAACCTGAAGCACCACTTTAGCTAATGGGGCCTCCCGCTGCCGCGGCACCACCACACCACGATTTCTGTTCTCATCCTGAAGCAAAGTTCGCAACCCGAGGTACTACTTCCGGGTTAGCGGAGTCTGTAACCCAAAGTGTTTGTAACTCAGGGTGTTTGTAACCCGAGATACCACTGTACTCAGTTTCTTCTGGTGCCCAAGCCCACAAATCCAAAGTAGTGTCACACGTTATGACTGCTGTGTTAGTGGGGCTCTGGATGACCTTGAGACATAGGACACAGCTGAAAAAGTGAAGCTGTTGTAAGAGATTTGTATAAGAGAAACCTTGTTCACACAGGCAGAGTATTTACATTTCTGGGCAGCCTGATTTGTGAGTGGCAAAGTTGCTGGCGATAAATACCGATGGGTTTTCTGTGACACCATATGTTAGGTTCTTTTTTAATCCTAAAATAACTACAAGAAAGATGTCTGCTTAGAAGTCATTAAGCGTGTCTCTTTTTGAGAGAGAGAGAAAATGGTAAAATGTTTGATTTCTTCAATATAAACGTGTAACTGTGGAAGAAAAATGGGTGCAGTGGAAGAGATCTTGTGTGCCTAAGAGAAAATCAAACATTTGGAATAGAGAATGCTGTCAGGAGTCGGTGAGTATGAGAAGAAGAGAGGCAGGAGCAAAATAGAATTCTCTATGGGTGAAGAGAAATATAATAAAACCATGAATCTACCCCCATGTGGCTATGAGGATGCTGCCACTATAAAGACTACAGAAAATGCAGCTGCCTTGTTTGAAATTAGAGGTATGTGAGAGAGTAGGAGAAATAACAAGAATCCCCTTGAGATTCTGTTTTTATAGTGTTTTTGTTCTACATCTCAAATATTTGTAGCTGATTTAGTGTCTTTGTTCTGCATATTTGGACACGAAATGGGGACTTACACACAGATATTTTCTCTTATTTCCAACTGACAAGTGCATTAATTTTATTCCCAGGACTGAGAGAGAAATTCTTTTCTTTACCGTTCTGAAAACACTACCTCAAATATATAGTTATTAAAATTTCAGTTGGTTTACTATGATTCCAGACTTTTTAAAAGTCGTCCAACTTAATCATATCCTGTTGCAGTGAATTCCATCAATTAATTAGGCATTGTGTGAATACATATTTCCTTTTCTCTATCCTTAACATGTTGCTAAACAATTCCTTTGGATGACCTTGAGATCTAGTATCACGAGCAATTGTTTCGTTGTGTCACAATTTTTTTAAAAAGGGGGCAGCATGGGGTCACGGACCCTCCCTGCCCACGCAGCATGCCAGTCCCATCTCTGACATTCTTGGATGTCATTTTGAAGCTATAATGTTTGAATGTTAGCTGCATGCAGAGTCAATAACCTAGAGAAAATTTGATCATTGACAATGCAATCTGAGTTCATGTATACTAGACGTTATGTGTGTAGGCTGTATTAGTTATCGCCCACTGTGACTCCTATGTTTGATCTACAACCAGATTCTTTCCCCGTCATCAAGATTTTCTAGTATAATTCACAGAAGAACACCCAACTTCCCATAACTTTTTGGCAGGCAGAGAAATAAGTGTATATATATGCCTCCAGATGAACTTGATCTGCAAGGTGACCACTAGGCTGCTTTTATGCCTAGTGATGTTTTCACACGCATGAAATGCCTCACGTTACTCACATCAGCCTTCTTGTACATACACTGCCTTTTGAGATGTCTTATTGTTAGCTTCAGTTTTCTGCATGGCGGTTGTCAGTGCATCCTTCTTTCTGTTGGTCCTCAAACTGCTCTTGTAATGAATCTGACATTCATGTTGACATGGCCTATTTCAGTGAGCTTATGGAACTAGGTTGTTATTTGTTGCTCTTTTTGGTGATGACTTTGGAACTGATCTGTCAGGTGCCAATGATGCTGCACCTCTGTGCTCCTTACCTATTGGTCGTATTCTCATGTAACAAATGTGCTAATGCCTAGGGAGGACACTGTAGCCTCCCTGGTCCTTTTAGCTCAGTGCAGCGCAGCAGCTTAGCATGTCTTCTGAACCCAGGATTGTGGTTAAGCTCTTTCATCCTTAATCACTGTCTGTAACCAAGGTTTGTTCTTGGCTGCAGATGATGGTTAAGGAGGAGACCACAGTCCTGGGTTTGGACAGCATGAAGGAATGGCTGGCTATAAATGCATATAAGCAAATAAATAAACAGAAGTGCATAACAAGACATCCTTGTGTATAGTTCCAAGTTCCTCTCTACTGCCAGCCTGCCAAATTTCAAGGGTTTCTTGTTGATTGCAAGATTCTGTGGATTCCTTTCCCATTTGCAAGCTTCTTAGGCTTGTCTGACTGTGACTGGGGACCAGAGCTTCCATGGTAAACGTGGATAGCCAACTTTGGAGAAACATGGAGGAAGCCTCCAAAAGAGGCACACTCATGGCCGTGTCTGCCCCCCCCCAGCCAGCCAATCGGCTGGCTAGGGGGACGTGGCCTGCCCTATTTAGGGCCGGCGCAGAGGGGGCTCGCCTTCTTTTCGCCGGCTAGCCTCCACGTTTTCCCTCCCTCCCTCCCTTTAGGTAGGCTTTAGGTAGGTCTCTGACTTTGCTATGGACTTCGGTCTGTCGCCGCAAGGGGCATAGTAGGAATTTTTCCCAATTGGCAATTTTTAGCCATTTGGTTTTTCGCCTACCTCGTAGCAACTCGTCACAACTCTTCAGCATTGGTGGTAGGCATTGGTAAAAAGGGGTTAAGAGGATGTGAAGAGGATGTGTGTGGGGGGGGGAGGAACGCCATCACCTCCCCGCAGTGAGCGAAGGGTGGTGACTGAAGAACAGTCCTTGCAGCAGGGCTGGGGGATTTGTGGCCCTCCAGATGTTGTTGGACCTAGAGAGGAAAGCCAGTTTAATTTGGTCCATATTTTTAAGCAAATTGACCCAATTTGTACCTGAGCTAATACAAAGATCAGAAAGAAAATTATTCTTCCAAGTTCACACTTCTCCAAACTTTGCAAAAGAATCTCAGCTGGAAACATACCAAAATGCACACAAAAAAGAGAGAAAACACATTTTAGGACAAAAGCACTTAGAAATGCATGCACTAAGATAAAATGCCCTTAAATGCTAGCTGGTGTTTGAATTGCCTACCTTCTTTTTTTTACTAGTTGGGAAGTAAAAGAGGAAAGGGTTGGTTCACTACGCAGCTGGAAATTATTCCTATGGAGTGGAAGAAAGAATCCTTTCTGTCACTGGGCATTTAAAGTAGTTGTGATGTGGGCATTAGGCACTTAGTCTCAATATGTATGAACTCCCATTCTTGTCTAAATTTTCTTGTGTGAATCAGGACTAGATCTCTGCATCACATGTTATTTTAACTTGCTTTTAACTTGCTTTCCACCTGAAAATCCACAAAGCAGCAAGCACTGGTCCATTAAACTCCAATATAAATTTTAAACAAAAATAAAGTAACAGCAAGATAAAATCCACAGCGAACTAGCAGCAATCAAGTTTCAACAGCCATAAAATAGTTACTGAGAACAGTCATAAGGCCCCCCAAAGGCCTGCTGTAAAAGTACCACCTTTGCTAAATGCCGGAAGGATTAAGGAAATAGTACCTTCTATATGCAGTGCTAGGGCTGTTAGCACACTTCTCCACCTCATTGACAGGAACTCCAGTTGGGTGAGTTTGTGAACTGGTCCTGAAAGACAAAGGCAAATAAATCACTGAGTTGCTCACTGCTGCCTTCTGCTGAAGACACTAAGGAAATCATTTGCCATATTTCCGCTGGGAAAGCTGCAAAAATAGTTTGCTGGTGTTTTCTGATGAGAACATGCTTAGCCTTCTCTTGCCAGGTGCATTTCCAATAAAATCCTCTCCTTCCTGTGTTGTTCCAGATGTGTTTGAGAGGTCAGATCTAGATCTAGAATACCGGTGGAGGTAAAAGCAGGGGGGCTTCTTTTCAGCAGGAACTCACGGGAACTGAGTTCTGACACCTCTTGGGTGGTCCCCATTGCCATTATAAGAGAACAAGGGAGAAGTTCATGGTGAGTTCTAGCACCTCTTTTTCTAGAAAAATGGCACTGGGTGAAAGCAGTTGTGGAGAGGTGTTCAGGGGGAGAGCAATTGGAGAGGAAAAGTTACACACCCACTTCACCCTCCCCCTTTTCAACCTCAAGGTGCTCTCTCCTCCCTAATTTCCTAATGGTGGGTTGCAGTGGTACAAGGACCTTTGAACAAACATTATACATGGTTGCAGTGTAACATGTAGTTTGACCATCAGTCTTGCCCAGTTTTAGATACATTTCCTACAACCCTGGTGAGCAATAAAAGAAAACAACAACATATATATGACAACACTGGACACAGGTATAAGTTGAAACTATTGTTGGCATCCATCTGTCTTGAGAGACAGTGGAGTTGGCCTCGGGGGGTGAAGGCCAACCATGCATTAGCAGCACCAAAGGGACCTCCCCGGGGTACAGGCCTGGGCAGTCTGTATGCAGGTCCTGGGCTGCCCAGATGAGACCCCTGTCTCAGCCTCACTTACGTGGAAAGCAGAGCAATTTGTTTGGCATCAGCTTGGCTGCAGGAGTTGCCAGAAGTAGGCAGACAAGGTACCACCCAACTGTCTTAGGGACATCACTGTTGTTAGAATTTGTTAGTCACTTTATCCTGCACAGGGCAACCTAAAGCAACTTACAAACAAACAAGCAGATGGACAGACAGGCAATAATGTAGATGCATTAAAATGAAAGAGAAACATTAAAAACAAGCCACCCACTTTAAAAAGTCAACAGATAGCTAAAAGGCCGAAGGCCTGGTTATAGAGAAAAGTTTTTACTTTGCGCCTAAAGATATATAATGAAGGTGCTAGGTGAGCCTCCCTGAGGAGAGCGTTCCACAAATGGAGAGCCACTTCAGGAAAGGTCCGCTCTTGTGTTGCCATGAAGAAGGGCCTGAGTTCAGGCTACGGGTTGGTTCATATGGGGAGAGTTACCACATAATTCCACAGATAAAGCCATCAAGTGGTATTAGATTCTGATGCATGAAACTTGGAAACTCTTTGCCATTTGTGTTTATGTTACATGCAAGATGCATTGAATACAAGCATACTTTATTTCCAAATGTATCTGTGCTGCCACCCTAAGTCTCACCTTCCACGTTCCATTTGAAGCATCTGTGGACCAAGAACAGCAGTACCAGCACAAACACAAACACAAGTTTAACCCTGTCAACTCTCATTTCAGGCACTGGCATCTGTATCTATTTTCTATAATTATGGAGGGGTTTTCTTAGATGAGTTGCCCAAGTTTCAGAGCTGGATATGCAAACCCTGACAAAATCCAATGTGTCTTGCGGTTTTGCCATATTCCTGTTATAGCTTTGTGCTTTGTTGTGCTAAGTGCAGCATCCCCATTCATAATCAGTTCTTCAAAAAGACAGTGATTTCATTTAATTGAAATTAACACTTGGACTTGTTTCCATCTGCAGCTGACAGCAGTCCTAGCCCCACAGTAATGTCTAGTAATGTTTGTGAGATGTGCTGGCCCTGAATATTAAGCCATCAGCATGCATGATCAGTGTGTAAGGGAGGAATCCTGTTTAGCATGAGGCATAGTCTGTGATGGAATGCATCCAGCCCCACAATTCTTGAGGAACTGTGTTTCCCAGACTTTCAAGTCTCCTGTATTTTTGGAAATCCAGCTAAAACCTGGAAAACTCCTTCAGTGTGCTGAAGAATTTACACTCTTTGTTGTCAGCTAGCAAGTCATTCAGTGTTAGCAACTGGAAACCTTGCTCCATGTCATGATTCCCTGGCTGTGTGATCTCTTCTGTGGTCAGTCTATGTAGCTTCTTGATGAGCTTTGTTCAGTCCAGATTGAAATTAGAGATGAGGTGCAGGTTTACTCAGAGCTAAGTCTCAAGGTATTCACTTATGTTTACTTGCTTGCTAGGTAAGGGCTCATCCACACTTCTTCTTTTTTTTAGTTTTAAGGAATGTGAATTGATTTTATTTTTTCTTGTTCCATTTTGGAAAGATTGGAAGGAATTTGGTTTTATTTTAAAAGACAAGAAACCAAAAAGTCAAACTTCCTTTTTTGGGTGACATTATATTGCCTACGGGCATAAAGAAAAACTTCCTTGAAGGAATTTGCCTTCATAATTAATTTTTTATATTTAGCTTTGCCTGGAGTTGGGGTTTTTTAGTTCCTGAGACTGTTGGATATTCTTCTGAGAATTATAGCTATATGTTCTGTCAAATTAACTATTTTTCCTCAAGCGGCAACTTTTTACTGCTGTAACAACCGTAAGTCAGTATTTAATTTATTGTACCCTTGCTTCTCCCTTTCTTATTCCCTATTTTTCCCCATTCTTCTCCTGCTCCATTATTTCTTTATATTATTCTTTGGTTTTCTACATGCATGTCTTCCCTCACAAATGTGATGTCTCTGTGTTTGTTTGTTTCTTTGCAGAGCAAAAACCTCCTAGGAGACTTAGTTTGGTCAAAATCAAGTAACACTTCCAGAGTTAATGCTAAATACATTACTTCTGATTAATGAGCCACTATAGTCACTAGAGGGCCATGATAATTTGTGTCCCGGGCTTTTTGGGCTCTTCTACCCATGTACTGTCTGAAACCAAAGGGGCACATTGGTTGCCAGATGTGAAATATATTAGCATTATTTTTAGCTTTCCTACCCCATTATCAATCTGTTCCCATGCTTGGAGACATAGCCACAAACATCCATCCCTTAATTCTCAGCTTGTGCTCAGAGGGGCCCCTCGCCCAGTTCCTTAATTCTTACTGTATGCTCACCCATCTGAGCCACTAGTTTGCTCTGATTGATGGACCTCAGGGTTCCAGCAAAAAAAATATGAAGTAGGCCTCGCAAGCCCATGGTCTGCTGAATGTATTGGCGATGGTTTGGAGGACTACCCAATGTAACAGCTATTTCCTAAAACTCTTTCTTGAGCATTCCCTTCTGGATTAGAAGCATTCCTTGTTTTAAATGTTGTGCAGAAAAAGGAAATTCAATGCATAATGGCTTCCTCCCCAAAATACACTTTCCTGTGTGAACTTCCATTCTGGCCAGTTAACTTCTGTGACCTACCGTACCTTACAGGATTTCTCCAAGGATTGCAATGATAATGTATGTTAACTGTGCTGAGGACTCTTAAAGCTGCAATTCTCACCCCACTAACCTGGGAGCAAACCCCATTGAATTCAGCAGGACCGAGGAGACACACACTGATCGGCACCACATACATGCCTCTTAGCTGGCTTTTGTATTATTATTCTTTCGGTAAGATGTTAGTTCTGGTTGATCATACTTTTCTCTCTGAAGCAGATACAATGAAGCTATCACATATCCCCTTGTGGATTGCTTCCTTTGGTAGCGTTCAATGAAATAACACAAGGATGCTCTACTATGACAAAAGGAGGGTTTAGCTATGAATTTCTGAGTGGATAAAATAAATAAGACTCAATACTAGACCTCTTAGTGCAGGAGCATTCTGCAGCCTATTCAAGCACTGCCTTAAGACTACTTTAAGCATGCATTTCTGAAATGTAGCAAGTTCTGCAATGAAATGCTACTGTATATCCCTAATGGGTTACCTATGTCTGTAGCTAAGAGGGTTGAAAAAACAAAAGTAATGCTCAAAAGAAGGAGTCCCTATTCTATCTTGGGTTATTCATCATATGCATTTAAAAAAACATTTTTAAAAAATTTGGAACTTTTAAAAATTGCAACCAGTTTGCATGCAAGTCAATATGACACGAGGCTTCTGTGTCTTGGCTGTTTGCACCGAGGAGGCAATTTAAGTAGATTTCTGTAACCTAAAAGATATGGGGAAGGACTCCAAACCACTCTCAGTCCCACCTACAACCTGCATTATTAATAATGGACTACATTGCAGGGCTGCTACAACTTTATGTTCTTTCAGCACAGCCCTACAACATGCAATTTTGTATTGCTTTTAAATGTTTTTATGTTGCCATACACCACCCTGATGCTTTGTGACAGGGCGGTATGCAGTGGTACCTCAGGTCACAAACGCTTTGGGTTACAAACACTTCCGGTTACAAACTCTGCTAACCCGGAAGTAGTACCTCGGGTTGCAAACTTTGCCCCAGGATGAGAACAGAAAGCATGTGGTGGTGGCCCATTAGCGGGAGGGCCCATTAGCAAAAGCGCGCCTCAGGTTAAGAACAGTTTCGGGTTAAGAACGGACCTCCAAAATGAATTAAGTTTGTAACCCGAGATACCACTGTATACTTTTCTGAATGCAGTGGACCCACTGGATACGAACTTAATTTGTTCTGGAGGGTCCTTACGTACCCCAAAAAGTCTGCAAATGAGGCACCGCTTCTGCTCACGTGCGTGGCATGATAGAGCGCTTCTGCGCATGTGCAAAGCATGGCAAAACCCGGAAGTATACACTTCTGGGTATGCCGCATTCGCAACCCGAATGTTACGTTACCCGAAGGTAATGTAACTCTAGGGTCCACTATAAATCTAGGAAGAATGGACTCTTATTTGGGGTTTGCGTTAGCACTAAAATAAGAAATGAGTTAGGAAGAACAGGACCTCTTTTCTCCGCCGTTGCCCCTGCGTGTGTGCATGCATCCAGGTGGCCAATTCTGCTACATTTAAATCTTGGATAGCTTCATTGTTTTTTATGGGCAACAGTCTCTTTCACCCCTGGGGACATTTTAAAATACCTTCACAGTGAGACCCAGGAAATGACCTACCCAAACAATAAGATTATGTCTTCTCCTTCTCACTCCTCTCTTTTCAGGTATACCATTTTATTTCTCCTACCACCTGTTTGTCAGATTTTTGCCATCTCAGTTTATCGATATTCCGTGCCATTCTTATGGGACTTCTTTGCCTCCATAGATTTCTCTTCCTCTCTGTCAAGATAGGTTGTACTCTTGCAAGCCACCCCTACTTCTTATGCATGTTGCTGTTTTGTATGCATGATGGCAGCCATAAAAACATAAAAAGAGCCTGCTGGATCAGGCCAGTGGCCCATCTAGTAGAGCATCCTGTTCTCACAATGGTCAACCGTATCTGGCTGTGGGAAACCTGCAAGAGAATCTGAGCACAAGAGCTCTCTCCCCTTCTGCACTTTCCAGCAACTGATACTCAGTCTAAAAACACTCTCTCCTACATATACTCCATAGTTTTGACTCTAAACATACTTTTTTGTAAGTAAGTTCCACTGCTTTTAAAAAAAAAACTTCTAAAGAGTGTGCTTGGATTTCAAGCTAAAACTCAGAGTATTTCCTACTCTACACTATCTAACCCTTCAGGCAGAAAAGTAAAGAAAAGCTTTCAAATGCCTCAAAATACTTTTAATGGTCTATGTGTCCCATTTCATTTTGTAACTCTTCTGGGGATTGAATTAGAATGTGTCCATCAAGCTTTCGCAGACAGGAAAGCCATGCCTGCGCTTGCTTCTCACAATCCGCCAATCCCTTCTCCTGCACAGTGTGGTGCTTTTATCTGAGAGGCAGCAGTGACTGGATGGGGGAAATGCTGGTCAGATCTCTTCTCAACTGTGAAGCTCATTGGCCACTCTCTGCCTGTGCGCCTCATCCAGCCGGGCTATTGTGAGCCTCAAAGGGGGAAGGGCTATAGCTCAGTGGATGGGGAGCCTCTGCCCTTACAGATGCTATAACCTGTGCCATCCCTGACTACTGACCATGTTGGCTGGGACTGATAGTAGTTGGAGCTCAGCAATATCTAGGGGGCCACTGATTCCCCACCCCTGGCTTAAAGAGACGGTGCAAACATGCAGACTGTCAGAGAGGACTTTGCACCACTCTGCTCCTTTCCATTCCTTTTTGCTGTCACACTTCACAAAGCTAAGCCAAGGCTTGGCTTAGTGCTGGGCTTCCCAAACTTCGATCTCCAGCTGTTTTTGGACTACAACTCCCATCATCCCTAGCTAGTAGGGCCAGAGGTCTGGGATGATGGGAATTGTAGTCCAAAACATCTAGAGACCAAAGTTGGGGAAACCCTGGCTTAGTGTTTTCCTGAACTGGAACTCATGGCTCAGCTTACTAACCAAGAGCTGCTGCCAAGAACCACGAGTCCTGGATAGGGGGGGGTGCTAAACTGAACCCTGGCTTAGCTCAGGAGCAAAAAGGATCATGGAGGAGCAAAGTGGCTGTGAGCTCTCGCTTTATTTTATTTTAGAGAAGCCCTTCTTTTGGCTGGCATCCTGTTGCGGCACTTCAAGGGTGTCCATTGTGCGATCTCAACTACTAACTCCGGAGAGTATAGGGATTACATTTCCTGGTATTTAGATAAACACTAAATCCTTCACCTTTTAAAAAAAGATTGCTATGATTACATAAAGGGTTGGATTTATTCCCCCCAAGGTTGCTTTCAAAAGGGACACAGGTGTCACCTGCAGACGCAGTCACAGCTTGAGAGAGGTTGTTTTGGCTAGAAAGGGTCTGCCTGGCAGATGCATTGTCAGCGTATGATTTTGATGCTAATGAAGCCATGAAAAGGCTCAAGAAGAGCCACAACACAGCCCCAGTGGTGACTGCAGAGAGGGAGACAAGGAGGAACACAGTCACCCAGGGCTAGATTGTCAAGATATACTGCTAAAAGAACACAGCCTATGAAAAGAGAGGAAGGGCTCTCTGCTCTTGTTCTCCGGAAACAAAAGCTCTGCTAGTCTCCCCCCCCCCCCGGGTGTCTGTATGCTGCTGCAACCAGAATATTTCCCTATACATCTGGGTGACAGAAGTCCAATCAAATCCCACTGGACCACAGCAGACAGTATTTCTGTGCAAACATTTATTTTGCATACACATATGTAGGGGAGGATTGCACCAGCTTATGCACATTTGAAATCCCAGCAGTGCAGGTGATCTGTACTCTGCATTTTTGCAGGGTGCTTATTTCAGTGTCAGAGCCTATGGACATATGGACAAGCACATGTGCAGATAGAATCTCAAATGGACAGGGGCAAGCAGGTGTGACCATCTGTCTTCTGTCTCCCTCTCCCACCTATATACAGATGAAACCTCTGCACGGGGTTCTTATTTTTGATTATTCAAAAATATGGTGTTAGCATATTGTTTAAACCTCTGCTTCTTCCCAATTGACAGCCCGGCAGATCTCCATAGTGGTTGCTTGGGTGTTTAATGTCACAGGTATTTGCATTACCTGTTTGCTTTGGCTTCTTTTGCTGTGTCATTTGCAGTGGATTGGATCCAGACTTGCTCCTCTGCAAGGGCTCCTTCTGTTTCTGGAGGGAACTGGGACCTAGCAGATGCTCCCCACTGGAGGAAGGGGACAAGCAGGAGGTTTTGGCTGATTTCCCTTTCGCCTACAAGCCCCAGCACCACATCCCACACTGCTCCAGAGAGCTCCCCAACCCACCACAGCAGCTTTTCAGAGGTCGCAGGGTTAATAATATGGGGAAATTACCTCCTCTCCTGCTTCCTACTCACACTCTGCTGAATGGAAGTCTGAATCCAACCCAGTTTCTGTGATGTCATGGTTTTGTCTCTGCTTTGCCCTGTGCTTTGCTTTTAATTTACAATAACAATCCTGGCAATGCATCCCCAACATCCCCATATCATTCTTGTAGCTGTGCATCTGTCCATTTCTCTGGGTCAGGAAGGCTGGAACTTGGCAATTGGAAGAGGGCTGCTGCATCAGCATTGAAGCAACTTGGACTGGGAGCTTATATGGAAGATGGAGGCTTCCTTCCTGACTCTTAGCCATGCCCTGATGTGGACAGGTCCCCCTCCACTCAAGTAGCTTCACATGTAGCTCACACAGCACTTCCACAGCAGCTCCTGCCAGGCTCAGCCATCTCTTCTGCTCCTGTGACCCTGCAGGAGTTGAAGCGGGATCGACAAGCAAGCCAGGAACCCAGGGATGCTGACCTGGGTCAGGCATATCCAGGTCCAACAGCTCTTCAATGTCTCTGGCAGCAGCCCTTGCTCCTCTCTTGAGGAAAAGTCAGATTTGAGGTATGGGCAGGGCTGAATTCTGACAGCACCTCTCCTATAAGAGCTGTTTTGGACTTGCTGTAACCATGAATGTGTTTGCCTCTTAAAGTGTCTGTCTCAGTGAGAACAATACAGGCATCAAAGTGTGTTAAGTTCATGTAGGGATATAGTGGCAATGGTACTTTTAATTACCATGGCATAGGAGATCAGTGTCATGTCTCGAAGGCCCTTTAAGACTGAGTGAGACCACATGCAAAATACTGCCTCAAAAACCAGACACTGCTCTGTATTCTGGTATTCCTTACTGCCTTCATTGCATATCAGACACTGTAGAGTTCCATAAAGTTTTTCATTTCCATTTTTAACAGACACCAGAAAGCAATATGTACACGGTTGCATTGAATCCAGTCTTTATAGCAGCCTCTAAAGCACATCAGCACATCAAACTTTCATGCATTCCGTGCATTTAGGAAATCACTCATTTCTTTGCTCCAGCATTTATATGGTTGCTTTGAACAATGAATTCAGTGGCAAGCTTCCAGCCACACATACCTTCAGTGGGCAGTTGCTGGGAACTGGCAGCTCAAAATTGGAATTTTCTCCCGATGCTAGGTAAGGTTGTTTTTATTCACAGAATTTTTTATTTTATTTTATAAATATGTTAGTTACATTAATATCCCACTTTTCCTACCAGGAGATCCAAGATGGTTTCTTGTCTAGGTATTAGGCAGCCCTGGACCTCCTTAGCTTTAAACACAGAGTTATGTCAGTCATCCTGTCCTGAGCATCCCCCAGCCAAAGAAGGTGCATGTCTGATAGCAATTCTTTATTGTCAAAAGCACACACTCACAAAAACTCCTACAATGCCCCAGATACACATGCACACACGCTTCTAGGCAGCTGTTCCCAAGTCCATGCCCACAGAGAAGTTACAGCAACAGTGGGACCATGACACCCACACACCCACACCCCAGCTTATGTGCCTGCATCTGATGGAGTGCATGCATGCAACCTGAGGCTTCTCCTACACGGAAGCCACCACTGCTCTTCAGGCCTCTTCTGGTTCTTGGAGACAGTGGTGCTGGCCCCTTCTCCTGGGACAATCCTCTGCCCCCTGCCTCTGCCACACACTCGACAAAGCCCTCGCACATCCTCAAACGAGGGTCAGCCTGTCTTTCTAATGTGAAGATAGCCCTAATCTACCCACCCGTTTCTCAGGAAGCACCAGTGTCATCTTGGCTCCAGCTAGATCATTATATTCACCTTTTTCAAAGCAGTGAGTGCTGCTGTCAATAAGTCCCTTGGCACGATATGTGGGAGCATAATCATTAATAGCTTTATAGCATGTTTCGCATAGAGATGGTTTTATTATCTTGTTCATTGCCATAAAGACTTGGGCACTTAGGCCACGGTTAGTCTTTGCATGCCTATTTTGGACTTATTTACTTTCTTGGAGGTGGGGACACACACACACACACACACACACACACACACACCCCATTTACAGCACTAACAAAAAGCTCATACTTTTCACTGGTTTAGTATATGGACGTGGTACTTAAAAGCAGAGACACTGACCCCCTTACCTGTTTCCTGCAACACACAAAACAAAATATGCCTGTGCAAAGTTTCCTCAGGATACACCAAGATGCCCAAAATAAAGCTTGCTGGTTGCTTATTAATTAGTGGAAGATATGTTTAGGGCAGCAACAGCCAACCTGGTGTGTGTCCTCCACATGTTATGGACTACAGCGCTCATCAGCCCCAGCCAGTGGGAGTTGTAGTTGACAAATTTGGAAGTAAGAACATTGGCTTCCCTTGGCGTAGGGGGTACAGTCACACCCACACATTGAAAGGACAGGTGAGAGGAGTCATGGGGCCACCAATAATCCTGCCACTGATGTGCTTGTTGCTGGGTGCACCTTTCCACAACCAGCACACTCAATCATGGTTCTACAAAGAGAACAGAGAGAAGACACTGCATGGGACAGGAGGGAAGAGGAGAAACTGGTGACACTTTTGAATATCTGTTTCTCCCTTACCTTCCAGTGTGGACTCCCTCTTAAGTGGAGGACCTCTATGGTTGTACATCATGTGTGCATAGAGCCCCTTTTGAGGAACCTCAAATATGAGGGTGGTGGGGAGGGTGGCTGTTCTGGGAGCTCTTTTGCATAGAGGAGTAGACTGGCACCATTCCCAAGGGCCGGCTGCTTAGATATGAGAACCTAGAAGAAGGAGAAAGCTCTTTTTTTAAAAAATAAACCTGTAACATGTACTGTATTTTGGTCCTCAGGATCTTGGCTGCTATATCATACCAGGCCTCTTGCTTAGCTTGTCCATTTCAGGAGGCCTCACGCAGAGTTTCCTGGTAGTTTTGCACAAAATGTGGCTTATTTTAATGTGGGCTGTTCTCATTTATTTGTAATGCTTGCATTCTGCAAGCGAAACAGTGGGTTTGATCTAAAATAATTGCTTTGTGCATTATGGACAAATCCCCACCACGCTCACTTGCCTTTTTCTATGATCTGAGATGCTTTATGGTATTCTAGATACATGAAAGGCCATGATCATTTCAAAGTTGATTAACATGCTTTAAACCAGTAAATGGCCCCATTTTCCCAATTCCTCTCGCATTTTTAGCAGTGCCTTAGCGAGAAGCAGAAGTAGATGTTGTCATCTCTGCACACAAAGCCATCCATCTATCATTAATATTTAAAATTCAATCATTAAGCAGGACAGAAGTGCTGTATTTGTTGAAAATCATCAGCAACTAATGGCTTAAAAACTTAGCAATTGGGGGCTTCTTTTGGATTATTTCATGCTGTTGAGCTCCCTGTCAAAATGCAAAAAAACGTATTAACTAGGATGGGACTGTGCACCCTGGGGTTGCTTACAATATGTAATTTACTAAGCACACATGCTTGGAGAAAAACGGATCAAACAGCTAAGATCTGAGCCGTCTGCAGCCTCTTTCAAAGTAAGCAAATGAACAAAACATTCAGAGAAGGCTGTTCTACCAAAGCATCGCTTTTTTTTGCTTTATGAAATATATTCCAGTTTGGTGTACAATTCATTTACAACAGTGATGAATAGCCGCTTACATTTTTGTGTGACTGGAATCTTATTCTTTCCCCCCTTTTTCAGCGCCATTCTTTTATCAGCAATCTCTTTTGAGTCCTTCCATATATTTGTCTCCATTATATCTTGGGCAAAGACAGTACAGTAAATCTGAGCTGGACTCCTCCGACCCAGGCCACCTGCTGATGCACTGTGTCTGTATACATTTTCCAGGCCTGAATGTTTACAAAAGAAATAGACAAAAGACTCTGAATTTCCATTCTAACCATATGGGAGTTGGACATCTAATCACCCATTGATGTGGCTGATTGTCTCCCCTTGTATTTGTATTCTGTGAGATTTGGAAAAGGTCACGGTGTCCTTGCAGCATTCACAAATGTGTTATAATCATAGAGATAATGGATAGAAGGAATGTTCTCTTAGATCAAGTGGGGCTTGAACATGCAATCCTATGAGACAGAGAGAAGCACGAGGCAGTGGCTTGTAGGAGCAGGAGCAAGAGCAAGAGTTTTTCCTAGGCTACAACCCTGGAATTCGTACAGACATCGCAATTAGGGCTACTGCATAAAGTGTTTATCCTTTTCTGCAGATCGGTTTACTGAATAACAATGGACTCCAGTAGCCCACAGAAGTTTGCCATCAAAAAATACTTACCAACCTGCATGGAATTCCTTGTCGCTTGTGGTCATTTATTGGCCCAGTCAGTCATTTATAGGTCCAGGTGTCAGAAGCAGCGTCACAACCCCACGTGCTTTTCTTCCTGCACTGCATGGGGTTGGACTAGATGACCCTCGGCACCCCTTCCAACCTACAGTTCTATTATTCTATTCTTTGCAGTGAGTGGTGTTATATGTCCAGTGTGCTAGAAAGAGAGATCGCTTCCTCACTTACAAAATACAGCATGGTGTCATGTCAAAACCTGCAATTTGCATGGTAGCAGATAAAATCCACGTACAGGATCAGGCTGCAAAGTCAACACATGGTTTAGAATCTTACTAGTAAATTCACTTTAGACTAAGGCATTTTTCTGCTTCCAGTTTTAAATTACTTTTACAAACCTTTGTAAGGCAGAGAATAGAATTATAGAATCATATTGCAGGAAAGTGCTTTAAGGGCATTTTCATAAGTGAAGGTCAAAATGTCTTTCAGTCTGCAATATATCTCTTCTAAATATTGTCAATGTGGTATAAAAAAGTGGGTCATTTTTAAACTAGATGTGTGCTCCAATCAATGTGTCTCTTTGATTTGATTTACAAACTTGGGAAATTCAAATATGGTTCTTTGGCATCAATTTTGAAAATGCTCTATTTCCTGTCTAGGCAGGATTCCTTAACCATGTTTGCAATCCACCAGTGCCATGTGCTTATCCTGCCTCTTAAACTCTGATGTGTGTTTGTTCCCCTAAGCAATATTGCCCAGATACGTTAACGGTCAGAATTAAATTCCTCTCTCTTGCAACAGGAATGGCTTTCTGTCTTCTCCTAGACTTGTGGCTGGGCAGCTCCAGGAGTGCTTGGGGGAAGCAATTTATCTGGACAAGGGATAGCCAATTTGATCCCCCCCCATGTTACTGGACTACAATTCCCATCATCCCTGACCATTGCACCTGCTGGCTCAGACTGATGGGAGTTGTAGTCCTACAACATCTGGAACCATTTCAGTCCAGGTTCAGGTCTGGTTTGGGCACTGAAATGGTATTGGTTTCATTGACGGATGACTTCTGTCGAGAAAAGGATAGAGGGGTTGTATTCTTGCTGATCCTTCTTGATTTCTCAGCAGCTTTTGATATCTTCAGCCATGGTATCTTGCTGGATCACATCTATGGGCTGGGAGGCATGATGTTATGGTGGTTCTGCCCCCACTTGAAGGACTAGTTCCCACTTTTCAAGTTGTTCATGTAAAAAGGTTCCTCATGAAAGTTAAAAGGCTGCAGAATACTGCTCTAAATCACACAGAATGGTCCTGCACAAAGTCCAGTAAAGGTTTCCAGCCCACCTAGTAAAATCTGCTGGCAAATCCTTTCACATCCTTCAATAGAGAGTTATGGTTCCTTTGACCTGTACCATAGCCATCATTCCACAAATATCATCCAGTAATCAAATATGGTTATTAACAGTGAGTTTGCAAGGTCAATAGATGCTAACTGCTTCTATCATGTTTATACTAACCTGTGCAGAAATGCAAACCCCAGAAAATGAGGAGGAGAAGCCAATACAAGCTAACAGGATTCACATTAAAAAAAATGTCCCAGTTTATCTAAACTAGGAACAGCTTTAACCAAGTCCGTGAAACCACTTTGATGGTGCGAGACTGAGCAGATCGATCCACCCATAATAAGATCTCGCAAATAGCTACTCCCTTTTTGCAGTTCAGTTTTCAAAAAACTGAACTGCAGCTTCAGCAGCTGTTGGAATGCCTGCATGAATTAATATCTGTCACTTTTCCATCTATGCCAGCCCATTAATACGCATCACCAGGCTTTCAAGAAGTGAATTTTTAAATAGCAAGTTAACTGTTCAGAACTTGGCAGTATGAAAGCTGGCTTTTGCTCATTTCTTAGGTGTTTTTTTTTAAGTTCCCTGTTTGAAGAACTAACTGGAAGAGGCAGAGGCACACCCTTTCCACTGTCATTTTCTCTAACCAAATATATCTGGACAGATTTTAAGAGAAAATTTATAGAGAGTTGTCAAGGGGGTCTCTTGAGTATAATCAACTGTGATTTTTCTTAAAGGACTGCCCAACAATGGGCAGGATATTGTTGTAACATGACTTGGGACTTGAAGCACCCATGAAAGAAATGAAAAGCATATGGAGGAGCCTTACACTGAAACAGGCCAATGATCCACCCTGTCCAGTATTGTCTTCTCCACACAGAGGTCTTTCACAGGCCTGTTATTCAATTTCCTTTAAACCAGGGATGGGGAGCTTGTGGCCCTCCAGATCTTGGTGGACTCCCAACTCTCATCATACCCAGCCAACATGGGCAACAAGGATCATGGAGTTGTAGTTCAACAACATCTGGAGGGAGCCACAGGCTTTAAAGGAAGATACTGGGAATTGAATCTGGCACCTTCTATGTGCAAAGAATGTGCTCTGCTACTGATCTATGGCTGCCCCTCGTATCTGTGGCAGAACACACGCTTTGCATGGAAAGAGCAAACAAATTTGTCCTCCTGACCTTTTCAAGAATGTGTCCACCTTTTAAAAGAATGAGGGTGAGGAATGTGGCTGGCCAAGGAGAAAGAGATGGGAGAGTTCTATCCTACTCAAAGGACTTCTCACTCAGAATTTTCAATCTGCATCCTTCTCTCTAGAGCTGAAACATTAGAGCAATTTAACATACGATACTTAAAGCCGTTTGTGTGTGCCCATCTGAATATTTCAGTGGATGCGCTACCTAGATAGGAATAAGAGGGCTAGAACACTGGGGAAACTTAACAGAACCCCACACAACCACATAACAAACCTGGTTCAATATAGGCTCTTATCTCTACAGCAAAAGTGCAATTCACCCTATTTTGTGACATCTCCAGTTCTTGAAGGATTGTAAAGATTCAGTGTGGAGCAGAATTCCTGAACCTTGAGTCCCCATATATACTGTGGGACTACAACTTCCATCATCCCCAGCCAGCTTAGTGCAGTGGTCTGGGGAAATGGTAGTAGTGGTCCAAAACTTCCAATAACCCACTGTTGCAAAAGAGTGGTGTAGAGAATAAAGAGAAGTTGAATGACTGGTACTTCCAGAGAAAACTGATGTTCAGGTCTTCTCAAGTGTTCAAGTGTTGAGCAGAGAAGGCTGTTCCTGCCCTATCACGAAGTCAGTAACTCTGCAAAGGAGTTGATCCAAGGCACCCATTCCTCTTGGATTTATAGTGCTCTGATAAATGAGTCTAAAGTGAGGAGGAAGACAAGGGGTCTATGCAAGTTGATTTGAATAAGGGAAGAAACTTAACTGCTCTCTGGGTATTACTTCTGTTAGAGTCCTCGGAAGAGTTTGATGGAGCTAGAACCCATGCTGTCTTCTACAGAGTGATTTTGCAGTCAAATTTATGTTCTGCATGTGGGAATGCAAAAAGCATCCTGTCCTGTTTGAAGGTACCTAAAGTTGTATTCTGCAACTTGTCATGGATGCTACAGGGTGAGTCTTTTAAAAGAGGCCCCGTGGAACATGTGTACTCTGTATCCTACGAGGCCTCTTTTAAAGGACTCACCCTGTATAATAGTTTGTCAGTGGTGGATTTATACCGGACTGTCCACACATAATTCCTCTATTAGATGCTCTACAATGCTTCCCCAGTATCACCACATTGTTGCTATCTGGAGGGACACTCCTGCACTGTAAACAACAAAAATGGGACACACATCCTTGAACATTTGTCATGTGAAAAGTTACAGGTTTTCAACAGGAAGCAATGAGACCTACACTGATTGTAAACAAAGTCTGCTTCAAAATATTTGCAGGCACAAACAGCATTAAAAGTGGAATTGCTTATAACCACCCTGATACCATTGTTAGCACAAACCATCATGATCACACAATTAAAAGGAAGTCTAGAGGGCTCCTCCACATGCAGCTGCTGGGTGACCTTGGGCTAGTCATACTCAGCCCCACTCACTTCACAGAGTGTTTGTTGTGGGGGAGGAAGGGAAAGGAAAATGTTAGGCACTTTGAGACTCCTTCGGGTAGTGATAAAGCGGGATATCAAATCCAAACTCCTTCTCTTCTTCCACACAAATAATTTTGTCACTTTGAAAAGGAGGCACGATTATCTCTTTGTATTGCTATGAGCACCTAGTGTTTCACCCTGGACTTGCCTAGTTCGTAAACATGCCCCTTCCTTAAGAGTACTTTGTGTATTATTTTATCCAGCATGGATATTAATACCTATGCAGAGAAAAGCATTTAAAACATAATACAGTAATACCTACTAAGGAATTTATTTCGCTCCTGATGCAAGCATCGGAAAGCTTATAATTTCAGCATTTTTCCAACGATTGCCATAGCACCAGGAACAAAGAATCATATTCCTCTGTCTCTGCAGAGATCATTTCAGCATTTCACCTTCCTAAATGGCTGTTGGAAATTGTGCATGATTAATGGCTGAAGAGGAAATAAGATTAGATGTCATGACTCTTCCTGTGATTTCCATCTTTCCTGGTATATTTCATTGAAGGACAGACCTGTTCTGAAACCTCAAATCTGGATGCCTTCAAACTATGTCGTGACATTGGAGAATGGTTTTAAAAGCAGAATTCCCATTATATGCACAAAATTAAAATGCTAGATCCCAGTACTCCACTTAATTGTTATTTAAAAACCAAATGTAGTTCTTGAGAATTTGGTATGTAATGATGTTCAGAGACAAGCTCTGTTCATGTGTTCAGAAGAACATGTGAGGACCAGATATGCACCCAGACTGCCCTCAGGCTCACTGCACTGAGTGGGACAGTCTGGTGGGTGCTTTAAAATGTGTCTGTTTCAGGGTCCGCACAGGACACTTTGACACCTGAGGCAAACAACAAAATGGCATCTCCCTGCTAGGGAAGAAGGGGTGGGTAAAGATCTCTATCAGGAACAAGGGGGGAATCAATTAAACCTTACCTGATGGTTGCAGTGGAAATCAAAGGCAATCTCAGAGGCAAAAGGGCCCTGGTCTGAATCACCCTAGGTGGGTATAGAGTCCAAGAGACCTCTGAGGGCAGCTACCACCATTTATTTTGTAGGGGTGGGAAGAAACCAGCAGTACTTCCTATTATTTAAGTGGCCACTGTAGAGGTGGCCTTGTCAGGGGGCCTGCCAAGGAAGCGACAGAGCCAGCTTCCAAGGAGCAGGCCAGTGTCTGCAGCAGCAGCAGCAGCAGCAGCAGCAATGCATTCCTTGGAAGCTGGATCTACTGCTTCTGTGGGTGCTGCTGCCCAAAGCAGTCTTCTCACCTTGCCTCATGGGTGGACCCTACAATTGGGAAGCCTGCATGTCAGGGAACTGCCACCGGAGCTGGAGGCGGAGAGAAGGCTCCAGAGGGATGCCAGAGAGGGTCCCAGTAGGGAGAGAGGCAGCCCATCCGCTGGGGAAGGAAATCAGCGTAACGCCTGGGGAGAAGGGGGGCAGATGGGGGAATCGGAGAGGTGGCTCCAGGACTCCTCACCGGACACCAGCGGAGAGAGTACGAGTACTCCGCTGCCCACACCCTCTCTGCGCAGAAGACTTCCGTGCAGGGAGACTAGGAGAAGACTGGGCGTCAAACAGCTTTTATGCTGGAAGAGGTTCAAGAAACACCCACTGATGGATTCTGCCAGTGACTGAGGCAGCCACGAAACTTGAGGCTGCCCAGACAGAAAGGGTTCAACCAGGTAACCTAGCCAGGAGTGGCGGCAACTTACGCACGAGCAACCCCTAGAACCATTACACTGCATTATCAAGGTTTCGTTACGAGGACGCTTGTAAGCATGTACAGCTGAGCCCCCTTCAGACATCCTCATTCAATGTGTGGAGGTTGGTGGTGGAGCATGGGCTGGAGCATTCGGAGCCAAGGCTGGTGTGTAGGTGTTCACTCTCCCTCCCCGGTTTAGGTCTGCACTCACACATTCCTTTGAACACATGAATAGTGCTGCAGGAACCTCTGAATATTGGTTGCAGAGGACAAATGAGGGTGGCTGTTGCCATCTTCTCCTGCTTTTGAGCTTCTCAGAGGCAGCTGGCTAGCCTCTTCTAGGAACAGAATGCTGGAGAATTTGAAGCCTCAGTCTGATCCAACAAAGCTCGTTCTATATTTATGTTTTACTTATTTCAAGCATATATATTTTGCTCTTTGGCTGCAAAAAAGGCTCCCTGGGGGTGGTTTACAAATATCCAAAATAAGACAATTTCTTCCTTTCGGTTTACAATCTGAAAAACAGGATTAAAGAGAGGTGTTGGGGGGGAGTACTGCTACTTAGTTACAGGGTTCTTGTAAGTATTACCTGGGATGTGTTCAAGGAGTGGAGGTGACAAAAGTTGTCATTCTCCAGCCTTGAAGCCCCATCTCTTCCATAGCCTGGTGGAATGGATACTGATAGATGTGAACATTTCAATCGAGGAAGCAAAAACTCCCTGCTGAGAAGCTGAAGGCAAATCTTAGAGGTCAATAATAAACAAATAGTGGGCCTTTCTGGAAGGAGAGAAAGCAGTGACTGTTTTGGTGGGACTTGTCATCATTGCCACCTTGGAAAAGTAGTTATCAGCTGAGGCTAAAAGTTATGGTAAGAGCAAGTAACAGATGGGGTTCAACAGATTAAAAGATAGGTGGGTTGGTAGCTTATGCAGCGCGTAGTGTTATAAAAGACTAACAAATGTTTCAAAGTGCAGTGTGAAATTACCACATCACATTTAGGATTATTTTACAATATGAACTATTAATTATTAGTTATTTCTTTTTGTGTGTAGAGCCACTTCTGGATGGTTGCTGTTTTGATAACAGAAGGTGTCATCTGTGTGTCTAATTGGACACACCTTTTGCACATGAATTTTTAACCAAATAGGGCAATAATGGCTCCAAATAGGCTAACCTGCTCTTTTGTATCAGTGGAAGTGTCACTCAGAGATGCTTAACAAGGAGTATATGCAGCTCTTTATGCATGCATGTAATTGTTATTAAAGCTAATGGGAGTTACTTGATGAGGTGAACATGCCCCAGAGTGTCCATACTAAGCAGACTGGGGGAGGGGGAGGGTTTATTCCTCCATTGTGTAGCTGCCTTAGAAATATTGGAAACTGGTGTGTTTTTAATAAAGGAGAGGCTTACTGTATTAATTATACATCTGTATAACACTGTGCTTTGACTCTCTGCGGCTGTGATGACAGTGATGGAACCTCATAAATGGCTTTGGATGTTTGACAAACAGGTGAAACAGGAAGCATGAATGAGCTTGCACTTCCTGTTTTGATGTTTCTGTGTAACACCCAAAGTGCAGACTGGAGCATCTTGTCCATAGGGAAATGAGTGAAATCCAGATGCTGAAAAAACATATGCAGCTCCCAGCCATGTCCAAAGCCCTATACAGAATCACAAAAACAGGAAGTGTGAGCTCACTTGCATTACATATTTTCCCCACTTATCTGAACATCCAAAGTTGCACCAAACACAAGTCCTCAGCCATTGAAACCTAAGGGGTCCAGAAAGGTATTTCTTTTCATGAACTTCCAAATTTTCTTGCATTTTAGTGCATTTATACATTGAAAGAATAGGTAATAATAATAATAATTTATTATTTGTACCCTGCCCATCTGGCTGGGTTTTCCCAACCACTCTGGGTGGCTTCCAACAAAGATTAAAAATACATTAAAATGTTACACATTAAAAACTTCCCTAAACAGGGCTGCCTTCAGATGTCTTCTAAATGTCAGGTTTATCTGAATTTTCTATTATGATACCGGGTTCTGAATTTCGATGCCTAAATTTGTTTAAAAATGGATTTTCCTGTTGTTTCTTAATTGTTTCTGCCAATGCGATTCCTTTTAACTATACAGAATTATGAGTAAGATGAGGATTTTCAAATCACTTGTGTGCAGATCCTGAGTCCACATCATTTGTAAGGGACAGGATGTGCTGTTTCAAGACCCAAGTACCAAAAGCATGACTCTTCCAGGCCCCCAACCATTTACACAGCTGACAGCAGCAACTAAGGTTTGATGCAGACCGTGCAGAGAACCCGGCTAGTTTCCCATTGTCATCTTGGGGGGACATTGCCAGTGTTTTCCAGGCCAAGTCAAGACTTTCCAGTTTTGTGCTTCGATAACCACCCAAGAGTGCAGAGAGCTGCAGAAGTAGCAGCTACAGGGGGATTCCTCGCCTGTTCTATTGTATCCTGATAAGGACATGCTTATAGATTACTACTTTGATCCCAAAGTGGCCTTAAGAGGACTTTTGACAGATTAACCTTGGCTTTCTGGAGGACCTGCCAAGGCCACCCCTCTGGAGTGTTCTCTTCTCCTGCATCCCCAATGCTAACCTACTACTCTCAGTCTCAGTTCTTGTTCTTACGTTTTGACGTTATACATTTGTTTTATTATATTTTGAATTGTGTTTGCCATTCTGAGTGCTAATTTAGTATGTGGAAGGTGGGCTGTTATTTTTTTTTAAGGGTCCCCTATGAGATGAAGCGGTGGTGAAATTAATCAATAATTAAGCAATTAAAGGTAAAGGTAAAGGTACCCCTGCCCGTACGGGCCAGTCTTGACAGATTCTAGGGTTGTGCGCCCATCGCACTCAAGAGGCTGGGGGCCAGCGCTGTCCAGAGACACTTCCGGGTCACATGGCCAGCGTGACATCGCTGCTCTGGCGAGCCAGAGCTGCACACGGAAACGCCGTTTACCTTCCCGCTGGTAAGCGGTCCCTATTTATCTAATTGCACCTGGGAGTGCTTTCGAACTGCTAGGTTGGCAGGCGCTGGGACCGAACAGTGGGAGCGCACCCCGTCGCGGGGATTCGAACCACCGACCTTTCGATCGGCAAGCCCTAGGCGCTGAGGCTTTTACCCACAGCGCCACCCGCGTCCCTATTAAGCAATTACCCTACCAAAAAAGAAGCAGCAGCAGCAGGGGCAGCTAAGCATCCAAGACAGCTAAGCATATCCAGTTTTACATGTCACAGGACGCAGGGACTGTGTACACACCATAAATTGAAAGCACACACCACCAAGTATCCTTGGGGCTGTAGTTTGTTAAGGGTATTGGGAGTCACAGTTCTGTGAGCGGTAAACTACAGTTCTCAGGATGGGGGGAGGGGTTGAATGTACATTGGTGTGTGCATGCAGAATTCTCTAAGGAAATGGACAATTTGCCCTTTCTGTTTTGTTTTTTTGAACAGGTGCCTTAAACAATGCAGTTTGATACCTTTCTCTGCTTGCATGTTTGCAGTGCCATTGAGATGCCTGACAGAGATGGCAAGCATCTGCTTGGCATTGGACAAATAAAGCCTACTTATTGAGGGTGTCCCCCCTCAAAAAAAGACTTTGCTCACTGTTAGCTCTCCCATTTAACACTGCACAAATACCATTCATTTTATTTTTAATGCAGAAAGTTATTAGCAGTTTCTACAGAATAATAATACCTGTTCTTTTTTAGGGCTATGAAATCCCATACGTTGGTGGTTATGAATATTATGAAGGCAGCATGTAAGAAATAGGACTTTCTATTACGGGGACCAAGTAACAGTGATCTTGCAAGGCATTGTTTCTTGTTGTTGATAAGTGGAGGCTTGTGGAAGAGCAGTGATAGGTTGCTCTCTTTTATCTGCTAAGTGCACAGTGCTTGTAAAAATGGCAGTGGCCTTGTTACCACTTGACACGACACTAGTTTTAGCTGTTTACATTGACACGCCACTGCACTCTTTTAAAGCTGCAGCCTGGGGTCAGATTCATTAGAGTACTTCAGAAATGATACCGATAGAGCATCTGGTCTTTATGCTCACTGCTCTAAGCTAGGAGGAGGGGAATTGACATAGCTGAGTGCACCAATTTCAACCTCTCGTTCCCTCACATCCCCCACCCTGCCTCTACCCCGGCCACACGTCTTTTATATCTCTGTCCCCCTGAAAAGCTATTGAGACAGACCAGGGTGTCAGAATGAGTCACCGAGGTGCTTTTGATACCTAGTTAGCTTGCTGTAACATTTCCATTTCACCATAGCGCCCGAGAATGGCAATTGCTAAAGGAAAAAGAAAATCCAACTCAGATATATTGGCTGATTTAAAAATAATAATAATCTCATTTTCCCTTCTGTTTTCCTTCTCTGATATGTTTGTGTGTGTGTGTGTCAGCAGTGTGGCAATAACAGCACATTCTTATACCTTCCTTTTCTGCCTTGGCTGTTTTGGAAGTAGATTTCCAAGCCCTGATCCAGTCAGAATCATTCACACATGATTCTTAGCCCAAAGGAGTGACAATGGCAATGCACATTCCTATCTGTATTGCGAGGCGGATGTGAATGCACATCCTGATGCCGCAGAGCAAGCTGGGTGCATTGGATACTTCATGTCCAGTTGCACATTATCATTACAAATTCAGGTGTGCATCCATATCTGATCATGTGCCTGCTTCCATGTCTTGGTAATGCTTGCTGAATTGGGGCACCAGTTGCTTCCCAAAACAATCAGGGCTGAGATAATAACTTTCAACACCAAATTCGATATTGTTCAGAGGTACCATTTATATAGCATAATTACAGAGAAGCATGAATAGTCCTAAAGGTGTGGTGGTGGCTATAGGACATGGCACAATGTTTTCCTGGGTTTAACAATCATAAATTATTATTTTTTAAAAAAACACACCAGTTTGATTTGGCAGGATTGTGTCCAAATTACATCACTGTCAGAAATGTTGGCTGAATATAACTTGCTCCAAAGACCATCAATTGGTCGGAGTATTAAAAATAAAATAACAAAACTGCATCTTTTGGCGAGGCTTAACTAAATCAGGAGTATATTTCTAGTATAGTAGATAAAAAAATTCAGCTATTTGGACATTTTCTTAAAAAATGAAAGTGCTCCCCCCCCCCCACTTTCAAATAGAGTGAAGGAGAAATTTCCATTCTCCTCTAGCAATTATTTTGAAACGCAGTACTACAAATAGATTTTTTGCGGTTGATTTTTAAAACTGTCATGTAATGATGGATAATAAATTATGTCTTCATTGTGGGTAATTTGTCTCTATCAAAAATTTACCACTCTTTTAACTCTATGCAATCTTTCCTAGAAATATATTAATATTTTTATTAAAGCAAGAGATCCTGTCTCCCATTTTGTCTGTTTTTTTAAAAAAATACTCATTTAATTAATTCAGTGTTCCCCATGAATATCTGTGGATATCACTACCACTGTTTAACTGGTCCTGGTAGGAGATTGTGAAGGATACAAACTCACCAGCAATCACCTCTCTAATGATTTGGCAGATATAATCCAGAACACATAACTGAGATTACAGTTACCATTTTTGTTAGCAGCTGATCTGATTAACTGAAATTGAGCATACAATAAACTGAAATGCAACATGCTCTGAATTAAGAACCCTGTCACTGAGCCTTAGGTCTTTTTGTTTACCATTCTGTAACCATAAATCAGATGACAAGTGGAGCAGGTTTGACAGACAAGAAACTGCCTTTTTGGAATCCCACGAGGTTGTTTAGAGAGGATATGGCTAGATTCAATAGGGCAGAGAGAGGGGACAGTCTTCAATGAGCATTAGGGAACCACTTGCGCTGATGCATGACTGTAATCCATCTAAAATATGTCACAGAGCCTTTGTCTGTTTCTGTGCAAGCCTACGCTCATACCCCACCCCCTTTAAAGCACATGAAATTGAGAGGTTCAAATTGAAAATCCATATTTAATTGAAAATCTAATGCAAAACACTGCAACAAGGATTTTGACCAGTGCCAGGTTAGGGAGTATGTGATTCCTTTTTTATATCATTTAAACTGACTATTACCTTTAAAGCCATAAATGGCTTGGGACCAAGACACTTGAAAGGATGTCTCCTCTCATATAATTGCATCCATCCACTAAAGTCAGCAGACGAGGTCCTCTTGCATGTTCCATCCCAGGCATAGTCAACCTTTTTATACCTACCGCCCACTAATGCATCTTTCTTGATGGTAAAATCAAGCCCACCAGTGCTCAATGGGATTCAGCTTGTGCTGTAGAACCCTCTACCGCCCACCTAGAACCCCGAAACGCCCACTAGTGGGTGGTAGGGACCAGGTTGACAACTCCTGTTCCACCCCATCTGAGGCATGACTGGTGGGGCTGCTTCTCAATTGCAGCATCCAAATTTTAGAACTCTCCGGCCCAGAAGATTTGCTTGGCTATTTGGCTTTTGGAAATGTTTTGTTTTGTTTTGTTTTTAATTTCATCAGGCCATTGTTCTGATTCCCTTTTTTTAAAAAAAGTGTTTGGTTGCATATCTGCTGTTATGTGTTTTAAACTTTAATTTAGATTTATTTCATTTTTGTTTTACACTGTTAGATGCATAGGGTAGTTTTAATTTTAGAACCAGAATGGAGGCTGTAATGGTTCTAGGGGTTGCTCGTGCGTAAGCCGGTGCAAACACCTGGCTGGGTTGCCCGAGTGAACCTTTTCTGTCTGGACAGCCACTCACCCGTGGCTGTCTCAATCGCTTGCAGAATCCGTCAGTGGGCGTTTCTTAAACTTCTTCCAGCAAAGAAGCTCTTTGACGCCTAGTCTTCTCCTACTCTCTCTGCGTGAAAGCCTTCTGCGCAAGGAGGGCGTAGGCAGCGGAGGACCTCTACTCTCCCCACTGGTCCCTGGCAAGGAGTCATGGGACCGCCTCACTGCTTCCCCCATCTGCCCCCCTTCTCCACTGGTGCTACGCTGATTCTCTTCCCCAGAAGATGGGCTGCCTCTCCCAATCCCGGGACGCTCTCCGGAATCCCTCTGGATTTTGCTCTCTCCCTCTGGCACTGATGGCAGTTCCCTGACAGAGGCGTATAAACATTCTTATAAATAAATAAATAAATAAAACACAAAATAATAAAAATTTCATGACTACATCTTCATCATAATTGAACGGCCTTGTGTTTTTTGTCCAATGGAGACCCCCACCTTCACCAAACCTCTTGCTGTTACAAGCACATTGCTATTGTTCACTCCATTTCTGATGTTTGGTGGTGAGTGCCATTGGTTATGTAGCCGAAACAGCACCATCCATGCACAAAAGCAAGGTATTAGCAGGCATGGGCAAGCCCCAAAATTTACAGAATTAGGACAAAGTATTTAGAGGGGGAATGCAAATAGGCAAACATTCCAGAAAGCAGACCAATGAGCATGTTCAGTGCTACAGAATGCAGACTGGAGGAGGAGGAACAGAATACCACATGGGTTGGTGAACGGAATGGAATGGAATATTTTGAAGAAAGACATGGCTGGCTGGTTGAAATACAGAGCCAGAGCAATATTGTTTTGCAGATCCCACTTCTGTATACTAATAGCAATCATGATGTTCCAAGTGTTGGTCCTTTTCTACTCAGAACAGCACCGTTCATGCACAAAAAGGAAGTGTCAGTCGGCTTGGGGAAACTTTGTACAAAACAGAAGTCTTAAGGGAGGAAAAGTATCAGGGGAGAGCCTGCCTGAAAACATCCCAGTGGGAAGTGAGCATACCCAGCCGCCACAGAATTCTGATTAACTGCTGAAAGTGGAGGCAGAAAACAAGGGTGAATGGAGTATCCTAGAAGAGGGCAGGGCTCCAGCCACAGGCAGCACCACTCCACACTGTGTTTGTTGAAGTTCCCCACTTGTACTGCAAGACTGTGAATTATAATGCCACTATCTCAACACTGAAGCTTTTTGTTCTTGTTGCATTGCTTTTTAATGTCAAACCTTCTGTAGGGTGTGGTGATTTGGGTACCTAGCAGATTCCTTGAGGCTGCCACTGAAAAGAGCAACCCTTTTTAACACCCCTGCACCTATATAATGCACAGGGAAGCTTAATATGTGATGCAATGTATTGTCTGTTTCAGTTGCCAGCCTGCCCTACCCAATCCCCACCCGTTGGTGACTATTGATAAGATGAGTGTAGAGTAGGGAAATATCCAATGCTTTGACATCAGAGCAAGACTAATTTGTTCCAAATGTTACAGAGATTATAATTACATGCAGAGTTGCCACTCTTGGCAGCAAACACACTTTTAATGTTGGGTGCAGCTCCAGCCTTAGTTAATTGTGACGGGAAGCTCCTTGGGGGAACAAAGGCCACTGTTCACAAGTGATGCTTAAATCAGTTTGCATTGATGCTGAGAATCCTGCATTGGTGGTAGATGCCCTGCTCACAAGTGAAGCTGTCTTAACAGCAGCATGTGAAAATGCTGCCTTGTCGGCTGTTTGACAAAGTTTCTGTTTGTTCTCTTAACCGCTGTTTGCTAGTCTGCTATCACACTCACGGCTCCCTGTTGCTTGCTTTTTCCCATCTTTTCCTGTCCTGTTCAGGTAGAAATTCTGCTTTGCAAGTAAACAGATCTGTGCAGTGCAGCTTGGAGTAAACAGAGAATGTGGTGAATTATTTTTACAAGCAGGGTTTAGTAATTTGCAGCGGATTTCTGTTTCCATGGGAATTTGTGAGTGAAGGAAGCTACATGAAGGTTCTTATGAATAAGTGAGGTGACCTCCGCTTCGCCTCCAACCCTTTTTCCTCCCCCACTCCAGTTGATTTCAGTGGCATCTTAAACAGCTTCCAATGCCCATCCCATAGAATGGATCTTCCTATATGTAAAGGTAAAGGTAAAGGTAAAGGTACCCCTGCCCGTACGGGCCAGTCTTGACAGACTCTAGGGTTGTGTGCCCATCTCACTCAAGAGGCTGGGGGGCAGCGCTGTCCGGAGACACTTCCGGGTCACGTGGCCAGTGTGACAAAGCCGCATCTGGTGAGCCAGCGCAGCACACGGAAACGCCGTTTACCTTCCCGCCAGTAAGTGGTCCCTATTTATCTACTTGCACCCGGGGTGCTTTCGAACTGCTAGGTTGGCAGGCGCTGGGACCGAGCAACGGGAGTGCACCCCGCCGCGGAGATTTGAACCGCCGACCTTTCGATCGGCAAGCCCTAGGCGCTGAGGCTTTTACCCACAGCGCCACCCGCGTCCCAATCTTCCTATATGTATTGCAAGGCAATTCCTAAAGTGGAAACAGTGGTACCTCGGGTTAAGTACTTAATTTGTTCTGGAGGTCCGTTCTTAACCTGAAGCACCACTTTAGCTAATGGGGCCTCCCGCTGCCACCATGCCGCTAGAGAACAATTTCTGTTCTCATCCTGAAGCAAAGTTCTTAACCCGAGGTACTATTTCTGGGTTAGCGGAGTCTGTAGCCTGAAGCGTATGTAACCCGAGGTACCACTGTATATTTTGGAGATGAGTACAGGCAACTCCCCATTTCTGTGGGGGGGTTGCATTCCAAGGCACCACATGCATCAGCAGGATGTGTGTAAGCCCACCCTGCCTTATCCCACCCCCTTCTGGTATCAAAAACTGCATGCGAGTCTGTGGCTGTGCGTGCCTCAAATGTGCACAAATGGGGAGTTGCCTGTACTACAAATGTTTGTGTGTAATGGTTTGTTTTCATCCCTTTCTAAGGCAGTGCTTGCACTCCATCCTTTGGTACTGCTCAGCGTTTGCGATGAACCACAATCACCCTCATCCTGCTAAGGAATCAGGCAAGATCTTACTAGATCATGAGGGTGAACAATTGGTTCTTCTCCTTCCCCTTGTTATCCATACACCTCCCCCCTCCCCCCATCCCTCTCTGTCTCTTTTTAGGTCATTTATAATCAGCAGTCATGGAGCCCTGGCCTCATTAGTGATATAGCCATTCCTTCAGTGCTTTAGAAATAATCATTTAGGGGGGGAAATGCACAGTTTTCTTCCCTTGAGAGCCTGTGAGTGATGAATTTATTTCAGTCTGGCTGTCTTGCTCAGCCTTATTTCCATATTTATTTCAACAAATAATGTACTGTGGGAACAACAAAATGCACTCTCCAGCAGAGCAAGGTTAGTTTTTGGCCATGGAGGAGTTAACGGGAACAATGGCAGAGAATGATCTATTTCAAACCTGGTATTTGGCAAGGAGAAAGTTTATATATTTGAGTATACATGCATATTTGAGTATTTGTGTTTCCTAATGTTGCAAGGCAGGGATTTGATGACAGATTTATTCATAGGCTGGCACTTAGAGCACACAGAGACTGTCTCCAGAGTGATTTCTGCCACCGACCCTTCCTCCTGTAAGGATCATCTCTTTTGTATGGGTGGACAGGCGATTAGCTCTCTATGCCAGCTAATTAATTTGGCTTTTCCAGAGCAAGCTCTGCTAATTGCAGCCAGTTGGGAGGGCTGATATTAAGGGACCAGGGTGCTTACTGAAGGCCTCAGTAAATTCAGCCCAGTGGTTTCTAGAAAAAGGAGCTGCTAATATCCTTGGCTTCTAAGGAATGATAGCTTGATGTAATGTGTGAGCAGCCTCCTTCACAGAACCATTTCAGCAACTGAACTGAGAGTGGGCCACGTTGCATTTCACTCTGGGAAATATTTTTTGTGGACGAATGAGCATGTGTATTATATTATATCAGGGATAATGTGAGTGATGTTTCCATTATTGGCACACTAACTGGAGCCGGCCAAACTACGTACGCACAGATGAATCCCTATATAGAAAAAAGCAACTTAAGAAACAGGCCAGCACTGAATTGCAAACTAAAAACATGATGTAAGCAATCACCCCTAAAATGGCACGCCCTAGTGCGCCATCCTCCATGGGACAGCCCTTTAGGTATTTGAAAATGGACATCTCAGTCTCCTCTTTGCCAGGCTAAACATTCCCAATTCCCTCAGCCGTTTCTCCCATGGCTTGGTTTCCAGACCCTTGATCATATTGGTTGTCTCCAGCTTGTCAATAGCCTTTTAAAATTGTAGTGACACAGTGCTCTAGGTGTGGCCTGGCCAAGACAGAACAAAGCGGGGCTTTTACTTCCCTTGATCAGGACACAAGACTTCTGTTGATGCAGCGTAGAATAGCATTAGCCCTTTGCTGCTGCTGCATCACACTGTTGACTCATGTTAAGCTTGTGGTTTACTAAGCCCTCTAGACAGTGGCGGAGCTTCAAGCTCCGGCAGTGGGGCAGAGAGCAGGTGGGGCAGGGCTGGCGCGCGTCCTGGGGGGCGTGGCGCGCCACCTGCGGGAGTGTTGCACCCAGCGCAGGGGGGGCAACCATGATGGCACCCCACTGGGATCGTGCCTCCGGGGGCGGTGCGCTCCCCCCACACCCCTGTTTCTCCACCACTGCCCCTAGATTCTTTTCACATGTACTACTAGCAAGCTAGATGTCCCCCATCTTATATTTCTGCAGCTGGTTCTTCCTGCCTATGTATAGCACCCAACATTTGTCCCAGTTGAAATTCATTTTGTTAAGTTTTATTGATATTTTGATATCTCAACACGCCTTTGGAGTATTAAGCTACTGTCTGGAAGCACTCCTAGAGTCAAAAAGGATGATGAGAAAATGGTGTTATCAGGCAAGTGGATGACATCAGACCTCTTTAAGAGGTGGGGATGGAAGAACTGAAAGCTGCTTGCTTTAACAGTGGTCTGTGCAATGTAAAGATTGCAAGTAAAATATTGGGCTTAGAGGACTGTTAATAGGACTATGAGCTGTGTTAAGAGTTCACCCAATTGCTCCATCAGATATTTGATATTATCCACTTTGAAATCTCCCAGTCATCATTTATGTGCTTCTCATCGACCCATTTACTTAAATTGTTGGTAGCAGCAAATCATGGAGTGAGCAAGGCTGCAAGGGTCAGCTGACTAGTGAGACTTTGGAGCTTTTGTGGTACTGATGTTCCACTGAATTGCACTCTGTGTGCTGAGGTTCTGACTTTTTATTATTATCAGGAACTGTAATTGTAAGGAAATAGGATACTTGCTTGGGCTGGAGCACCGTTTGGTAGTGTTAGCAGTACTGCCTTGCCCAGTGACTTTGCTGCAACTGGCTCCAAAATTCCTCTTCACCCCTTTCTGTCCCCCTTCCTCCCCCCGAAAAAGCATGTTGCTAGTTATGGTTTCAGCTTGTAGCTAGCATATGCAACCAGCAGAGCACAGCCGTGTACCCTCGAGTCTTGTTTTCAAGAATGCTGTAAGACTTGTTGGCAAGCTCCCTGCTTCCAAGAAGCCACTAAGGCTGTTTTGGGTGGCATTTGAGGACACAGAGGCTATGCAAACCTTTGCCAATGCTGCTGTTATGAAATATGTGTGCCAGTAGCTGACAGCAAATCTTCTGGCATTTTCCCCACCCCTCCTAGCAATTAAGACCTGTGGTTACATAATAGCCTTTAAGCTGTAATGTCCACGATGGTGTGTGCTCTGAAATTGTCACTTTTAAAAATTTGCTTACTTTTTATGGGGCCATCAAAATGAGGGTCTGTAGTGTAGTGATAGAGCACATGTTTTGCCTGTAGAAAGCCCCAGCTTCAGGCACCAGTGTCTTCCATTTAAAAGGATCTGATAGTGCTATCTGATGGGAAAGACTTCCTCCTTGAAGCCCTGGGAGGCCTGCTGCCAGTCAGTCAGAGAATACTGAGCAAGATAGACAAGTATAAGGCAACTTCCTGTGATGGTACCAAATTGTTGTTCTTGGGAGTTCACAAAATTTGACTTTTTTCTTCTTAAAGAATAGAACAGCAACTACTCGAATGCTTTTTTGTTTTAATTAAAAAAATCTTTAAAAACCACTGTAGTTTAGACAGCATGGCTAATGGTAGTGACTGAAAAGGATTTAAAATAATAATAATTAACATTATGGTAGTATACCTATATTACAAAAATACTACTGATTAAAGAGTCAATTAAAAAATAAATTGTGTAATGAACTAGCACTCACTGCCAAAGTTAAGCAAATGTGTGCTGCCCATCACTGGCAGCATCACTGCCCATGCCCAATCGCCTCCACCCCCTGCTTTTAAATAGGTGGAGGGGTAATGCTAAAAGCATCTACATCAGTGGAGATTGTGCTCGTTTTTCAAAAGGGTTGGATTTACAGCAATCTGAGAAAAGGCAAGGAACCACATGGAAAATGCGCAGTGGCAACTGGATGATGGTGTCATGTGGATGCCTCGCTAAAAGTGAGTGAGCAAAGCATGGCAATTCCACACTGAACATCTAGTGTGGAACCATCCAAAGATTCAAATCCTAAGTAGCTATTGAGCTCATTGCTGGTATATTCTGTTTTACCAGCAACAAAGCAACATGAAAACACATAATATAATTTTGGGTTCTCAAGCATCTCAGCGTCTTGAAGACCATAATTCAGGGGAGAACTAAGAAAGATTTCCCATAGTGCACTGATTAGTTGCTTGCCACACAGTGTGGCCACAGAAGTAGAACAGAAAACAATGTCTGCACATGTCCTTTATTGCAGACATTGCTTAAGAGACCTGACGACAATTGCATTGTGTTATTGTTGTCAAAAATCCCCAAATCAAGAGCTTTTTGTTTTGTTGTTCTATAGTGCTCCTAGGAAGCGTCTTACCAAACCAGTATCGCCCAGCCCAGCCTTCCTCAACCTATTGCCCTGCAGATGCTGCTGGACTGCAGCTCCCTTTATCCCTGATGATTGGCTGTGTCATCTTGGATGATGGGCATTGTAGTCCATCTGGAGAGTGGGAAGATGGCTCCATATTATTCAGATTTCCCTTTTCCTCTTTCCTTTCTGATCTTCGACTTTTGAGCCCTTTGAAAGGGATAGTTATTTTTGACCACCATGCAGCACTTAGTACATTTTAAGTGGTTCAAAAATAAACATCATCTCACCAGAGTGCTGCTTCAGCACTTTTCTGCTGTATTGGAAATGCAGGAAAGCATACCAACAAAGAAATGAGGCATCGTGTTTCACAGGGCTTTGGAAAACGCTCTGTATTGTGGCACACATCCTCCCCCAGTGTTCCCCATGTCTTTTGTAAATAGTGCTGGGTATCAGTGGGTAAGTTAACAGAGTAACCCCAAGACTTGTGTGCACTGATCAGATGTTGTGAATCAGGCTGGGCAAAAATATGCAGAGTAGGTATACTCCTGGTTCGTATGAATTATTGAGCACCCAACTCTGTAAATTGTGATTCAAACAAGGAATACAAAATAGAATTTGGGAGAGGAAAATCTGTGCATGTGAACTTCCTTATCTGTGTTTTCCTCCCACTAAAGAGGTCCATGGAGGCAAGCTAACTGCTCTTAAATCAACTGAAAATGAGCGGGGTTAAAGCCAAAACGAAAACAGCAGCAGGACTCTTACGGCAGATCAATGCATGTTTGGCATAGGTTCTGCTGGTGTCTATTTCAAGATGCACAGAACAAAAAGTCTCAGGCTAAAGCTGACACTGGAGACCTGCTTCAAAATGGCAGTCCTTTGTCAGGGCTTTTCTGCATAGAGGTGGCTCTCTTTCTTTTACCAGCTGCTGATTCTTTGGCACTGAACTGGTAGGAGAAGCATCAGATGTTTTCTTGGAGCCCCTCTCTTTGCTTTTCCCCTTCCCTTTCTCTTCCCCCCCAGTTCCCCTGCTACCCTATGCTCTTCTGGCTCCCCACTCCCCAAATTGAACATGTACAGATTTTACGGTTCACTGGAGAATAAGTGGCTGTCATTTCACAGACGGGCCAGGATGTAATTAGCCACAATGCATCGAAGTAATGGAACAGATGTCTCTTTGTAAACTGAGTTTGCTGTTGCACACTCTGTGTGTGTGACCTGCCGACTGCTTGAAGCTATTCCTCCCAGCCCCCTCTCTTTGCCTCTCCCTTCTCTCTGTTTCACAGCCAAGGGCTTAACTCTCACATGAAGTGGCTGCTGTTATGTTTTCCCCTCTTTTCTCTGTCCCCTCTCCGCTGCAAGGCTACTGATGATAGGAGAGCACTAGCCAGCATTTACCCGGTGGAGTCATTCAAAGCATGAAAAAGACAACACCTACCCTTTATAAGATAATTTGCAGTTTCAAGTAGCACTTGGTGCTTGCTTAATATGAGAGTAAAATCATAAATGACTGTTACGATGTCTGGACAAATATTTTGAAACTGAAAAATAAAACAGCTATATTCCTGTTCTGCTGCCAAATTAGTATTTACACTTGAACTGGAACTCTGTCGAACAACATGCAGACAAATAGGTATGATCCAGGATAAACCTATTTGTGGGATGGTTCATATATATCGAGTCCGATGCTTATAGTTTTGAGAGCATTGTAGCTTAGAACAATTGGAAATCAGAGAAACTAGAGGGAGTGTTAATAGTTAAAATACAAAACTTGCTCCCACAGCAAGGCAGTGATGGCCACCAACCTAGATGGCTTTCAAAGAGGGTTAGGCAAATTCATGGAGGTGAGAGCTATTGATGGCTACTAGTCGTGATGGCTAGTCTTCCTCTATGATCAGAGACAGCAGTGCTTTTTAATGCCAGTTGCTGGAAACCACAGGAAGGGAGAATGCCACAAGAATCTGGCTGGCCACTATGACAACAGGATGCTAGACTTGATGGGCCATTGGCCTGATCCAGCAGGATTTTATTCTTATGTATTCTTATGTATATGTCTCTACACATATTGCCTATTTCTAGTGATTTGACATAAGTGGTGGGATTCTCCTGGCCAGAGCAGTCTTTCTTCCTCTCTGTTTGGTTCTTTAGTTCTTCCTCCTCACTTCCAAGTCCTTAATTCCTGAAATATCTGTGTATAAGCCAGAAGAGGGACTTCTCAATGTCACCAAACAATACAGGGGGCAAAACTGTGACAGCTCTGAAGATTTTCACCGGGAAAATGCCTTCTATCAATACAGAGCAGACTTGTGGCTGAGGGCCCAGCTCTCTCCAGAAGCTAGAGCGTGAAGATTGCTTCATTATCCAAACTCAAATGCCACCTGTTGTACCAATATATCCTTAGGCCTTTCTGTGAATATGTGTGTGTGTGTGTGTGTGTGTGTGTGTGTGTGGTTAAGTTTCAGGTGGGGATAGCAGTGTCTCTTAATTGTCCTAAGATTAAGAGAAGTTATTCTTTGGCATGTTGCAAGAGGAACATTTTTGTTACTGTTTACGACGCATTGTTCAGGATCTCACAGATCAAAATATGAACATGCCTGTAACAGTGCTGTTCTCGTGCCTAGTGTCATTGCCCAAGGTCACATGCACACTGTGCATTGCTGGGGGCTCTACTCTGCCTCCTATAACCATTTACTCTGCATTATCCTGGCCTGAATTGTTTTAAAGATGAAGGTTTGGGTTGCTTTTTTAAATTCTAAATATGCTAGAGACACACAATGGTCTTTAGTCACCGGTGTGAGGAATGGCTGGCTGCACACTACATTGCACTTTAATGTCAATGCATGCACATTTACACGCAGAGCAAATACATAAACTCTCCAACTTTAAAGATATAATTCCCAAAGCTCTGGTGCTAAGAGCTGCACCTCAGCCATCCCCTGGCAGGTGCTCTTCAGATATTTTGGCCTACAACTCCCATCAGCCTCAGCCATCATGGCCAATGGACATCACATGTAAAAAGAAAAATGTTTTAAAGGCTTCACAAAGGATTAAAAAAAATGAGTCATTTACTAGGGCCATAGGCCAGAAAACTGAGGCTATCCCTGGTAAATAGGACTGTATGAGATTCCAGCGCTATGATGTGACTTGCTTACAAGAAATTAACGCCAACTTGGGGTCCCTCAGAAAGAAATTAGGAGAGCAAGTATAGTACAGTCGTACCTTGGAAGTCGAATGGAATCCATTCTGGAAGTCCTTTCAGCTTTAAAAATGTTCAGAAACCAAAGCGCAGCTTCTAATTGGCTGCAAGAAGCTCCTGCAGCCAATTGGAAGCCGTGGAAGCCCCATTTGATGTTCGGCTTCAAAAAATAGTTTGCAAACCGCAACAGTCACTTTTGGGTTTGCTGCGTTCGGGAGTCAAAACGTTTGAGAACTAAGCTGTTTGAAAACCAATGTACGAATGTAATGGCAGATAAACGTCCCTCAAAGCTTACTTGCCCTGTTATGTGTTTGCGCAAAATGATGATAAGGTCCAAGGGGCATGGCAATCCCCTGAATCCTCTGGAGAGATTTATTAGGAGATAGGTTCATACAGATACAGTTTTCTGAGGGAGGAGTGAAGTTCAGATACTGGGGTAAGTCCTGGGCAGAATCCTGGGCATAAAGCAGGATACAACCCAGAGGTTCTTCACAACTTTGCGCTTGAAACCTGTCACATTTTACAGTTTATTGGTAGATCGTTGTGATGGCACCCAATCTTTGTATCAATAAATAATTTTTATCTTAGAGATAGGTATTCCCCCCCCTTTCTGCCCAGTGAATGTTGTATTAAAAATCAAATACTCAATACACTTCCGCTAACATGAATTGAGTGAGTTAAAGGTATCCTATTTCTCCCTTTTCTTTCTCTGAGACCAAACATCTGGCTTTATCTCATGTGCAACAAATCACATTCTGGGCACTTTGATTGTTACTGGGAGGGACTTACCTAGGGATTCCTTTGAGGGGAAAACTAGAGGGACCAGGACAATCACATGCTTCTTTTCAGAAGTCCGGCATCTAAAGAGGTGGTGGAGATCTTCATTTCATAGCAATAGAAACACATAGGAGAAGCCACCGGATCTTCTTCCTTCCCCTCCCCTCAGTCCGTTGCTCCTAGTACATTTCTCTATTTCTGCCTCACATGGACTGGTATTGAGCCCAGTCCCATTTTACATGTAGATGGGGCAGATACATGAATGATGGTCCTGTCATATCTTGTTTGACTTCTACTCTGTCACTACTGTCTGCTTTCTATACTTCTGCAATATAGAAAGTAGAAGAGCACAAGTGTGTGTGTGTGTGTGTGTGTGTGTGTGTGTGTGTGTGTGTGTGTGTGTTTGTATACGATTACTGATGTTTTACATATGAGTGTCATTCTTGAATAAAGAAAGCAGAAGCAATCCCTTTAACTATTAATAATTGCATTTTCAGTAACCTGTCATTAAAGTGAACTTTGTGTTTGTTTTGTACAGAGAAAACATTTTGTAGTTTTGAGAGGGGCAAGGAAATCAAGTATAGAGTCCTCCATTCATCTCTTTCCTAAGGTGAATTCAAACATATTTCTGTCTCTGCTAGTCTTGAAACAGCTTTTTAGCCCATTTCTGGGTGGGCACAGTTCAGAGTCCTTGTCTTAACTTTTAGAGCTGGTACATAACCCAAAACTCATGCATAGCAAAGATTGTTTGTTACCATATGAATCTGTTTAGACTCTGAGACGATCTTCAGAGGCCCCACTTCAAGTCCCTGCACCCTAGTAAAGCAAGGGGTGGCCTTAGATAGGCCTCTTTTGATTACACTCTCTTGTTTGGAAGGCCCTCCCAAGAGAAGCTCGCCTGGTGCCAACTTTGTAATCTTTTTGGTACCAGGTGCCAAAGCCTTTTATAAGTTCAGATATATCCCTTTTATTGGCGGCTGTACACACACCATACATAATGGGATTGTAGTTTACCCCACACAGAGCTACAGTTCCCAGCACCATTTACAAGCTATGATTTCCAGGATTCTTGCAGGAGGAGGAGTGTTTTAAATGTATAAGTGTGTACACAGCCCTAGTGTCATAGGTTTTGAGTGGTTTTAACAGTTGCCACTGTTGTGAATGTTCTGCTGCATTTTAAAGTGATTTAAATGATTTCCGATCATTAGCCTGGTTGAAGAGCAGGGCATGTATGGGAAAAGGTGAACAAATAAATAAAACTAATTGAAACAAACCAGAAACAAAAAGGGAACCCCAATGATAGAATGAAAAGAAATGGGATGAAACTGTCCTACGTCCCAGTGTGTGTCTTGAAATGCTGGTCAAGGGCAAAACATATTTTGAAATTCTGCCAGATCATCCTATGTATATTAAAAAGGTTCAAGGTGCTTCACTACACATTTAAAAGGTAAAGGTACCCCTGCCCGTACAGGCCAGTCTTGATTTACTCGTACAATTTTCACATGTCATGTCAAGAGAAGGCTTAGCCTTACAAGTTTTTCATGCTGGAAGCTTCATCACCACCCTGGTCCATATAGGAAATTCAAATGCTGATTTTTAGAATCACTTGTGAGGGGGTCCAATATGAGAACCACCTATTGTTTGCTTCATTTCCCCTTGTGGAATGGTCTGGAGCTGTTCAAAATGTCTCCAGGGGCCTGGGCATTTTGCAGTGTGCACATTCCTACACTCCATTGTTTTTGTCTGCTTCCTATTATTTTGGGTTCCAGTTTATTTCTGTCTAAAGAAAATAGAAACCACCAAACCAGGGGAGGGGGGAAGGTGGTGAGTATACGTTTTGAACATGGCATGGCAGCCCCATCTTGCATCCTTTATAAATTTGCTATCCATCTGATTCACTAGAAAGTTTCATTGTATGGGAGGGTCGTTATGGAGCCCGTGAAGTCTACAAGCAGCGTTTCATCAGGAAAAGCCTTGCTGGGTTCACTCTAAGGGCATATTCAGGGTGATATTTTACTTCTGGAGTTTTGTTGCCTCGGTTCTTTCTCTTTTTTTGTAATCACTTCCCTATGGAAGTGGGAAATATTCTTATTTCCTTTTTTATTATATTCTGTTTTTCCTTTTAAATATTTTTCTTTTATTTCTTTTTGTTAAATTTGCAAATTAAACATTTAAAAAAAAAACCTAAAGTGGAGTGACTGTATGTGGACACTTCTAGTACCCAAATGGAGCTAGACCAGGTGGAGATCTGGGCGCTGCTGTGTTCTGCCAGAGTTCCTTGACAGCAGAGGGTAGCAGATCTGTAGATCCTTGAACCCAGCATCATTATTTATTTCCTGCATTTGTATTCCTTTCTCCAAGGAGCTAAATGCAGTGTTCAGCTACGGTATCTAGTAATGTTTTCCATTCCTGTTTGTGTTCTAGTCCAGTCATTCTCAAGATGGTATACACTGGGTTTTTTTAGCAATGGGGTACAGGCAGGTGATAGTTCCAAATCCATATATTTTTCCTCCATATCTCTTAAGCATCCTTTAAGCAGTGAGAGAACTGTCCATTAGAAAAGAAGCCCCCCCCCCCCCCCCGCTGCCCATTTTATAACTGTAACATGGAACTTTGCAAAACCTATGGCTAACAGGACAATTACTTTGGCCAAAAGAAAAGAAAAATGTGAAGAAGGGAAAAGAGGAAAGTGGGAGAAAAGAAGTGACAAGGATTATAAGTAGATTAGAGTTATGTACAGTGGTACCTCGGGTTAAGTACTTAATTCGTTCCGGAGGTCTGTACTTAACCTGAAACTGTTCTTAACCTGAAGCACCACTTTAGCTAATGGGACCTCTTGCCACCGCCGCTCCGCCGGAGCACGATTTCTGTTCTTATCCTGAAGCAAAGTTCTTAACCTGAAGCACTATTTCTGGGTTAGCGGAGTCTGTAACCTGAAGCGTATGTAACCCGAGGTACCACTGTACAACAGTTATTAATTAGGAACCAATTGTTGTGTGTACGACAGAATGTAACCCAGTGCTCAGGCACTCCCTTAAGTTTAAGTGGTTGCTAAGAAGATTGAATTCAAAACAATTCACTTCTCAGCCCAGTTCTCCCCCTTTACCCATAAGGTTTGCACAGGTGCCAGTTTCTACTGCAATGCTGTCCAAATGGGGCTAAGCCTTAAATGTCAACTGGCTCAATACGTTCAGGGGCTGGTCACACAGATCATATCACTCTAGTTTTGAAAGGTCTTCACTAGTTACAAATGATTTTCAGGCCCACCTTAAGATGCTTATTTTAAAGCAAAGATGGGGAACCTTTTTCTACCTGAGGACCACGTTGCCTTATAGCCAAGCTTTCAGGGGCCACGTGCCAGTGGTGGATAGGGACCAGAGGTAAAAGTGGACAGAGCAATGTATTTGAATCCTAGCTTTGTACAATAGATTACATACCCACCATACAAAAGTTAGAGGCAACATATACACCACAGTATGGTGTAGTGGTTAAGAGCGGTAGTCACGTAATCTGGGGAACCGGGTTCGCATCTCCGCTCCTCCACACGCAGCTGCTGGGTGACCTTGGGCTAGTCACACTTCTCTGAAGTCTCTCAGCCCCACTCACCTCACAGAGTGTTTGTTGTGGGGGAGGAAGGGAAAGGAGAATGTTAGCCGCTTTGAGACTCCTTAAAGGGAGTGAAAGGCGGGATATCAAATCCAAACTCTTCTTCTTCTTCACAAACAGCTCGCCATTCTGTATCCAGGCAAGCAAGAGGCACGTCACAGTTCAAGGACACATTCCAGCCAGGCAAAAATGCAAGGAGGTGGGCATGGAGAAGTGCTGGTGGAGGGGAAGTTTCAAGGGCCAACGAGAGAGGCCTGAAGAGCCACATCTAAACCTATCCCTGCTTTAAAACATTAACAGTTTGGGCCATGAATGTGCAAAGCCAGAATGTGTCCTGTCCCACAGATAGTCTAGTGAGACCTTGTATGTTAGCAGAGAGCAGGGTCTTTGTTGTAGTAGCACCTCTGCTGTGGAGCCTCCTCCCTCAGGAGGGAGGAACGTCCTCAGGAGGCAGCTCCACCCACTAGCCTTGATCTTTGAGCAGTTTTAGGAGGTTTACAAAAACTTTTATTCTGAGTAACAAAGGGTGTTAGTACAAGTTCATATCATGTACAATTTTACTGTTCTTTGTTTAAAGTTACGAATTTTTATACGAGATGGTAGCACACTTGGGTCCAATCTATATAGAGAGAGGCAGAATATAAACATGACAAGTCAGTTCCTTGGGACAATTTCAGATTAACGCGCAGCTGAGATTTGAAAGTAATTTATGTGGTTGTTTTCTGTTGTCTCCTTAAAAACAAACATATTTTAATGCTCTTCATTTTTAGCACCTCAGTTAAATGTTATTATGCAGGCTGCCTGCAATATTGCATTCCCTGCTTTTTCGAAGGAACAACTGTCTTGCCAAAATCCTAGAATTCGCAAACAGGTGCTAATGAAACAATTCACCTCTGTTTGATACAAGTTGCCTCCTTTTGTCAGAGCAACCAAGAAAACATTGTTGTGAAGAAAACCCCTGGATTGGTCCTTGTGTTAGGAAACACAAGGGAATTTGTATTTTAGTAAGCGTTCTCTGGCACATTAATTCAGCAGTGGTTTGTTGTTCCCTTAACAGCAAGCAATTACATGACATTGTGGAAGACAGTACAATGGACAATTTTTATGATGGGCCAAGTATATCTAGACAACTTATTTCAAGAAAAGAAGTTTCTGTCCATTGTGTTCTGGAAATATGCAGCATGGGCCACTTCACATGTTTCAGAAACGACAGACCTTTTCTCTGCCACCAGGTCTGCAAATTGTGTCTTTTCTGCAATTATTTGAAGGAGATAGACAGGTATGCAAGAAAATGAGAAACAGTCACCCAGGAGCCACGATTGGCCACTATTCTTGGGATCGTGTTTCCTAGTGTGCTTTCACCTCTCTCCTTCAAACATTGATTCAACCCTTTGTTGGACGGCCTTAATAGCAACTCTTTCCTCCCCCAAATTCTACAGACTTCTGTGCGCTAATTTACAACACTGAAAGAAAAGTAGCAAGATTTTGAATTCCCCAAACAGGACAAATAGCTAAAGATGCTCATTCTTGGAGCCTCTTCGGATATCATTTTCCTGAGGCTAGGGAGACCCCCATGTTCAAATAATTGCATGTTTGATTCTTCAAGTCTCTCAGCAGCAATAGGAAGGAGGAAGGAATGTGTGAGCTCACATCTCATTGGAACATGACACCAAGTCAGACAACGGGTTCACCTAGCTCTGTACTGGCAGTGACTGTCCATGGTCTCAGGCCAGGAGTCTTTTCCCAGCACTACCTGGAGATTTCTGTGTGCAAAGCAGGTGTTCAACCACTGACCTACAGCCCTTCCCCATATTTTCCCGAAAGATGTCCTGGGAGTGGAGCCTTCAATGAAGTGGACAGCTTAGAATAAAAGAACTTTCAGAAACAGTTTCTTAGCATTCCTGAGCAACATCAGGTACAATGTTGATAGTTTTGAATAATTCTCAGGAAGAGGGAAATTATGCAGGTGATTTACTGTGACATGACTAGCTAAATCTGCCAAAATGCTCCCTTCAGCACTACTGTTAGAAGAGGCAGAGTGGTGCAATGGTGTGCATTTTGGGATTGGATGCAGAAAACCAAGGTGTAGATGTCTGCTCTGCTATGAAAAGCATTGGGTGCTCTTGGGCAAATCACTTGGGCAAATCACCTCATCCCACCACCTCCCTCTTTCCAACTCAGTAAGCAGTGACTTGCCTGCTTGGAAGCTAGCATAGCATCTGGACCCCACTTGTCCCAAACAAAGCCATGAGCATTGCCTGAAGGAGAGCACTTTATTACTGAAGAACCACATAGGAGATCCCCCCCCCCCAAGTTAACATTCCCTGGGGTTAAAAAGAAGCACATCAAATTCAGTTGGTTTATTTGGGATTTTTTTTGTCCCATGTGCTTTTTATTCATAGAAAGTTGCTGAATTTTTGAGACATTATTTAATACAGTTTCTGCAACAATAAATGAGGACAAAATTGCAGGCCAACCTCTGAGCAAATTATGCAGTGGGGTGGATTTCAACCCCATTTTTTCCATATGACTCCTGCACTAAATCTGTACCAGGAGTGGCAGATACGAACTAAGGATACACTTTGTCAGATTTAACATTTTAATTTCACCTAGGAACAAGACTCCTAGTGCAAATGAGAATAGATTTATTTTATTTTTTTGGGAGGAGAGTAATGGCCCATGAGAAACAATCATTCTAGAACGTGAATTTCTCTTTCTCCATTCACATGACTGGTTATCTATTGCCTCTCTTTGCCACACTCTGCTTGAGCAGCTCTACCGCATTTGGAGATTGAGGAGTATGACTTTTCCTCCAGTCTCTCCTTGGCTTGAAGTAATTGTCTATATTTAGGTCAGTGATGTGATAAGAGATGTTTATGTGTTTCTTCTGAAAAGTCGAAATTGCCTCTCCAGATATCAGTGAATGGAAAATCCCTAATGGGGCTTCGTTGCCATTTCTATATTTTGTCAAAGCAGTCTGTACAAGAGGCACCCGTCCCTTTCAGCACAGATTGCACTCACCCCCACCAAAGACCTTTGAGAATCTCTCTGCATGTGTGGGTATGGGGGGGGGTCATGTGGTTGGGTTCCAAGCATGCTCCATTGACCTGAAAGGAGCATTGAAAGAGGAAGGTCAAAGCTACCTGAAGTTGAGAGTTGATAGTCTGTGCTCTGTTGGAAATGTGGCACTGGTAAAACCTTGGCCGCAAAGGAGCCAGGCATTTTTAATATGCAAATAATCTGTCAGAGAACGTAAACAGACATCTCCTTCTGCAGGGAATAACTAGGCTTCCTCTTATTACCCTTCCCCCACCTCATTTGAGAGAGGAAGTTGTGCTTTCTTTATATTATAACAAAGAGAAGGAGGAGGCAGAGCCAGGAAAGGGGATTGTGTCGAATCACTGTTAAGCTGCTCTCTTCTACTCCAAGACCTTTCACTCTAGATGTGCTTCATTAATTTGATGAGCAGACACAAAGGGGGAGGGCTGAGATGCTTTGCATGAGGGGATAAGCCTAGGGGCCTGCCGGAAGGTTTAAGAAAGTGAACTGCTAATGATGTTGAAGTACCTGTTGGGGATAGAGGCTTCTCTGGGATGCCTTCTTGGCCACCTTTCACTAATTGGGGTGTTCTTGATTAGATGACCCCTACAGGGCTGACTGAGGACTGGAATGGGGGTGTCTCACTTCATTCATACATCCTTCAGTATTCTCATACCCTCCAGTTATTCTGCTTGTTTTACAGTAGCCCCATTCATGTCACGGTAAACCATAGTTAATGGTTTCCTCCATTACTATACTATACTGCACCTCCCAGCTAGCATGCGGAAGGAACAAGCCATAATCCCTGAATTAGCATGACATCCAAACCAGGGGTCATTATTTGTTTTACTCCCAACAAACCATGATCTGTAGCCATGGTCTGTTGCCTAGTAGAGAGCAGATAAACAGCCCAGAAAGGTGATGTGTGAACTGGCTTGTTAAGAAGGCAAGGAATTCATAATGTGACATGGTAGTAAGTCATACATAACTCACCAAGGAAATTTCTGTGATATTAAATATGAAGTCTAAATTTATATCTCATTGTACCTGAAGAAACATGAATTAGCACATTCATATGTTCACCCAAAATCTCCTTTCCAATGTGCTGTCATTTTCATACTTTACATGGAATACAATGGCATACGCCCTTAGCAAAGTTGTCAGATTGGTTGTGGCTTCCAGCATGTTTACATAATTTGTGGTTACATCAAAAGAGAGAAGTGAATGTCATACTTGGGACTGAAATGGCACACACTACAAAGACGATAGCCAATACTTTGTCATGAATGAGGTTTGGGCATGCAAGCTTCCCGCTCCTCTCTTGCCCTCATGCACCGCAATTCCAACTTCCTTTTCTCATCTGAGCAGGCCATAATCTGCCCTGATATCCAAAGTAGGAAAATATAGCATGTCTCCAAATTTTAAATTGGAAACCATGGTTCAGTTCTGGATGGAAGCAAAGGTTTATGGAAACCATGATCCGAGGGAGCAAATTAGCCCATGGAGCATGGAGAGAGCTCTGAAGCTCATTTATAATCATAATCCATTATGTCTGAACCTGGATTTGTAGAGTATAATGTCCCAAAGAGGTACTAGTGGCAAGTAGGCCCTGTTATTCAGGATCCATAAGCAAGCTGAGCATACCATGAGAAACTATACTGTACTTGACGTTTAGGTAAAACACATATATCTGTGTAGGGATGTCCTGCAACTTTCATTTGCTACGATAGGTTATTTCTCTCTCACTCCTTGCCCTAGATTGTGGCATCATAAACTGTGGGGGTTTTTTGCTAAGCAGAGTGGACAGCTCTTTACTCTTGAACATGATGGACCCAATATCTTAATTAATGTTGGGTGGGCTTGCACTCGAAACCATTTGTCCTAAAGTCACACAGAATGAGCAGGGAAATCACACCTTCTTACAGAGAGTTGGGTCCAAAGGCATTTTACCTGGCTTGTTGCTAAGATACTTACATACTATGAATCAGTTTTGTATTCACTGTTTGGCTTGGGTTTTTAGGAGATAGGTCATTGTTGCTGCAAACTTGCTGCTGTACAGATCTTTGTACTGTTGTACACTGGCAAATTGCTAGTCCTCCCTGCTCTAAGGAAACAGGCTCTTTAATGAGTGCCTGGATCTATGTTCCCACCACAGGTAAGAGGATGTGCCACACTATACTGCTTTAAATGTATTGTGGCTGGGAATCATAGCAAATGCTGCAAAATAACTTAAATTACCTCGCTATACCATATATGGCATGATCCTCATGCAGTGGGCCAAAGGATATGGACCTCTTCCCAAATATTCTTCCTGACAGGTGGCACAGCATCTTCCCACCCTTCAGTGTGAATGAGTCTCACATCATCATAAATAGCAAAAGATAGCATTAAAAGGGGGAAGGGAAACAATTTGGTAGGTTATTTATTTGAACAGCCTGCTCTGATACTTACAAACTAAACATAGGTTTAATGAATGCAGTCCCAATTGGCAGAGTAAATGTTTTGTTGAATAGCTACCAGAAAGACTGTGAACCTTGGATACAGAACCGTGTATGTGCAAACAGTGAGTCTGAGGACTTTCAAAGTTCATTTGCTCTCATCCTTTGCCAAGTCTTTTTCCTTTCCTAACAACTTCAAATCTAAGGTAATGATTACTGTGTCCCAAGGGTTGTACAGAATTTCACCCACTAAAGGAGTGCTATCTTGGTACGCCTGCAAGCAAAGTTAAAATCAAGAGGGGGAAAACTGTGGCCCTGCAGATGTTGTCAGTATCCAGGCCCCATCAATTCTAACCTGATAGCCAACAGTCCAGGGATGCTGGGAGTTGTAGTTCAACAACACCCAGAGGGCCACAAGTTCCCCATCACTGGTTTAAATGGCAAGGCATGACCTTTATAATTCCTGGCTAAACATCCTTTTAGGTTGCTTCTCTGGGTTAAACCACAGAGCCTAGGACTTGCCGATCAGAAGGTCGGCGGTTCGAATCCCCACAACGGGGTGAGCTCCCATTGCTCGGTCCCTGCTCCTGCCAACCTAGCAGTTCGAAAACACGTCAAAGTGCAAGTAGATAAATAGGTACCACTCCAGCGGGAAGATAAACGGCGTTTCCGTGCGCTGCTCTGGTTCGCCAGAAGCGGCTTAGTCATGCTAGCCACATGACCTGGAAGCTGTACGCCGGCCCCCTCGGCCAATAAAGCGAGATGAGCGCCGCAACCCCAGAGTCAGCCACAACTGGACCTAATGGTCAGGGGTCCCTTTACCTTTAAGCATTCATACATCTCATAAATTGTTCTTCTTGCTTTATATTTATATGAAACACTTAAACTGCATTGCTGCTAATTCTGGTGTCAGGCATTGTCCTGCGCAGGGGCCCCTTACTGAGAGCCCCCTAGCCCTACTGTTTCCCCTTTATGTTGCTGCTGTCTCCAAACAAGTGAGCAGTGGTGACAAGAACAAGGAGGAAGAGAAGCAGTCTTTTCTTGCTTTCCTCCTCTGGGGCAGTGCTGTGTATTAGCCCTTCATATAAAAAACCAACCAGAACACAATCTTAACATGGTTGAAAACCTTCTCTAGAGAGGAGAGGAGGTGTTTCCTGTGACTACACTGGTTGCATCCAAACAATACTGTGCACAGCCCACTTCTGCTGCAAACTTGCAGAACTGTTTTCCTCCAAGCTCAGCCCTGGAAAGAAAAAATGTGCTTTTGAACCAGATGTGGTGAGTGCAGCTTCACAACTCATATTATGTACATTTGTACTCACTAGTATACACTCACAACCAGAGCCTTGCTTCACAGGAAGTCGCCTTATAAGCGGGTCACTATTGGTCCATCTCAGTATTAGCTGGCAGCTTTCCAAAATCTTTCGACGGAAAGTGGTACTTCCCCTCAGAAAATGCCAAGGTTTGATCCTGTGACCTTCTTTCACATCAAGGGTGGGCTCTGCCATTAAGCTACAGCCCCTCCTCTATGTAATGTCTCCAACTGTCCCCAGGAAATGATTAATAGGTCCAGCCACACCTATTCAGAAATTATTCCTGAGCTGAAATATATGCTGCTGCAATTGTAGAAGTCTCTGTGCTGTTAGTATATCTGTAGGGGGCTTGAAACATACATTATTCCAGTCAGTGTTTCTCCATCTGGCAGGCATTGTACAATGGTTTTGATGGAATGAGCAGACTCCATCGTCTGCTTGTAAGATAATTTTCTCCCGAATTCTACACCACTCGCGTTTGTTGTTGTTTATGAGTCATTGTGTCCAATAACCTATTTACTCTTCTGCTGGTCTAAACCCTGAGCATCCTTTGGTTTCTGCTGTTTGTTTTTGTGGGCTGGCTGGAGGGCTTTGAGACTCAAGATGGGGTACCCTACAAAATAGGTTTTTATTTATGTTAAATCTTGTTACAAAGCTGCTACCATATATCAAGAGAACCAATCTTGTGGACTGCAGTGCAGCCTCAATCTGTTATTCTGGTTGCAGATTATGCTGCCTTCCTCAGGGTTTTCTTTACTCTCTGGTGAATTTGGAGACCTAGCAAATTTTGCTGTGGGTAAGACTTACCTGAGCCTCCGTTTTTCATGCTTAGTTATGTGCCAGCAAAATGTATTCTTTGGAATATTTGCATGGATGTTTAAACTGCACTTCCTCGCTTGCTACTTTTTGCCCTTTTTAAGAATATAAAAATCCATGGGCCTTTGCACTGTATATAATTCCAAATACAGATTTGTAGTTCATACCCCAATTTCTTGCAAACTGTTCTTTGTGCTTGGACTTTCTCCTTCAGGCCTTAGAGGTGCATTACACTGAAGCCAGCTGTGCACTCACAACCTCCATTGATTTCATTAATTGTCCTTTTCACCTCTTTAACAGGTTATGATTAGATTCCCTTGAATTCCATTTGGTGTGTTAAGCATTATCGGTGATTTATCAATGGTTCTCAAAATGTTTGTTCTTAAAGAAAGGCAGTAGGTCTTTCAGTGCCATCCTTACCCTTTGCTCTCCCCACCCCCTTTGTTTTCCCTTGTTTGAAAACATGGGCTCTGGGATCACATCGGATCTCTGACTTTTTCTCATCTGACTGTAGCCTACTGACTTGGGAGTTTACTGCTGGCTTCCCCCTCTGTCTCTGGATTTAATGGGGTTGGCAACTGGTTATATGTTTCAGTCCCTTGTTTTCAGTGCCCCCTTGTCATTGCTGATGACTCATCAAGCTGGTGCGTCTGAGTTTAATTGAAGCAGTAACAATGCAATCAACATGTCTCTCTATTTTTATCTAGATCTCCTCCTCCTCCCCCAACTGATTTTCCTGCTGTATGACTCACACTTTCTGGGCCTTACATCTTCGCTCCTTTTTAAGGATTAGAAAGGGGGGAAGGGGATCACAAATGTAACACAGCCCCCTCCCAAAGGATGAGAGTTGTTCTAACCATCCATTTAATAACAATCTGTTTCTAACATTTAGCTCGTTGCTGTTACCTGTTTTCCTAAAATCTGGGTTAGGGTCCTGTTTTATTTGGCTGTTGAACCATGGACTTAGTAGGTGGCTGCCACTGTCAACTTCAATTCCTTACCAATAAAACAAGAATACTTGAACCTTTTCATAAGAACAATGAATAGGAAAAGTATGATTCATAAATGATTACTAATATTTCCAGTATTGAAAATATTGCAAATGTCTGACCTGTTGGGTTTTCTTTCCCCAGCTATTGCCTTAAAACACAGTGCTAGCTGCTAAATATGGATACCAGCATTAAGGAATTTATACTTTCCAAGCCTTGAAGACCAACAGCAAGAAGCTATGACTGTATAGAGCATTTTGTTGTCATACATGCTGTTGATTGTGGAACGAATTAACCTTCCCGTTAAGGTTTAGTACCTGTGGTCCTGGGAGGTTCGTGATTTGATTACCCTGATCTTTTGACATTATGAGAGAGAGATCATAATTCTGCTTTGATGGCAGTCAGTGTGATCTACTGAATTAGTTGTGAATATGAACCTTTCTTAGCTATACTGTATAGACCTTCGACAAGGCATTATCCCATAGCTACCATTCCCTATCTGTAACCTTTTTTTGTGGGGGCGGCTGGAGATCATCACCTACTCACATAGCTTATTGCAATAATACAGTTTCTATTTTAAGTGATTATGAACCTAGAAATATTACCTCGGGTTAAGAACTTTGCTTCAGGATGAGAACAGAAATCGCGCGGCAGTAGCAGCGGGAGGCCCCATTAGCTAAAGTGGTGCTTCAGGTGAAGAACATTTTCAGGTTAAGAACGGACCTCCGGAATGAATTAAGTACTTAACCTGAGGTACCTTTGTATATTGTAGCTTTGTATATTGTTTTCACTAATATGTGCTTAGTTTTTTAAGCACACTTCTTGGTTGGAAAACTTTGGAGAAGTTTGTGTATTGAAGGGTAATTTGTGTTTCATTTGCCCTATCGGTTGAGGAAGTGCAAATTAAGTAGGTTCATATGAAAATGCAAACTGAATGACACCCCCTTACACACACACACACCTAGTTCTGAGTAAAAAGACAAATCCTTTAAAAATGGGTACTTCCTTACGCCACTGCTGCATAATTAAAGACCACTAATGGTGTGCAAATAGCAGTGGCATTATATTTTTCTTCAGTAGTGATTTATAAATTTCTAGTAGGATCAATCTGGGAAATTCTGTAACCCCCCATATGTTGCCAAAGAAAATCAAAATTAGAGGGCATAAACCTGCCCCCAGTGCAGAAGAAGTCTCAAAGGTGGCATAGCACCTGTAGTGTCTGGCTGTATAAATGGTGCTTTGGATTCCTTTTCCGTGTGTGTGTGTGTGTGTGTGTGTGTGTAAGGAAGGTTGGAAGTAGGTTTTGGCTGTGTGTGTGTGAGAAGCCTGTTGGCACATTTCGGGCTAGTACAACAACGCTGACTTCTCTCTATCCCTCTCTGTGTTTGGATTTCTGCCTAGCCGTTTCTGCCTTTGTGTATCTCTGTAGGCAGGGTTTTGAGTGCCTCAAAGCGAGGCTGTGTGTGTTCAGCCTATCTGTCTCTCTGCGTTCCTGCTCCTGTTTGTCTCTGTGGCGGAGTCTGTCTGCCTCTCTCCTTGTGTGGTGGTCTGAAGTTGCGTTTTCAAACTGAATTCAGGGATTGTTCTCTCGCCCAGACAGAGGCTGCATCATTCTCCTTCCCCCGGCCCTTAACCGACACTACTGGTACCAGAGAGTCAAAGCTGTTGCCTTGGTGGCTCCAGTCGAGTGAAAGAAAATGTTCTTTCGGGCTGATGGGCTCCAGGATCGTTCTCAGTTGTCGGCTTTTTAAAAAACAGCTCCCCTTAAAATGCGTGTGGGGAAAAAAGTCAAGGAAGAAGGATAGATTTCTCTCTCTCTTTTGGAAAGGGGTGTTTTCATTTTAAAAGAAGTAAACTCCTTGTTCTTTTCCCATTTCCAAACAGACTGCATACCTCCAAAAGAGAAGGGCTTCCAAGAACAAAACCAAAGGCAGCTGTCAATTTAATCTGAGCTCCCTGATAAAATTCCAGCAGAGTTCCTTTTTCCTCCCTTCTTCTTCCTTCCTTTCTTTCTTTCATAGATGAAATAAGAACCTTGCCAGGCCTTCTTGACTGGTCACATAAATCATTCGTGGTAATTGCTCTGTGAGAGAAAACTGCTTCTTAGGCAGAGGGTGGGGAGGGGAGAGAGAGAGAGAAAGAGAGAGAGAGAGAGAGACAGAGAAATAACCCTTTCTGGCTGTGCACCACTTCAGGTAGCTCAGCTGGTGGAGGTCATTAGCCCCCTTATTCCACTGTGAGGAAGGAGAGGGGGAGATACCTGCATAGAGGTGGGGCTGTGAACCGAAGGAAAGAGCACCACGCATGGCACAAATAATAGGTCTTCATGACACCTTTGCTTTGTTGTTGGTTCGGCTTTAATCGTTCAGGAGCTGTTAGAAACCAGACAGTGCTTTTTTGGCGTGAAAAGAGGCAAAATATATGGATTTGGGAGGAGCCGAGAGCAACAACAAAAAAAGAGCCGAAGATGGAACAGACAGATGAGGGAGAAAGGGAGAGGGGAGAGCCGAGAGCAATTATAATGGCTACCACTCAGAGCTCAGGTGGTACCGTTTCAATTAGCTAATATCTCTTTAGCTCAATGCATGACTCAACATGCTCCATATCTCTCAGGTTAGATGTGGAATTGCTGTAAAAAGCCTAGCACTTAGGGTTGGCGTTGGCTTGCTGGCTGCAGGGGCACAGTAGGACAGCTGCTTGTGAAAGCCACAAAGCTGTGATAGCGCTTTCCCTGGGTAGTTGTAAATATGGTGATAATAAAATAACAGGATTCCAACCAAAGCAGCATCAGGCTATGAGTCACCAGCCAGTAAGAGCAAAACTCCTCTTTACTTTCCTTTTGCAGTGGCCAGTGAAGGCGGTGGGTGATATTTTTACACACAAACACACACACACACACACACACACACACACACTTTCTCAGAATGGCTGCTTCTAGACTTTCGGGGAACACATTGGCATTACTCTAGCACTTCTGAACAGTTGTGCAAAACATGAATAGTTTAAGGTAATGCTTCGGTGAAAGCTAGGATGGCCTGGAATTCACTTCTGTGCAGGACTGCACAAGTTCTTGCATTAAAAACAATGGCTTGGATCCAGCCTTTATTTCAGTGAGTGGGACACTTTCATGGGAGATGCCTTTCCTGCTGCTGCCTCCTCCCTTTGCGGACTCATGTTACCCCACCCTATCCCAAAATCTGCTCTGGAAACTGGGTGGCCCTTGGGAATGGTATGGGAAATAGCAAGTGGTGGGCAGTTGTAGGAGACAGAGGGCAGAAAGTAAAAAACGGACCCATCTTTGAGTGAGTGAGTGAGTGAGTGAGTGAAGGATCAACTGAGGGTCCAAGCCAAAGACTTCACATCTCTGCAATGTATCAGTGTATAAGAGTTTCAACCATAACCCATGTTAGAACATAGGTCATGCAGAACTGGTGTTAAGGGAATATGTGCCAGGGGTGCTTTAAAGGGGGGAAGTGGTGGACAAGAAGGGCAATACTTCCTGTACTAGGGATGCAATAAATAGGTACCACCACGATGGGAAGGTAAACTGTTTCCTTCCGCTCTGGTTTCTGTCACGGTGTCCCATTGTGCCAGAAGCAGTTTAGTCATGCTGGCCACATGACCTGGAAAGCTGTCTGCGAGCAAACGCCGGCTCCCTCAACCTGAAAGCGAGGTGAGTGCTTCAACCCCATAGTTGCCTTTGACTGGACTTAACCATCCAGGGGTCCCTTACCTTTACCCTTTACCTTAATGCCTGTACTAGTATCTCACCCCCAACCTTCCCCTGAGCCTTTCCACACACACACACACCCCAGCAGATCCCATTTTGGTAAAAAAGCAATCTGAGGGGAAACGCTTGAGGAGAAAGAGCTGGGATAGGAATTGTAAAAGTTCAGTACGACCTCTTTTCACACCCTTCTTCTCATGAAATAGCCCCTGCCTGTCTTTATTTGGTGGCGATCCATCTTGCTTTGGGCAAGAAGATTCATTCAGATAAAATGTCCCTATTTGTTTGTACCCATGGGAACATTTTCAAAAAGACTTCAAGTGGGTAGAAAATGGTGAATGAAGCCCATGTGTTTAGCATCTCCGGCCTGTACATCAAGGTCCAAACCAGCAATGAATTCACCCTGTACTGAGAGAGTGGGCAGAAAGTAGAAAACTGACCCATCTGCCTACCATAGTGATTCTAAATCCATTGTGACTGTTCAACATATTGAAACCTATTTATATTTAAGGCCTGTGTCTGTGCGCATGCTTGTATTGCTTCCTTCCTTTTTAACGCAACAAACGAGGTTTTACTGGAACAGTGCAGGAATTCAGCACAGAGAAGTTCATACATTTTAATGAGGTGGAAGCATTTGCTTTTTTACATACATGCATGCATACATACATACATTTTTTTCTTCAGAAATGTTTAGGAGTGCTCTCATTTTCCTACTCATATTGAAATACCGCCCCCCAATGAGGCCAAACTTAGATTCACAAAATGTTTAGGGGTATGCATACCCCAGCGTCCCACAGAAAAAAAGCAATGCAATTGCAGCTGCATTAATTCTTTGCACAAGCTCCTCTCCCTCCGTCTCAGATAGTGTGCAAATCTGCTTGCACCATTTTCCCCTTCAAATATACACCCATGTCTGAATGCAGCATTGGAAACTTAAGAAACTTCTTGATGATTTCTGAATGGTTGAGGCTTCGTGCAATGGGGATGGGCTCCCATGCCTCTGCTTTCCTGTGGAAGTGGTCAGGGGTTTACCCTCTGCCATGCCCACCCCAATAACATTGGGCCTTGAGCTCAGCATAATGCCAGAGGACCCTGCCCCTTCCCTCTGCAGGAGTGGGCAGGAGTTGAGCACATGTTTTGGCTGGCTTCCCAGGCTGGCTAAGTTCTGTTGACCCCAGGATATAAATCAGGGGTGGGTTATAAAATTATGCATGGAGAAAGCAGATAGTTCCCCCCTTGCCCTCCTGAATCTCTCACTGTTCAGTTTTATTAGACATCCCCAAGTTATAATATTATGAGAGGGGAATAAAAAGTTCTCCATATTGTCTTTCCCCATACCATGGTCTTTTAGAGTTGAGACAACCAGAAATGTGCACAGGGTTCAAGCATGATCGCACCACATATTTTTTTTAAGACATTGTGATGCTGGCAGTTCTTTGTCAGTTCCTTTCTAATGATCCCTAACATGGAATTTGCCTTGTTTGAAGCTGCAGCGCACTGGGTCAGCATGTTTATAGAGTGATCCAATCTGACCCCAAGGGGTTTTTTTTGCCACTTGTTTACTTCTCATCTCCAGGGATGATAAGAAGTTTGCTTTTGAAATATAATTGTGAGATTTCTTTATTTTTAGAAAAGAATCAAACTTTATGCTTCCAACTCTGTGTAAGGAGTTCCAGATACTAGCAGAACAACTGAGGCGAAGTTTGCAATTCCCAGGTGGAACCAGTGGAGTGTCCTTCACACTCTAATGCTTGCTCAGGGAGGTAGCAAGAGAGATCCTTTGTTTTGAGCAGAGATTGACACCATGGAGAGCTCTGGTTGATACCTTGTCCCCCTTGTTGGTACAATCCCTCAGCAACTTGGGTGGAGAATAGCAGCAAACCAGTAAGCGGCAGACTTCTTTATAAGAATATAGAAGAGGTGATGGAGCAGTGCATTAGGGAGCAGAGAAAAGAGATTGAAGATATCTGGTGTTACATTTTGGGTTTTCTTAGGATTGTTACTGGTGTTCATTTGTGCTATTTATTATTATTATTATTATTCAAAAGATGTCTCTGCAAAAATCCAGTTGTAGATTATTCTGCATACTTCTGAGTATTTTTTTTAAAGTTAATAAACTTTTCTAAACACTTTTAAAACTAAGCTTGCTTGCTTGTAGGCAACCTGTCTTCTGAACATTCATCCTGTTTGGTTTGCAGGGAGAGTTGAAGATATCAGCTATTTATTAAACATTCATTCTGATTTATTTGTAAGGGGGGGTTAAGTGTTGTTGTGTCAAGTAAATTTTACTCCACACCTCCCAGGGCATTCCCCCTTCACTTGCTTTATGGCAAAAAGTGCAATTTGGGGCACAGAATGGGTTTGTTGCCCAAGAACTCCAAATGAACTTTAATCTCCCAATCTGAATTTGTCGGTATGTGGTTGACACCCTGCCATGCCCCTCCCCACCCTGCCCCCAAAATAATGGCAGTCTGGGAGTGTCCTAACAGATTGTTCAGGCATGATTTTTCTGATTCTCCAAACTTTGTGCTTTGACTATCCCCCACCCAGTGAGTGCTTGATTTAATGACTTACAACCTGGTTTGATTAAGATATAATTTGTGGTGGTTTGCATGAACCCTCCAAATTAGGAATGCAACCATAAGACTCATTCCATTGTATGAGAGGATGGGAAATGCTTTATTCCTAACCAATTCAGTTAAGATTTTGGAGTATAACCGCAATTTTCAAAGTAACCCATTCATTGTGGAGGATGCAAGCTCCTGGCTGCAGAGCTAGATTTAAATTTGCAATGCCTATAATAAAATCTCAGGACCTAGCCAAGGTGAGATTCCCTAGCCAAGGTGGTCAGGAGGTAGTTCTGGTGACGTGAATAACCCTTTGTTCATTCAAATGAGTGGCAGGTCAGATTAAATGATGCAAATCAAACAGATATATGCAAATTTTCTTACTTTGCATAATTTATAAATGTCACAGAATTCAGCTTTCGTTGGCACAATATTTTTTATTTTATTTTAACCCAGGGCATCCATAGTCCCATCTGAGCATTACCATATTTTTCGCCCTATAGGATGCACTTTTCCCCCTCCAAAAATGAAGGGGAAATCTGTGTGCGTCCTATGGGGTGAATACAGGCTTTCGCTGAAGCTTGGAGAGCGAGAGGGGTCGGTGCACACTGACCCCTCTTGCTCTCCAGGCTTCAGGAAGCTATCAGCAAGCCTGGGGAGCCCGCAGGAGTTCCCGCAGGGCTCCCTAGGCTGCGGATAGCAGCCTGCTGCACGGAGCGCGGGGCGCGCTGAAGCAGAGCGCCACACGCTTCGGGCAGACATCGGCCAGCCCCACAAGCTCGGGGGACAGCAGGGAGGCGCAGCGCCGCCATCCCGCTGTTCCCTGACCTGGTTTGGTTTTTCCTTTATTCCCCCCCCCCCAAAAAAAAACTAGGTGCATCCTATGGGACGGCACGTCCTATGGGACGAAAAATACGGTAATTACTCTAGCAGATTTTGCAAGGAAAGTGAAGTAGTAAAGCGAAACCTTCTAAGTATCAGCTGAAAGAGAAAGACTTTTTTGATTACCCAACTGGTTCATTGTCTAGTTTCTGTTCCGACACCATTCTCCAGCAGTGCAAAGGGCACCAATGGATGTCATCCAGCATGATGGCCGTTCTCCTGTAACAAGCATATTACTCAAATGCCACTTTATCACGCTTTCAAATGCGAGCAGGAATAATACTCAGATGAGTTTGCAACAAGCCTCTGACAAAATGGAGCCAATTAAAATTGTTAACTAAGATGTGCCTCTTTTTTATAGCAGGTTGAGGGGAAATGCTTTAGTAAATGGTGCTGACAAAGATCAGTAATGGCAACATGACTGAGCTCTGAGCCTCTTCTGGAAAACCATAGTGGTATTAATCCAGCTCTTGACCCTAGTTTAACCCTAACCATGTGAAATGCATAATCCAGGGTTATCCTTTACTTAACTCTAAGCAGTCGTTGAGCGCAGTTTCCAGCTGTGAAGGCAGCATGCCCCTGTGACTGCAGTACTTGTGGTATTGACAGATATGTCCGTTACTAGCTGACACTGGGAGAGCAGAATTGATTGGATCAAACAGGAATCCAGAGATTTATTTGAAGGGTCATGTAGGTTCTTCACAACATCTCCTTGCTTCAAGCTGTCATTTCTCCCTTATGTTCACAGGCGCTGAAAGGTAGATGTACTGGGTGGGCTTCTGCGGGTGCTGTGTTGGCAGAAGCATCGCCATTGTTATGTGTGTGCTGGCTGATTCCAAATGTTTTAAGATTCGCTTGTCATTCAACGAAATTAAAGATCAGAAATATTGCAGTTCATGTGGCGCAAGGTGTGGATCATCTTGCATATTTTAAATCTGGGAATATTGAACCAGTTATACGTGGCAGACCAGTTCTCTCCCCCCATTTCTTCCTTTATGGATCTGGCCTGGTATGATCTTTAGAGGTACCACAGGGCAATTCATCTGCACTCATTATGCACTATTATGGAATGAAAAACTTAGGATGCTTAGCAATAACTCTGTTCTTCCTTCTGTTGTCTCGGATTAGGCAGATGCTGTGGAGATGCCATGCCCCACATTCCGTCTCCATTCCCTCCTTCACTCTGCTGCAGAAGGTGTCATGGGTGAAGGAGAGACAAGCAAAATCAGATAATGCTAAGCAGGCACATGGTTGAGCAACCCTAGGCCATGCCTCTACCTTTAATAGTTGTGGGAAAGAGCAGATTTCAGTAGGTACCACCTGTTATACTGGGGAAGATAATCTACTTGCTGAAATTCCCTCTTCTGTGCAGCTGTTGTAAAAGGACAGAACCCCTGCCTTCCTTTGCATCTGTTCATTCTAAAGCCAGCAGATCCTAATAACTCAAAGGCCAGATTTGGCCCTTGAGATGCCAAAGCAATAATGATGAACAAGTAGTATACTATGGGTGTTCCTTGGTGGCTGAAAAAGGTCATTATCACAAGTGTGTGAATGAACATGATAAGAACATATATTGAGATTGCTGTTGCTCCTTGGACTGATTCCATATAGTTTAGGTCAGAGGAAAACTGGAAAAGTGCCTAATGCAGCTTCGGTCCTGGGTGTAAGTCACATTCCACCATGCTCCTCCTCTATCCGCTAAAGACAAATTTCATGTTGATGTTCTTGCATTGTGATCTGGGAGGGGAGTAAGAGGTTGTTGAACCCTGTGGCATGCTCATTCAGCGCAAACACATGGAATTTTGTGGATACTGGCAGCATTTTTGCCAACTGCCCTATTCTGCCAAGCCTAGATGAAGTACAGTACTTGCAACTCTGGGAAAACCACAGCTTGCAAAGCAGTTTGCTAAAATGCACTTTGAGGGTAGAGCTGCAAGGCACCCAATATTCTGCCCCTACAGCATCTTCTTCTTGGGATTGTGAACCAGAAAACAAAGTAGAGGGAAAGTGAATGGAGCTTTCCAAAATAATTTGGGCAGGCATCTATCAAGGATGGTCTTGATTTAATCAGGCCTGCCTTAATCCAATGGAATAGACTGAATGACCTTTTCAAGACAACCTGTGGGAGGACTCTCCAGACCCATCATTCTGCTGCCTTTACTGATAACGCTGGGCACTAAATGTTGCCACTGCACTGCTTGTTAACTGTTAGGGCAGTATCCAACTAAGTTGTGCTTATTGATTTCAGTAGGTCTACCACTGGATATGACTTTGTCAGATTCTACCACTAGAATTCAACAGAATTAATACTTAGATGTGTTGAGACTTTGTTTTTTGTTTTGTTTTTTCAACTTCCATGGGGTATTCAGCTCTGAAAAGGACTATGGTCAAGCTTGAGAACATTTTGCAAAGGGCATCTGTGTCACTATTTTTAGTGAAATTCACTGAAATTTCATACCAACAGATTCAGGTAGTGTGGCTAAAGTTTATTTGGTGCTCTTGCACAACAAACCCACTTCCCCCCACCAAAACTGGACATTTTGTGTTAGGGATAGGGATGTGGGAAAGTACTGGAAAGTATGGGATAAGCACTTACTTGACACGTCTTACAACTTCCCTGCAAACAAATCAAAATGAATGCTCCGTAAATACCTACTGGTGTTGTCTAACCTCCCCGTGAACTTTGCACAAACAAATCAGGGCAAATGCTCAATAAACAGTTAGAGGTGACCACACTGATATGCCTCATTAATCCAGAGCAAGTTGAGAAGTTTGCAGCTTCTCTATTAATCTTGCATTATTCTGCATTTGTTTCCAGTGCTCTGAATCACACTGTGTGCTGCTCATAGCAAGGAGAGTTTTGCTCTTTCTATTGCTTTGTGGTAGAGACCAGCCACCAGCAAAACTAAGGCATTGTAATCACAAAAGAGGGCAGCTAAAGTCTGTGGGAAGAGAGGACAGTGAATTCAACAGTGAACTGAAATCTGTATTAGTCAATGAGAGAACGAAGTTGTTCTGCTGTCACAGAGTGAACACTGAAAGTCATGTGTGCTTCATGAAAGAACTGTCAAGCTCTGAAAGCACTGTAGGCAGAGAGTTATAGGTAATTAAGATAAGAAGAATAGAGATGAATACATTTTGGCCTAAAACACATGGATCAATATATAAGAACACACCAAGGCAGCAATTTGAAGATGCCAGTTGCTGATTGTTTCTAAATTATCATGGGTAGGTGGGCGAACAAGAGAACAAGGATAGGAATATTGATTCGTCTTCACTAACACCCTCAGCTTGACTTCCTTCTGTCACTGCTTTGGACTCAGACTTGAGCATGATTTCATTCAAAGGAAGTCACGAGCCTAGCTCACCAATGGAATTTGTTAAAGGTCAAGGGATGAAGTATTCTTAGTAAGTGGAAGTAAATTGCGCTGGCAGAGAAGGAGGTAGTAAGAGCCTCTGCTCAACCTCCTGGCTAATGCTGAATGCTGTGGGCAGCTGCCTCTGAGAGGTCTGAAGGGCCCAATCCTAATTCTCACTCTGTGTGTCTTGTGACCTGTCAGGATGGCTTGGAATGCTGCCAGCAAATCTTGCAGCGTCTTTTATTGGACAGCTTTAGACAGTGGAAACTGGAAAAGCACTGCTAAAAACAATCTGCCAGAAATTTTCAAAGGGGGGGGGCGGGATATATTCACACTACTGATTTCAACTGGTTTAACAAGCATTCCCTCTTTGCAGAAAACCCTGGGAATGGGAATTCTCTGAGGGTGGTGGCTTGGGATTTCTAACAGAGGAATCTCACCCAGCACCTTTCCAAACTGCATATTTTAGGGGACAGGCATACGTTTGCGTGATCAGGGAAAGCAGAGGAAGGGGGGGATAGTGTGCACAGTGGTGGTTCAGAACATATATGCATCTAGGGAAAGATTACAAGCCTGATTCTGGGGAAGAAAGAGAGGCAGCCCATTTTTAAGGTTAGGTATGCAGATGGATAGCGGCTGTTTCTGGCAAAGCATTTTCTGTTCCCTCTGCATAGCAACTGCATATTTCCTTATTGGGGCTTTGCAGAAATCATATATTGTGTCTTTCCATTTCCAGCTACTAGGAAGGTTTACATGTGGGAATTAATGCAAATTAATTCCCACGAGGAAGAGATGATGTAGTTTCCTCTACCCAAGCGGAAAAGAAGGAATACAGTCGCTAGTCCCCCTGATATGCTGTTTAGACTGAAAACAACCTACTGTATAAATAATGCAAAGCCTCCTAAGGAGTCACTCTGCATGTTAGGATGAAATAGGAAAGCATACCTATAGACATCTGGTCAGGGGGCCAGGAGTTACCTGTCATCAGCCTGATTGTTACTATTTTGGGGTAGATGGCAATTTACTGGTTATACCAGTAGAGAGTGTGAAAGTTACAGAATTGTGGTGGTGGTTGTTATGACACCTGACTGGGTTGCCCCCTCCACTCTGGGAGGTTCCGAACAAAATATTTAAAACACTTTTGGGGTTGGGGGAGGGATAATTTGCCCTGCATAAGTCAATTATTGGGAACTTGTGGCCCTCCATATGTTATTAGACTCAGTCCTGACCATTGGCCATTCTGGGTGGGGCTAATGGGAGTTGGCTGTGGAGAGCTGTAGGTTCTCCACCACTTCCATAACCCCTTAGTTTTTATCACCAACTTAAAAGTGCACATACAGAAGCTGACACTAGCTCCTTGTTATCCCCTCCTTTCTCCTTCTTGTTTTACTCTTCCTCTCTGTGACCTTCCTTTCCCTCCTGTTACACCCACCCCAAAATGCGCATCTGATAAATTTAAGATCCCTGGGCATTGTTGCTACAGTGTTATTCTGTTGTTTGTGTTACCCTATAAAATGCCTTTAGTGTTGTTGCATAACGTTGTTGCTAACCATAATAATGGGTGGGATCCAATTTAGTGCCTTTGAACTCACAAAAGGGCTTTTGATCCAGCGGGGATGCTTCTGCTAACGGAAGAGGAGGGACAGTGATCTTTGCTCATTTGCCCTCCCCCACCCCACCCCAGGGCACACCAAAAAACAGGTTCCAGAGTTGAGGATCCTTCAGAAAAGTGTTGTTGAGCTGCAGGGGAGGATGAACCAGTGAATATGTTCTCCCTTCTTCCTTTAGCAGAAGCTGGGTTCAAAAGCCTCCCTGTTCGTTCAAGGGTATCAGTTGGGTTCCACCCAATAATAAGAATAATAATTTGAACTGCAACCCCATTAAAGAAATCTTAATCGATTAATCTTGTGGGTTTTTAGCCGGTTGATTTACTAATTGGTTATATTTACGTATGAGGAAAATGTGCTCATGAGTACATATTGCAGGCCAAAATACATTGAGTTAAAATGCTTGTCTTGAAGCAAAAAAGCAGGCTCTCTCTTTTATATGGTTGCCTTAGAAGATAAGAGGCATTCCCTTTGTAGGAGAGAGACTGGACCGATGCCACTTTTAAGATGGTACTTGCCAACTGCAGTTTTTAAAGTAATAAAAATTAAAATATGTTGCCTCAATATCCACTGCCAGTCAGTGTAGCCAATACTGAATTAGACCATTGGTCTGACTCTGCATACGGCAGCTTCCTCTACTCCTATGTTCCTAACTGTTAGGGTACATTGCACTTCTGAAACCAGTTTGTGCCCTTAACATTCAGAAGGAATGAGACCCATCGCACACATCCCAGATTCCATACAGAGATAACATTTTGCTCTTGCCTTGATACCTATCACATCTTTTCCTTGCTTAAACAGGTCAGTGGGTTGACTCAGTTCCAGGAATTACTGGCATGTACTTTTTGACATGTACAGTGATCTTGAGAACTTTTTAAAAAGCAATTTAAAGTTCCATATTTGCATGGGAGAAAGGTTTGTGAGTCCAGCTGAGTTCACAGCAACACTCTACCATTTGGGGAAATTATCCATTTCAATGTTTGAACATGGGAGAATCTTCTTAAAAATATTACCAGATTGGTACCTCAGCCCACTGCATACCAAACCCCTGTCTGCAGAAGATGCCAATCCCTGTTAGTAGAGGTGCCAAAAAAATTGTTTCCTATTTCTGTTTATGGTGGGTGTAATCATATTTTGATTATCCTGGATCATGTATTCCACTTAGCAATAGTTTTGCAGGGTTTAGTATAAATTCACAGTTTACTGGAAAAAAATACTCATCAGATCAAGGTAACCTGCAAATATCTTAGTTACCTGTATGCTCCTTTTTGACCTACAGATGACAATGTGTGTCTTCAAGCTGAATTGTGAAATATAAAATACCGTACTTTCTTCCTTTACTAAAATAGTATTTTTTTTTATAATCTCTAGTGAATTTATCAGTATTCCTTCTCATCTTAGCAGAGACAAAATGTTGTTGTTTAGTCGTTTAGTCGTGTCCAACTCTTGGACCAGAGCACGCCAGGCACTCCTGTCTTCCACCGCCTCCTGCAGTTTGGTCAGGCTCATGTTTGTAGCTTCGAGAACACTTCGAGAGACAAAATAGCCTGGTTTAAAATTCTAAATCTTATTTTGCTTCCGTTTTTCATTGTCCTTTCCCTATTACAGTGGTACCTCGGGTTAAGAACTTAATTCATTCTGGAGGTCCGTTCTTAACCTGAAACTGTTCTTAACCTGAGGTACCAGTTTAGCTAATGGGGCCTCATGCTGCCGCTGCACCGCCGGAGCATGATTTCTGTTCTCATCCTGAAGCAAAGTTCTTTACCCGAGGTACTATTTCTTGGTTAGCGGAGTCTGTAACCTGAAGTGTCTGTAACCTGAAGCGTCTGTAACCTGAGGTACAGGATGTAATACATCAATTAATTTCTGACATATGTGAAAATTCATTTGCTATTGACATTACGTTACAAAAGGCAAGCAATCTGATTGTCAAAATAAGTGCCTTTAATATAGTTCCCCTCTCCTCTTCCAAACTGTTAAAAACACAAAACAGTGAATTAATTTTAAAAAGGTAAAGTGCAGTGCAAAAAGTTAAAGAGCATTTCCAAGAAACACAATGATGGGGGGGGGGCAGAGAGGTAGAGGTTTCACTTATCCATGTGTCATATCCTCTGACATTTTCCACTCAAGACTTATTCATCTTCTTGCCATTTTTTGTTAATACCATTGTGAAGGTCTTTGTCAGTTTCACAGTGGCTGTTCAAAACCATGGGGAAAACAACTTCACTGCCGAACAGGACAGAGAGGAGGGGAAGAATATGGAATGGATGCAAGTATATCTTAAGGAGTTCCCATGTTGAAGTCTTACTTCCCCTTTTATCTTATTAAACCTTAAATAATGCAGCATACAAAACAAAACATGTATTTTTCTCCTCTTACATTTTAATTGAGTACAAGTTAAGACACTTTCTTTGTCACTTGCAAGGGAATAGTTGCAAGTTTCCAAGGGTTTTGGTTTTTTTAAGCCACAAATAGTTGATTTCACAATGCTCTGTTGATTGCGGCTCTGACTTTGGGTGTCCAAGGCCTATAGCGATAGCACCTCAATCTTGAAGAAATGTGCAACTGTAGTAGCTCTAAGACTGACTGATAGACTACACCAACTTGGTGCCCCCCACCTCCCATTCTCCCTAACCACTGGCGATGCTGATGGGGACTCATTGAAGTCAGCGGTGTAGCTATCCGCTTGGGTGCCTGGTGCAGGGGCATGTCCTGCAGCCGGGGGCAGAGCGATCCATCCCTGTGGGGGTGGGGCGAGCCACCCATGAGAGTGAGACAAGCCTCTCCGATGCTTGGAGCCTCTCTACCGCCTCCACCTCAGCTGTAGGGTAGCTGAGGGAGAGGCAGGAGGCAGACACAAGTCCCACGCTGCCATTTCAGGCAGCGCGGAACCTGCAGGCACCTAAGCCACCACGTCACTCTTGAAAGGTTTTGTAAGCCCACTTTTTTATAAAAAAACAAAACAAACACAACTCATTTTGTCACACATACCCCCAGTGATGACACCTGGGGTGGGCCGCACCCCCCCCTTCCTCCGCCACTGGTTATAGTCCAAAATATCTGGACTATTGGGGGGAGCTGGTTTGTGCTGATGTGGCTTCAGCAGTGTCCTCTGTGGGGTATGTGGTCCAGACCTGTCCTACTGTGCTGCCCATCACTTGCGATTCCTTCACAATCTGCTACTATATATCAAAAATATTGGCTGGTACTGCTTTACAGGATGGAATTACTTTAGAATAAGGCATGAGCCATTTCTATTTCTTCCCCACCCCTCACCATGCTCCTCTCAACATTATTGTGCTTTGCACAACCTTCTTGTTCTACGTCTGGTGATATGCCAGTTGCCATCTGGGTAGCAGTAACCTGTTCAGATTTCTTGCCAGTGTCAATGGTTGCGGATAAGTTGTTGTGACACTAATAGCTGGGTGGCCTTCTTGTTTTTGGTGCGGCAGTCCATAAGACTGAGCCGTTCAGGTTTTACAATTAATAGCAGCAAATTAATTAAAAAGTATATAAATACTTAAATACAGTACTTGAGCATTTCATTATTTCTTGAGTAGAATTCAGCTACTTTGTTGCGTACACAAAACAAGGTCCACTCATGCAATGGGACTCCTCCCCTCTTCTCACGCTTCACATGCATCCCCTAAATCTTCTCTAGAAGGTTGGGAGGAAACCCAGAGCAGGTTTGGGGAAGCACAGTGGGAAGAGAGTTGGATAAAATCTTGTTTCATGAGCAGACCTAGCTGCCCACGTGCCCAACCTACTTAGTGCTGCATTGAATTCCACCTATAACCTTTATTATCTTTGCAGTGTGGAAGGTTATTCTTTTTTGGTGCTCCCCCCCCCTTCCTAGTCTATTTAATGTCTTTTAAGTTGGGGTGGTGAACATGTAGTCCTACAGAAGTTGCTGGACTACAGTTCCCATCAAACTCCCACCACTGGTCAGACTGGCTGGGGCTGATGGGAGCTGAAGTCCACAGGGTCCACCTCATTGCTGCCTGAAAGGACTCTGTATCTATTCATTAGCCAGGAAACTTGCAGGTGGCAGGTTTTCATATGTGAATGAAACAAATTAAGGATTCTCTGTCTTGGGTTGCTGTTTTCCTTCTGAAATATAGTAATTATGGAAGGAAGTAAAATGAGAGTAGGGGATAAATTTCAATGAAAGCTGCTGTTGTTTGTTGTTGTTGTTGTTGTTGTTGTTGCTGTTAGCACAACTTTTGCAAAGCCAGTTCAAGCTGAAGCACAATGAAGGGAATCGCAATGGGAAATCTATTATCTCCAACTCTAATTGTGACTATATTTTAAATTATGCTCTCTCACCCTTGAGCTTTGAGTATGGAAATTGAAAGTTTAAACAAACAGCCTGCACTGGAAGAAACTGCCACGTGTCTTTTGTGGAGTTTGATGATGGGCCTCACAATTCACAACTCAGCAACAATATTTGTATGAATGATGAACCATAGGCACCTTTCTTGTCTCTGAATGTTTGGCAACAATTAAGGCTTGACTCCATAGGCAGGAGTCATACTAATTTAGAGAACTGAGCAATAGGATGAGACCAAAGAAGCTCAGCATCTGTCTGGCAATAACCATATTCTCAAGGAAAGCATTTGCACGTCAGCAAAGGGCAGTGTGTATTTTAGTTTGCCTTACGCCATGGACCCACACAACGCTAAGGTTAAGGCTTGGAGACCTCCCTCATATTATATTTTAAGCACAGTTTTGTCATGGGTGGCCTACACAACTTCTGCTTCTTTCTCTTTCTTCCCACTCTCTGCCATTGCCCTGCCCCTCCTGCTCTGCTGCTGCCAGTATCCACTGGGGTCCCCATGCTGGCTGCCATATATCTGTCAGGGACTTTGAGATTTTAATTGGGAACCTCTTGGGATTTAGCTTAGTGGGTTACTTTGGTCTGTGTGTGCTTGGACCTCAAAGTCTTCTTTAAACACAGCATGGTACAGGCTTGTGCAAATCCATCCCCTATAATTAGCAAGCGGTATGACGTTTCTGGATTTGGGCAGATTGGATTTTTTAACAAACTAGGAGCCTGGTCTTCTGAACATGCTGCACTTGACAAGCTGCTCCAGTTTTCCCATCCTCTAGCTCAAACTTCCCCAGTCTGCTCCTTTCAGATGTTTTGGACTATGGCTCCCATCATCCTTGACCATTGGCCCTGCTGGCTGGGGCTGATGAGAGTTGTGGTTCAGAGTATCTGGAGTCAGCGTTAGAAACTGAAATATTAAAGCTAGGAGCTAAATATTTAGCACCTTAAACCTAGGTTATGGGCGCAACAACGGAATGTCTAGGCACTGTTATGTACTGAAATTCTCACCCTGGGCCAGCAGGGGGATACTGTAGATAGTTCAGGTCCACATATGCAAATAAGGGATCAAAAGTGACGTTCAGTGATTGGATAGTTACAGAAAGTTGTTACAGTTACGTTGTACTGGAGCTCTATATAAGCAGGCTGGCTGAACCCTTCAGTTCTGTTCTGGCATGTGAATAAAAAAGAGCTGTTTGAAGAATCGCTGTGTCGTCTGATATGTTCACCCACAATCTAACAGGCACAATTTTTTAATAACAAAGCTGAAAATGAATGAACTGCAGCTAGAATATTATGTTCATTTTTTACATAGTCCCCTGCCCACCCCTTAAGAATATTATTCTTAAGAGGGTCTCTTCTCCAGTCTTGGCTGGAAGTGGGGAGGCAGAAAAAGATCCTTCTTTCCTTCCACTCTGCAGTTTTAATCTGAAATCTTAGGTACAGTACTGTGCCCAGAGCTCAGAAACTGTCACAAAATGCGCCTAGAACAATGGGCGTTTCAAGCACTGTCTGGAGTGCTCCACGTTGGAGAGAACTACTCTAGTTACACCACTAGTAAATGAGCTTGGGAATCCTTGGTGGGAGAACACATCTAGTTCCAGGCCTACATTCTGGCACAGCTGAATGTAGTCCTAGCAGATTTTCTATATGTCTAGTGTCAAAGACATGCATGTCAAGAAAGACTGAAGGGGAATCCTAAGAAAGTTTCATTCTATGAGGCAGGTGAATACAATATGTAAGAAAGGTGTTTTTTTGCTGCAATAGCTAGCAGTAAGGTTTGAAAATATACTTACTGTTGAGTCTACCTACACTCTTCTTTTGTTGGTTCACACATGCACCATTCAGTTGTTCAGCACCCAACAGCTGAATGTGTGAACCATCCCCACTGAGAAAGCATTATGTTTGAGATGATATGGAAGTGCACATGTGATGTATTACTGCATGCAAGTGATGGTGAGATGTTGTAGTCATCAAGCGATAAAAATGCATTGGTTAAAACCAGCCTGTAGCAAGGTGCATAAGGCATTTTTATTTTAGCCAGATGTTTCAGGACACCTGATTGTGGTTACCCTACTTTGTATTACTCTTTATTTGGGCTGTCGCAGTGTCATTTATGGCTTACAATGTTTCTCATGTTTGATTTTATTGATAGCCACCTTTTATCTATACAAAGAAAGGTAGGACATACATTTCTAAATGAAAAATAATGAAAACAGTGACCTCCGGTAGCTTCAAGTACCTGAGATTTGAACAGGGTGCATAGGGAAGATGGGGTCCAGCTGAGAAGTCTCCCTCCCCACAACAATTACTGAAAAAGATTAAACATCTTTGCGCTGGGAATACAGAGAATAAGGACAGCCACTTATTTGCTGTTTCTTTATTAACTAAAGAGGCCTTTTAATATAAGTTAATGAGTCTTTTCCTTTTAAGAATTGAGTGCCCAGCATATATAAGCCTCTCCGCAGCCATTTTTAAAAGGAGGCAAAATCATAGATGGAATGTGCCTCTCCACTTCAAACCACATTCACAAAATGTGCCTTTCAAAAGGGGGGGGGGGGGCGAGAACACTTTTGACATTTTTGGTAAACTCCCTCAACATTGCTGCTTGAAATATAAGCACCTTTTCCAGTGGCTGCTAAGCTCAATTATTTTTCTTCCAAATCTTGATCTCAAAGTTGTCCATTTGAAATTCTTTTATAAAGCCAGATTTGGGACACTGTAAACAAGGAGCCAATTATTTTTCAGTGTATCATTCCATGCTGTTGATTATTTATGCTGTTGCTTATTTAAATGTCATCTGATACCCCCGTATCCAGATAATTCTGCTTTTGGGAAACTGATTTATATGTATGTATAAAATAGGGGTTTGGGTGGGTGCTTATTTAATGATTCAATGAGTCGTCATTATGTTCTATCATGATGTGAAGCATGGGTTGCTCTGACTGAATCTGAAGGTAACCTTTCCAGCTTATTGAAAAGTAGCCCAAGAAAAGTCACTTGTCAGCAGATGACCTGTTCCGGAACACAAATTTGATGCTCTGCAGAGGAGGAGGAGGAGTCAGACAGAGAGAGACAGGAATGCCTCAATATTTTGGCAGTTTTTGGGTTTTGATCTCCAACCCAATTTATCTAGATAGAAATGGGTAGAAGAAGAATCGCAGCAGTGCAGATAAAGATCTGTAGGGGGGATCTGAATAGGTCAAATGATCGAATGAGAACAGGATGGACACTGCCTGCTTCTGCCTACCCAAATTATAAGCAGCCGGAGGAGGCAAAGGAAACTATAAATAGGCTCTAGTAACAACTGGTGTCCAAAACAGATGGAAGAACTGCATGCCCTGTCACCCTGAACACTCACCTCCCACCATCCTGCTTGTAGGAACAGCCATAGCGATGAGAAAGGCGTGAGAAGGCCAAAAATAGCACTGGGTAGGAAATTTGGGGTGGGGGAGAATAAATATGGAGATTTATTTTTTTAATGGTAGGGTTAATTTTATGACAAATTTTAATTCCGTACAACTGATACAGTTATTGGTTGTTGCTTGCTACCAGTTAATGCTGTTATCAAGGCCATTCATCCAATTCTCTTTAAATCGATTTCCTAAAATAACGCATCTTCTACCCATTCACGGGGGAAGAAAGGGAGCAGGTCCCCCTACAAGCAAGGATGCAATCAAAACAGCATGCGTTTTTCTCTGTAAATAAATGCTGTTACTTTTTTTGTGTGCCATCGTTTTGTCTGTGGAGCTCTTCAATATCCTTGGCCTGACAGAACTGAAGGATTTGCCATCTGACACACTCATATTTATTTAAAGTACTAGAACATTATAACCAACGGTTAAGGGTGAGAACAAACATGGCTAATGAAATGAGTGGGCCTTCGATTTCATAATGTCCAGGTCAGAGATGCTCCCAGCTTTGTAAATACTAAGTTCAGTTTGTTCTCTTTTTTCATTAACACCAAATGCTAAACTGTTTCATCAGCTTGCTCAGTACTGCACGGCTGGCCTCTGTGAATTCCAAAAGAATCATGCCTGCAAGGTGTGACCATTAGCTGGGGTACTTTAACCAGCCGGGGTGCAGAGCAGGATGCAAGCTTTGCTTTCAATACCTTGCTGCTGCTCCCTGACCCCAAGCACTGGCTGCCCGAGGCAGCTGTCTCTATCTTCCTAATGGAAGGGCTGGACCTGACAGACATAAAAGAAGATGGAATCCTGTCCCAAAAGGAAGGCTCTGGGCATGGGGAAAGGAGAGAGATGGAAAAAGCAGCTTGTTACCCTTTTGCTCTCACACATTTTACTTAGTTCCTATGTGTACAAAAAAAATTACATGAGGACCAAACTGGCTCACACATTCAGTAACTGCTCCTTTCCATGTAACAGGATCAGCTTTGACCAGGCGTTTTCTGGTCAAATGAGCAGGTAAAAGGATCCCCCCCCCCATGGTGGCTTCTCCCAGGTGGGTTGGCAACCTAGTTATGAAATCTATAGGCTGTTTATTAATTTGTTCACAAGCTGATTGGGCTGCGCTAAGCACAGCTTCCCATTTCCAAACTGTAGCACCCATTCCCCTATTTCACATTCCCAGCCTCAACATCTCTCCTGCAACAGTCAGTACATGCAGCTTATGAAGCCACTGGAGGCAATGGCTACAGCTGCTGCTGCTGCTGTCAGTTTAGGCCCCTGGATTGGGTGGCAAACCACCTTCGTCCTGCCTGAATCCTTGGTGCTGGAGAAGGCTGAGTGAAGGACCTGGCACTGTTTCAAAGCTGAATTTTAATGACCAGTTCTGTGTGGGAATTGATTATTTTAATAATTTTGGTGGGGAGGAGAGAACATTTTCTGAGGGGATGGATGGTGGAAGAATGGATCAATTGCATCTTAACTTGATTAAAAACCTGGTGATGAGTGGGGGAAAGAAGAGATGCATTGATGAAATCCTTCTTTGTTTGTACCTATAAGCGATGACTTCCAAGTAGCCAGAGAAATGGGAAGGGTATGATTAAGAATGAAATGCCTTCACAAAGCTTCCCGTACCCGGTGAATTATCCATGTGACTTTCCAGGGCTTAGGAGAGGGTGCTGTCCAAGATTTCTGAAAATTTCTCAGTTGTAAACATAAAATACATGCTGGGAATTTGGGGGGGGGGTGCCATAAGAGCCCCAGAGTCCAATTGCAGCCAGATGGAAGTCTGTAACATCACCCAGAGTTCACAGCTCAGTTTGAAAGAGGATACAGTCATCTGTGTTCAGGCAGCAGAGGGTGAATTGTGCTTCTTCAATCTTGTGGCAGTGAATGAACTACAGTGTGGCACCGCAAAGCCATCTGTACTGAAAGGAGCTGAATGTGCCCGTTGGTGTGTAGCACTCAAATTACACCTGATGAAAGAGAAACAGATTGTCAGAGAGCAAACATACAGCTGTCAGCTCCCAACAGCCATGCAAGATCCCTTTCTGCTGCTCAGTTGCTTTGCCATGCATGAACTCTGAAAGTAAACAAAGGCTGCCTCAGAATCAAAAATATGCAGATTTTCTGGCCATTGTGAGGCCAGAATACCACATTTCCAAGCTTCCTAGGAAAATGATCTGGTTTTCTCTTTTGTGGGTGAGTATAGGAAACTGCCTAATACTGAATCAGATCCCTGGCCCATCTGACTCAATATTGCTTACACTGACTGGCAGCAGCTCTCCAGGTTTTCAGGGAAAGATCTCTCCTAGCCCTACCCAGGGGCGTACGGAGGGGGGGTGGCAAGATGGCCCGCTGCCCCCCAAGCTCTAGAGCGGCCAAGGGTGTGCACACAGTTAGTATGAGCGCTGATTGCGTGGTGTTCGTACGGGCTGCCGCTCGCACGATGACCGTATGGGCTGCCATGTGTGCACCACCGGGTGGTTTGCCCCACCCAAGGCATCCTGCCCCAGGTGCCAGAGATGGTTCCTTTGCCACTGGCCCTACCTGGAGATGTCGAGGATTGAACCTGCAACCTTCTGCATGCAGAGAAGATTCTCCACCACTGACCTACAGCTCTTCCCCATATACGTCTTTCAGGTGGGATAGAAACACATTTTTTTTGCTGAATATCTTGCACTTCCGTTTGCTGCAGTGCTATGCCTGACCAAGGCTCTTTTTAGGCTGTATGTCATGGTACTGTTACATTGTGCAGAACAAAGCCAGAAATTCAAATCTCATCAGTAATTGACTTATTGCACTGCCTCAGAAAAATCAAGTCTCTCCACCTGACCATCTGCATTATGGGGAGAATAACACTGGCCTTGGAATGCTGATACTGCGCCAGATATTCCCAACATGGCACCCTCCAGATGGTGTTAGGTGTGTAATGATCTTCAGGCTCAGGGCTTCATTCTCTTTTAGGCAGCTTTTCAGGGGCACATGCCAGTGGTGGGCAGGGCCAGAAGCAAAAGCAAGTAGAGCAATGAATGTTTATTTTACCCTTGTACCATAGGCTTGTTTCTACACATACTGACACATCCATCTTTTCCATCCAGGCAAGCAAGAATCATTTTCATAGTGCAAGGACATATTCCACCCAGGCAAAAAGCACTCAAGGAGGGTACAAAGCAAGCTCTGGTGTGTGTGGTTGGGGACTGGGTGTGCTCTGGGCAGAGTCTCAAGAGGTCTGGACAGAGAGGTCTGGATGGCCAGATCAAAGACCTGAGATTCCCCTCCCTGCACTACAATTCCCATCATTCATAATCATAGGACGTGTTGTCCAGGGCCTGATTGGCATTGGTGTCAAAACATCTGGAGGGCATCAGGTTGGGGAAACTGCCAAGGATTTCTGTCATTGTGTACTTTAAGAACTCAAAAGAGTTGTATGCATGCTAAATATTGTTGCTATTCTTTTCCAAGTTATCTTCTCCAAGTTATCTATCTAGGTTGAAGATGATTTTATTATTAGGCATTGTTGACTTTGTTTCCTGTTAGTTTCTTCTGATACCACCCAGCTCTACAACTGTCACAGTGAGAAGTCTCAGCTTTAGACACACACCTTTATAGATCTCTGTACAAGGTTTCACCAAGTAAAATCATGGAGATTTGGAATCTCTATTCTAACAGAATTTCAGTTTAGATTTCCTTGGTAATGTGCAACCAGAAAGCCTTCGCATGCCTTAAGCCGCTATTAACTGAACATCCTGTACTCTCTTTGAAGAAGGGAGAATAAATATTTGAAGTTTATTTTATTAAGAAGCAAAACAAAGCATAAAATATCTCTAAACCCTCAAGTCTGCCCTTAGTGAACCACAAAATAAGGGACATTCTGTGACCTTCGATGCTGCCAAAACGAGCAGAAGAGAAGCTTGGCTTGCAAGGGCAAACCTGCAGGTCATTGTAGGATATACAGTTATAATCTCTGGTGGTAGGAAGCTAATAACAGCAAATCAGAATTCTGAACATACTGTACTTGCATGGTCTCAGTGAAAAAAGTTAGTGTAGTGTGAAGTCTGAAAAAGACATCGAGGGCTAGCGTCTGTTACTGATGGGCAGTCTTGAAACTACATTGCTCTGTGCTACAGTTGGTCATATTGCTTAGGCTTTCCAGGGCAGCTTCTGTAAATGATTGTGCAGGTTCCTATAAACAAAGAGGTTATTAAAACCCCATTTTATGAATAATTGTTGAGGAATCTTATGCATTTTACTTGGCAGTAATCCCTTTAAGTTCAATGGGCATTGCTACTTAGGTTGCAATTCTAGGCATGCTTTCCTAGAAGTGATTCCTATTGAAAATATTAAGACTCCTGAGGCAAACATGCACTTATTAGTGTTTGGATTTACCTCCCTTCACCCCATATTTCACCCCATACCTCACTTTCCCCCTTTTTATTGTGCCTTTTAGATTATAAGCCTATGGGTAGTGGCTGCGTTTTTGGTTTATTTAATAGAAGACTTGAGGTGTGATAATAATAAATGTTTAGATTGCTGAACTGGACATGGATAAAGACTTAGGAGAGTCCCATTCTGAAGAAGCCTGTTCTGAATATTTTGAAACCTGGAAATCCTGCAATGTAAAGTGTTGCTGAGGTAGGGTTTGCTCAAATGTGTGTTTTTTATAAACTTTCAGTACTATAGGCAGAGGCTAACATTCTGGGGGTCTGTGCGCAAAGGCAAAGTCAGGAAGACCCCTAGAAGCACCCCCTTCTCCCCACTTTGTGTGACCATCCCTACTTGTCTAACACCAGCATTCTGAGTGAGCGAGATCTCGAGAGCTTCGCAAGGCCTTCCAGAACCCAGTAAGCAAGGCAGCGGACTTAAAAACTTTCTGTGGCAGGAAAACACAGAACAGAAAGAGCTCTTAAAGCTACATACCTTGCTTTACAGACTCTGGAAGGGTTGTGGGGAGGGCTCTGGGAGGCCTTCTGGTGATTTACGCTCCTCCCCTTAAAAAAAACCTCTCCTACCCCCTTTCTCGTTATTTATTTATTTATTTTCTGACAAAGTGCACAAGGCTGTGATCATGTAAGTAAGTTGAACCTAAGTTTGGGCCCCTGCTGTAGCACACCAAGCAAATCAATGGACATTACATTTTATGTGGTTTTATTATTAGTAATCTTAGGTAATGTTTCTATTAATAAGTTGTGGTCTGCTCTTGGGTATTGATCCTTAAACAGATGGCCATGCACCATAGGAATCACTTCGCACATTATGCAGCACAGCAAACACGTCTTCCAGCAGGGTGTTTCCTTCAAGAAACCTGTACAATGGAGGCATGTATTAGATGCATGCGCACGTCACAGGTTTATGTGAAATGTTTGGCATCTATTCGTTAAAAAAAATGTAATGTTTGAAGCAGTTTTTGCAGCAGGATTAAGACACAAGCCTACTGACCAAATCTAATAGCTATTCATTTTGCTCTGTTTTCATTATCCTGGTGCAGCTCCAACCACCACAGTGATATTGCAGAAATTCAAAATATCTCTCCCCTGTCATTGCAGTAAGTCAGAGAGGTCTGTGGCGCAACATGTCCCTTCCTGTATTTGTAGAAGCCTCCCATAGCCTTATCAATTTTTTAAAGAGGAGAAAATTGGAGTTCCAACTTCACCTGAAAGAGAGGGAAAGCTTCCTTCATTCCTCCTTTCCTGCACTGAGCAGCTGCCGCAGCTCCTGATTAATGTTTTTGCCTACTTTTGCTTCTTCTTGGTTGCTTATGAGGCATGTGACCCATGCCCCAAAGCATACCCCGCAAGTGTCCTGGAAAAACTGGGACATCCCATTTTTTATCATGAGAGAATGGTGGACATCTTGGTTGCCGTGATTTCGCGCAATTTCATGGTCTGATTCCCCCCCTCCCCCAAAAAGTGCTTTTTCAGAGCCACGATCTCACACAGTGCTTCAAAACATGTGTTTTTGGGCACAGTGCCCAGAAAAAGTGCTTGGGGGTGGGAGACCATGGTGTAAAATCACATCAACCAAACTAGCAGCCATGCTCTCGCAAAACAACAACCAGGAAGCAGAGGTGAACGAAGATGTTGTGACACCCGGGACAGGGTGTTGCTACGTATGACGCATGTGCCGTACATAGCGATGCCGCACATGCGCTGTACATAGCGGTTTGCTGGTGCTGCCGCTCCAGCACCGTATGTACAGTGTCAGGATCCTCTGCTCACATCTGCAGCAGCAAACGGAGGATCCTCCACATGCGACTGTGGTGGCGCAATGAGCCCCCATGGGGTGCCTTCTTGTCACCCCCCCACACAGACATGGCACCCCACCATTGCAACACCACTGCCAGTAAGATGGCATCTGGGAAGGTGGCATCCCAGATTTTGGCTTCAGAGTGTTTAAGGGTGTGCCAATGTGTGTGATAATGTGTTCTGAAGAGGGCTGCCTCATGTCGGAATTGGGAAAATGGGGAAAATAAATGACACAACGGAAGGAATGACTCCTAAGGCTAAACGAAGACAGCTCAGCTGGCAATGCTTACCCATGTCCCACTCTTGCCTTACCCTATGACAGCTTTTGCTAACTTAGTGTTCTCCAGATATTTTTGGATACCCCTAACATGCCTGACCATTTACCCTACTGGCTAAGGTTGGTGGAAATTGTAGTCCAAAGCAGCCAGACTGCACCAAGTCAAGGAAACCTGTCCTCAAACACGTCAGAGACCTTGCAGAATAGAGCCTTGTCTTCAGTCCTTGAACTTCATCCCTTGGGGGGGGGGGGTTGGTGTTTGTGGTTGTCTGCATCTCACTTCAAGGCCTTTTAGCAACAGAGCAGCTCTTCCACAATTACTATTTTTTGATTGGTCAAGTGCCCCTTGCCTGCCACAAGCTCAGAACAGTGGAGAGTTCAGCCTGGCCTCCTCTCTCCTTTGAAAGAGAGCCTGCTCCAGCATTCTGACCACTACAGCCCCACTCTTTACAGCCGGTCATAAATTTCAGAGCATGCCGTGATATCTTTAGCTTTGACTCCAGAGATTTCCTGTTGAGCTGCAAGATGTAGGCCTGCAAAGCGCACTGTAGCTAAATATACCCTCTTAGTGTAACAGTACAAGTAAACAAGGACAGCATCAACATGACTTCTTTTTGTTCGTTTTTTTACAGTGCAAATCAAGCTTTCCCTTTTTTAAAATAAAAGTGGTATTCATCAGGAAATTTTGTTTATTTTGACAGAGAAAGTAATCTCTCTTCACTACAGCTGAACTCTTAACATCCAACATTATTTTGATTCCTAGTGTCGGTTCAGAGGGTGATGATCCTGGTAACAGCCCACATTTTGGGGATCAGGGTGTCCCTGGGATCATGTCCTCATATGTAATGGAAGGAAATCAAATATTGGTCAAACTGTACTGTAGGCCTGCAACTTGCACTTGCTTTCCTTATATGATCACAACCTTGGCGTGAGTGGATGGGAAATAAATAAATTAATGGAGAGCAGGGGGAATCCACCATTCTCTGCTCTCCATTTATTTATTTCTTCCTCTCTCTCTCTCTCTCTCTCTCTCTGACACCTAGTGGTTTTTTCTTGCTTTAGGAAGGAGCTGTCAAGGCTCTAGGACACTGCCAGAGCCCTCATGTCTCCTTCCCCAAGCCCAGTGCCTCACTTACTGAGCTCTGGGAAGCCCCTGTTAAGCAGCTCTCTGCCTTGCAGCAGGGAGCAGTTCCAGGGGTTCCTGACTTTGGGGCCATTTTACTTTTGCTGCCCGGACCCCCAGAACCAAACCCTCACATACGTGGCTGGTCCACTGTATGTACATCCATAGGCAAGTCACCACAGTTTCAAAAGTGGTTTGCCATTTGACATGGACCAGCAGCTTTTTGAAAAGCACCACTCCAAAGGGTGGTTGGTTTTTAAAAAGTCCCCCCACCTACCCGCCTTTTAAATACTGATATATGTTAAAGCTATGGTACAACTGTAATGCAAATATAGTTTTAATATTGCTCATGCTTTGGTTAGGTGTGGCTCCCAATATGCCATCAATGTGCATTCTGCAAGCTGTGCAATGTGCTTTCAATAAGTTGCCTCTGGAGACGGCTTATTTAGAAATTTGGCATACAAGCAACTGAATATTATTGTACATGGGCAACCGGAGGCCCACTGGGTGGGTGTGGCCCCAAGTACAATTTTATCTAGTCCCTAGCGGCCTTTCAAAAAAGCAACCCATTTTAAGAAATAGAGATATCTCATTTTAAACCCTATGACTTTTACAGATTTTGCATGCAATATATAAATGTAGATATTTATATGTAACAGTATGCCTGAGCGTATTTGCTCTATATCTCAGAAATTTACTCTTAGATTACACCGACTTAATAAAGCTGACTACTCGCAACAACTGCTGTTTGGTGACAATGATGGTGACAATGACAGTAAAAAAAATAATAACGATAAAGGAGGCCCCATGGATATAGAAATTGTCTTTCTCTCATGCATACTCCTTTAATTATGGGTATTCAAATGTCTGACTAAGACTGGGGAGACCCAGTTTTCAATCCCCTCAGCCATGAAGCCTGGTGAGCGGCCTTGAACCAGTCTCTGTCTCTCAGCCTAACCCGCAAAAACGGGTTTGTTGCGAGGATGAAATGTGGCAGTGGGGAGAACCAGTGCTTTTCTTCTGGGGGGGGACTCATACCCCTAAACATTTTGTGAATCTAAGTTTGACCTCACTGAGGGGCAGCATTTCAACATGAGTAGGAAAATGAGAGTACCCCAAACATGTTTTTTTTGTGGGGGGGAGCACTGGGAAGAACCATATATACTACCTGGAGCTCTTTGGAGGAAGGGAAAGTAAAAAGGTAACAAAAATAGCTAGCAATAAGTGAATCCAGGATGGGGTGAGTTGTAGCTCTTGCACAAATGCAGAAACAAAGATCTAGTTAAATTACTTCAACTGTATTCCCATTCCAAAGCTTGACGTGAGGAGAACCCGTGGCATTTCCAAAAGATTAGCCAAATGGCCCTCCAGAGAAAGAACAACAGCTGTAGCCTGAGTGTTTTAAGGAGAAGTAATATGGAAGACGTGTGATTTTCTCTGCGGGTGAAGAATGATGGATATGGAATCTTTCCTATGTTAAGTTAAAGGGCTTCTAATACATTCCAGGAAGGAGACAGCCAGAGTCGATCAAATGTGTCAGCAACTGAGATACACGCAAAGACCAACGTCATATTGGTAACAGGGATTGTAAAAGTGTACTTGTCTGCATGCAATTCATTGTTATATTATCAAAGTAGGTTTTGGCACCCAATTGGCACTGCAGGGCACAATCATATTGGCTGTCATTGCAGAGCTATCCATTTTCTCCCTGTATTAACGAAAGCATTCCTGCTTTCTATTCTACTAATAGTGTTAACCTGAACTCTTCTGAGGCTTTCCATTTTTCATGGAAGGCCATTTAAGGTGTAAAGATAATGAAATGATATGGAAGGAGGTGGGGGGAACCCAAGCCCTTTTAAAATAATTCCAGAACATCTGAAGCCTCTTCAATATTAGTCATTCATGTTAGTGAGAGCTCAAAGTAAGTGCCACAAGTGAGTGGCAACTCTGCCAATTAACGCTGCTGCTGCTGGTTTGTGAACTGCATGTAAAATGGCGAATTTTGTTCATGCAAATTGCTCCACAAAAATGTGCCCTCTTTGTCAAGTCTTTTCTCTTCCACTGACATGACGATGGCTGCCCAGATTTCTCAGATGGGCAGATTCTCTCTTTCCTTGACAGCTACCTGGAATAAAATATTTCTTGCTATCATTAATAGTGTTTCTCTGAAGATGATCTGCAAGGAGGACTAGTTACTTGTTATGCTACACAATTCTGATTTCTGTGTGTGACCAGCTTTAATATTTGAAATTAAACCATGGTAAACAACTCTATGAATAGCAAGGATCCATGCTTGCACATTCAAAGATACTTCTTCTCAGCTACATATCCCCCTTCATATTGACTTAAAGCCTCCTCTCTTGTTATTGTTGTTGACATTTTCTGCAAAGGAACACAGAGCTTAGATACAATGATGTTTAGAGTGGTACATGTAGATTTTTATTTTATTTTAAAAAGGACTTTTGCCTTGAAATGCCATATTTCAAAAGGTACATAATATAACCACTCACTGGAGTTTCATCTGTGAATAACAGGTATATATTGCCTTATGCATCAATGCATTCTGAGTATCACTCAGCCTCTTGACAAAAATCCATGGTGAGGCTGGTATCTGCAGTATGAGATTTGCATTACGGCAAGGAAGAGACAGTGACATGGGAAAGGTGGCTAGTGGGGTAAGGAGCTCTTGCAGACATCTATCTAGACAGCCTCATCAAATAAGAACTTGTAGAAATAGGATCGTGGGAACCTCTTTATGCAGTACTGAGTCAAACCATTGTTCCATCTAGCTCAGTACTGTCTGCACTGGCTGGCAGTGGCTCTCCAACATTCAGACAGGATTTTCTCCCAGCCAGTCCTACCTGGAGTTTGAACACAGTACCTTCTTGCATCCAAAGCAGATGTTGTACCATGGAGCTTCTGCTCTTCCCTAAAAATCTGGTACAGCTTTTCTCAGACTGTACCACCTCAGACCCCTGAGACATGGCATGCTCGAATGCCTTCACATTAAAATATTGTCATGGAGTCCCCCATGGAGACTTCCGGGCAGGGCTGGTCTGAGGGAGGAGGACGATTGGGATGAGAGGATGGAGTTGGAACCTGGGGTCTAGTGGGCACTGATCTGGATGCTGAGCCCAGGGTTGTCTGGATACAGTCCTGCCTCAGTGTCACTGGATGCCCCCAATGCAGTGGCGGAGCCACCTGAAATTACTCCAGCGCCGCTTCCCATCAGTGAAGCTCTCTCCATCCCGGGGATCATGCACTTCACCAGCCATGTCGTCTCCACCTCCACTGGCAAGGACATGGCGATGACTGTGCCAGTGTGAGCAGACCCAGCCTACTTGCAGGAGTGCCTTGCTTGCCCAGTTACATGGCTAGGGATGACAACTGTGCAAATGCCCCCCACCACCACCTGCTTTTGGAAGGGGAGCTCAGGGGGCGTGTCACATGCTGGGACAGCATCTTAGCTTATGCTTAGCCATGTACCTTAGAACTCTGCTACAAACTTCTGAACTGTGTTTTCTGTAGCCTGATCTATGGTTGAGCATTGTAGTGACTTTTGGACTAAAGCCTTTGGCAATAACTGAGCTGAGTGCCATGTTCACGAGTGGGAGCCAGGACAAAACTACCTGTGAATGGCAAGGAAGCACATCAGAAATGATGCTAAGCTAAAGCCCATCTCTGTCATATGATAGATGTTCATGTGCAGGTTTTCTGGCATAGGGGAAGTATTCACACTTGAGACGACCTCTCTGCTACTGCAGTTCAGTGTAGCATGATCCAGGCAGGATTTTATTATAGTAAGCTTCTGCATGTTTAATTCATAGTTTGTTCCAAGGGGTTCCTGATACTTTCCACATCAGCACTGGCACAAGAGCAGTCAGGTGGGCTGGGGAATCAGATAAGTGGTAGGCAGCCCCATAATCAGGCCCCCACCCTGGAAGCTATCGTTATTCAGATTTGCTCTGTTTGTTACAACAGAAAGAAAAATGCCCCTTTTTCTCCGCATCCATGGTGATTAGATGTCTCTTGAAAGAGAGGGAGCTAAAATGTTTTCCACATCAGATGCAGTATTTTACATTCTGTGATGTCATCACCGCAGAATCCATATATATGTGGCCCCTTTCAGCCTAGTTTATGAAAGACTAGGAAACTGTTTGTGTCTTGTAATTTAACACCAAGAGTGAACTTTTTAGGACAAACTAGATTAAGGTAACAGTTCCCCAGGGTTGAAATCCATAAATCAGAGATGTATATTTAAGTATCTAAAACACTCTGGTTGTCAAAACAAAATAAAAAAAATCCTTCCAGTAGAGCCTTAGAGACCAGCTAAGTTTGTTACTGGTATGAGCTTTTGTGTCATCAGTGAACAATAAATGAGTGTTCATGGCAATATTCGTACAACTGGACTATGGCAAGCCCTTAAATATTTCATCCATGCTCTGGAACAAATGTCATGTTAATGCAAACTACTGAATGCTGTCAAACGCCCAGTGAATTCCATGGGATGGTGGGTGATGATCGTTTCCCTGGGTCAGGTCCCATAGAAAGCAAAAGTCTTGTTAGCTGTGGCAGGAGCATCACTAATACAAATCTCCAACCAAGAAGCTCAGTCATGTCTTACTTGAACTTTGCCCTAGTTCAGACTTGTGTGCTACTTGCTGAAAATACTGTGAACTTCTGTTTCCAGAGCTTTATTTTTTTCCTAATTGTACCTTTGCCCTCCTACTGTCTGTTTCCTAATGAGTTTGTTTTTAAAACCTTTTGACTGCCTTCAGTTTATTCCCATCCTCCTCTTTTATTTGTCAACTCTCCAGGGCTGGCGATCTCTGCTCTTCACAATGTTCTGGGGTTGTTGTTTTTAAGTAGGCGTTGCTGGGTTTTTCATTCTGCTGCTCTGCTGTAAAGTCCAGGGCTTTTCCACCGCATGTGTGTGCAATAAAAGCTCCCTGCCGCTTTGGTAGACCACATGCTTTGCATGCAGAAGGTCCCAGGTCGAATCCCTAGTATCTCCAGGGAGAGGAGCAGAAAAACCAAACCCTAGCAATGCATGAGCAAGCTAGCCTGCAGGTACATAGAATGAAAATTGCAGCCACTTTGCTGCCCACCCTCCATTCCTGCTGCTGCCATGCTTCCTGGAGCTAACCATGGTTAGCCTTGGCGTTCCATGCAAACCAAGGCTCATGGTTTGTCTCCCTCAAACAAATCACAGGTGGTAAGCCAAGGGCAAATCTTGTTTACAGCTCATGGTTTGTTTGGGGCAAGATAATCTGAGGATGGTGAGGGAGGAAATTGAGGGAGATTTTATATAGAGAAGGAGAGAAATAGATGCCTTTCTTGGTGCAGCCTCTACAACATTATGGAGGGGTCCTCTGACACTTAGGAGCTGCTTTTCAGGGAAGGGCAAGAGGCAGCAGTGAGAAGTGAAATCTGTGTTGCATGAGCGGAGTTCGGTTTACAGTGTTCTCTGGATCCAGCCCATAGCACAGCACCCGTCCCAATATTTAATAATAAAAGACTGAGGGTTTTTGTTGTTGTTTGCTTTTTTGCTGCTTTTCTTCTCTAAGTTTTTTTTGGGGGGTAGATATTTTTACAGATTTTATTCTGTAAAATGGGTATTTTGAGGTGTCCATAACAGTTTCTTACATTTCCCAGTGTGCCCCCAGGCCTGAATAGATTCTGAATAGCATTGCACTAAGTTTTACTCAGAGTAGGTCCATTGAAATGGACCGAAACTTAGCCATGTCCACTAATTTCAGTGGGTCCATACTCTTAGTAGAACTTAGTTGAAATATGAAATAAAGCAAAATAGAAATAATTAAGTTTTCAGTTGATACCCCAAACAGGTAGAAATCCTGTACTGCCAAAGGCATGTGAACTGCAGGTCCAAGATTTGGATTATGCTGCTGGGCACTAAAGAAAAGTATTTAATTGCAAATAGTTACTACAGAGCTGGAAACTTAAATCAGCCCTTTTTCTTGGTGATTTAAATCAATCCACCATAAAGTTAATCTGTGTAAACAGGCTCAGAGATGCTAGTTGGAACCTGTGGGTTTCCCCTCTTGCATTAGTTCATTACAGGGAGAAAGTGCTGTCTAAGGGCTGATTCACACATGCATGTAGATAACTGGATCTCTTGTCCCTGGGGGGTGCAACCCAGCCAAGGTTTTAAGCCCCACATTGATTTTCAATGGGAAACTTAAGCATGTGCCTAAATCTCTCCCACTGAAATCAATGAAACCTTAATATACTTATCTTGGCTGGATCATGCTCTTAGTGACTTCTCACTTAATGACTCACAGCCAGATATGCCAGCAGCCTTCCATTGAAAAGTGTGTTTTTTTAATATGGCATCAGCTGACATAAAAGCTCTGTGCGGAGTTTTGATCTGCGGTGGCTCTTTCACCCGTACATGTGCCAGTGAATTCAGGAATGGCATCAGCACCAAGCTACAAGCACACCAGCACCCTGGCAGTACCTACCACATGCTGGGCCTAAGTCCCATTTGTGGGTCACTGGGTCTGCAATGACCTGCCATTTTAATTACACACATATGCCTCAGATGCAGCATTACTCCGGGGCATTGTGTGAAATTAAAATGGCTTCCCACCACGACAACCACCATCACCAGGTAAACCTGCTGGAGATACCCATTGCTGTTAGACAGAGCCCACTGGAGGGGGGGGGCGCTACCAAACCTTGCTTTTTAAGGAAGTTGTCATGGGATGAGCATGTATGTGTAATCTCAGCCTGACTCTGGTCAGTTTTACCCTGTAGAGAAGGGGTAGGCAACCTAAGGCCCATGGGCCGGATGTGGCCCAATCACCTTCTCAATCTGTCCCACGGACGGTCTGGGAATCAGCGTGTTTTACATGAGTAGAATGTGTCCTTTTATTTAAAATGCGTCTCTGGGTTATTTGTGGGGACTGCCTGGTGTTTTTACATGAGCAGAGTGTGTGCTTTTATTTAAAATGCATCTCTGGGTTATTTGTGGGGCATAGGAATTCGTTCATTCCCCCCAAAAAAGATATAGTCCGGCCCACCACATGGTCTGAGGGATGGTGGACCGGCTCATGACTGGAAAAGGTTGCTGACCCCTGCTGTAGAGACTGCACTTGTTGAGACTGAGCTCGTAAGACCCTAACCATTTGTGCTGGCATCTGAAGTTGGTGGGATGTGCTGCCAATATAAACAGATGCTTATACTATTTTGCACTTATGTAACTGTTGGTACATATCCAATATGTGCAGCAGCAGTTCTGAACAGAACGTAAGAACTTAAAGAGGACCCCACTAGATCAGGCCAATGGCCCACAGGATTCGAGCACAAGATGAATATAAAAGTATCCATAGGGAAAGGGAGGTTAAAGCAAACAAATGGGCTGCATGCAGTGGTCCCATGTCAAATGGCAGAAGAATTGTGTTCCCTGAGATGCTGCATGGCAAGACCATGGTAACCAGGGGCCCAGAGAATGAGAGCATGGCAGATTTAAAGCTCTTCCCTTGCACTGAAGGACAGAGCAAATAGATGAAGCGACTGACACTGAGCAGTGCTCTCAGCACTGCAAAGTAGTGAATCCACTGTCCCTGAATTTGGTCTCCCCTTTTTATTAAAGAAGGCAAGAAAGGAATTATAATTCACTACGCTGAGTGAATGGAACAACAACCAGAGAGGAGCCTGTTTTATGGGTCCCTGCAGCAAGAAATGGGTGCCAACATTAGAAACCAATTAGTAGGGATGTTTTCGGGAGAAAGCAGAGGCACAGTTGGAGCAGATGGTTTTTTAGTAGTGCAGAATGTGGAAATATTAGGAATATTTTGCTTAAACACATACATTAGAAACTATTCCTTCTGTTATAGTAATAACATCATAACAGATCTGTGCTCATTTGTAGCTGCATATAGTATACAGGGCTAGAGCGGGTCATTCTTATTCCAATATCTCCCTTACTGCAGTATCGGGTTGATGGTCCATGGCTTCTTAAAAAGTATGTAGTGGCAGGGCAAGATCCTGTTTAATGAAACAAGCCAATTGGCAAGTATGAATAATGAAGAGGCAAATATCATGGAAGATTTTATCACAGGATGGTGAAATAGTCCCCGACAGGCCTGGATAGCTCATTTGGCTAGAGCGTGGTGCTGATATCACCAAGGTTGCAGGTTCGATCCCTGTATGGGGCAGCATTGCAGGGGCTTGGACTAGATGATTCTCAGGGTCTCTTCCAACTCTACAGTTCTATGATTCTATACCTTCAATTTGAAGTGATACAAGTGAAAAAGAACTTTACCACTTAATTCTGTTGGGTGCATAAACTGGCGGCCTCTCACTGGGCACCCATCACTATATTCTTTTTTCCTGTCTTAAGCAGTGGAGAAGTTATACATTTCTGTACCTCACCATCATTTTGGTCATCAAGAACAGATCAGCACTAAACACCTTGTTTTCGAAAACTCCAGTCATTTGGAATCAGCAGCCTCTTAGCACATGATAATCCTTGGTTCCTGTGCTCCAGTAGCTGTCTCAGTCCTTGGGTGGAGTATAGATAATTATTTCTATGGAGCAATGGGAGTCTCCTTCCTCCCACCAGGGCGGCCCAGTCCTGATCCAGCATTTGTAACTTGACCACTACCCAAACGAACTGGAGGAAAGGAGAAGCTTTGCTTCAGAGGGATGGGATGGAGATGCCTGTTTACTCCTCATTCCTCATTTCTCCACAGAGCTACATTTCCTAGCTTCATGCAGGTGAATGGAATGGCGGCATTTACTTGACTTGATTTCTGAAGTAATCAAGTTTCTAAGGGGTTTTAAATTGTGTGTGTGTGTGTGTGTGTGTGTGTGTGTGTGCCTTGATGTGGATAAGCACATGTCCTTTCAGGTACTAAAATATATATTTTAACAAACAAAACACCTTCGAAACTGCTCCCAACTTGAAAATGGAGATTTTCCATGGCCACTATGCAATTGCTGCCTTCAACACTCAGACCGAAAGGTACATAAGGCTTTTTCTGTGATGGTGCCCAATTTCTGGAATGTCCCCAGAGCAGCTCGCCTGGAACCAACTTTAATGTTTTCTCAGCACCAGGTAATGCATTTTTATTTGCACAGCCCTGGTATATTGCATTGATTTCATGGATTATAAGCCTGATGTGTCACTGTTTTAACTTGTTGTTTGAATTGGTTTTTTTAATTGTCCTTTTAGTTACGGTAAGAGTCTTTGGGTGAAAGAGCATGGTATGAAGCTTTCCCAATACATACATGCGTATTGTCCAAGACAGCAATTGTTGTCACATTTCTGAGACCCAGAGTATAGCATATTGCAAAGTTCATTTTGAAGCACTACCAAAACTTGCAGAAAGTGATTGTGTGCAGTGCAGGCAGTGGCAGCTCCACAGTGCTTTCTCCTGGTCTCAGAATAGCCATTGCCTGTACACAGCTAAAGGCAGCATCTTGCAATAGTCGAGCAGTTGGTAATGCTATGCTTAGGATTAGTTTTAACTCTGAGCGGGGTTTGCAAAGCCAGGCAGGAATGCTAATGGTTCCACAGGCCAGAAACTAGGGTGAGCATCAGTAAAAGCAGCAAATGCCCATCTTGCCCACTTGCTTTTTAACAACCAGGCTGTTCCTGGTATAGTTGCCAGCGTTCCTCTTTGCCCATCCAGTACTAACTGCTTGCCAGACCTCAGTCCAACTGCCTATTGGAAATGTTATGTAAATACCAGATCCTTTTATGGGAGTTCACCCAGTCCACAACACGATTGTCTTCTTCTAAGGTTTGTTTAAAAAATAAAAACACATTCCTATATCTGGACATGACTTTGGGCAAGTTCGTATATACATGCTCACCATGTTTAATAATGCTACAGTAGACATGTATGTTCATATGTACTGGGGAATACGAATCATTTTAAACAGGAGCTCACCTCTTCCAATCTGACTTGTCAGCCGATGATGACACAATAGTTGATGAACATGCAGGTGTGAATCAGCCATAAGTGAACCCTGTACGAAGTGTGCATTGTGCTGGTATTGAAGCTTGCTGCAGGGTGTGGGTGGGTGTTTTAAGCATTACTTTTTCTTGGTCTAGCATTGGCCGGATTGATTTATTTTAAATCTTTAGAGTTCTACGAGCAAGGAAAGGAAAGTACTGGACAGAATATATTCTTATTGATCTGATTAGCATTAGCTTGATTGATGATATAATATGATAGAGGACTGTGTGACTTAAGTGAAGTTCAAGGCACAGGGAGGGGGAGGGGGGAATTGAGGGGCAGGCAGAAGAAGAAGTCGTTCGAGAAGAGTGGCTTTGTGAACTATGTTTAGTCTGGTTTCAGGTTTCTTCTGTGGAAGGCATTTGTGCACTGGGGAGACTGGTGGGAGTGGTGGAAGGAAGCTCCTGGTGACGTCACAACACAGCACGTCCCCCGATCTGGCTCCCCCATCTCTTTTTCTTCCTCCTTCGTAGTGGCTGCCGCAAAGGGCTTCATTTGGCTGACTGATGGCACTTTTGTCTATAAATGGAGGCAGTTGGCCCATCTCCCAGTATAACACAAGATAGGCCTGTTCATCAGTTATGCAATCTTTAGCTTGATGGCTTCATTGGGCCAGCAAGAGGGGAGTAGGTGGGGAATTTGGGGTGGCAGGAGAAAGCCTTTGCAGGCAAGCTCTGCCAGAGACAGCTGATGCTTCCCTCCCCCCCCCCCCCACTTCTCCCTGAAGCAAGGAAAGAGAAGGCAGCACAGAGAAAGGGAGAGAGCAGGCGCGTGGGTATAAGGGCTCAATTCATAAAGCAGCTAAGAGATCATTAGCAGGTTGTGTTTGACCAAATCAGGCCGCCTGGAATCTGGAACAGCTGCTTTGCTCCACTGTGCAGGTGACACATCCCTCACAGTTCCCCTGCTCTTTTGAGGGCAGCCAGTCAGTTGTTTTAAAACCCCGGCGCAAGAAGGAAACGGAAGCACCAGGGAAGGGGAGGGCACATTTAAAAATACAAAGTTCAGATTAAAACCTACTCTGAAGTGTCATTGATCTCTGCAGCAGCAAGGAGAGCTCCAAGGATTATCTGCACAAAGCAAGGATGTACCATTTATATGGTATGTTTCAAAGTTCACTGCGCGTCACATACATTATCTTTGTTACAACAACACTATATGGTACATCAATAGGATTTTTTTTCTCGTGTGGCAGATGGGAGACAGGCACGAGGCTGAGAGGGGCTTGCTTAAGACCACCTAGTGAATTCACAGCATAAGTCAGTTGTTTACGATATCCCCTATTCTTCTTTTTACGCTGCAAGCAGCAAAATGAGTTTCTTGTTCAGAGTGTGGTCTCTTAGCTTCTATGCTAAATACCAATAGGTGGTATTTAACTGAGCCTTACGTGGAGCAGACCTACAGAAAATAATGGATCTAACTTAGAAAGGTTCATTAATTTCAATGGGTCTACTCTGAGCAAAACCATTTCTTTTAAAAGCAGGGGAAAGGCATGAATTTGCAAGTTTTCCTTTCCACCTCCTTTGTTGTGAGGATAAAGTAGGGGGTAATCGAACCACATATGCCCCCTTGAGCCCCTCGGATGAAAAGGCAAAGTATAAATGTAGTAATCAGTCTGTTTGCAATTCTAACTCTCCTTACCTGGGAGCAAGCCCACTGCATTCCATAGGAGTCATCCCTCTTCTTAGTTTCCCCTTGTTTGGCAATGGGAGGAAGGAGGCGTGAAGTAAAACCCAAATGCCCGTGAGAGGACAGAACCTGGAGCCACTGTGAGTGGACAGCAGCACTTGTCCACCAATGCAGCCTTTCTCAGTTTGGAACTTTACAGCCATTTAGGACGGCAACAGATGTGCACCAGGTTGAGGAAAGCTAGCTTAAACACTCAGGCTCAGTTTACAGTGCCTGGACTTCATTGAAGGCTTTTAAGCAGAGTAAGGATGGCTGTCTGTGTGGGAATCCTTAGCTGTGATTCCTGCATTGCAAGGGGGTTGAGCTAGATGGCCCTTGAAGGTCCCTTACCACACTTCAGTTCTATGACTTACTTCTGAGTAGACATGGTTATGCATATCAACACAAACAAAGGATACAACGGAGCAACAAATCAAACAAAACAATAGCAAAAATCAGGAAGGACCTGCCAGTCACACTGAATATGCATTCATGTGCTGCATTCATCCCCTCACCGCAAACGCAGCCCCTTAGTGCTCCCCCTGGGAAGCCGGGTTAACTCTCATATCTCTCCCCCCACCAACTTGCCCGCAACTAATCGCCCAGAGAGGGTGCCCTCACCACACTCCTCCACTGGGCTGGCCCATCAACAACAGTGGCCTTCACATAAATAGGCTCTTCCCGCCCCGGACCTGCAAAAGCAACCACCAGCAGCAGCTAAAGATGTGGGGAAGTTCTTGCTCTTCATGTGCAGGGATGACCAGCCAAATCTCCTGGCTCCTCCAACAGGCTGCTGTTTTCCAGCTGTAGCAGAAGGAGGCATGGGAGGCTGATACCTCTCCGCCCCCCCCTCCGCCCCCCCGCCCTCCAGCAACAGCCCTGCTACTGCTATCTGTCTCCTCTCTGAGCCAGCAGAAAGTCTCCCACCCACAAAACCAGGTGCAGCTTTATCTGGCTGTGCAGAAAGGTTGTAAGTCAGCTGCCATTTCTTCTCCTCTTCCCTGATTCTTCACTCTCTCTCCCCCCCCCCCTTCCACATCCCTTCCTTCTGCTTCACATACATTTGCTCTCCATCTCAGGGTGCTGCTGAGATTTATAAGGCACACACATGAATTCTGCAGTGTGGGGATGCTCAGACGCTACGTTGAAAAAGATTAAATTCTCCCCCCCTTTGAAACTGAGGAGAAGGTGAAAAGGAGCTCAGGGGAGTGCAATGCTGGAGATGCCACAGCTAAGAGCAGAAATTAATTTTCAAGACAAGGCAAAGCAACCTGTCACGAGACAGCTCCATCCCTGACACCTGAGCTGGTTTCAAAAGGAGACTCTGAGCGTGTTCCCTCTAGCGTTTAAATAGTCTCAGTTTATAACCTTTTGTAAAGATGCCAGCATGGGTGATGCGAACTCTCCCCGTTCATGACAGCAAAGAGCTTACAAGGCAGGTTTCTGCTTTTTCAAGACCTCTCTTTGATCTTTGGTGGGCTTCCTCCCTTAATATTCTTTGCATGCTCTGACAGTTTGAGTGTCTCTAGCAGCTGTGCTTTTCTAGGTATCCATATTACTCCCTAACTGTCACTATTATTCCTGGGCAACAACTAGAATTACTTAAGACTGGGGAACATAGATTTGGGTTCCCTTTCAGAGCACTTTTTCTTCATTTGCTCGTTAAACTGTGAGGTGTACTTCCAAGCATCTTCTGAGCATCACATCCTACTGGGCTGTGTGATTTCTACCAGATGCAACATGAGGAGGGGGTGGGTGGGTGTTTATTTGCATAATTTTCATTCTACACCTTCAGCATACGTTTATGTTCCCAGAGTGGAGAAAACAAAATAGTGAGAAACAATAAAAGTGAAATTAAAATGTAGAAAATGATAAACTGAAGCATGCAAACCAACACAACAAAATAGCAGCACTCCATTGCAACAGACAGTGAAGTCAGTATTGTTTTGAATGCGAACATTAACAGTTTCCAAGTCTGGGGAAACCAGAATGTTTTTGTCTGTCATCTAGCTGAAGGATATATTAGAAACCAAGGGATCTCTTATATCTCTGCCTGATCACCCAGATCCTTAGGGGAGCCTGTGTTGGTGGTCCCCCAATGGCTCAGAGGCAAGGCTTGCAACTGCCAGAAGTCAGTCATTCAGTTCTGTGGGCCCAAACCTGTGGAACTTCCTCCCAGCTGAAATAAGACAAAGACTTCCTTATTCCAGCAGGCATTTTCAGGTCAAGTGTAAGGGGCTTCTGTTTGGTTTTGTGATTATTTTTATTGTTTGATTCTGTGTAGTTTATTTTATGTACACTTCTTGGAAATGCTGACGGTTAAGTGGTAGATGAATGCCTTAAATAAACATAATAGGAACATGAAGACCAGGCAGGCCTTTCTGTGGTGGGAAGGCCATCTCTATAGTTGCAGGGAGACCAATGTGGGAGAAAGCAGTCCAAGAAATATTTGTAGGACCTTTGTGACTGTTATCGTGACCAAGGTCAGAGCGACTCAGAATCTGATTTTATTTCTATTTACTGAAACTATTTCCATGCCAACCTTCATGCAACCACTACAAGGCAATGTGCAAGGATGCTTCCAGGAGCCTTAGTAAGCCAGGTGTCTGTTTTATAACTGTGTGCTTTATGGTTTGCCCTTTCCTAGGCAGCTGGGCATTGCTTGGCTGTCAAACTGTAAGTTGAGCCCTAAGCATTCCTCTCTTGAAAGCTGCCACCTACTTCCACCCAGAACTTTGTGCAATGTGGCTCCCATCTGGAGATTGTAAAGGCCTCTGTGCAGGAGTGTGCCTTCCCTTTACTGGATTCTGCAGAGTAAATCCGCGATGCAATGCAATGGGGGGCTTGTCTATACTCTTGAGTTTACACACAGGTCAACGCTGAGCTGAATTTGGCTTAGCCCGCAGCACACAGCACAGCTTCTGCACTGGAAACATCTTTGCAAGCGTCACATGAGATGGCGATTTGCACAGCTCAGCCTGTACTGCTCTGAAGAGGAGCAAATGTTCCAACTAAAATTTATTATGATAAAAATTATGTGTGAGCACAGAAATGAGCTGCCGTGGCTGTTGCTGTGCGCAGCCCAGTCTGATCTGTTCTGATACTGTCCCTTGCTTCCCCCTCCTCCCTCTCCCTACTTGTCTTCCACTCTTCACCGTTCAACAGGGCACAAAAGGTAACTGCAAAAGCCATGCGATTCTGTGTTTGGTCTGATAGTTGGCTTGTTGTTTCTTTGTGCGCAGATTACATGAATCTGCAATGTAGGCATTTGCACATGTGCATGAGCACAGCAAATCTTGGATTTGAACTCAGACCTCAGACATCCACCACTTCATTTGACACCTAAGACAGTGGAGAACTCTTGATCAGGAGACTGCTGGGGTCCCCTGATGACTCCTGATTTAGAAGTGTACCTATGTGGTTTAGGGACATCCTTTTTACTGAGCATTCATTATGATTTGTGTTCATGAAGTTACCTGGGTGGTTATATATGATCAGAATACAGCTGCAAAAACAAACACACGCCAGTCTGGAAAGGCCCTGCCATTCTTCTGCAGAAGTATAGCAGCTACAAGCAGGTTATTAAAGGCAATGAAATCTGAGAGTCCCCTGCAGGACAAGGTATTCTTTGAGATAGGTTGAGGTGTACAGTGCTGCCACGTATCACTCTGGCTGATCCCTAGGCTGGCTTTGCAGGAACTCTGGAAGCTTGCCCAAGGTTTTTCTTGCAGTGAGAGCAAGGTAACGTCTGACGGCCAGCTCTGACCTTAGCACTGGAAATCCTATTTCCTCACCGATAAATCATTGTCTGCAGTGGAGGGGCAGGTCTGGGGAATAGCGCTGGGGGAAAGGGGGAACGGCGAGACGACGACAACAGAGCACTCTGAAAGGTTAAATAATTCCACTGTTTATTCAGTCAGACTCTGGCTCACCTTTCTCGAGGACACGTTTGTATGGGTGGCTTTGCTTTCTCTGAGAAACCTATTGTGATGGCATTTTGCAGCCCTTCCTTTCCTTCCACCTTGCTCCTCGGAGGAAGAAAGAAAGAAAAAACGCCCTCTCTTTTCCTGGAGCTTCTGCCGCGCTCTCTCTCTCCCCAGCCCCGTCACAGACACAGATTATGCATTGTTCAGTGTTTGGAAATTTGACAGCCTGGGTATGTCTCCGCTTCCTGAGCTCATTAGTAAAGAGCAGCATGCTCCCTGGAAGAAGTGTCAGGAGCCCCCTCAGCATTGCATTGAATTTGGAGGCTGAGCAGTGCACTGCAGTGTGTGCCTGCAGCTCTCACCAGTGGGAGAGGGAGAGAGATGTTTGTTTCTTTGTTTTGGAAAAAGAGGACGAGGGGCAGGATTTGAGGCTGGCGCTCCTTTTCTTCCCATCTCCCAGGTGATCCCGTGTGGCTGCTCTTTCTTCATACCCAGAGCACTGTAAATGCATAACCAGGGCTCCCACCTGGGCACAGCCTACAAATGCCCCTTTGTGTGTTTCACAGGAGTCTACCTGTTGTACCTCCTGCATAGCTTCCAGCCGCAGGGACGTCCCTGACCCAGACAGTCTCTTCACCGCAGGCTGTGAGCAGAAGCAAGGGTGGCTCCTTTGTCAAGCAACCCTGTCCTCGCTCAGGCCCAGCGTAATGCCTGATTAATTCAGGCTACGCGAAGCTTAACCCTCCGTCCGTCCCCCTCGCACACTACCAGACTGCTGTCCCTTTAGTGCTGTTAGCAAAACAGGAGTAACAAGAAATCAGTTTAGTGGTTCAGTGTCAGGTTGGGTGGGAGAGGGTAGGAAATATCCCCAAAGCAGCCAACAGGCTTGTGTTTTGTTTTGTGTGCCCCCCCCCCCCGCTCTTTCCATAAAGAGGGCCTCAAACCACCAGGGAATTCCTGGATTGTCTCAGGCTGTCGTGTGTGATGTCCATCATGTGTACGAACACCATCTGTTCGGTATTATACTCTCAGTTGCCAGGCTACCTGCTCTGTGCTGTAACACTTGACTGCCTAGCTCTGCGTTAGCAGCATTATCGCAGAAGTACTGAGGGGGATGGGGAGAGGAGGAGGAGGAGGGAACAGTAGTCATGATTAAGCCATCTGCAAGCATGGGGGAGGGTGGGGAAGGAGGAGGGAGAAAGAGGGAGAGGGAGAGGAGAGCAAGAGCCCAGGGCAGCAATCAGTCACCAACCCAGGTTGACAGAGCTGTGGAGGACCAGGCTTGGGACGCCACCTGCTGGTGTTCGGGAGGAACTGCAGCTAAGTGATTCTCACACACCTGCCGCCTCACCCCAAGGCTGCCTGGGGTGTTAGGACGTGGATGGATTTAGGAGGAGAGGTTAGATGTAGCCTGACATCCCGTGCAGCATGTAAGATGTCCAATCTAAGCTTTGGTAGATTTCACGGCTGCTCGGGGCCTTAATAGCTGCAACAGTTGGTTCTCAAGTTTTCACTTGGATCTAGCAGGGCAAAAACGGAGAGGATGGGAAGGAACAGAAAGTGGTTGGTCCTTCCCCCCCCCCCCCCAAAAAAAAAGATGCATATCCATCTGTCTAAATTTCCCTCTCCAGGGCTGCTCATAATTAAGTTCTAACCTCCCTGGGGTGTTACTGGTGCATCTCTCCTGCATAACAATCGCCATTGGTTACACTGGGAAGAGAAAGGCGATCAGCGCTGTGTTGACGGAACTGCTAATGAGATCCTTTCCGGGCCTCCTCTCTTAAGTCCTCTGGCCAAGCCCTGCAAAGGGACCAGCAGCGTCGCAGGCAAACAGGCAGGAACGTGGTGTGCAGGGGGGGGGGGGCGGTATTCACAAGAACATGTCCTTTAATTTGCAGTATAATTTGCACCGCCTTGCTCTCCTCCTACATTCAGTCCTACTCAGATTAAAGTTTTAAAATAGCCCACTTTCAACTGGTCTCCTCTTGATCATCCTGATCGTGCGGGCGCAGGGGGGTATAAAAGCATGTTAATGGGCAACGAGCAGCAATGAAAGGATGTTACTAACTCCTCTTTAACCTGAAAAGTATCATGGTGGTGCCCTGCACTCAAGCCCAACTCCCTGGCATTGGACTCCAGGTGCTGAATCTCTTTTCATCCACCTCACTTTGCCTGGAAGTTATAATGAGGTTACATGGGTTAGCAGAGGAACTGGGGCCACCTGACCCTGTTCAGTTGCTTCACCAGCAAGAAAATGTAAGCCCTAATTACTACTTTTGTTCCTTGCTTTTTGCTGAATCCGTAACTCACGTTGCTTTGAATGACTGAGCTTGGCTTGAGGGGTCCTGGTTTTTGTCCCCAGCTCTCTGTACCATTCCTCGTATATCTTTTACCTCTTATATACTTCCTCAGATATGAGTTAATAACCTGCCAGGGTTACTGTTAGACTTGATCTGATTGCATACCACACAGTGTCAGAAGGAATGCAATAAAGTGGCATTCTGTGCACCCAATGCTTGCAAAAAAGAGAGAGAGAACAAAACTGGATTTAGGCTTCTGCACTGAACAATTCCTTGATCATCCACTTCCCTCCTCCTCTCCCACCTCCTGTACTTTTGGAAGATGCCTCTCCTTGAACTTCATTTCTTTGTAAACTGAAAACTGCTGTATACGTATTTACAGTCACTGAGGAATGGAGGAGAAATGAAGGTCGATTGGTGCTTTTAATGTGAAATTCCCTAATTCGCACTTCCTGCAACAATACACGGAATGAAATGCAGCTATCTTTCAGAATTCACACTTGCCTGAATTCTCTGGTGCTGCTCTCTAACCAAATAATATGTAAAAGAATTTGTGTATTGGGGGAGGTACATGAAAATGCAGATATTCATGAAATGCCATCCAAAAATGCATTGTATTTGGGGAAATGGCTTGCAGAAGTGTATATATGAGAATAAATTTGTACTAAAATGCTGGTGAATTTAAAATAAATCAATAAATAAACTGATGCAGAAATGTGCAGGCCTGAACTCTAGAAAAAAGAGAAAGTAAGAGAAAGTAAAAATTGACAGATTCACCCCATTCCTGCCATAGCAAATGTCAACCTCTTGACTGTTTTCCCAAACCCTCACTGAAAACAGCTTACTATGTGGGTTGGACATCATACCACAAGTCTCTCCCTCCTGCCAGGAAACACCACTGATATAGTTCAAAAGCAGAAAAACTCACAATACTCATGTGGCGACTTGTTCTAAACAATACAGCAGGTGGTGGAAAACTCACCATAGGGATGCCGATCCCTGCAGCAAGTGTAACATCTAGACAGGCGCGGAGTCCTCCTTCTGCAATTTGCAGCACCCCACATACTGTGCTGAGAAACTTTAGCTGGTGCAAAACGCTTCCACTGGGGCTGATTTGTTGGGTTGTGCGATTCAGTTCTTCTAGTAGCTTCACTGACTGGTTCCTGGCCCGTTTCTGACTCAGGTTCAAAATTCAGGTTATTACCTTTAAAACCATGAATGGTTTGGGACTGGGATGCCTTCCCCCAATGATCCTGCTGGACTTTTCTTCAGCTCACTGAAGAAGGCCTTGTTCCATGCTGGCATTTGTGGGAGAAGGCCTACTCTGTAGTGGTACCCAGACTCTGGAAGCCCTCATCTCTAGAAACTCAGTTGGTTCCCTCCCTGGTAGCCTTTAGATGCTACGTGGAAATTTTAATTCATTCTGGTGCGTCTGATTGGTAATGACCAGTCCCCCCTTTAAAATTTTGCTTTGTTTCTAAATTGCGATGTTTGTAAGACACCTTGATGTTCCATGGCATGTGATGGAGCGGTGGGATATAAATACTGAGAATAAATGAAGATAAGTCTAATCACATACCCAATGATTCCTCACGTGGCTTTTGTTTGTTTCCTTGTCCAGGACCAGCACGCAGTAGGACTGTCTCGGTCCACAGGTCCCATGCAGTCCTCGGTGCCACCAGGATCCAGTAATGTGGGCACAAGTTCGGTCAATGCCAGTTTCTTGGGTGGACAGCCTCAGGCTGCCCTTATGAAGCAGATGCTGATTGAGCAAAGGGCCCAGCTCCACATGATGGAACAGCAGAAGCAGCAGTTTCTACGAGAGCAGCGGCAACAGCAGCAGATCTTGGCAGAACAGGTACTGCACCCTTTCACTCCATACCTTAAGTCAGCCATAGGCAAACTTGGCCCTCCAAACTTTTGGGGCTACAACTCCCATGATCCCTAGCTAACAGGACCAGTGGTCAGGGATGATGGAAATTGTAGTCCCAAAACATCTGGAGGGCCAAGTTTGCCTATGCCTGCCTTAAGTGGCCATTCCCAGCCCTGGAACAGAGACACAACTGGGTCTTTCCAACAACAATTGTAACCAAACAGTGCAATCCATAAGGTTCATACAAGCACCCTGCAGCTTCCATAATCTAGGCTTTCATTTGTCATGCATGTATCAATTATGAAGCAAGGGACTGACTGCCACAATAGTCCAATAACTTGCGTATTGCTCTGAGCTCCAGCCTCTTCTTACATGGTGCCATCCAGATGTTTTGAACTACAGCTCCCATCAGCTACAGCCCTTCTAGTCCAAAACATCTGCAGGGTAACAGGCTTAGGGAGGCAGATCTAGAGAACTCACTTCCCTCTGTGGACCACTGATTCGTTCTCTCTCTGGCAGCTCTGGAAGAGTCATTTGATTTTTAGTTTGCTCTCTCCATTTTCTCTCCATCTCCATCACAAGGCTATTGTGAGGATAAACAAGATAAGGATTGCTAAACACTTTAAGGTGCAATATAAACGATAATGCTAATTACTGGTGTAATTGGGACAGAAGGCAATTGCTTTGGTCCTTTAATGGCATGTTGCAGAGAAAAACTGAATGTATGCCTCTAAGGAATCTCCATTCCCCTTCCTTATTTTATGGCTAGCTAGAAAATAATTTTCTGCTGTTTCTATAAGATGTTTGATTCAATTACGGGAGATCATTCTTAGCTTATGGGAATAGCATGGTTGTCACTTCATCTATGACATGTCCCCACAAAGTAAAAGTTAGGATCTCATTGGATCTAAGAGAAAGGAAGAAGCACACCAGTATTCTTTCTATAGCCTATATCATTCCTGTGTTCTCCCAATTGATATTTTAATGCTGGTGTGTCAATTCCCCTGTGCCAGCCCTACCATTAGGGAGAGTGAAGCAGCTGCCTCTGGCAGCTGATTTGGGATGTCATAAAAGAACACAAATGGTTAGTTGCTGATTTATAATTATTGCACCTTTACTCTCAGGGAGAGGTGCTTGGGGGGATTTTTCTGCCTTGGGTGCCAAAATTACTTAGCCAGCCTTGAGTATTCTGCATCTTGGCTGAGGGAGGCACTTGCTGTTCCGCTTCAAGCACCAAAATGTGTCCTGTGCTTCTCCATTCTCCCATTGTTAGAACACCCTAAGCATCAGTCACAGAGAAATTAAGAAACAACAGCAACCGGGCCACTCTCCTAATGTAAGAACCTAAACTTAAATAAAAACAAATCCTGATCACAGATGTAAGCAAACTGTGCTATTGGCTAGGTGAAGGTGAAAAAAGCCTCCCAGAGTCAACAAGTGCTTTTGGGGGGAACGGGATCCTTTTTCCACTCCAAGTTTGCATTAAGTGAAAGCATCTTAGTGAAAAAGAAGCCTGTGGGAAAGCATTTGCTTTTCATCTGTTTCTGTTTACTGCGTGCTAATACATCAAACGCTGGTCTTGCAGTTCTGGGGGATCTTCTGCGCTACGTTTAATTAATTAACTGATCAAATTGCCATATGGCTAGTTAGTAAAATCCCACAGAACTGCAAAGTGATGTTTCATATGCCGGGTGCAGTGGTGACTGGTGTAACTCCCTGCACAAGTAAGGCAGCATTTGTGAAGAAGCCACTCTATACACCTGCTGAGCTCAGGCGTATTATCAAGTGCGCATCAGGGCCTGGTTTCCACACAAATCCCTGAAGTGTGCCACAAGTGTATCTCTTTAGGCACTGTGAATGATTTTTCAGTAGCCTGATACCTCATTCGCAGTAATAGATGGAGAACAGCCTCACAGCAAGGATTTGAGAGCTAGTCACACTGCTGCACTGCCTGCATTTTTTTGTAATCAAGCAACAGCAACAAAATCTGCTTCTATCTGTACTCCTAAGCCGATGTTGTACAGCAGGAGAGTGCACAACCTATTAAGGAAGTGAGAAATGAATGAATAAATCCATACATTCAACTGCTGGCACTTAGGCTGCAATCCACCCCCCTCCCTGCTTTTGTCTTTCCTCCCAGGTTTCTGGCCGTGGAGTGATGTCTGCATCGCTCCACTGCTGTTCAACTCTCTGTTTTGGCCACTGAAGGACAGGCAGAATCTCCACTGGCAGAAGCCCAGAGAAAGCCCCAAAATGAGGTGTTGTGGGGATGGCCCAGGATCCACTTGAACCTGAGCCACCTTCAGCGCCGCTACTTTATGGCATCAGCTGCAGACTTGCACGGTGATTTGCTTGCCCTGGGAGATATGAGCTGTGGCTGCAGCAGCAGTTCTGTCAGCCTTCGCTGCTGCTTGGGCCAGGATTTGGATCATTGCAGTAGTTCTGACTTTTAGTCAATGGTCTGCAGGGATTGAGTCTTGAATCCAGCATGTTTGTTTCTTGCAAGATAATAATAAATTATTATTTTTTTAATTTATATCCCACCCGTCTGACTGGGTTTCCCCAGCCACTCTGGGCAGCTTACAACATTTATAAAAACACAACAAAACATCAAACATTAAAAAACAAAATATCCTATACAAGCAACAAACAAACCAGTAAATCAATAGAAACCAATAATAACAACACCAATAATAATAAACAGTTTACAGTTACACCCAAATTTAAATAACCACCAACTAAACATTTAACCAACGCCAACCTGACAAAAACGAAACAGAGGAACCAAAATTAGAACCATTTAAAACGTTTTAGTCAGTGGCCCCCACCCAAGAGTTGCTCCAGCAATGTCCCAGGAGCCTCTTCTAGTGGTTAAAGGGGAGTCTCGGCCCCAACCCCTAGGCCAGGTGGAAATGGGCCTTGCAGCAGAGAGCAGGTCTTCCTTCCAGCACTCAGGGCAGCATCCTTCCTACCTCCCCTGCCCCCACCATGTAATCATTCTTATTCATTAAATAAGGATGTGACAGTGCTTGAACCTGCCCATCTTATTGAGAGAAGTCTAATGGAACATATTCACAGAGGAGGAGAGGTTGTAATGGGATTGGTATGGCTTCCGCTTTCCCCCACGGCTTCTTCTCACGATGGTTCAGTAAGCTAGGAATGGAAAAACTGGTTGAGGTGAAATGGACAGAGCCACATATCCCATCTGGGTGGGGAACATGTGTCCTTCTGGAAGTTGTTGCAGTCCAGCTCCCATGAGCCTCTGCCAGCTTCACCAGTGGTCAGGGCTGATGGGGGTTGAAGGCCAGCATCATCTGGAGGGTCAGAGGTTCCCCACCCCAGGACTAGAGGATGAATGGATTTACCTCACCTAGTCCTCCCATTCCTAACTTACTGAAGCTCCATGAAAAGCCAAAGGAGAAAGCGTAAACCATACTCATGGTTGTTTTGATAGTTGCATTCTTCTCCCCACACCATCCCAGATCTCTCCCCTACATGGCTCTTCTGTTCCTCCATTGCTGGAACTTGCAGGGCAGCAGCAACTGGGCTGCCCCAGCTCATAAGAACCAGCCCCGTAGGCTTAACTAACTTAGATCCAGAAATACTAGATGGTCCCAGAGTTTGGTTCATGATTCTCAGCTGGGAGCGTTCCCTCCTCTCCTCTCCTTTCCCGAGTCTTGCAGAAGTACGAAAAGTTCTCAGCAAGTGAAGAGCAGAGAGCTGCTGTGGAGAGGCAGCCGATGCCTGGAGTCTGAGCAACGCTGTGTGCGGAGGGCTCTTGATCTGTACGGGGCCGCTGCTCACTTTGCCTGCCACTTCGACGCAGCACTTGTCGTTCAAGAACACCTTGCTGGAAAAGCGCCAGTTCCGCCGCTTGCCTTGCCGACTGCAGTCACAACAATCAGCTGGGCAGCAAGCTCACCAACCTCTTTTTCTTCTTCTTGCTCCTCTCTCTAGCATTTGCAGCAGCAGCAACAGCAGCAACAGCAGTCGCATCTGCCTCGGCAGCACCTCCAGCAACAGCAGAGGAACCCCTACCCTGTGCAGCAGGTCAATCAGTTCCAAGGTGAGAGCCCAGCAGGCATTTGGGGAGCACAAGCTGCCTGCTAATGCATAGCTAGATATGAGCTATGCATTCTATTTACTGTACTGCTAATTGACGCAGAGTTATTAACGTGGCAGGCCAGAGCAGGCAACCCAAGAGGAGATTGTCAGAAACTCTACGTAAGGGCAGCACATCCTCTATTTGTCAGAGTCTGTCCCGTTCATATGTAAAGCTGTGATGCATTGGTAGCCACCAACTTAGATGACTTTAAAAGAGAATTTAGGCAAATTCATGGAGGAAGAAGCTATTAATGGCTACTAGTGACAATGGCTATGTTCTGCCCCATGGTTGTAGGCAGTAATGCTTCTGAATACAATAAGTATTGCTGGAAGCCACAGGCAAGGAGAGTGCTCTGGTGCTTTGATCCTGCTTGTGGGTTTCCACAGGCATCTGGTTGGGCGCTGTGCTGGACTACATGGGTCATTGGCCTGATCCAGTTGGCTTTTCTTGTGGCCTTATGCTTCCCTCTCAGACCTCCATGTGTTGAGCATCCCATTCATTTCCATGGGGTTTTCATCCTGTGGATAAAGATAATATTAAGGAGCTACAAACAGTTGAATCCACATTGTTTTCATATTTTAAATTTAATCTTAGAATGTTGTCCAATGAAGAGCCCTGTCTGCTCAAAACACATAAATATTGTGTTGGGGGGGGGGAGAGAGATGGAGAGGAGGACTTTTTTCATATTTTGTCAGTTTCCTTGGTACATTTTATTTACTTTTTTTTCTTGGTGCAGCCTTAAGAGAGAAATCTACCGTATTTTTCGTTCCATAGGACGCACTTACTTTTTGGGGGGGGAAATAAAGGAAAAAAATTTTTCCTTTATTTCCCCCCCCAAAACCAGGTCCGGGAACAGTGGGATGGCGGCGCTGCACCTCCCCGCTGTCCCCCAAGCTTGTGGGGCTGGCCGATGTCTGCCCGGCGCGAGGGGCGCTCTGCTTCAGGGCGCTCCACGCGCCGGGCGGCAGGCTGTGGACACCTGCGCGAAGCACGGGGCGTCCTCCAAAGGGCGCCCATGCTCCGCGCTGCAGGCTGCCGCCCGCAAGCCTTGCGCTCCTGGGGGGAGTTCCCCCAGGTGCGCAAGGCTTGCCGACACCTGCGCGAAGCACAGGGCGTCCTCCGAAGGGCGCCCCGTGCTCCGCGCTGCAGGCTGCCGCCCACAAGCCTTGCGCTCCCGGGGGGGAGTTCCCCCCCTCCGGTGCGCAAGGCTTGCGGACACCTGCGCGAAGCACGGGACGTCCTCCGAAGGGCGCCCCGTGCTCCGCGCTGCAGGCTGCCGCCCGCAAGCCTTGTGCTCCCAGGGGAACTCCCCCCGGGTGTGCAAGGCTTGCGGGTAGCTTCCTGGAGCCTGGAGAGCAAGAGGTGTCAGTGCGCACCGACGCCTCTTGCTCTCCAGGCTTCCGCAAAAGCCTGCATTCGCCCCATAGGACGCACACACATTTCCCCTTCATTTTTGGAGGGGGAAAAGTGCGTCCTATAGGGTAAATACGGTAAAAATACGGTAAATACATGGTCTGTAAAACAAAACACTCTCCTGGTGGTTAAAATGGTGATTTGTTATTTTGTATTATATTAAGCTGGAGGATGTGCTTCATATTGTCAATGAAACAAAGGAAGACACTGAGATATAGTTGGTTCCTGGTTTTTTTTTAACAGTCAGGTAACGCTTCACAGAAATATTATTCTTTCTCAGTGGTTTCATGTATCTTTTTACTGAGGTGAGAGCTATGCTCTTGTCAGCAGTGTGTACTCAGCATTGTATTGAGCTGGTGCCACAATGAACTCTTGGCATAATCAAAATTCCTCTAATTATTTTTAAATAAAGATGATAAACACCAGAGCATATTTGCTTTCCAGAAATCAATAATCCTTTCCATCCACTCCTCCCTCTACATCCCTCCTCAACAGGAAGACACCTAGTTTGGGTGTATCTGCCAGGGTGTAGAATTTAACAGGCAAAGGATTTTCTGGCTTCCCGTCATTGGTCCAAAGGTGGAGCAAAATGTGCTTACAGTATTGATTTGTTAATACACCGTCTCTGTTCTAAATTTTTCTTCTTTCCATAGACATAATCAGTAACAACACTATAGAAAATCCATTCACTTATGCCTCCTAAGCTATAAAAAAATTGATTAGCCTCTCTGCGCCTGACATTTCTATTTTCATGGGTTTAGTTCTGAAAGATAATGGAAATATTTGAAAGAGTGCCTCAGATAACTAATGGTCAGGCCATTGTTTGTTTGTTTGTTTTCAATTCTAAATGGCTAAATAGATTTCTAACTAATGCTTGCATTATTATGGACCTCACTGACACCTCTTTGCACTACCATTGACAGCACAATCCTTTACATGTCTACTCAGACGTACTTCCCATTGGCTTCAATGGGAATTACTCCTTGGTAACTGTGTACGGCATTGAAGTTTCACTGCCAGGCTGGGTGCTAACTGCAATCAGACCCCTATCTGGAGATAATACTAGCTTTGCAAGACAACTCAAGAAGAGCCTTCCTGAATCAGACCAAAAGGCCTTCCTAGTCCAGCATCCTGATATCCACAGCAGTCAACCAAAGGCTTATGGGAAGCTCACAGGAAGCGTATGAGCACAATAGCCATCTCCTGCTTTGTTCCCCAGTGCCTAGCATAGGAGCTACCGTATTTTTCGCACCATAGGACGCACTTTTTCCCCTTCAAAAATGAAGGGGAAATGTGTGTGCGTCCTATGGAGCGAAGACGCCATAGCCCCGCAACCCTCTCCCGGCTGGAGAGGTGATGCGCGGCTATGGAAGGAGCCTCTATAGCCGCCTGTCACCTCTCCAGCCGGGAGAGCACGCACGGGGCTAAAGCATCCCCCTGTGACCCTCTCCCGGCTGGAGAGGTGACACGCAGGAACCTCTATAGCCGCCTGTCACCTCTCCAGCCGGGAGAGCGCGCGCGGGGCTAAAGCATCCCCCCGTGATCCTCTCCCGGCTGGAGAGGTGACGCGCAGGAACCTCTATAGCCGCCCGTCACCTCTCCAGCCGGGAGAGCACGTGCGGGGCTAAAGCATCCCCCCGCGACCCTCTCCCGGCTGGAGAGGTGACGCGCAGGAACCTCTATAGCCGCCCGTCACCTCTCCAGCCGGGAGAGCGCGTGCGGGGCTAAAGCATCCCCCCGCGACCCTCTCCCGGCTGGAGAGGTGACGCGCAGGAACCTCTATAGCCGCCTGTCACCTCTCCACCCGGAAGAGCGCGCGCGGGGCTAAAGCATCCCCCCACGACCCTCTCCCGGCTGGAGAGGTGACGGGCGGCTATAGCAGGAATCTCTATAGCCGCCCGTCACCTCTTCAGCTGGGAGAGCGTGTGCGGGGCTAAAGAAGCCATAGCCCACGACCCTCTCCCAGCTGGAGAACTGACGTGCGACTATGGCAGCAGCCTCTCCGCTGCGCCTTTCCACTGCTCTCTGACCTGCTCTTTGGGGCTGGTGGTGGGCTTCCCCCCGCCAGCCCCATAGAGCAGGTTGAAAGGAACCTTAAGCCTGGAGAGCAAGAGGGGTCGGTGTGCACCGACCCCTCTCGCTCTCCAGGCTTCCAAGGTAGCCGCCTGAACGCACCTTAAACGGCACCTTGTTTTAGAGCAGGAAAACAAGAGGGGGAAAATTCTCCCTCTCTCTGCGCAGCGCCTCCTGCCGCTTCGCTGAAGGGGCACTGGGCAGAGAGGGGGAGAATTTTTTTTGTGTTCTCCCCCCTCTAAAATAAGTCCTATTGTCCGGTGCGTCCTTTGGTGCGAAAAATACGGTACCTCCTAGGGGCCAAGATCCCTTTGCGTCCACACGTCCAATACATTATTATGCCAAAGCTCACTTTTTAATATTTTTCCTTCTTCTGCTTCAGGTTCCCCGCAGGATATAGCAGCAGTGAGAAACCAGGCAGCTCTTCAGAGCATGAGGACTTCCCGAATGATGTCCCAGAACACCAGCATGATGACCATGGGAGCCTCACAAAACACTGGCGCAATGTCTGCCGCAGCTGGCCAATCTGAGATGGGGATGGCTCCCTACAGCAGCCCAGCGGCCGGCCAGCCAGGAATGTACAATATGAACACAGGAATGAGCCAAATGTTGCAGCACCCAAACCAAAGTAGCATGAGCCTGGCACACAACCCAAGTCAGGGGCCGAGGCAGCCCACCTCGACACAAGGGGTTGGCATGGTCAGTAGCTTTGGTCCAAACATGTTGGTGAACTCTGCCATATCTCAACAACACCAGCAGATGAAAGGACCTGTGGGCCAGGTTCTACCCAGACCACAAGCTCCCAGACTTCAAAACATGATGGGGCCTGTCCCGCAAGGAGCACAGAACTGGCAGGCACGAGGCTTGCAAGGTATCCCTGGAAGGACTAGCGGCGAAATTGGACCTTTCAATAATGGTGCAGCTTACCCAATGCAATCTGCTCAGCCAAGGTTGCCTAAGCAACACTTCCCACAAGGCATTAGTCAGTCTGTCATGGACACAAGTGGAACAGTACGGACCCTGAATCCAGCAATGGGAAGGCAAATGTTGCAACCACTCCCTGGACAACAAGGAACCAACAACCAAGCTAGACCAATGGTTATGCCTACAATAAGCCAAGCAGTTCCCACTATGGCTGGTTTTAACCAGTCCCCTGCACAACAGATAGCAGGGGGTAGCTTTGCTCAGAGCAGCCAAGGTCAGATCTATGAGAGGAATCCCACTCAGGACATATCTTATAGTTACAGCAACGAAGGAGCTGGCGGTTCCTTTCCAAGTATAGCAGACAGCACAGACCTCGTAGATTCCATCATTAAAGGTGGGCCAGGAGATGAGTGGATGCAAGAACTTGATGAGCTGTTTGGAAATCCGTAGCACATGGGGATATGTATAGTTACAAACCTTTGTGGGGTCAGAAAAAAGGAAAGCAGGATGTTGTCCATCCTTGTTTCTTTGTTTTGTTTTTAAAGCTGTGCAAAGCAAGCTGATCTGTGGCTGATTGTGGAAGGCATGGATTGAATGTAAAGCATTGAACAGAAGGCCTTGCTGGTGTCCTCACAGCAGTCTCCACCCCATACTCCGCCTGCTGCAGGTGGGAATAAGACAAAGAGAGAGGTAGGGGGCTCCAAAAATTGCTACTTGCTGCCCATGGGCTATGGAAGAAGATTGGTAGTCTCCACATGGCAAGCACTGGCTGCCCCATAACAATAAACTTTCCACCACAGTTCTGCTGGAACTGCTGTAGTGTCAGGACATTGCAGAGACAGGTGCCGAGACAAAAGAAGGGGCACCCGAAAGAGAAAGAGAGGCCGGGATCAGTACAGGTGCTAAACTCTGGGTTTAAGCAAATGACAAGTTTCTCCATGTAGTTATGTGTCTGATTTGATCAGGAGTCAAGCAGAGGCTGCTTGGTTATGGTTATGACTAGACATGGCCGCAGATGAAAGGGTCCATTCAATGTGCTATCAAGTCTCCTTTGGGTGCAGAGAAAGTCCCCATCTACATAGTTTGCCATTCCTGTGTTTCCGGTTTCCTCTATAACCAAGTGACTCTTGAGTCACTTTTTAAGGATGGGGGGAAATACAGAGTTCTAGGACACACTGAGGCTGCAGTACTTATATTGCTCACTGAGATAGCAGCTACCAAAGACACAGATGCAAAAGAAAGCAGGCATTAAAAAGGGAGAGGTTATATGTATTAAGAACTTGCAAACAGTGGTGTCCAGCTTGTTCTTTTCCTGAAAATTCAAGATGAATAGGTGTTACCTGTGAGGGGTTGGGTTGGACAGGCAGATGTCTTTGGGAGTTAAGGGAGAGGGGCTAGTAATTCTCTTGGTGGTCTTACATAGAAATTATTTAGGAGCAGTGTCAACATGTCTTTTGACAGGTTGGAAGCAAGTTTATGCTTAACATTCTCTATTGGCTGGTCCTCTTTGTCAACCTTCCTACTATGAACATGATAACACCAAGCTCTTTATGATGCCTAAACTAGTTGGTGACAAACAGAATAAGAAAGGAAGGGTCTTCCATTCAGGTAATTGCTGGAAGTAGTTGTACATAAAGTTGTGACATTCCAAAGATCAATCTTCAAATGGAACTGTCTAAGCCACAGTTTTGTGTGGCTGGACCTGACCTGCAAACAATGGAGTCATTTATGTTGGTGAGAGTTGAATATGATACCATTTGCCTGTGTTTTAGATACAGGCTTGGTATTAAACACATGTCACTTTTTCGGACCTGATTATACATTACATGCAAATATGTAACCAAACTCCAGTGGTGCATTCTGTATTTCCCCTATCCCTGGGAAATCCAAATTCAGAGGCAGCATTTTTTTTAGTGGAGAAACAGCAGAGAGATGGAATACTTGTCCCTTTCCCCAGCCACCGTTTCCCCCATGTTCTTTAGCACACTCCAGTTTTGGTAGTGACACCCGCCCTATGGAATGGCCTCCCATCAGATGTCAAGGAAATAAACAACTCTCTGACTTTTAGAAGACATCTGAAGGCAGCCCTGTTTAGGGAAGTTTTCAATGTTTTATTGTGTTTTTAATATTCTGTTGGGAGCCACACGGAGTGGCTGGGGAGGCCCGGCCAGACGGGCAGGGTATAAGTAATAAATTATTATTATTATTTAAAGCAGAGGGTGGGGATGGGGTGATGAGTAGGAGCGAGAGCAATCACACATTTGGAACTCCGTAGGATAGAAGCAGCTCGGAGGGATGGTTTTAAAGTGGAGAAGAAGCAACCAGAGAAGGGTTCAATCACAACCCACACTTCACTTAAAACCACAAACTCCAGAAGCTAACTTTCCTGGAAAATGGGGAAGAGGGAGAATTACGATTCAGTTACACATATTTACATATAAGGTGTACTTAGGCCCTCATTTATTTTATCTGGTTTGTGACATGATTTTGAAACTCCCACATACTGTCTCATCATCTAACTCACTGGAATTAGTGGGAGACATATTGTTGACACCTTTGAAAGTTGGATGTCGTGAGCTAAAAGAACCACTTCATGCAACTTCCTGCTTGTGCTAACATGAAGGTTGACTAATGAGCTTGCACATCAGTGGACTTGGCATGTGGCAAAGCTTGCTAACAGAGAAGTGGTTTGCCATGTTCTCAGTGCACAATGTGCCAAGTCAGGACTCATCTTAGCACCAGTGGAGAATTGTGGCCTGAGAATCCCAAGAAGATTTAGTCCACAAATACTCTGAGCATAATTAGGTATCATTATATCAGCTAGTGCTGAGGACTGGAAGACCAAGAAAAAGGTTCTGTGGGTTACAGAAATCAGCTGAAGAGGTGAGAGATACCGCCACCTCCTTTTAAACCTGAATAGCATGCAAAAGCGTAAGATAGGAACCAAGTATCTGTCTTCATCACTCCTCTGGGGCAGTGTCACTCTTTGCTGGAAAGGGTGACAACAAGAAGACTAAGAAGTTGGAGTTTTGAACCGCACAAAATCTAATGAGTAATGAAATTTAACATTCAGCTTTATCAGAAAAGTACAGGAACTAGTGTTTGATGAGGCCTCAAAATCCATTATCTTTGAAAAGCTTCCTCCAAATATTTTGAACTGGGACCAAGTAATAAAAAGTCAAACTTTAATATCTTGGGTTTTGTTTTGTTTTTTTACTATGGTGCTGATGTATATGAAATGTTAAAAAAAGAATTATTTGTAAATATGTTTTTACAATCCTGCAGATATCACTGGGTCTAATCTGTAAAATATATACATATAAATAAATATTATATAAATATAAATATATATATAATGTTTGTTTAAAATAGAGTATTTTTATTTCATTCTTTAACTCATCCTCACTGCAGTGGTATTGCACTTCAGATGTCTAATTACTAATTTGTACTGTATCCTTGCCAGCAACTTGCTCCATTTTATCCAGATTTTTCTAGTTTACTGTTTTTTACTTTGTACATTGAACATTGCTTATTTCCTTTTAAGAACTGTACAGAGCTCTGGAAAAAAATGTAGAAAGGAACTAATAACATACCAATTTTAAAGAAAATAATAATAAAAGATTGTTATCTGAATCAGTTTAATTTTTAGGAGTTTCTCTCTTACCTGATTTGGCTGACTCTGTTTGAGGGACACAAAAAGGTGGTGACGTTGCTCCTGTAAAAAAACCGTAGAATAAACAAGAAACGGCTTTATACCAATGCAGATCATCTGTCCATCTAGCCTGCTGTTGTTTATACTGACAGTTGCATGAGTCTTTCCTGCCTGGTGAAACCAGGGAATGAAGCTAGGATCTTTTGCTTGCAAAACACACACTCTGTAAGACCCAATTCAGACTTAAAGAGAAGGCCCATGGTACTATCCTCCAGTGAGCCTGTACCCTCTCAAAACACACACAGGTAATTTCTTGTTTATAGGCACCCCCAATTTATATGGGGTGACCGATCAGGCTGATGCCATGCAGCATCAGCATTGCTTTTTATTGCAACTGGTTTGTCCCTGTTCTTTTCCCAGAGCTTCTTCCTTGCATAAGCTTTACACCTTAGGGAAGGGCCTGATTGGCAGAGGTTGTGGTTTGTATGCAGAAGGTCATAGTTTCAATCCCCAGCATCTCCAGGTAGAACTGGAAGAGAGTGCTGTCTGAAGCCCTGGAGAACTTCTAGCTGAACCAATGGTCTGACTCCGTAGAGGGCTGCTTCCCATTTAGAGAGAGAAAGATGTGGTGGAGCTTTCAAACAAGACTTCATCCCACGCCGGCTAAGAAAATACAGTCCCTAGATGGGAATGCATTTGAATATGTTCCATAGAAACACTTTTGATCATAGCCTCATACAAACTCACAGCTTGGCTTCCATTTTTGAAGCATTTAACCTGATGTGGTAAGAAGTCAATAACGTAAGGTAAAGGTAAAGGGACCCCCTGACCATTAGGTCCAGTCGTGACCGACTCTGGGGTTGCAGCGCTCATCTCACTTTATTGGCCAGGGGAGCCAGCATGACTAAGCCGCTTCTGGCAAACCAGAGCAGCACACGGAAACGCCGTTTACCTTCCCGCCGGAGCGGTACCTATTTATCTACTTGCACTTTGACATGCTTTCGAACTGGTAGGTTGGCAGGAGCAGGGACCAAACAACGGGAGCTCACCCCGTCGCAGGGATTCGAACCGCCAACCTTCTGATCGGCAAGTCCTAGGCTCTGTGGTTTAACCCACAGCGCCACCCGCGTCCCTAATAACGTAAGTAAGCTTGCTCAAATATTAACAGCAGTGACAGTTACTTCGCAACATAAGGAGTTCATAACAAGTGTCTTCCTATAATAAATCAAGTCTTCCGTCAGAGATAGCCAGCATGGTGCCCTCCAGCTGTTGTTGCACTACAATTCCCATGAGCCCCAGACAGCATGGCCAATGGTAAGGGATTATGGGATTTGTAGTCCAACTACAGCTGAAGTGCTCCATACTTTTACTCGAAAGGGCAGAAGTACTGTGTCATCACTATTTCTGCTTCTTCCTTACACAGTTTTATTTCACACAAAAATCTCTAGGAAAGGCTGATCTGACTGAGACACAAAAATATTTGCAGAACTTGCTATATATATATTTAAAAACCACAAATCTTAAAGCAGTCAGCAGTGCAACAGCAAAATTAGCCAACGGTGTGTGGTATAGATAGTTTCATTTTATTCATCTAGCTTGATGGAATTTTACAGTCTGCAAGTTCAGTGGGAGTTCAGACTGCTCAATAGTTCACAAAATCAGGCCTTGATTTTTGTATTGAACATTTATTGGCATGTGATTAACTGCACAGGCCTGCTTTTGTTCTCCTTCTCATTTTTTTTTCTAACAAAGATATTAGTTCTCTCATTCCGAGCAACTACATGGCTGGTGCTGTTTCACCAGCTGATAATCAGCTTAACGTTGAAGGAAAATGACATTTAAATGGGGGAGTTTCATAAATGTAGCCCAAAAAACTTGGGTGGAATATCTAGTGTCTGCTCAGTTCAAAGCAATGAGAATTGCCCATTATTACATAAAGCATTTTGACATTTTCAGCTAATTATAAACTAATTGACATTTGGAGAAACTTTTGAAGAGGTACATTTATGAAATTTTTCACACAATAACCAAGAAGTTGCCGTATGGCTGGCTGGCTGTGTGTGATTCTTTATCTGTGATTCCTGCATTGCAGGGGGTTGGACTAGATGGCCCCTAGAGGTTCCTTCCAACACTACAATTCTATGACTCACTGTCAAGAAAAGTATGGTCACTGCCTTACTCCCTCAATTTTCTTCCTGAGATTTCAAATAACCCAGGAATCCAGTGCTTTAAACGCCACTGAACATTCAAAAGAACGATCACTAATCCAGAAATATTAGCCAAATTGGAAGATATTAGACAAAGCAAATGCATTGTACATGTAGCATAAAGTAATCAAAATATTCTATATTTTGTCTCCTTGGTTTCTGGATTGATTATTTTCTTTCTTACTTACTTACTTATTTTAATTATTATTCTGTACCATATACATTTCAGAAGCCAGTGAAATGTATTTATGCTATCTTAAAACATACATGCATTTCAAATAGCCTCTTGCTGCATGGATGAAAGTTTTTTTAAGAAACAAAACAAAAAACCTCAGGAATGTTGTACATTTTGCATTGCAAGGGAAAGCTAGTGAAGAAATTTGCCTGCTTGTAATTTGATCCACATAGCTTATTCATCTGATGCCCAAGAGACACACATAATTTATTTACACATAGGAATAATCTTTAGATCAGTTTACAAAGTTTGTTTCGACTAACCAACAATTTGCAATCCAAGCAGCACCTTTCAAGAATATAAAAATGATCCAATTCAAATAAAAAAACAATTGACCTAAAAGTTAGTCATGAAAGGAGGAGAAAAGGATTGCATGTCCCACAAGCAGGCAAAATAAATATGGCAGCTACAGAAAAAAGTCACTTGAGAATTGTGTTTCATAAATAGTTTTCCTTTCATCTGATAGTGTTAGATTTCCCTTCTTGCATATGTTGGCAAGCTGACTTTCAGAGAGAGATTGCCTCCCATTAATTAATATCTTGCTGAGGGACTCCTGATCAGCTCCTGAGGAACTTCAGAGTTCTCTGGAGTACAGGTTGCTCATCAATGATGTACAAAGCTATTTTGTAATGAGTCCACCGAAATACCAGTCTAACCTTAGGTTGCCAGTTCTGCCTTCCAGCAAATGCCAGTTCTAGAGCTTTAACCAGATAGTTTGGCACTCAGCCTAGGAGGCCACCAGGAGAAGCAGAAGGCCTCACCCAACTGAGTACAACACACTAGAGCAGGCACAGGCAAACTCGGCCCTCCAGATGTTTTGGGACCACAAGTCCCATCATCCCTGGCCACTGGTCCTGTTAGCTAGAGATGATGGGAGTTGTAGTCCCAAAACACCTGGAGGGCCAAGTTTGCCTATGCCTGCACTAGAGGGAAAGATTCAGAGGCAATAATACTGAAACCATGAATTGTGAGGGATCTTATAAGTTATATAGTCCAACCCCCTGTACAATGCACAATGCAGCTATATCATCCCTGACTGGTAGATGGCTGTCTACCACCCACCTGCCAAGGCAGTCTTCTCTACTGCTGAACAGCTGTTGCCATTTTGGTCACCTGTATACTATCGCTTGATTTTTCCTGTAGGACTAATTGCAGTCGTTAACAGTCTTCAACAGGTTTACCATACCCATTGAGTCAATCACCCATCTCCTACTACCCTTCTGAGAAAAACCCCACCCCACCCTCCCACTATATACAGTGGTACCTCAGGTTACATACGCTTCAGGTTACAGACTCCGCTAACCCAGAAATAGTACCTCTGGTTAAGAAATTTGCTTCAGGCTGAGAACAGAAATTGTGCTCCGGTGGAGTGGCGGCAGCAGGAAGCCCCATTAGCTAAAGTGGTGCTTCAGGTTAAGAACAGTTTCAGGTTAAGAACGGACCTCCGGAACGAATTAAGTACTTAACCCGAGGTACCACTGTATAAAGGTCTGGTGACTTCTGTTTCAGTGTATCTGAAGCAGTGTGCATGCACACAAAAGCTTATACCCAGAACAAACTTAGTTGGTCTCTAAGGTGCTACTGGACAATTTTTAATTTTTAATTTTTAATTTATTTCGACTGAGTCAGACCGACACGGCTACCTACCTTAGTTCATCTCTCTCATTAGGCTTCTATTGAAAAAGTTAATAGTTTCCAAAAGGCATTATAATATCCCTTCACATCTCTTGATCTCAACACTTTTCATGATCAGCCAAGTCCTTTTTTGCTAAAAGAATGTTTAGGGATACTCTCACTTTCCTACTCATCTTGAAATACTGCCCCTCAATGAAGTCAAACATAGATTCACAAAATGTTTAGGGGTACGTGTACCCCTGTGTTCCCCCAGAAAAAACGCACTGGATCAGCCCATTCAATGCAAATCTTTCAAACATTAGTCTGGAGTCTTCAATATGAACTTGTGTTCTTCTTTACCTTTCCTTCATGGATTCTGGATATTCAGGGAGGTATTTATGACATCAAAACATATACAGGAGACCCAGATTTGCAGTTATTTCTGAAAAAAGAGTTTAGATGAGGGGAAAGAATAAGTAAAGCCATTAAAAGAAAAAGAGAAAAAGGAAGTCATCCGCAATCTATTTATTTAAACTTAGTTGTGTGTGTTCTTTGTCATTTACCTTAAACAAATCAATTCATTATTTTCATTCAGTTGTTTTCACCCACCCAGGAGACAACTTACAGCAACAAACAATAAGAACTTATCTTTACAGCAATCCAAAAACAATCTTTAAAACAGTTCAGGTTAAAACGTATAACAGAAAGTAGCCAGGGAATATATACTGAACAAAATTAAAATTGTTCTCCATGGCTATTTAAATAAAAAAATACAGGGACAGCTATTTAAAAGAAGATTAAAAAAAAAATAATGTTATGGCTACTTTGGTTGAAAAAACCCAGCTATGCACAAAGTCATTTGGAAGTCAAGGTAAAATGCTGATTAGTTTTGTCTACAGGAGAAGTATTAAGGAAAGCAAGCTGGGCACATTTTTATTCTTTCAGAAATTTATAATCTGCCCTTCCTTCACTTTTACCAGGGCTGTTCACAATAATGAAGGCAACCAAAAGAAAACGCTAAAACCACTGCAACCATTGAGTAAATATGATTAAAACAGCAGAACACAACAGAACATTACAAACTAATTCCAGAGATATTGGATAGGACTGAGCAAATAAAGTCTTTTTGCCTGGCTCTTCAAATACACAGCCATGGGCACCAGCTGAACTTTTCTGGGGAGGGTGTTCTATAGAGAGGGGGGCACAACCAAAAATGCCCTCTCACCATTTGCATCAGACTAACCTTTGAAAGTGAGAGCACCTCCAGAAGATGACTTCTTCCTATGGTCAGGCTCACAGCTTTGTGATGGGTCATTCACACATGGAAAGATTGTGCTGTTGTTCCACTGTGTTTTGTTGTAAAACCTGAGCTCTGAAAAACAAGCAGAAATGGGAGAATGGGTAAAGATGTATTACTCATGACATTGTGCAGATGCCCTGTAAAAAGCGACTGAACGACTTCTGGCTATAATAATAGCCTTAGTTGCAAGCATGGAAGTTACAGAGAAGCAGCCTGAGTTACGTTTCGCATATTAATGACCTTAGTGGACATTCTGGAGACCCACAGACAGTTGGTGGCCTGGTCATGTACTTCATTCTTAGCCTTCCTGTGAGTAAGGCAAAGGGAGCTATAAATAAAGTGAAGGCCAGGGGAAGACCAGATTCACATGTCCTCTGTGCTAAAAGAAAATTAAATGTTCTGCACCGAGAAAAGCAGTGGACTTTGAAAGGTCCCAAAGTTTGGTGTACTGGTTCTGGATACTGATAATTAGTTACAAACAAGCAGGTGGGGACTTTCTCCCTCAATAGGCCTTCACATGAGGAAAGGTTTGATGACAGCTATGAACCAATACACAAAAGGAATTCGCCCCTGGCTGCAGGAAGTTGCCTTATATAGAGTCAAGCATTGGTCCATCTACCCGCTGCCATTAATCTGAGAGCAGCTCTTTAGGTTCCCAGCCGCCTTCTATAGGCAAGCTAAAGGTAAAGGTACCCCTGCCCGTACGGGCCAGTCTTGACAGACTCTAGGGTTGTACGCCCATCTCACTTAAGAGGCCGGGGGCCAGCGCTGTCCGAAGACACTTCCGGGTCACGTGGCCAGCATGACAAGCTGCATCTGGCGAGCCAGCGCAGCACACGGAACGCCGTTTACCTTCCCGCTAGTAAGTGGTCCCTATTTATCTACTTGCACCCGGGGGTGCTTTCGAACTGCTAGGTTGGCAGGCCCTGGGGCCGAGCGACGGGAGCGCACCCCGCCGCAGGGATTCAAACCGCCGACCTTTCGATCAGCAAGTCCTAGGCGCTGAGGCTTTTACCCACAGCGCCACCCGGGTGGCAAGCTACTATTATAGGCAAGCTACTATTATTCAGTTGAGCTATCACAGCATCTCCTCAGTTCCATGTGGCAAAACCCAAAATGTACAGTCCCGCCTCTACTGCCTGACAAGTCTGAACTGAATGAATGGGCTAATAATAATTCTTTGGGCTGGTGGAAATATTACAGCTCCGATGCAAATGCCACTTCTCATTGCTCCACATGGCAGCTGTCGCCACATGGTAAGGTGTTAACATGCAAGAGAAGAAAACAGATGGGGCAATGACTCTACACCCTTGTAAATGGACGCTTTTAGGAGGGGAAACACCAGAAATCAGGAGACATATTAAATGCCTGCTCACTGCTGCAAACCAACAGTTTCTACCTGATGACAGCCATCAATGGTCATGGCCTCTGCGGGGTGGGGAAGAAATGTTACATGGTCATTCACTGGCCCTTCCAGCTCCGCTGGGGCTTTTGTTCAGAATGTATTTTTAAAAGCCCATTTCCTTAGCTGAGCTCACTTGCTGAAAATCCACCTACTGCTGTGATTCGTTTCTTTCTTCTCCCAGCGTTTTCTGCTTGGTTTAATCCCTTCTTGTAATGCACGCAGATGGTTCTGGTAGGCTAGCAGCTTGTCTTGCTGCACCTTCCTACTATAGTGTCTATTGCTAGGTGTTCCAGAGGTCACATTGCCCAACTGCTCATTCCCAGCACATATGCTGAGTGGGGAAGGATATTATAGGTGCTTTGTAGCTATGTGTCTTGTGGGAGCAGCCGAATAAGCTGATCATGGGCCATGAGTAGCCTCAAACAAATTTAAAAGCCTATGCTCCTCCAACTGAATGTGCCACGATAAACTCATTGGAACCAGCGGAACCAGCGATGGAGGCTTCGAATACTGTTCTGACAAGTTTAGTATAGTGCTGAAAGTTAGAGGAAGACAGGGTTTTCCTGATTTGCCTAAAGAAAACCCCCACACAATTATTTAAGGTGTTTGCCCAAAAGATGTTGTATTATTAAAACAAACATGGCGAAACAACCAGAGGAATCCAAATTCACACAATGGCACATCTCTATGTGAAATTGATTTTCAATTATTTCATTTAAATTGCTTGAACAAAGTTTGCTTAAAATTGACAGAGACCAGACCAACAGCTAAGTTAATGAAATCAAGTTGAACATGAAGCGTTTTCTTTACTATTAGATAAATGATAGCCAGCCCCATCAGTATGCATGATATCTTCAAGAATGAAGCACAAAATGGAATCATAGGATTGTAGAGTTGGAACGGAGCTCAAGGGCCATGTAGTCCTGCAATTCAGGAATCTTTTTGCCCAAGGTAGGGCCCGAACCCACGACCCTGAGATCAAGAGTCTCATACTCTAACGACAGAGCTATTTTCTGAATAGTGCTTGGAAAGTTTTGGACATTTCCAGGCAGCTGGTAGTATGTTAAAAGTACTTAGAATCAGAACCAACTCTGAGTCTCCCATGCACCCTGGAAGTGGATGTCTAGCAAATTACCTGCTAGTAGTAGTGGCGGCAAGCAGTGACAGATATCCAATCTGGAATAGGCAGCTGCAAGTCTGCCATTTAAATTACGCCCAACATAGTGTCATTCACAACACTGTTGGCAAATAAATAAATAAATAAATAAATAAATATGCCCCACCCTCCCCAGCCAGGGCCGGGTTCAGCACAGCTAACATCAAATATGAATTACAATAAAACGGGGGGGGGGGGGGAGGAAACCAAACAACAACAAACAAACAGTTTGCTTAAAATGCAGCCTCGTTTTAGTAGTAGCCCATAAATCAAGACCATAAAGGGAGGAAACATCAGATATTCACCTGAGAAAGCTATCCATGCTGGTCCTACATGGGCCAGCAAAAAAGCCAAGGGAAAAATTATATACCAAATCCCATATAGAGACCAACTAAGTTTGTTACTGGTATGAGCTTTCGTGTGCATAAGTCTAAGCCGAAGGCCAGGCAGAACAGCTCCATCTTGCAGGCCCTGCAGAAAGATGTCAAATCCTGCAGGGCCCTAGACTCTTGTGACAAGAGTGTTTAACCATGTCGGGGCCAGTGCTGAAAAGACCCTGGTCCTAGTTGAAACCAATCCAATCTCCTTGAGGCTTGGGACCTCCAAAGTGTTGTTATTTATGGACCTTAAGGTCCTCCACGGGGCATACCAGGAGAGGCGGTCCCTTAGGACCCAGGAGTAAGAGTTGCGATTTTAATTTTCCACATGCCCCAAAGTGACATCATGCCACAGGTATTGTGGGTAATCAGAATGGCAGGTGGGTCACAGACAGGGCCAGGGCCAGCAGCAGACCCAAGAAAAGGATGGAAGGATCTGTCAATTTCGGTTCTCTCAATTTCTCATTTTTCAATCTTAAATTCAGTCCTCCACATATTGCAGCACTCTGTGATATATGAAATCATCATGAAAATTCTACAGCAAAGTAAATTTCTCCTAGTATGCAAATTTTGTACATAGTTTAAACTAACATATACATTTTTGCTATGCAATTTAAGCTACTAAAGAGCATTTTTGAATGTTATCTGCACTAACATCTTCATTTTTATGCACACTTTGCCCTTAACATATGCATTTTTGTAAACATTGTTTGGCTGGAAAACTGCATCGCAAAACTCAGATGGGTGCAAATTTCAAATGACAGCTGTGCTTCAGTTTGCATATTGCTTTGTAAAGTGAGAATTTGATAGAATCACCTTTAAATGAATCAAATTTCTCCTCAGACCATTAACCCAAGGTAACTAGATGCCGATAGTGGCGACGCTTAGCATTTATACTGCACTGTAGAGTCTTTGACGTACTTCAAGTAATGCTAACAGCCTCCCTTTATGGTTGGTCAGTACAATCATATTGTGGATTGGAAAGTGGCTTGCCAACTGAATTGAGGAGTAAGGCAAGAATCAAAATAGGAACTACCCAGTTCACAGCTCATATACCAGCCGCTACGGTATACCTGCTAAACAGCAGTTGCAAGGAAACCTTAAGAGTTATCACAAGTACCCATCAAGTGTAACAAGTTATTTCCCCCCCCCCTAAGATGTTGAAACTTCTTTTAGTGACCTTTTCTGCATAGAGCACTTATTAATCCAAAAATAAATGAAAATCGTCCAGGCTATCCTGGATGTACATTTCTAGCCTTTGTATAACCTGAAATATGGGGCAAAATGTGCAGGTACGATTCTTCTCGTTTGTTTAGTGAGCTTTGGTCAGGTTAGACATTCAAGTAAGCAGTTGTACTGAGAAAACCTCCATCCGGTTTACTCCCTAGTAAGCATGCTTGCGATAAGACCTATCTTAACACACAGTTTTGGGAATGTGCTGTGATCTCCTCCATAAACTAAGCAATAAAAGCAACCTGCCTACTTCCAGTAACACAATCAAAGTGTCCCACTATTGAAAAACAAAGTCACCTCATCCAGATGTATAAGCCACATTCTTTTTGCACACTGGACGGAGAAGTTATAACTGCTCTTGGAAAGTCTCCCCTTTGTTAAATAGTGCCAATGCATTCCAAGGAGGCAGATTTTCATGTTATTATCTCTTCTCCCATCACCCTTTTGATTTTTCTCCCAGCACTCTTTTGGTTTTTGAACTAATAAATATTACATCTGTACACAAACGTTTTCTTCCCAACCTAACAATGTGCCTAAGGAAAAAGTTATACAAATGATCAGCCATTCTTAAAGTGCTCCCAAAACCTAATATGAGAGCTATGCAATGAAATATATATGAGCCCTAATAGGCAAAGCTGTCTCTAGGTAAGACTTTCTGCGACAATATATCAGCTCCTAGGCTCTGCAACACGGGGGAGATCCATACCCTCCATTTCAAGCACATTCAAGGCACATTTAAGGCACGTGACTGCCCCCTCAAAGAACACTGGGAACTGTAGTCTTCCCCTCACTGAGATACAATTCCCACCATCATTAACATGCTACAGTTCCCAGGATTCTTTGGGGAAGTCATGTGCTTTAAATGTGCATAATTAGAGTAATTAGCTCTCCTACTAAAAGGGAAGCTGTCCTCTTTGCACAGATGTCATTTTGAGTAAAGAGAAAGCTAATCATGCTACTTTAAAAAAAAAAACTGAAAGAGATTGTTTCTTGTTCTGTGGAATTTCCCCCAGCAGCAACTCAAGCCCATTGCATAGTTGTTCTCCTTAAAAATAAAAATAAAAACATGATAACAAAAAACACATGTGGGTATAGGAATGGCATTTTCCCAGCAACAAATGTGCAGTTAGTAGCAGGAACATGCAATATCCCAAAAACAAAAGCACTGTCTTGATGGAAGACAGCTAGAACTTGCACAAGGGCTGTGGAACCTTTTTCAGCTTGAGGTCCACATTCCCTCATGGGTAGATTTCCAGGATCTGCATGCAAGGGGGTGAGCATGCCCAGAGACTAAAAGCAGGTGGGGTAACTTTTTCCTTTCACCCAGTAGGTTGCACTCCAACCATGCAAAAATCAGATGTTTCTACAGTCACATTTACACTCTCACACGCCCTGCTGTCTCCCATCCAGGCAAGCAAGAGGTGTTATCACAATTTAAGGACACATTCAAGCCAGTTGAAAGTGTTTGAGAAGGGAGTGGAGCACAGACAGTGAAGGGCTTGGCCTATGGAAAGGAGGTGTGGCTTCTGGAAGAAACATAGCCTGGAGAAGAGTCCCAATGGCCAGAGAGAGAGGACTGGAGTCTCAGCTGCCCACCTGTGTCCCACGCAATAAACAACTATGCTACTGTAAGGAAAGATGCTTGCACCTCTCAGAAGAATGGAGTACAGTGGAACCTCTACTTACATACGGCTCTACTTACGTATGATTCCAGTTATGACCTTCAGTAGGTGCTTCGACTTATGAACTTTCCTCTAGATACGAACAGAGGCCTTGCCAGCAGCGGCGCTGCGCCTCCCCACTGTCCCCCGAGCTTGTGGGGCTGCCCGATGACTGCCCGAAGTGTGGGGCGCTCTTCTTCAGCGCTTCCCGCGCTCCGTGCAGCAGGCTGCTATCCGCAGCCTAGGGAGCCTTGTGGGAACTCCTGCAGGGCTCCCCAGGCTGAGGATGTCTTCCCGAAATGCCAGGCGCTCTGCTTTCAGCGCGCCCCGCGCTCCGGGAAGCAGGCTGCTATCCGCAGCCTAGGGAGCCCTGCGGGAACTCCTGCGGGCTCCCCAGGCTTGCTGATAGCTTCCTGAAGCCTGGAGAGCGAGAGGGGTCGGTGCGCACCGACCCCTCTTGCTCTCCAAGCTTCAGCGAAAGCCTGCATTCGCCCCATAGGACGCACACAGATTTCCCCTTCATTTTTGGAGGGGGAAAAGTGCGTCCTATAGGGCAAAAAATACGGTAACCTGACGAAGTCCAGAGAAGAACCTGGCTGGCAAGGGGGAAAAAATGACCCTGGCCAAAGTGAATCAGCTCTTTCCTGACCCTTACCCCATCCGCAGCTTGTAGCCAGGTAAGCCCACCCACCCTCAGTGCACGTAAGAAAAAAAATAAATGCTTATTTTTTTCATCTACAATACTGTACATTGATTATTGCCTTCATTTTATGGATCTATGGTCTCGTTAGACAATAAAATCCATGTTAAATTGCTGTTTTAGGGGGTGTTTTTCATCGTCTAGAATGGATCAATTCACTTTTCCATTACTTTCTATGGAAAGTGCGCCTCTACTTATGTACGTTTCTAGTTATGACCGGACCTCCGGAACAGATTATGGTTGTAAGTAGAGGTTCTACTGTATTACTGATGCCACCTTTCGGTGCCAACAATAATTTGCTCAGGGATATACTAAAATCAGGAATTTCATAGCATTCACCAACTCTACCATTCATTGTTTTTTGGCTCTGCCCACTGGGATGCTTTCTTTCTCCTCCATCCCAGCCAAGCTATAGTAACTCTTTGCTGACCTCGTTGAGGAGGCAAATCTCAGCAGGGTGCTAAACTCTTGCAACAAGAGAGCAGATGGCTGGGCTGGGCAAGTACAGCCAAAAGAGGTTTAAATATAAACTCTGTTGAATCAAGTAATCGCTTTTGAGGGTGTTATTCTGACAAAGCTGGAAGGGTTTGCCTCTATAACATAAAAAAGAAGTGTGGAGCTTTGGATAAGGTAATTTCTGTAGTCTGCAGTAAGAACCTTACTTCCAAAGACCCTCAAATGTAGGACAACTTCCAGAAAGAGTTATCTGTGTAAGTTTGTTGCAGCAGCTGGATCAAATAAAGAAAACGTCCAAAGGGAAAGGAGAAAACTGATGGAGGAAAGAGTGGCGTGCCTTCATTTTTAAGGTTACTCTTTGTATGGTCAATGTACTAACATGTTTTAGAAATATTTTGCTGAGGGAGATGCTTAACATCGACTTCTGGGTCAGCTAGTCTACTTATCTCCTCTATTTAAATATGCAAATATTTTAAGGACGATGTTATGACACACTCAGGTTCCTGCTTGTCTCTGCCAAGATACACTAGTCAATGGGTTCTGCTTCTCCATGGTGAACAACTAGGAACATAGGAAGCTGCCTAATAAAATCAGACTGGTCAGTACAACTGACTGGCACAAGAGAAGACCAAACATCGCTGCCAAGACCTCCAGCGTTACAGAATCATGATGAAAACCATGCTGATATAATGATACATTTGGGTGATTGTTCAGCTCTCATAATGAGTGTCAGTAAATATGTATTATATAGAAGTATGTTGTTCATAGAATGATAGAGTTGGAAAAAATGTGGAATAAACACAGACAACTGGGAAACACTGGCCTATGAATGCTCCAATTGGAGAACAGTCTTTATCAAAGGTGTCATGGACTAAGAAGACGCTTGAACTCAGGACAAAAGGGAGAAACGAGCTAAGAGGAAACTCTCACCATAATCAATTCCCATCTGGAAACCGATGTCCCCACTGTGGAAGGACGTGTGGATCCAGAATTGGCCTCCACAGTCAGTTACAGACTCACCGTTAAGACTGTGTTCATAGAAGATAATCTTATTCGGCTACAAGCGATAGCCAAAGAAGAAGAGAGTTGGAAGGGATCATGAAGGACAGTCACAGAAACACATCTTCTATATTCAAAGGTACTTAAAAACTAACGAGTGAGTGACTTCCTATAGTTTGAATAGTACTTGTTAATGTTTTCTGTTTATATTTTCTTTCCAGCCTGTGAACTCAGAGTAGAATGTTCCTCAGCACAATGCACAGCCTTCTTATTACCAATTTTAAACTATTAATCCTAGGATTTTCACCAATCTTTTAATTTCATTTACATCTTTCCATTGTGCAGTGCTTCCCTTTTTCTGTCCTGTCATATTTCTTCTCTAGTTAACCACTCTGTTCTCTAATCAGTATACATCCCTTCTACACAAATCTTCCTTTGTACGGTATCTCCCACTGTCCTCAGACGTCTTCCATCTCTGTGAGGGATGCTCACCCTTCCAGCCTCTGCTGCCTCATAAAATTATTGTATTTTTAAAATCTAGAGAACCATCAAGCATGTCAGTTTCATGACATGTCAGTTTCATGACATAGGAGCCAGCCTCCCATCCAGGCTGCTGGGTTGCCTAGCAACCTATTTCTCACTTCTCTGATGAGTCATTTGCTTATTGCAATGCCTTGCTGATGTAAGCACAAGCAAGGAAAACAATATCGCAATGGCAATTGCTCCTCTTGGTGTGTGCATATTATTAGTCCTATAAAAGGTTTGTCCACCACGTTGCTGCTACCTTTCCTGTTTCAAAGAAGCAGATCTTCTAGGCCTTTCGCCTTCTGAAGACTGACATGTGCACCACTTTGCAGTTAAACAATGAGACATTTTGACCTGTGTTTTCACACTCCAAAGCTAAGCAAATGGATGCTTTGTCTTCTGAGGTGAGAAACAAGGTCTGAACTTGTTTCATTTCAAAGATGCAGCCAACAAGCCTGCCTGCCTCTCCACAACTGAGAGAAAGCAATATGCATGCTAACAATAATTTAAAAAATCAGAAAGGATGTTAAGTATTCTGCTTTTAGAATGTGGTTTTTGTGGGTGGGGGTTATTGGGTTACTGCTTTTGGTTTGATTTTATATGTTGTGGTCTTGTTGTGAACTGCCCTGGAACCTTCGGGTATAGGGCGGTATATAAGTTGAAAGAAGAAGAAGAAGAAGAAGAAGAAGAAGAAGAAGAAGAAGAAGAAGAAGAAGCCAGTTTTTCAATGAGTGCCACTCCTGCAAACTCTTTCCCCTGTTTTCTTCTCTTTTTAAAAAATAACTCCACAGGCTTCCTCCACAGGGCCTTCTTACCCATAGGCAATAGGAGTGTGGGGCACCCAGGCGGCAGGCTCTCAGGGGCACCAGGCCGAGAGTCCGGGGCCTGAGAGTTGAGTCCGGGGAAGAGCCCACCCGTCAGTCGGAGCGCCACGGCGGGCTCTTCTGCTACTGCACTGTGAGTTTGGGGGTGACCGAGCCAGCAAGATGGTGAGGCGGCCGGCTGGCTCTGCCTTCCTGCGTGCCTGGGACTGGGCAATTGGGGGGGGTCCCGGTGGATCTTTGCACCCCGGCGTTGCATATGCTTAAGACAGTCGTGCCTTTACATATCACTTTTCTGTAAGTTCTTTCCCAGATGATCAGAAAAAAGCACAGATGTTGGGCACTTTTGGACTGTCACTATTTTGTGGGTGGAATTCAATGCATACTGGCAATTTGAGATCACGCAATTAAAACTGATTTGGTGCTCTTGCACAACAAACCAACTTGTTTGTTGAGGTCTTGAGCAGCACTGGAAAAATGACAAATACTCAACTAATGCTGCCTGATAATCAGGGTACAACCATGGAAAAACCCACTCTTCCTGTTGGTGTTGTTTTACTATTGTATAGAACCATTTTTAAAATTAATAAAATCTTTAAAACACATCATCATATACATGTTGTTAAACCTGAGAAATGTGAACCATCATTAAGTTGTATAATATATCACTCTTTGGAGTGAGGAAACAGCTTTGCTCCAGGAGAGAATCATGCTGCCTTTTGCAAATCTTTTATATTTATAAGTGAGGTTGGATGAGAGTCCAAGTGGTGTCTCTGCATGGGAGAGAGCAAACAGACAGCAAAAGCATTGGAGGAAAAGACCAATTGGCTCAGGGTTATGGGAGTGGGAGTGGCTCAGGCTTTCAGGAACGTATATAAGGATTTGCTTTGCCCATTTCCCAGTTATGTAGTTCAATAAAAGTTCTTGCTGTTATCTCTGTGTCTTACCTCACATAGTTCCCTGAAGTGGTGAGGCAACTCCTAGGACATAATAGCTGGAATCATAGCTGTTTAAAAATAGGCACAGGCTGTATAGCCCAATGTGCTGTAGTATCACAGCTGGGATGTGCGTTTTTTAAAATTCACAAGATGTCATTGGCATAGATGAGTTGTGTCGCTCACTGCAGGTGATCTCCCAGGCACCATCCGTTAGATGTCTGCAATGCTCCTGCAGCCATATTCACAGCACATGTAGCAGCAATGAATCTCATTTTCCAAATGACAGAGGATTAATTGCAGTTTTGATGCTAGAAAAAGGCACTACCTCTAAAAGAGAACTACTTCGGCAATGATAAATGTTCGGATTCCATGCAACTATGCATTTAATGTGAAATGTACTGGATAATCAAGAAAGATCTCCGAGGTTGCAATCCTATGTTCCCTCTCACCTTGGGATATGGGGGGGGGGGAGTATTTCTGAGTAAAAATGCACAATATTGCATTGCAAAAGGAGTATGCTCAGGAATAAAAACGCCTATAATTTATACCTAGTGCATTAATTGCTTCAGGTACGTTATCTCAATAATCTTTACAACAGGCCTGTAGTGTTATTACCCCTATGTTTCATAGAAAAGCTGAAACTGAGTATATAAAAAGAGCCCTGCTAAGTCAAACCAAAGGTCCAGCATCCTTTTTTCACACTGGCCAAGCAAGTTGCCTATGGGAAACCTGCAATCAGAAGAAGAAGAAGAGTTTGGATTTGATATCCCGCCTTTCACTCCCTTTAAGGAGTCTCAAAGCGGCTAACATTCTCCTTTCCCTTCCTCCCCCACAACAAACACTCTGTGAGGTGAGTGGGGCTGAGAGACTTCAGAGAAGTGTGACTGGCCCAAGGTCACCCAGCAGCTGCATGTGGAGGAGCGGAGACGCGAACCCGGTTCACCAGATTACGAGTCTACCGCTCTTAACCACACTGGCTCAGGGAGGAAAGCAGGGCATGATCTGAACAGCACTCTCCCCACTTGTGGGGATCAGGCACAATTTAAGCTATTGACTTCCCAGCTCTCAACATTAGTTCTCATTCCTTAAAATTCTAATCAAGATCTTTAGTCAACTTTGCCTGGAATATAATGGCCGGTCAGGATGTCCTTGGCCATCCATTTAGCTAAAGCAAGGGTGGGGGTAGGGGCCTTCTGCCATCCAATGTTGCAGGATTTCAACTCCCATCATCTCTGACCTTTGGTTATGGTGGCTGTGAATGATGGGAATTGGGAGTCCAACAACATCTCAAGGGCCACAAGCTCCCACCCGTGAATTGTAAGCCATCCTGGGAACTGAAGGGCAGTATAGAAATACCTACATATAACAAACGAACAAGCAAAAACTATTTCTGGGCTACTGGTTTTGCTTCCCCCTCTCAGCTGCTTTATAATGCAAACATCTGGAACCCAGTTTCAGAGGTAAAGTGCTGGGCAGAAAAAAGGTTAAGCCTTCTTCTTCCTGCCTACCAGTCTCCTCCCCACCTTCAAATCTCCCCTTGTTGCATACGCACCAACTCCTATGGGCTGAGGTTTCTTCCACCCCCTCAACATTGTTTAGCAGGGGGCTCAGCCAAACACCAAGCCAGATGTGGTGCAGCATCAGTGGCAGGCTCCTCCTGAGCACGAGAGAGGAGGAGCCACGGCTATTGGTGCTGCAAGGTGCTGGGCTAGGAGCTCAGTCTCCTCCCAATGATGCACGCATGACATGCATCACGTGTGTGATGTCACACACATATGACATCACAGAAATGTGATGCACATGGCATCGCGTATGTGACGTGACATTTCCCCCCACCCCAATCATTGGCCAAAGTGTGTGCTTCTGCCTTGTTCACACCATTTCACAGTGGAATAAGTCCAACTTCCTTCTGTCCAACCTTGTTTGTTCTACCAGTGTTCCAGAAGCTATTCCCAGAGCTTGGACACTTTTAGTAAGAAATAAATCCCTTTTCTCTACTACCTGCATGCATGGTGCTTTATAGAGTGCAAGAAGACAAGGTCCCTATTCCGAGGAGCTTACAGTCTAAACCTTGATACATGGGAAATCTTTTTTTTATATAGTTTATTCAATTTATTTCCTTTATATTAGCTATGGTCATAGATATGTTTTACATACCAACTATACTGGAACTGGTCACGTTTCCCAATGTTTATTTCTTCTGTATTATTGCAGCTACACTGAATGTTCAATTATATATTGACAACAAAATTAAAGAATCTAGTCCATCCCATTTCCAGTACCAACTCAGCTTCAGAAACAGAGCTTCTCTCCATTCAGTTCCCTCAAACTACACATCTTTCACAATAAATAACTGTCCTACTACCCTCTCCAGAGTTATTTTTTCTTAGAAAGAATGTTCATTAATGCTACTTTCGTTCCTTTCTCTTTAAAATTATTATTTTAATTATACAGTGGCCAAAGCCAACGGATGCATTTCCTTGCCTGGGGTGAAGGACAAGATGGTGCCCTCCAAATTCCATGTACAGGAGTTGACATAACTGACAGCTGAATTTCACTTCAGCACAACAACAAGGTGGCATTCCCCATTACTTCCGAGGGCAGCAAGCTAGTTCAGGTGGGCACAGGGCAGGCCTTGTGGGACAAAGAGCCCTGTCCCCCTGCAGAAGGAAATGGCTGAGAAGCTATAGAAGGTGGTTGGGGATGGGGGCTGCCACCTCTGCCCCCCAACACCTGATGCCTGAAATGGTTGTCTCTGCCTGATGAGAGGGTCAGTTCTGACTGTGATTGTTATTTTGTCTTCCTGCCGCTCTGTTTGTCTGGCAAAACATTATTGGCTTCAATATATAATTTTATTTCATTCATTTGGGTTCTTTTTTCCTTTTTTCCTAAAGATTTTTTTAAAAAACACAAGTATGTACAATAACATATGAAAGGTCAGCAATAATATTGAATTACAATAAGCTATTTCCCTTTGCTTCCTACTCCCATGCTATTTAAGAGCAAACAGTGGCGAAGCAAAAGGCAATTTAGAAGTACATGTATCTGCTAGGCCCTCTAGTGGAATTTGCAGGCTGTTTTCCTCTGTCCTTCTCCACCAACCATTTCCTTTTAAGCAAGACCAGTTTAGTTCAGCAGGGCTTACCCACACTAAATGTCTTTGGTTTATGGCCTTTAGTTGAAATCCTATGTGTTCTTACTCTATGTGAAGGCACACTTTGTTCATTCATTTCCTATGGGGCATCTACGTGATGTTGTCATCAGCTAGTGGCCCTCCTATGTTTTCTCTGTGCTTCTTCCAGTGAACCTTCACTGTTACATTTCCTGGCACCACTATTTTATTATTATGCCTTTTGGCTGATGATAGGAAATACTGAAATATTCACAAAACACTTAATGGAAAAGGCATTCTAGTGCAAATTTTAAAATTGTTTTAAGCAGGACTCCCCCCCCCCAAAGCTGGAACTCGCCAGAACTCAGTTCCAGCAACTCTCAGGTGGGCACCATTGCCATTATAAGAGAACAAGGGAGGCATTCGTCATGAGCACTGGAACCTCTTTTTCTAGAAAAAGAGCACTAGTTTTAAGAAACATGCATGCACTATCCTTCCCACATTTTCCCCAATATTCTAATTTGTGGTAAATTGCAGGCAAATATAACTAACAAGCATATGGCTAGTTAAATGCCTTAAGGGTTAAGATCATAGAATTGTATTCCTAGCTAGCTCATGCCCCTCACCTGGAAGGAAGGAAGTTAAGTTTCCTTCTTTGTTCATTCTCTTTCACCATGTGAATTCAGTGAGATAGGACATGCCTCAGCTTGCTCTCTATAAGCTCTGACCGCGTGCTTAGAGCTATTTCACCATATTTTATAAACCCAATACTTTCTACCTGTGTTCTTCTTGTTGCTGCATGGAATAACACATGAATGTAAACTTCGGAGTTTTGTAAGTAAAGCATATAAACTTACTAACAGTGTGGTCTGTTCACTGAAACAGGAGCAGAGAGGGGGAAGCGCTGTAAGTGGAATAACAGGATATTTAAAAGGTTTAACAGCCTATTATTCCCACGCTTCATTGTGCTGCCTGATTCTGTGATTTTAAATTCTGCTGGGGTCTCTTTCTTGCTGGAGAGCATGTCTAGGCCTATGCTTTGGATCTGGAGATCCAGCGAATTCTTTTATTAATTACCGCACACGAGTGATCTACATCTACCAGAAGGCATTACAGTGATACCTTAGTTTGCAACCGTTTTGGATTACAACCATGTCAAACCCAGAAGTGTGTGTCCCTTTTTTTGGATTACAACCCTTTTGGGGGGGGGGAAGTCCCATTGGCAAAAGCGCGCCTTGGGTTACAACCTGTTTTGGTTTACAACCGGACCTCTGGAACGGATTATGGTTGCAAATCAAGGTACCACTGTATGGACAGATCTTCTGCTCCCTCTATAGAGATGGAGATCTGCTTGAACTCAGTCCTACTGAACTCAGCGGAAGTTACTTCAGAGCAAAATGCATAGGATCAAATTGTAGGCTTTCTAAATAAATTTTAAAAACCAGATTTTGGCTTAACCAGAACTTTAGTTTTGCTTCCAAATGTGCCCAAATACCAACCATGAAATCTGCACATATCTTTCCAGATATAATTTCGCACCATTATTTCTGTAAAGGCCAATTCTAGAATGAAGGCTGCCAAGTGGTAAGCAGCAGCAGGAGGTAAGACCAAATTTGCCATGTTTGCTCTTAGCCAAAAGGCTGAGAAGCTGATGACACTGAGCTCTTCAGGAGAGGCTGTGCAGGACTGGACCAGTAACTGGAGGCAATAGTGGGATGCATGAGGAAAATAAGCTGAGCTGAAATTCGGGTGGGATGAATCCACTGTGGGCAAGTGATTCCCATGTCTGAGAACTTAGACAACTGCCTGCCCTGAATGGGGTTGTGCTTCTCTTGAAGGAGCAGGTACATGATCTGGCAGTGCTTGTGGACCTAGTCACTGGAGGCCTCCGTGGCTAAAAGTGTATTTTACTAGCTGTACCTGGTACAACAGCTATGACCAACCCCGGACTGGGAGACCTTGAACGCAGTGGTTCAGGCATTGGCGACTTCAAGACCGAATTAATGGAATGCACTCTATATGGGAACTGTAACTAGTGGAGAATACTGCAGCAAGGTTACTGCCTGAAGTGAGGCACTGTCAGCATATTATATGTCCGCTCAGAGATCTGCACCAGTTGCCAATTTGTTACCAGGCCAAGTTCAAGGTGTAACTATCAGTATATAAAGCGTTTAACAGTTTGGGACCAGTTTACTTGCAAGATCACCTTACCTCATATGTGCTCACTCAGCTGCTTCACTCTGTGGAACTGGCACTTGTTTAGGTACCACACAATAATCACCCCACATTTGCAAGAAATCTTTATTTTGGTGTGGCATGAATTACAGTTTGGAACTTCTTTCCTATTGACACCAGGCAGGCACTTTCACTTTTTTCCCTTTCTTTTTTCTTAGATAAGTCTATCCAGACATGTACATGTTTATGTGTTTTAATCTCCTTTTAGTTTACTGCTGATTTTGATTGTTTTGAAATGTTTTTAATTATTTGTTTTTACCCGTTTTTTATTGATAGATAATTGCAATATTTCTTGTAAACTGCTTAGAAGTTTAGTTATCAACAAGCATTATATGCATTTTGAATTCTCCCAAATGTTTATTTGACATATACACTTCTCCTAGAGTTCAGCAACACAGCCTTTGAAATGATCCACATGCTATCATATTTTTTTAGGCATAGCTGGTCATAGCTGGTGGGTAGGGCTTTTCCTCCCATTAGCAAGTTCTGAGAACGAAGAGGTTTGTTTGAAATACAACCAGAATGCCTCTACTCTGGGCTTTGCAGAGGAACATATATTATATGATGGAATATAGATTTTTTTTCTCTCTCTACTATAATATGAGCATAAGGAAAGCAAAAGCTGTATTGGGAAATGACTTCTAAATATGACAGACGGCTGCCAGGCCCAAAGAAGAGACAAAAGTTGGAACCTGTCCGCAAATTGAAGATAAATAAGCTACTTCTGTAGCCCAATGGTACAACCCACAGCTGAGGAGCACACAGAGGGTGGATATTATACACTATCAGTGATATATGCCCTTAAAGTCACTTTGATACACCATTACTGCTTCATTCTGCTCTGTATTAATTTTCAAGCATCTTAGCCAGTCTTTCATTGTAGCATGGCACAGCATAAAAATCAAGAGTGCAGGACTTGCATAATTTTATGTCTTTACACATTATAATTAATCACAGCGAACCTACCCTAGATGTTCTACCTTAATTGGCTGTGCCCCCTTGTGAACTAAATTCATTTCTTTCCCTGATGTGTGAAGAACGAGTTTCTGGAGGGATATAATTGTCAGAGCATGAAAGGGAAAAGATATTCAGACTTCAGAAATACTTCCCTGTAGCCCCATTCCAAAAGTTTCTCTGTGTGTTTTGTTCATGCGGATTCAAAGACAAGAAGGAAGCAAGTAACACCCTCGTGGGGCATTTATTTTTTGGCACGTGAAACTTTTTCTGTCATTAGCAGTGTTTCATCTACCTCATGTGGAGCTCTGTAAATAGTTAAGGTGAGATTATCAACCTCTGACAGGAAGTTCCTGAGCTGTTCCCTGCTATCCATGTTAGCTGTGGCCTGTAAAATGTATTTCCACTGCCTCCCATTCAACTCTCCTGATTTAAAAAAATCAGGTTAGCCCAGTACTATTCAGCTCGTGCTCTTGTTTTCATTTTTCTAACCCTCAAAAGTGGCACATGCTACAGCATTGAGACTATTTCAATAGTATTGTGCCAGGCACTCCTTGTTATCAGGATCTCACTCACTGGACCATCACCTCATCATTGTGAGTAGGCTTGTACGTTCCTATGACCCTTGTGAGCAAAGCCATTGGGAGTCTCGGACTCCCAGCAGGGTCACCCAAGGCGGTAAGGTCAAAGGGGAGGAGCTAGACAAGGAATGATCTAAGAAGTCCTCAATGGCAGAACAGGCGGAAGATAACAAGTGGCATGTTACAACAGCTGTGAAGGCAGATGAAGGCTGCAGCAGATCTACCTGTTGTTGGGATACTCATGCCATCGGAAGAGAGCCTTTCTGCGAAGACTGTGTGTTGGTCAGCGTGTACTGATCTACACACATAAAACAAATTCACACATAGGCGTCTTCCAAAAACCCATCCCAAACCCCAAAAAGTCCCATGGCGATCGGCAAATGGTAATGGGGGCAGGACCATGAAATCTGGAAGCCCCTAGTCATTAACCAGCACATGGGCGGTGGATACAGAGTCAGTCGTTCTGACTCAAGGAATGAGGCAGTTGAGCAGCAAAGCAGCTGTATCCATGACTGAGCAGTCCTATTTAGGATCCACTCTGCTCACCCCTAAAAGAAACACCAGGACTGGTTCGATGAGAATGACAGTGAGACTGAATGCATTGTTGACAAGAAAAGGAAGGCCTTTCAGATCTGGCAAAGAGACAGAAACCGCGCCACTAAGGAAAAAACTTCTCAATGTATTGCTGCCGCCACCTACTGAGCTCCAGAGAGCAGTAGGATTCTCCCTCTACATGCTTGCGTGAGTACACCCACACGAGACATGGGAGGTGAGATATACTGGCCCTAGAAGCTACCCATACCAGAACACAGTTAAAACATAAACATACATTTATTTAGGGAATGCAACACTCAGAACAAGTAATCAATTTATACAGATTACTAAAATAAAGAGTTCTACTATCCTAATGCAGAGTTCACTAATGTGACATGTGTGGGCCTCAGTGTGCCCTCCCGCACTCCTGTGACACCTGCTAAAGGTCTCAGTAAACATCCCCTAAAATTTCAATGGACAGGAGACTTTTAACCCTTCCTGCTCAGTTCCTGTTTGCACTGGTTCAGCTCAGCCTCTTAATCACATACCCTTAAACCTGCCCACTGTTCACTTCATGCCACAATTGGACACCCAGCCTCCCATCTATTCTGAACAGAGCAGGGGTACGAAGATCTTTTCTCAGTGAGTGTGGCAGTGACTAATGTAGGTGCCTTTCTCCCACTGATGGGCAGCTGATGCGGGGGGGGGGGGGAATACCCCCACTATTTTGTGGTCCTGTCTCTTGTTCTGCTCTTTCAACTGTGGCAGCCATTATCCCATGCTCTCCACAGCACCCATATTATGTAATTCCACACGCTGACAGCAGCTGTTTTGTGACTGGAACCCACAGGTGTTCCTCAAAATTCCAGATATGCCCCCTAGCCACTATGTTTTCATTCCCTCTCCTGCACTCAGCTCTCACCTGTGGCTCCTAGAAGATGTCAGCATGCAACAGCGGCCACACCCCAGGAAAAGACTTCAACTTGCCAGCTAAACCAAGTGAGGGTAACCTTGGTGAGCGAACACATGCTATGGCGGATTGAACTGACAAACCAACGGTGGGTTCCTGCACATGCTGTAGAGGGAAGTGAGGGGCAGATGGGGCATGTCAGTTTGGGATGGAAGCCTACCTAAGAGAAGGAACACTCTGATCCTAAACTTCCACTGCCTTGCGGGGGAACTTCGAGAGAAGACTAAGGTGTAAACTGTACAGAAATACGGAATGGTTAGATGGCACCCTGTATGCCTCTTTCCAGCAACCCCTACAGCCAAGCTGGTGCCAAACATATTGCTCTGATTTCCTTCCTACCACATCAGCGGGGCTAAGAAGGGGATCTTGTTGTCAGGGCAGCTCAGGACCCCCCGACACACTGCCTAGGACTGCACCCTGGGGAGGTCACTTCAGTGCTGGAAATGCAGCCATTTTTCACCCCTAGAGGTGCACTCCATTGTCTTGCGACAGATGCCAACAACCTCACATCTCATTCTCATTCTGTGGCCACTCTTCAACTATGATTCTCCACAGTCACTCTAACTCCATCCAAAATTCCATCACATTCCTCTACCTTTCAACATTCTTCCAATCACTTTATGTGGGTTCTGTGATGGAAGGTAGGTGGGATATAAATTTAAAGTTAGTACATAAATTTATCTCAGCTGTTTATCAGTGTCCTCCTGGTAAAAAACCAAACCAAGCCACAAAACATTTGATCACGCCTGAATTATTTTGAGTGAGCTGGGTTTTTATTCTAAATGGAGGCTGATTTATATAAAGTAAATTGTGCAATGTGAAGCATCCCTTAAATGAGACTGCTTAAAGAGCAGTTAAGAGCATCATAATGGCAAGAATGGCTCAAGTGATATGGGAAGCTACTCTGTAGTTGCTGCCTCTAGGTGGAGCCATTATACATCATTGTTTAAGGACTGGGGAAAGGAAATCATAGTGTTTACAGCTGAAAACTTTAAAAAGCGTCACAAGAGACCAAAGTGTGGAACACACTTTAGTGAACGTGCAACTTTTATTATTCAAAAGAGCTGCTGCTCTAAGAATTCCATTCTCTGCAGGTGTTCCCCAGAACCAGGTGTATTCTCAGCTCTCCCCCCCCTCCACTGTGGAAGCTACCTGTGCATGTGGAAACTACCTCCTCTGCACCCCCGAACCTTTTTGCAACCAGAAGAGAACAGGAAAGGAGAGAGGGAAAGAAAAATAGCAATAGAAAGTTGAAGTTGGGGAAATTCATAAAGAAAAAGGCAGAAGAACTAAGGGGAATCTGCCCCCCTCCCTATAATTCTTTAGGGACAAGAATATTTTCTGTCCCCATAGTTAGACACCAATATGCCCTCTCCCCAGAAAGTATAACTGAGAAGTTGCTGAGTCACCACCCACCCCACCCCATTATAACTGTGGTGACTAGGATTTGCCCAGAATGATTATGGTCCTTGTAAAATACAAAGTTTTGTTTATATTTCCTGCTATGGTATACTAGGGTTTAATGGAGGATCATCACAAAATGACTGCTCAAAACTGTGGTTGTTGCCTGTAATAAGGAATTAATGCATTGTTTACAACATTGTCCAGGGCACAAACGTAATCTTACCATTATATCTGACTGTGCTTCAGTTTGTCTGAATGCCGTTTGCCTCTTTTTAAGAAGCAGCCTAGCTGCTTATTGTTCTTTAAGACTGTTCTTAAACCGAGGTACCACTGTAGTTGTTTATAATTCCTTCCATTTTAGTCACAAGCCTAGCAAATCATGAGATCTACAATCAAATCAGCCTCCTCAGAACTAATACTTCCTTTCTCCTCATTCTATGCCACATGCCTTGGATCAGCATGTGTTAAGCATCTAGTTATCACACACAGTTGGCAGTGGTTATTCTTTGGATTCATGGAGACTCAAAACATTTCTGAAAACTGCCTCCAATGTTTCGTGGGTTTTGCACCCTGAAATAAGTCCTATAACCCTAACAAGAGAAGACTGTCCTGGCACTCCTAGTACTGTGCTCAGTGCCAACCTTCCTTTCTGTAGGATACTTTCAAGCATGATGCTCCCATGCTAATTTCTTTCTAAATACACAAAAACCGTTTGTGAACTTTGCCCCCCAACAACCTGAAGTCAAACAGCTTTCACATCAAAGTAGCGTCCCCCTCAATATGCCCAAGCATGTTGTTCCACCGAAAGAATTATTTTCAGGCAATATGCTATCAAATGTTATGCTCACATGTCAAATATATTTTCTCTTTATAGATCTATGTTTGGATGCTTTAATTGAGATTCCTGCATTTCAGGGTGTTGGAGTCCCTTACTGCTCTACAATTCTATGATTCTCGTATTAAAGATCTTTGGTTCACTGTGACATACAAACCAGGGCAGTATCAATGAAATATAATAATCAATACAATAAATAGCAACATACAGACGAGTTGTAGAGTAGCACAATATGCAAAAAAATATATAGTGTAGTGTTTACTGTTTGTATGGTGCAAACATGCCTTAACTTGGAATTCCCATGCTTCTTCCATTTGTGTTAACCTGCAAATGGTTTAACTATTCTGTTAAATCAAATGCTTTTTTATTTTATAATTTCCTTTTTAAAGATTTTATTAAATTCACTGGATTTTATGAGTCCTCTTGAAGGAACATGCAATATTTAACTTCACTGTGGGTCTATCATAGTTCCAATTAGCATAGCAGGTCAAGCAATGCACTGAAGGGACTGTACAGACATGGACAACCCGTTTGGCCAAGAAGCACACTGGCTAACTTTGGACCAAAAGGCACCTCTGAAACTAACTTATATAAAATATATTGTCATGAGACTAGGGTTATACTCAATGGGATTTTGAGAAAGACACTCCGAATCAATGAATCCAATTGTAATAATAATAATAATGATGATGATGATTCTATGTCTAAAAAGTCATGTCTGCAGGACAAGCTTAGCCTGCCAGATCTGAACATAAGAAGAGCCCTGCTGAATCAGACCAGACTCATCCAGTCCAGTATCCTGTCCTCACAATGCCCCGTCTGATGCCTATGGGGAGCAAGCAGGCAGGAAAGAAAGGCTTCTGCAATACTAAAGAGTTGGCAAAGTTACCATAGGAATTAATGGTTGGATAATCCAGTCCTTTGTTACATCTGGCCACAGCAGGGTGAGTGTTGCACCAAGAGTCAAATGTAACTGACAGTGCAATCATGGACATGTCTACTCAGTGGGGTTCAGTGGGGCTTTTTCCCAGTAAGAGGGTACAGGATTGCAACCTGAATCTCTTAGAGGGTTTTTGTGGTTCTCTTTACCCTGAAATGCAACTGAAGGTTCTGAATCTTCCTGAGCACTAAGAGGAACGGAGATAAGCCCATCTCAAATCTTACCACCTTCCTTACCTTCCCCCTAAACTTCCATTATGGAAGGACCTGTCCACTCCCCAAAGTGAGCAGTTAATCAGTGTGATGGGAATGTTGGAGGCTTATTAACTCCCCAAGCAGCAATGAGAGTTCATCTCTCAGAAGTGACTCTCTGCCCATAAACAGCCATTGTAGCTGGTCACAGTTTTTCCAGGAATGTTTGATGAATGACACACTGAAGTAGCTGAGCCACACTCATCAATTTGCCAGATGCCCCCCGTTGAGCAGCTGAGCATAGCTGCTCAAAGCCCAGATTGGGATCTAGATTTTTCTCTCAAGTGTGAGGTTATTTAGACAAAAGACTGCGAGATAGACTGGATTATTACAAACAGGGGCTGATCAAAAAGAAGAAGCAGAATTAGAAATGATCCACAGCTGCTAAAAGAGGAGTTTAATTAATTTCAAAAGGAATGGGGTCCCAGCAACTGGGACTTTATGCCAGGACTTCAAAATTAATTGGTTTGGCTTTTAAAAGTGCTTGCGAGGAACTGAGATAATGGCCACATTCTTTAAAGAAGGAAACTGCAACAGAAGGCTCAGGTTGTGGATACAGGAGCACAAACAACAGGTACTAACTATTTCAATGTAGGCAACACTAGCCCACCTGGTAGAGAAACTGATGCAATAGTTTCTCTAAAGTAGGGCAGCAATTTAGCATTTCCTGGACTCTACTTGGTTTCCTTACACCCCAGCTGTCCCCACCCTTTAGTTTCAATGCTATGCTACTGCTAACACAATGGCAGCAAACCTCCACCTCCCTCTCTGCCTCCTCATTCTCATTCTGGGAAAGGTGGCCTAGGACAATGTCTGTGCCATCACCACTTTTCCAGAGTGGCTACACATTCTCTTTTAAAACTATTTAAAGGTTTAAGGTAACTTAGCATTGGCAAAGTATGAAAAGTAAGGGAAGAGGAGAAGAGGCGAAGAGGCGTATATAAAGCTCCTAGCCCATTTCTGCCATTGTTTATAGGGATGCTTTTCTGTTATGACTTTCTCTCCAGGCATATGGCATGAGAACAAAAGAGGCCTAATTAATGGGCTCTGGTGAATTCCTGGGAAGTCTCACAGTCTGCTGCCAGGGTGGGAACTTAAACTGTGCTTTCGTCATACTGTGAGTTTGCCATCACTCTCTATTCATCTGTACCGGTTATCTCCCATGTTCCTTTTTTCTCCAAATTCATTGCATTGGCAGGTACCATTTCTCCATAGTATTATGAAGAATTAGCACCTGCCAACTCATTGTTATGGTGGGAGAAGTTTGCCCATCTCTCTTTTGCCTTCTGACTCTCCTCTCCTCTATGCCCTACACTTCACCTAATTTCTAAATCTCTTGCCTTTTCCCATTTCACCCATATAATCTTCACAGCAGATGTATTCTGTACTACACCACCAGTCTGTGAAACAATCTTGGCTGGACAGGTTGTCACATTTGGTCTGTAATGCCTTAAAAAAAAACCACCCACCCACATGCCACTCAGCTGATGTCGGGGGGGGGGGGTGATGTTAGCCGATAGGCAGGGGCAGGCTTTTATTCAGCACTGGCTGTATGCACTATTTCTCCTGAGGGTAACAGGTGTGCACACAGACAAAGCTTAGTGTAAGCCTGTTTGAAAGCTCTTTTGCAAACATCTCTGTGCTGCTCTTGAAACCTCTGGACTGGAGCTTAGACCTAGAGGGAGGAATATGCCTGGAAGAGAAGCCAAAATAAGATTTGTTCTCCCTTTCATAGAATTATGTAATTGTAGAGTTGGAAGGGGCCCTCAGGGTCATCTAGTCCATCCCCCTGCAAAGCAGGAATATGTAGCTGTCCCAAATGGGGATCAAACCTGCAACCTTGGCATTATCAGCACCATGCTCTAACCTACTTTCCACGGCCTCCACCTATAAAAGAATCACTTACTTGGGTCTTTCCCATCCCAGAGAGGCAGCTGCTCCAGAGTGTGCTGGAAATGAAGACTATCTGGCCCAGAGATTTAGGATCCTAGCCAGGGGTTGGCAAAGTTGCAATCAGCAGAGAAAGCCCTCTAATCCATGAGTATAATATCTGTAGAGGAAGTAGTTATGCTTACATGAAGAGAGTTAATAAACAAAATGTCTCCCTCTTCTTCCCCATCCTGCTTCCAATCTTCTCCATAGCTTTTTTTGAAAAACTTAATGGAACAGCTGTGTAATTTTCCCAGGTGTAGATCATCTGTATAAATTGCTCAACCACTATTGTGCTCTAGCCATTTCCTTCTCTGTAATCTCTCCTTTCTAGGACTAGTAAACTCTATTATTTCTACCCTTCCCTTCCCAAAATGTATTGCCGTAATATCTGTTTTTCTCCCTCCTCGCCCCCCTCCCTGCAGCTTGGGCAATCATTATCCGCAGTACAGTGAGGGGGTATTTAAAGCTTTCCCCACACACAATGGTCTCACTGCAAATCACCCCCCTTCTCTGAAGCTGGGAGGAATGCAACTGCCCATTTGGCTACAGGGGCTTAGAAATCTGCAATTAGAGCTCCTTTTTCACTTCTAGCCTAAAGCAGAAAAGCAATGATTAGGGTACTGATAAATCATCCAAATTGGGAAATTCCCCATGTGGAAAGTCTACTGTGCAGTTCTGCACAAAGTTGGCAAGCAAACTCTCTGCACACAGTAGGACCAATTGACATAACAAATCTCTGCATTGAGCCACTGCCACACAGTCTCCCGACTGTCACTACTTTATGGGAGGGATTCAAGCACATACCATAAATGTAGGTTTGCATAACTAAAGTGAATTAAAATGGCCTGTTGCCCTAGAGCAGACGTGGGGCACCTTTCGGCCTCACCTGTCCTCACCCCACGCCCCAAGGCACCTTTGACAGGTGGGTGGATAACCCAGCTGATGACTGGCAAGTGGGTTGTCCCACCCACCTGTCAAAGGCCCAACTGGCTTTTGGACACTTGGGAACAGCAGCTTGGGAAGTGCTGAACCAAGGGCAGGCAAAGCTGTTTTCCTGCAAGGATCAGCTGTGCAATTGAGTTTCCCATGGGGAACTTGGTTGTTCAGCTGATCCAGCAGTCGCAAAGTCACTGCTCATTAGCTGACAGGCAGTGACTTCTGCTCTGCTTTCTGCTGGGGTTGATTGCATGCCAGTTGTGTCCACACCATACATCATAAATGACTTTAGGTATGGAAAAAGTATATGTAGTTTGAAGGAAATGGACTTGTGAGACAAACTGGGACCCATTTAAGGCCCAAACCGGCCTGTGGGTTGGAGGTTCCCCACCCCAGTCTGAGTGCAACAAAGTAGCTTTAAAAAAGAATAAGACTTTTTGCAATTTGGAAAGTGAAGAGGAAAAGCACTGAAAAGTGTGGGAATGGATGATTATCAGGAAGATGTATAAACATGCTGTAAGCCACAGAGGTGTTTCTCAGCAGCCTTTATGTGGCTCATGTTAATTCCCAGAAACGAGGTAGGTAATGAATATATCTGCTTTTAGGAACTGAAGTGCCCTTCCTATCCTGTGTTAGTTGACAACAATGGTACAATGCTGCATTGTACAGGGACAGATAAAGCTAGGAAGCTTAAGCTCTTCTTCAACTTTGCTGCTCAGTTTTATTTTTGATGGGAACTAGGTCTACCAGGAAAAGCACCACTAAAGGGAAAGTGAAGTAATATTTCTAACTGGCACAGGAGAGGGATTCTCCTTAAAGCATGTGTCATATATTGGCTTCTGGATAAAGTGTAACTAAACACAGATTAATGAGTATACTTCAGTTAAAAAAATAGAAACTATATGCAACAGTATAGAAGGGGAATAGGGTGGTGGTGGTTCATGAACATACTTTGTTGTGCATTGTTTAAAACCCAGATAAGCATCCTTTTGTTTGGTTGATGACTTTTGCCAAAACCTCAGTTTCCTATCAAATAGCTTCTCCTTACCCAATGGGCAATGACTAGGCTAGAGCATTGGGTTCAAGCGTGCAAAACCTCAGGTTCAAAGTGCTGGAGAATGGAAAGGTAACCTTTGAGATTATGATCATATACATACTTAACTAGAGCACAGTTGGATTTATTCTAAGTAGATATGAACTGATTTTGCTGCATATATTGATCCAATGGCTATACATTTCCTCTGTAACATCAAATGTTTGCCACAATAAGAGACAAAGTACTGTGCTAGGAGGAGAGCTGGAATGACCTAGAAAGACATCTTTAAAGACCTTTTACTCCCAGCCAGAAACAATGTGAAAAGCCAGAAGCTTCTCATGTAGTTGGTTGGTTGTTTTTTAAGACACCTAGTCTGGCCTGTGCTTGAAGACCTCCAAGAAGACATGCAAGCACCCTTCAAATCTCATTCAATATTGTTTTGTTTCTTGGTAGGTCTATATCCTAGCTTGTGTTTATATATGTGTGTGTGTGTTTATACACGCACGCACACACACAGAGAGAGAGAGAGAGACATAGTGACACTGGCACTAGATACATTATAAAGGTACTTCCATCAGTTTATACAATATAACGAACAGCCTTATCCGGTATAGTATAATGAATGTGCAAATCTGACCTTTATGCTTGCTATACAAGGCTCCATTCAGAAGCACCCTGTGAAAACCGGGCTCCAGTTTATTACTTCTTTCTCACTTCGAGGTTGAATCTACGGGGCTATTGATTTATATACCTCCAAATTCGATCGTTTGCCTTGCCAGTTACCGTGCAATCCTAGACATGTTGCGTGTGTGTGCGTGTGTGTGTGTGTCTTTTTTTTTATCATGTATTTTATCATGTGGCGTTTTTATGTTGTGAACCGCCCTGAGACCTGCGGATGAAAGGCGGTATGCCAATTTGATAAAATAAAATCCTCAGAAGTCAGCACCACTGAGTGCTTACCCAGTGGGGCTTAGTCCCAGGAAAGCGGCTCTAATAATGGGCGCCTGGGCCCATGAGGCGCTTCCTTCTGGCTGCTCTCCGGCGTGTTTCTGCTCGCTTCTCCTCGCGGGCCGCGGCAGCTGGAGTGTGCGCACGCCTTTCCGCGCCCGCCGCCCTCCCGCTGCGCTGCGTGGCGCAACCTAGTCCTTAGTGCAGCTCTTCTTTCCCGCCCCGAGCTTCCTTCCCGCGCGTGGATACCAGGGAGACTCTAAGCGGTGGCGACGAGGCCGAACCCTCGTGCTCCGCGAGCGTTTGGTTGCGCGCGCTGCCGCGGAGGGCCGGCTGCGTTGTGCGCCCGCCTCGCCTGTTCCCCCTGCTGCTGCTGCGCCGGCGGCGGCGGCGGGCCCTGCTTTTGGGGCTGCGCGGGGAGCTGTCAGTCAGGGAGCAGCCCCAGCCCAGGGTGATGTCAGCGGATCAGCTGCTCTATAACAAAGCGCCGAGCGCCGAGCGTGGGGAGACGAGCAAGCGGGCGGCGACGCAGGCACTCTGCTGCGGGGTGGCGGCCCCTGGCTCGCCTTCGTGGGCTCTCGGGGGGACACAGCGGCAGCCAGCCGCCCTCTCCGACCGAGCGCCGGGACGCCGACAAGAGCGCGGCGGGCGCGCTCCCGAGCAGGGCCAGCCGAGCCAAGGAAGTTGTCTCTCCGCGCCGAGCCATGGACAGTGACGAGGAGACGCTGGAAGAGACCGTCGAGGGTAACTGCGTCCCTTGGGCCTGAGGGGAGTCGGGCACAGCGTCTTGGGGCGGGGGTAAGGGAGAGCAGGGACGGGGGGCTCCGAGGCGCCTTTTTGCGCCGGGGCTTCGCGCATCTCCGCGTCGTGACGCTTCCGAGGAGCCCTTTCCGCCGCCGCCGCCGCCGCCTTTCGTGGGGGCAAATATGGTGCCTTTCTCGCCGCCTTCTTTCTCCCGCTTTGGTTGCGCTGGTTTGGCGGGCTGGTTCCTGGTCTCCTTCGTGGGACACGAGGGAGCGGGGAGACCTCGGGGGGAGGAGGAGGAGACCAAGCGCGCGAGGCAGGCTGCCGCGAGCCCGGAGCTTGGAAGTTGGCCGGAGGCGCGTGGCTCGGCCTCGACTGCAGCTTTGGGGGAAGCCAATCGCGCGAAGAAGCGCGGAGCGAGCTGCCCTCCCAAATAAGCTCAGACAGAAATAGCTGCCCCATCCCGGTCTGCAAGCGCTTGTGCTCTTCCTCTTCCTCCAGGAGATGCGTGATAGGTGCAGAGAGAGCATGTCAGGTCTTCATGTTGTTACAAGTTTTATTAGAATCACTGGGACTCTTTATTCTGAGATGGGGAGGAGACCTGTAGTCTTCCAGATGTTGTGGGACAACAGCTCCCCTAAGCAGCAGCCCACAGGAATGATGGGAGTTGTAGTTCAAGATTTGGAAGGCTACAGGTTCCCCACTCCAAGGTAAATGTGTGATTGAGGGGCCAGTGGGGGTCTTTCCACAATTTGACCGAGTGTTGAAAATATGTGAATGCTTGCACAATCTTTCTCTGTTCTAAGGATAATAATTAAACCATTCATTAATTGTGTTTCACCACAAGGGTCTTAAGGCCACTTGCATCCATGCAACAAAAGGATACAGAAAAGTACATGCAATAAAATCCAAGCCTACTCTAAAGACACATAAGTATCTAAAAAGTTAAGATATTCAGCCACTTGTACCACTATAATATTAAAAACAACAAACTGGGTGAAAAACAACCCCACCCCTGCAGGAGATGAGAAAACATCAACAATAAAATGCCTGGGAGTAAGTAATAGTTTTTGCCTGTCTCTGATAATATGACCATTTTAGTTCCAAGTGGGCCTTCCTAGGGAGAGCATTGCATAAACAGGGGAGTCACTACTGAGAAGACCCTCTAACAGTTTCTGTATTCCTGCAAGGGGACACTTGCAGAAAGGCCTCTAGACAGACTCATATGGGTAGAGATGTTCTGCAAGGTCCTGAGCCTTGAATTCAGCCCAGAAGCCAGTGCAGTCATGCCAGAACCAACGTTATATATGTTTGGTTCCTATTAATAATCTAGCAGCATTTTCTGCACCAGCTGAAACTGTCTTTCAAAGTCAGGCCCACCTATAATGCATTCTAGCAATGTAATTACAATTTGCATTGTCAAAAATGTTTTCAGCAACCACAAAGGCTTAATGAAAGTGGAGCCTTTTCATGATGCTATCATTGCTTGATTTATTGATCTGGGGCTTTATGAAATGCGAAAAGATGCATGGCTAAAATGGCAAAGCTTGACTAGCTTCAGTGCCCTGGTTTCTTAATTTCCTGCTTTTTGGCCATTCAATAATATTATAGATCCACATCTATGGAAAATATTAAAATGTGTATCACTTGGAAATTGTTAGAAAGGGTAGATAGATGTTCGGGGTTTTTTCCCCTTTAATCTTTCTGGACAGTGGCATAGTTTTTCAACTTTGGATATTCGTCTTTGAATCCTACTCCTGGAAATAGTATTGTGTTGCGTCCATAGATTTTGGTCCTGAAAGGATCCACGTAGTTCTAGTGAGGCATGTAGAATCAATGCAGTGTATTGTATGGGCTGCTTCATTCGTGGCGTGCAAATGAGCAGCTATGTTGTAAACCTGGCACTATTAAATTTGGAAATTATAATGGTGTTGGCGGCCAGAGATTTTCTCTTTAGTCCAGCGTGAAGTATGCTTGGCTGCCGCTGACTTAATTCCTGTGTTGACTACATTTAAATGATCACTTAAATTCCAAGGAGTAACTCAATTCATTATTGAATTCTGCCCCTAGTTATGTGCAAATTCCATTGAAACCTATGCGGGGGTTGCCTTTGCACGGTTTGTGGGTGGGACTGCAGCTGTATTTTGAAGCATTTTTTTTCCTATGAAAAAAATAAACGCTGTAAAAATGAGCTCTATTGTTCTCTAACAAATAAAAGCAGAACAGAGCTGCTTGAACAATTGTACTTGGGTTACAGTCAACTGTGCAAGCTAAGGCAGAGGTTCTGCCTATAGGAGGGATTTGGTAGAAGAAATAGGGGCCAGAAAGCAAAATGAGCAGCACTGAAGCTGAAACTCCATTTTGATTTATAATATTTAGCAATTTGAAATTATTTTTCCACTCCAGATCCTTGTGGCAAACTTTAGGATAGAAATTGTGAGATATTGTATTGAGTGCTGGTAATCTAAAAACATAGTGATTGGAGCTGTGGAAAGATGTTGTCTTTTGTAAATATTTAATTATGTGTGTTTCAAGCACTTACACATGAATACAGAAAGTAAAGGTACCGTAACCATATTGGCCCATTAGAAAAATCCCTAAAGCCCTATTAGGACAATACTTTTATTAGTATGATGACATTTCAGTTGGCTTTTTAATGATTTCTCCCTAACAGGAATTTTGTAATTTCAAGTATTATAGTAATATGTAGCTTATCAGGTGCTTGCTTCAACAACTTACATATAAAATATGTCATAATATATATATATTTTGAGCATTCTTTCTGTAGTGTAGATCTGAACCTTGGGGTCATTGACTAAATTGGGAATCCTTAACATTTCCATTTGGTTTGGACCCTGGCAACTCCCCTTTGTCTCCTATTCTTGCCAGGAGAGCTTTATTAGTCAACAGGGTTTGATTCAGAAGTGCAACAAAACTGCAGAAGTGACAGCAGAGTTGGAAATATGGAAGGGTTTATGGGCAGTTGGGTGTATTGAAAATGTCCTGGTGAGAAGCCTGATACTGGCCTTACAACAGGTGGGGCAGAAGAATAAATTATTTCAAATGTGTGCATGCCTGTGCATCCCCCTACCCCAAACACACAATATCTATGTCTGCAAGTCAATGCAGTGTTGGCTTATTCAAGCTGGATTCAGGCTCCCCCCATCCCACCCCCAAAAAAGTGGTATAATAGACACTTATGCAATCTCTGTTCATTTTTTAAAAATCTAAATAGTAGGCCAAAATAAAATAATTACGCAAGTCATGGGAAATGATGCCTTTGTCACATCACAAGGCTTGACAACCATATGTCAGGAGTGCTCTGATGGTGTTTCCTGCTTGGCAGGGGGTTAGACTCGATGGCCCTTGTGGTCTCTTCCAACTCTATGATTCTATGATCACCAAGACTCTTAAAATCAGTTGTGTCTTTTTAGTTCAGAAATCAAGTGGCCCTAAGTTGCCCATATCAGAAATTGGTTTTTCTGTGACCCTATCCAGCTCTTAAAGATTGCCATTCCACCCACCCTACCCCATCATTTCACCTCTCAAAACACTCTTTTTTTGCAGCTGCAGTTTTAAGCTGGGAAAGGGAAGCTTCCATTTGTGAGAATTTATATATGTATTTATGTGTGTAAGTGAGCGTCTTAATTGCTAATGATTCAAAACCATTTTGAGCTATTGTAGAGCCCCAGCCTTAAACATGAACAGCAGTATATCTGCCTATGGTGGTGGTATGGCATTGCAGTAGTGCTGGTGTGCAACAGGTTTTAGGACATTACACTAGTGTAATTAATGACAAAGTGTGTCCTAAGTACTCTGATTCTTCTGCTACTGCAGAAGACTTTAGGAGTGTGTGTGTGTTTTGAGAACAAACATAATTAACTGACTTTCATTGGCTGTAATAAGAAGAAAAATAATAATGTTTCTGAATGTTCAATTCACCACACTTTCCTCTTGCTGCAAACACAGAATTCAGTTATTTCCTTCTCGGGTAGGAAATACATTCTGGTGTGTGTATAGTTCAACAGTGAGTATCATTATTTGCAGAGATGAGATTAAAACAGCAGAATGACAGTCATGGCTGTTTGGGCTCACTCATCCCTAGTTTATCAGTGCAGCTTGCGTCAATCTCTACACATTGACATGGAAGTGTCATTTGATTGCCTGCAGGCCCCTTTGTTCTCACCCACCCAGCTTGTATTTGTTATGATCTTGAGTTCCAGAGGCTTTAAGCAAAATCTGATCAAGGTTTCGAATTTGCTCCTTAACTAAGGCTATATACACATTAACTTAAAAGTTTTGAATCACTCCTTTCCTCCCTCTCAATCTCTCTCCCTTCTTGCTCCCATGCCATGGCCACTTTTGCTGTGCAATCTTCCTTCTCAGATGTACACACCAGCTTAGCTGCAGCATTAATAAAGCATACAGCAGTGTTTCTCAATAAACTATAGGATGGAGACTGATTGTGGCCATCTGCACATGGGTTCAGACACCAGTGGTGAGATCACAGTGGTTCCAGAGTAAACGATAATGTGTACACAGCCTAAGAGGCTGACTCCAAGCCTGCTAAAAAGCAAAATGGAAAAATAATTCAGTGGTCTGAACGAGACTGTGTGGAACAAATGTCAAGTTTGGTTCAGCCACTGCAGACTGATATAAAGTTACAAGTGAGCTTTGCCTGAGGACTGACAGTTACACAATTTATGCTTTCTTGGATGGCTTGTGTGACCCATTCCTACAGATCAGCCAAGTACCAGTACTGGAGTCCCTGTAAGAGTCTTCTAAAACAGCCTGTGCTTTTGCTGTCTGTCACAAACTGTGAAGACAGATATTTGAACGCATGTAAAAATGCTCGAAGCTTGATTGGTTCTTATTTCTTCTCCTCAAGAACGTTAACCATTTCGTGAGCGAACAGTTGTCTCAAGTATGAGAAGCATATAGGATACATGTGGATCAAAGCACATTCCTCACATGTATCCCAAGTTTTGTGGTGCTGCAGGTTGGGGTTGGGGTTTCTGGTTTTGTATGACCAGGCTGTGCACTGGGGAAGGACAACTAATAAACACTGCAGCAGCTCCTTAGCAAAACTAGCTGTAGTACTCTTCATTGTAGTGCATTTGCTAGTGCAAAGGATGGCAGCTGGTCTCTAAGCAGAACTGATGGGTCTCCTGCTGCAGCTTCATGAAGCAGCTGTTGCCAGATGAGAGAAGGGAGATGCGATGGATTTGGCCCCTCACCAGGGTGACATAGTAGCCCTACATCCCTTCCTTCTGCTGCAGACTGATGGCATGGCCCATACAGGCTATGGAATTTCCTGTAGTCAAGGAAACTATGTCAGGCATGACTTTGAGTTGTAGCTGACGCTAAATAATGATGGGAGTTGACTCATCACATACAACCAGGCCAAGTTGCTGGTGCAGAGGGAGAGAGCCTAGCATCTGGCTGGCTGCAACAATTTGGGGACTAGTGGCTTAGCTCAGTGGGTTAGAGCATGGTGCTGATAATGCCAACATTGCAGGTTCGATCCCCATATGGGACAGTTGCATTGCAGAGCGTTGGACTAGATTATCCTCAGGGTCCCTTCCAGCTCTAGAATTCTATGGTTCTATGAGGTGATGGTGACGTTAAGGGGCACCTTGAGTGTGAGGGTGATGCTACCAGTGCTGATGGTTCTTTATCAGATGTTGAGGTTGTGCAGTACCACACGTTATTCTTTAAATATTTATTTGTTTGTTTTCAATGATACAACAAATATAAAATCAAAACAGAAGACATGTGTTATGATTCTATACCCTTCAGGGTGAAAACCTGCTCTGGTATAGATCTGGACCCTTCTCAGGTGAGAGATGGGAAAAGAGAATTAGATTGTCCCATGGGAGTGGGGCATGAGTTCATGAGTGCTTCAGACATTAGGAGTATATTTTATATATATGCTTGGCAGTGACCCTTTGTATGTGAGTTGTGATATTGTTGGGTATGAGTGGTTTTTGTATACATGGTAATGTTTGAGGTAGTGAATTTTGTGTGAAATGGAGGTGAGTGGACTTGGACAAATGATTGTATATGCATTGTGGTGTTTGGAATTTTGCATTATACTACTTTGTAGCACTCTGATCTTATTTATTTTTATACTGCATTATGTTTCTGTATATGTACATTCTTCATGTATTTTGTTTTGTGAATTTGACATGGTTCTATTGTACTGTACTTGGTGTGTCAGTGTGTGAATAAGTTCTTGAAGCTTCCCAGCTACGCAGAACTCTGGCTGGCTAGTTCTTAGGGCAATTGCACAACTGTTCTTCAGCCCCCACATCCAGAATAGTGTTTTAAGTTAAGAAGGGGAAGGGCAAAGAAACAATTAAGTTAATAAATATGCTGGCTATCTGAAAACAAGGTTTCTTAAAAGTGAGTAGTTTGGCCAAAGCATGGAGGGTAAGGGCAGTAATCCATGCTGATGTCTGAGCCAGGATTGTGCAGCAGTAGAGGAACAGATGCTGAGTTAGGAGTCGGAGCTTGTGCTAAAGCAGAAAACCCCACCTCCAATCCACATGAAGGTACATCTGAATGAACTCTTGCAGTATCATTATCTTGGTCTCACTGGCCTCTTTTCAATTTTTATTAGGTGCACTCGATGATGATGGGATGCCGCACGGGTTCTGTACGGTCACATACTCCTCCACAGACAGATTTGAGGGAAACTTTGTGCATGGAGAGAAGAATGGCCGTGGAAAGTTCTTCTTCTTTGATGGAAGGTAGGCATTCCTTTGGGTATAGCTTTTTTTTGTTTGCTTAATACGTCAAATATTTTTATAACTTTGTTTCCACCCCCGCTAGACTATGATTGTGAAAATAAGACAAAGTTAATACGTCTCCTACCATACCTTACCCTTGCAGTTCTCTCTGCTAATGCTGTTTGAGTAGAGCAAGAAGGGAGAGACACTGAAAGGGAGGAAAAAAGGCTGTTCTAAACTTCTCCCTCTTCCATTCCTCAGCTGCCTCATTAGAGCCCTGAAACATTCCATAGTACCTTCCCGCAATGTATTTCACTCCTGGTACCATGTGTTGTCTTCAACACAAAGCTCCATGTCCAGTATAGTAATTATATGTACAGCATCCATCAACGGATGTAACCTTCTCTAACTGAGCAAGATAACTGACAGGCTTGTTCTAGTCACCTTAAACATACAGTAATAGCATGGGGTGTGCACACAAGGGAGACTGTAAACAGGAGAGAGGATGAAGTCTGGAAATGGGGGTAATCCGTGTGCAAGGGACAGTTCAGAAAAGTAAGGAGGCAATGGAGGTAGAAAAGGAGTGATGGTGAAAATGGGGGTGCAAGAAAGGAGGAAGCAGGTGGCATCGGAATGGGGTTGAATATGAAAACTGACATGAAAGAGTCTGAAGAATGCAGGGGATAGTGACTTCATAATTGGGCAGAAGCTAAAAAGGGCACTTAGCAATACAATGTATGGGAGATGTATAATATGAGGTTATCGGGGGGGGGTTGTGGGCAAGGGAGGTTGCACAAAAGGTGGGGGAGGCATACGCATGGAGGTGAAGGTGAAAACAGGGGGACAAAGTGGGATTGCACTATAGAAAAGAGAAGTGGTACCAGAAAGGGGGTTGGGGAGAGGGAAAATCAAGCTTAATAGTTGCATGGGGTGGGAAGGGAGAAGCGCTAAAGTGTTAATGTGGGGGGAATGGCAGGTGGGTTGGTAAGCAGAGCAAGCAGGGGTTTAGCCTCCAGTAAAACATTTTTTAAAAATCAAATTAAAAAGCAACACACATTTTAAACACTTCCATAAAGAGATTATGAGCAGTGATCTGCAAGTATATAAAGCCAGTGACAGTAAAACTCGAGATGTTAAAGGCTGCCCAGAAAAGAAATGTTTTCAACTTGTGATGAAAATGAACCAGAGAGGGAGCCTGACAGACCTCTGCAGGTACAGAATGCTAGAGTCACTGGGCCACTACCAAGAAGGTCCTGTTGCTCACTTACCTGAGATGATGGTACAGAAGGCAAAGTGGCTGAGGCTGATGTTGAAGCCCAAGCAGTTCTGCATTGTGGGGAGAGTGTCCTTAAGGTAATGAAACATTTTTACTTTGAGAACATTTCACAAAATAACCTAGATACTCTTGATCCCTGTGCCCTACCCTTTTCTCGTTACCAGCACATTAGAAGGCTATTATGTGGATGATGCTCTGCAAGGCCAGGGTGTATATACATATGAAGATGGAGGAGCTCTTCATGGCACTTACGTAGATGGAGAACTAAACGGGCCAGCCCAGGAATATGATGCTGACGGGCGACTGATATTCAAAGGGCAATACAAAGATAATATTCGATGTGGGATTTGTTGGATATACTACCCTGTAAGTACGTTGGACTTTTTTAAATACGCAAGGTGGGAAATGAGTTATAAACCTAAATGGGGAGGTGTGGCAGCCAAGTAGGGGATGAAGTGATATCTGACACATGGGGAAGACAAATCCTGTTGCGTTGTTGAGAGAGGCAGCTGGGCTGCATAACTTCCACCTTCAAAGGAGAGCAAAGGGTTGTGATTTGGCAGCCTACCAGAATCCTAGCAATCCTTTTCACACTTGTGGTGGTTGTGGCTTCTCATAATTTGGATGCAGATTATGCAGCATGGTAGGATACATTTGCCTTCCACAAGTTGCTGCTGTGTGCAAACTGTGTCCATGAGAGTAAAACGCACCATGTGCCTTTCTCAGCCATGTGCATCTTTTTAAAGAATTAAGTCAAACCTGTGGGGAGCTTTGTGGGTTTTACTTTTCATTCTAAGAGAGGTGCTTTTCTTCATAAATACTTTGCTGAACATAGTTCTCTACTGTCTTTAATTTAGAACCATTATAGCAGGGTTGCTTCTGGCTTTCACAAATGAATAGCTCTATTCAGGCCACTCAAGCTAGTGACACTTTGCCTAAATAAATACTGAATAGTAACTATGTACATGCTTTAGACATCAGTCTGCTGTAACAAAATGTTCTGAACTGGGAAGCCAGAAAAAAAGATTCAGTGTGCTTTTAAACATCTATACTTTTGCTGTCCTCCCAAAGGAGGGAGGTCAAGGTGACTTCTGTGTAAAAAGTGTGTTTATAAATATCAGCATTTAACTGGATAATCTTGGGAAGTTAAATATATATATCTATCTTACTAGGCATGACTAGAGATGCAAAGAACCTGTTCAGAGAAGTGTCCGTTCTATGCTTCTCAATAAAATAGTGAACAGGCTGTCACAAGCTTAGAGATGAAGCTCTAATGGATCTCTAACAAGGCTCTTAGGATTTTTATCTTTGCTTCACAAAACCCCCAAAAAAACATTTCCTCTGCAAGTTATTTATTTATTTATCCATCTATCTGTTTATGGATTGAAGAGCGAAAGAATACTGTTCAGTTATTTTACTTGGTTTATGGTTAATTTGGCTGCAATTTGTTTGTAAGAGTCCCACCCCCACCCCCTTTTTTTGTAGAAATACCCTGGATTTATACAGGGCTTTGTTATAGCAGAACTGGATTGCTGGAATAAACGCAAGTCACTGAGATCTGTACAGGGTAGCAAAAGATCAGAGGTAGCAGGAAGTGAGGTTTAAAGAACCCAAGCTGCAGCTGGTATCTATGAAACAAAAATATTATAGATGTATTCTGATTAGCACAGTTGTTACTTTTGGGTGGTATCCTTCTAAATTATACCCAGAGTACACTCATTGACATGATTAGCTTAGGTCCATTAATTTCAGTGGGTCTTCTCTGAGAAAAAGTTAGTTGGATGCAGTGCAATATCTGTGTTGCTATTGAAAGGTTTCAAAAACATGTGTGCATGCACAAACATTTCCCTCTCAAAAAGGTGCAGCATTTAATGTACCAATATTAATGCTTCTCATTCAGGATGGTGGACACCTGGTTGGAGAAGTTAATGAAGAGGGAGAGATGACCGGCGAGAAGATAGCCTATGTGTACCCTGATGGGAAGATGGCCTATTATGGACACTTCATAGATGGTGAAATGTTGGAAGCAAAGCTGGCAACCCTTGTATCCGTAGAAGAGGGGAAGCCACAATTTGAAGTGCTGCCAGGCAGTAAGTGCTCCTTGGTGTGCAAAATGGTGTTGTGTAGCATGGCTTCCACACACCTTTTTGGAGATAACTTCAAGCAAACAATGCTTTCAAATTTTCTATTTTCACATTGCTCCAATTTTGTTCCTGTGCCAATGCCCTCCTCTCTGCAAGATAGAATTACTAAAATTAGAGCTGCCATGGTGTGTTGACAAAATGGATTGGAGCTGGTTGTACACTCCGAGCCAGAAGAAATATAAGAAATGGTAGTTTAGGGTCTCTTCACATTACATTTTGAATTTGGACCTGGTATGCAAAGTATTGGGACCCGGGTGGCGCTGTGGGTAAAAGCCTCAGCGCCTAGGACTTGCCGATTGAAAGGTCGGCGGTTCGAATCCCCGCGGCGGGGTGCGCTCCCGTTGTTCGGTCCCAGCACCTGCCAACCTAGCAGTTCGAAAGCACCCCCGGGTACAAGTAGATAAATAGGGACCGCTTACTAGCGGGAAGGTAAACGGCGTTCCGTATGTTGCGCTGGCTCGCCAGATGCAGCTTGTCACACTGGCCACATGATCCGGAAGTGTCTGCGGACAGCGCTGGCTCCCCGCCTCTAGAGTGAGATGAGTGCACAACCCTAGAGTCTGTCAAGACTGGCCCGTACGGGCAGGGGTACCTTTACCTTTTTATGCAAAGTATAAATACCATATATAAGTTGAGACACATTTTACTTTCCACTTCCTTTGGTAAAAGGTAATGAAATTGGGTCCCAGGTCTATATCAATTGCTGCTGCTTTTGATTTTGTTGAGGAAAAGTGTTGGTGACAATTTGCACTAACCGCACATAGTTGACCTAGGGTGCATGTATTTTTAACATGGTTGTACATATTCAGGGGGAAAATATAATGTTAAAGCACTGTTGGGAAACATTATTTCTAGCATGTATAAACCTGAACTCATATTTGTTACAAAGGTGACTGAATACTGCTTGCAGTTCCGAAGAGAAATGAAAATGGTGAAAAAAATTATGCAAAGCACTGTTTTATTATATAGTAGACAGACCTAAATACAATATTTTTGCTGTCTTGTTTTAAAAACTTAATTTCCTTATGGTGTGTTGAATGCATAACACTTTAATAAGAGAAAGACCTGCATCTTCATCTTGATTGTCCGTTAATTTGTGTACCTTTTTGTTTTGTTTTGCTTTGTTTTTAGGCCCAGTATACAGTTTTGATAAATCTACTTCATCTTGCATTTCTACAAATGCACTTCTTCCTGATCCTTATGAATCGGAGAGGTAGAATAATTTATGTGTATCATTTTGCCCCCTTTCTTAAATATTTGCAAAGAAACAATTTAGTTGTTCTGCTTTGCATTTTAAGCATTCAGCAACATTTTATTCCTTTGAATTGCAAACAGAACTACTTGTGTGCAAATGACATCATATTAGCTCATTAATTTGCATGAGCTTAATTGAATTGAAATGTTTTCCTAAAAACATGAATTGGTATGAAAAATCTGTAACTATTAGGAGGAAACTTATATATTTCTTCTAAAAGTGATTTTTAAATGATTTTTTAAGTACAGTAGTGAAAAACTGTGGTACTGTACTAAAGTATTTCTTTGTTTAATATATCTCTCAGTGGCTACAAATAACTGTTTCTCCACCCACCCCCTGCCCAAAAAAACATTGCAATACTTTTATTTGGCTGTTCAGAAGATGATCTTCAATATATATAATCAGGATTTGGCAGGGACAGAAACTTGATGGGACTCTGCATTTTGTTGGAGAAAGCGCTGATAAACTTTTCCTTTTTTCTAAACACAGAGGCTTTGTCACATTTGACACCTGTGCTAGTATTTCTTCCCATGGCGCAAAATTAATGATCTCAAATTTACACAAACTAATAAAATAGTTTCCTAAAAATATTAGTGTATTACAGAGTAGTAATAATGACACTGTACTTTCTTTTTACTCTTTCCTTTCATCAGGGTATATGTAGATGCATCTCTCATTTCCAGCGCAGGAGAAGGGTTATTTACTAAAGTATCTGCTGAGGCTGGCACAGTTATGTCCTTTTACAATGGCGTACGAATTACACACCAGGAGGTAAAGTGAAGTGAGAACTTTTCATTGCTACTTCTGAAACACTGCCTTTTTGGAAACATTTTTGTTGCTTGTTCACCCTGTTATTTCAAAAATGCTTCAATATTCACCAGGACTGGGTAAAAAAAGGGTGTTGATTTCATATAATGCATGGTCAAGGATCCTGTAGTCATTATGGGATCTCACAGGTATTTGAACATCCAAAGGTTCTCTACACAGAGAATTGTCTTGTTAAAAGTGTATCTTGCTTCTCAGTTTCCTTAATATCAGTCCAGCAAGCCTTAGAAAATTAAGGGTGATTTTGTTCACTCGATTAGAGATTTCAGTAGGTGTGCCACAAGTCTGCTGTACAACTGATTTTTATTGTGTAGAGGGAATGAAGCAGAAAGGGCAAGAAGTTAAGGCAACTTACTATGTCAGGACTATTGCAGTGGCATGTTTTCCTTCTCTTAAATTTGTTTCCTAATAAGAGTACAATGGTACGTCTGGTTGGGAACGGGATCCGTTCCAGAGGCCCATTCGCAACCTGAAAGGAACACAACCTGCGTCTGCGCACGCGTGGGTCGCAATTCACAGCTTCTGCGCATGCGCGTTACGTCATTTTGCACGTCTGCGCAAGCGGGGAAACCTGGAAGTAACCCTTTCTGGTACTTCCGGGTCGCTGCAGGACACAACCTGAAAAGATTTAACCCGAAGCGTACTTGCAAGACTGTACTTGCAAGCCTGATTGAAAACCACTGGTCTCTCTCCTTTAAAGCATATAACGCAAGAAAAATCTGCATTGTATCTGACAAAAACACAAAGTTGACACTGCAACAATGTCTGTTTTAGGTGGATGGCAGGGACTGGGCTCTGAATGGAAACACAATATCCCTTGATGATGAAACAGTCATAGATGTACCGGAACCCTACAACCACGCAGCCAAATACTGCGCCTCATTGGGGCACAAGGCAAATCATTCTTTCACACCAAATAGTGTCTATGACTCGTAAGTATTAAACTTCTGCTTGACGAAGGTGCTGCTTTTCAGGTGTCAGAACTGTGTCTGCCAATGCGATAGCAGATGATATCAAAGGATCACTGCAACCACAGCACTAAATCAAGTGGGTGCGAAAAACTGATGAAAAATACAGTTGAAAGCAAGGGAAGCATTCCTGGAAAATGGCACTTATCCATCATGCTCTGAGTCAGGGGTGGTTAGCCCTGACCACCCACTCCTGAAGATTTTGGGGGGCCCTCCTCCTAAAAACCCTACCAAATTTGTCATTTTTTAAAAAAAATTAAATGGTTTTTAACCAAATTTAATGAATGAAAATAAATTATTTTAAATGGTGTAGGATTGCTGTTGGGAGACCCTTTTGGAAGGCAGACTCATTAGCTGCGCCCAGTTGTGTGCTTTGTTCGTGCCCACATTAACGTGTGACTCTCGAGGGTTGATAATAGGTGAATACAACCCTCTGTCCAGAAAAGGTTAGGCATCCCTTATCTAAGTGGAAAATCCTGCACCAGCCACAAACATTTTGCTGGGAGGTGGGTGGCAGGATCTTTCACTGAAGAAGATGCTGAGGTGTATCTTCATAGTTTTGCCTCTGCGTTCAGCGGTGGCCCTACTATGAGTCAAGAGAGCTGTTTCTGTTGCCCTCTGTTCTTAGTCCCATCCACTCTCCTGTGTTATTCACAGTGGATGGACTGCTTAACTGTAACTTTTTCCAAAACTTTTGTTGTTGCTATTTAACAATATTTTGCTGCTGGCTAAATATCTCTATTTGGTTTTTTGTCGTCAAAATACACTGCAGACGTCTGATCTCCCTGGAGACCAAGAGATGTGATGATAGACTGTTCTGCCTCCTTTCTTTTAGCAAATGTTTTGTGCCACTGGGGAAGTGGCAATTCTGTATTGATTTGTTTTGGATGTTGTATGTGATGCCAATAAAGGTTTTACGATATGAATATTTTGCTGCAGAGAAAAAAGTGGTCAGCGACACTCCTATAGTGTTCTATGGCAGTGCTGCGTCACCTATATCTAAAAGACGCACAGGATATATGTAAAGCTTTCAAGAAAACAAATACATTGTTTGGGCTTGCTGAGTTTCCTTTTTCTGACTGTGTATGCTTCCTTCCTTTCTAGGTTTGTTCATCCTCGTTTTGGGTTGATTAAATGTATCCGCACTATTAGGGCTGTTGAGAAGGATGAAGAATTAACAGTGGCTTATGGATACGACCACAATCCCATTGGACAAAATGGGCCGGAAGCTCCAGGCTGGTATCAGGTGGAACTGAAAGCCTTCCAGGCTACTCAGAAGAAGTGACAAACGTACAGTTTCCCTCCTCACAATGGATCTATGCACTACCCTTGATACTGATACTGAAAACTAGGACAGCCAGGGATTTGTCTATGGCTGTCCTGCAACCCTTCACTCCGTGCCAGAGAGGGTTTATTTTCCCTAATAACAAGTTGTAACCTTTAAGTTCAAGCAATTTTTAAAAACTTAGCTAGTGTTGTAAAAGAACTATTCAATATGCCATACAAAGCAGTGTGATTATTTGGCAACCATTCTGTATCATATGCAAAGTTGCCAAATTCTAGGAAGGGGGGGGAATAGGGTGTTTGGAGTCCTCCCTCCCCCCCCCAAAAAAATACCTAGTAGTTATTGTGCAGCTGCATTTTGTACACATGCCATTTTGTGATGGTATTAGAACTGTGCTGTTTTTAATATTCTAGAAAAGGAGCATAATTTTTGCTCTCAAAAAACCTTTGAGAATATTGCTTTAGAACAATTTCTATCTTTGGTGCACAGAAGGCTGTCCTTTGTAGATTCCCTCTCTCTTAACACTGTCATTTCGCTAAAAGACAAACACTTTTAGGAGACTGCACAGAGGTTTAAACAGCAATGTAGGTTTTTATGGCTCTGCGGACAAACTGTTTTAAGAAATGTGCCTATGAAAACCAGAGCTAGTATGATTTTAATTATGATGTTCGCACCTGGGTAATTTCTAGATGACTTTTTAAATATAAATTTGAAATGTGAAAGAGTAATTTATAAAGATATGCTGATGATTATAATCAGCATGAAAATAAGTGAATCAAGGTTGTACCATGAGGTTTTTTTGCTTGCTAAACTTTTTTCCTTTTCCTTTTCACCCCCCTTCCTGTCTCTAAATGGTTAGGTGGGAATCCATCAGGGTAGATTTATTTTGATACATAGGTAAGCAAAGAACTGGAAGAAAATGAGTAATTTAAAGGTTAATAGCAAAAACCCCAATTTCTGCTGTAGAACATGTCATGTCAAATAGCTTTTTGGAAATTAGAAAATAAATACATTTTACAATTCTTAACTAGCATTTAACTGTGATCGGTGAAACAATATTATAATTAAAGAAAAGTGCTTCAAGGCTCTGCAGGTCAGCTGCAATACTGACACTTACCTTTTAAAACAGATTTATCAGTATCTGCAGTGTTAATGGATCACTTGCTTAAAAATGCTTGTACTAGAAAAATGTGCACATACTCCTTTGGGGGGAAATGGCTGTCAGGGTGCAGTCTTGTGACTATTTATCTGGGAGTAAGCCTTGTACTCAGTGCAACTTACTTTTGAGTAGACATACTTTGGATTACACTTTTAGTTTCTCCTATGGGAAAATTTCCTTGTGTGTGTTTGTTACTGCACACTGAACAAAGGGAAAAAGAACGGGAAGCACCAAATACAAGAGAAGAAAAGGCAAGCCTCAAAATTGCAATGAAATGTATAAAATAGAATAGTAAATTGCACATTGGTAGAAACCTTTCTCAGAGGGTCTAGTAAGTTTTTCCTTACCAAACTAAACAAGATGGTTTCCTCCAAAATGTTTTGGGCAATTTACTAAGTTTGACTGTTTTTTAGATTTGTTTTCTAAATGAGTAAATCAAAAGCAGTTTATGTGATTTCATAGCAAAAGAGCAGTGAATGGAAGCTTTGGTGGCACTCCCAACTTTTTGCTCTATAGAATGTATTTTTTAGCTCCCTCAATTATAGCAAATAGCTAACACAGATGAGGGTTGATTGACTCAGCTGGGCTTTTTGAGGCTGAACTGATCCTCACTTATAGAAGTGAACTGAAAAAAGGCTGAAATGTTATAATGCTGCTTCTACAAATTGGTGCAAACAGAAAAAGAAAAGTCTGTTTTGCAAATGCACAAGCACTTAAGCACAACACCAATTGCTGTTAGTAGAGAAATACTATTCAAGTTGATAGACCACTATTTGTTTCAGTGAAATTACTGCATCTGAGAGGAGGCGTGGTCTACTTGTAATATCCTTCCTGAGTTTGCCTGCATGGAGTTTCTTTTGAAATACTACTTTGAGAGAGCCCCATTGAGCTCACTTGCTTCTGAATAAACATGCTTAGGAGCACAGTGCATATGCTGTCTGTTAAGATGCAGAAATGCTAGAAAGATTCCTCCTGGATATTCCTACTGATTTACTATTCTAGTAGTGAAGAAATGTTTTCTGTTATGTGCTCCTGAACTCTGCATGACTACAATGCACTCTGTGGTCTATTAAGATAGGGATGTGTTCCGGCTAATAATCTTTCCTCATTTTCACTTCATGAGTTTTGATATTGCTTGTGATTTTTATTTTAATTCTTCTTCAGAAGCAGTTTGCTGTTCACGCAAAGTGCTAACACTTAAGCCGAGCCCTTTCTTACTGGTAAAGAGAAGAGTTCCGTTCTAGGAGATGTGAATATTGAGCTAGAACCGCCTTCCCCAGCCCTGTGCTCTTCAGATAGTTTTGATTGCAACTCCCATCATTTCTGACCATTAGCCAGACTGGCTGGGGCTGAAGGGAGTTGTGGTCCAACAACATCTGAGGTTACCAGTTTGTTGAAAGCTCTGCTAAAGAATCTGCATGGTCTCTTAAGCTGAGGGATGGGGATAATTCTGGAAAGCTCCATTTGGTTCACATTTCATTTTAAAAAGCAGCAACAAAGTTGTGAAAAGAGTTAGAGTACCTTGGAAAACTCTGCTGATACTTGTTGAAACAATGTGACTCTGTAGACATAAACCACATTTGACTAATACTCATCATTGCATTTAAAAACCCATATAGGGAAGTAAATTCTGCAGCTGTCTTGCCAGCTCCACTGCCTGTTTTGAGAAATAGGAAATATTGGCTGATAAGTCAAGCTGAACCTGCTCTGCGGCAAGTTGAACCCCACGTATTTTTGTGTGAAATTGTTATTTTTCTGCTTTATGGCAGCCTTTTGGATACTTGACAACTGTTGTTGAGCTTCCTTCTTCGCTAGCTTTAACCTTTTGTCTAAATGCAAGGCTTAGTCATACATTGATGCATACATATGAGAATCCTATTCAGAGAGGTCTTGCCCTTTCTGTGGTTTGTGCGCAGTCTGACTTTGCATTCAGAAAAATGACGAAATTATTAATGTTACTTCTAGAGAAAACCCACCCCACAAAACACATGGTTTGACAATATTGGCAATAATAGCACTTAGAGAAAGGACAAAAGAAAGGACAAAAATAATTATTTGAATTAATGCTTGCCTTTTTAAATCTGAAGAGCAAGACAAGTGTTTACTCTCTGGCGCTTCATGCGGGTTGGATTCTCACTCTGTTGTATTGGAATCGGCACAATACTTTTCCAAAACAGGACACACTGAAGTTGTTTGTTTTGCTGGTCTTCCTGTAGTTGTGGTGACTTTCTAATAAGAATTGCTTTGCTGTCATCCAGCATTGTGTTCTCTTAACAGTGGCCAAACTTGACTATAGTTGTGTTTGTTGGAGGTGTAAAGTTTGATGGTATTTGTCAATATCCAATCACAAAAAATAGATTCTTGCACATATACTGACTTGTACTTACAATAACTGTTGAAGAAAATGGTAGCAGCCATTTTTATCTTCATTGTTTGTGTTTTGCAGTAAATGGAGAAAGGAGCAGGGGGGGAGATGGCTAGTTTATCATTTTTCCAGACCTCCTGCCCTCAAAGAATCCTGCCTTGTGCCTTTGCGAATCACAATGGTGAGGCTGCTGCTGCTGCACAGGAGAAAAATGTAGCCAGCAAAGTGTGTGCGTGTGTGTTTGTTTCTGGGTGGACTGTTTTTGCGAATGCACCAAATTGCAAAAAGGTAGCACTGAACGTCCAGGGTTGGGAGGGGCATCTGTTAGACCCCTGCAATGAATCATGTTCTTCACTTTTTTAAAAGAGAGGGAGAGAAATACCAACTATTGTCTTGTAAGTGCATCGTATTCTATCAACCTTATGAATTAGGGGGTGGGAAGTTAGCCCACAGAAGCGAAACTGAGAAAATATGCTAGAACTAGGTTTGGAAAACCAAGTCCAAGGCAATTTACTGGGTTTCCATATAGAACACAGTCATCTTCTTCTTGCCTGCAGACTTTTCTTCTGCAAGTGATCAGAAATTGTGTGTGTAATATGTACAAGGAGCTACCTGCATTTTGAGGAAAGTCAGTTCAAAGTGAGGGGGCATAGAATTAATCTAAATGTTGTGATGCTTCACATGAACAAAGTTAAACATGGTCATTTTTCTCACAGTCACTTGATAACTTATGTCCTTGTGTGTGCTTGAGGGTAGCACTGCTATATATTTTTTTATTATTTTTCACATATTGATTGGGGGAAGAGAGCACTTGAGTGAACTCTACCCTTTGCTTTACAGACTGTGACTTGGTATCTCCTGTGACTTCTACCAAGAAATTTCTATGCACACCATCTACTGCATTCAGAAGATTTTGCCTAGATAGTTCCTACTGCTCCTAATGGAATAGTGTGTGCGTCTATTTTAGGATCTTAGAGTACAGAATATTTTGTTATACCCATAAAAAGTCCTTTAGCAAGCACCAATAATCATTTTTTTAACGGCTGCTGTTGTCTGTTCCAAACATATTATTAACGTACAAGATGGAAACATCATCTTTGCTTCCCAATAACCATGGTTATAAACATGAGAAAGAAGCCTGTATGCTGCCCCCCTAGCCTTGCCACCCGCTAGCCGGCCTGCTTCCACCTCTGCTTCCCTCCCTCTCACCCTCTGATGCAGCTGCAATGGCTATCGTGCTGTGGTTTGCAGTGGCCCCTGGCTGTAACCAATCAAACTGCAGTACGACAACATTCTTATATTTTTATTGTACGTATATAGCTAGGTACAAAGTCCATGTTTTGCCAACTTCCTCACTGGTCACCTGGTCCCAAGCTAGTACCATATGGCAACTGTACAAAGTGTTGATTATTCTGAATAAGATGGGAAAGTAGTCTTTAATGGAAATACCCAGGCAAGCTAAACTTAGTCTGTGCATTCTTCATTGCCTGTCACTGATCTGGTGAAATCAGTCTTTGGTAATGGGTTAATAACTAGGTTTTCTCCTTCTACTGATTATAGTATTACATGCTTCTTTGCAAACTTTCTCCCCCTCCTCCCAAAAACTAAAATGTGCTCAAGCCACTTGCAATAGAGCATTGAAAACTGGGTGTCATTATCACAAGGAAGGTAGAATTGTGCAATAATATTTTAATCTTTATATCCATGGTAAATTGCCCTAGCTATGTTAAAAGCAATAGTACTGTTGTTTGGAAAAGCTAACTTACTGTCTGAAGAGCATGCTTGCATAAATTAAAGATTTTGAACATTAGAATTTCTGCAGCATTATAATTTTTAATCAAAAACCAAAATGAGCATACAGAATTTTAAAAACTGCTATGCGGAGGTGTGGGTGGGCTGTGATATTATCAGTTTAAAAGCAATGAAATATCCAAGCCATAAAATCATGTGCAGGAAGTTGGGTTTGTTTTTTGTGTTTTTGTGTTATTTTTTAACTGTACAGGTATATATATCATAGCTGCATGCACATTATTTTTATGGCAGTGAAGACTTACACTAGTAACTTTATTTTTTAAAAAGCACAGTGTAGAAGTTTAAACAAGCCGATGGAACATTTTAAAATACATTTAAATTTAAGCAGAATTTATTTTACGATAAAGGAGGCATCAAGGTGATAATAAAGCTTTTGCATTTTTATCATCAAATATTAATAAAGTATATGGACACCCCTGACTCCTATAAACTCTCCTTCTTATTATTTAACATCCATTGTCAACAGTAAGTGAAACAATATTTGTTGGGGCGCCAGAAGGCAAAGAGAAGGCAAATGAAAAGGTCAACTTCTGCAGGATTGTAGACAGTGTTACAGCCGGCTTCAGGTATGCAGCCATTTTGGAAAATGCATGGATTCTAAGATGGCAGACTTGCAAACCTCCTAGTCTTTTCTTCAGTTTTGATCCAAAAGTTTTAGTATTGCGTATGAGAAGGCATATTGGCTTTTGATTTTGAGGTTCATGAGGTTCATTTGTGAGCAATTTTAACATATTTTATTACTGGTGTTTAATATACTTGTTGATTGCATAATCTTCCAAGGAAAATAATGCAAAAGACGCCAAATTAGTTTATTCTGGAAATTGTCACAAGGAACAACTTATACAGACCAGAGTTCTTCAACTGTAAGTCCTTGGATGCTATTGGGCAACAGCTCCCATCATACCCAGGCAGCTTAGCCAATGGTCAGTGATGTGGAAGCTGTAGACCAAAATATCTGGGGACTCAAGTGTGATCTAAGTCTTCTAGATAGACCACATTAGGAGTAAGAAGGTGAGGATTTACTATGCCTTAGAGACAGGAACTAATGAAAAGTCATTACTGAATAATTATGAGAACCCTAAAATGATTCCTATTTCTTTTGAAAGCTATTTGGAAAACTGGGATCAAGTATAGAATATGTGGGTAGGGATAATCACTATTATACACAGTAACTTAGATAAAATCTTTAACTTTTCCAGTGTTTGTAATTTGTATGATTATGACTATTAAAAAGGTAATTGCTCATTTTAATAAGCCAGCCTTCTCAGCTTGGTGCCTTTTAGTTGTTTTGGAATAAAACTTCCATTAATTTCAATTTCTTTCTAATGTTTCTTTCTAATAGTTACTTTTTAATTGCTCTTCATAAATCGCTTAGAAATTTTATTTGGGTAAGTGGTGTATAAATTTTGTTAAAAAAATTAATCTGCCTCAGCCAGCACAGCCATTATAGTGGAAAACATTTGGGGAAGCTTGTAATAGGCCACTGTATATTTCCTTGGTGGTATTACATGATTTTAGTTTGTTCTCTTGAGATATGCCTTGCTGGAAGTCAGTCATATGGCTTGGAATTTGAGATTTTTCTGTACAAATTCAATGCAATCTTTCTGCAGGAAACATGAGTATGTAAGTTTCAGAACTTAGTTTTAAAGGGATTTTCGACTTTGTACTTCCTGTATATGAACAGGAGATTTCTCTGGAATATTAGCAATGTTAGCTGCCATAGGGCTAAATGTTGAATGACAGTTTTGTGACAGTTTCCCAGTGTTTTATGGGTATTCAAATGCTGTGCAGACACCAGACTATAGATTCTTGTTGTTAAAATGTATGTTCATTCTTCCCATAAAAGTGAGTTTTTAATGTCAAAGTTATGGGGTGATTTAGATATTTTTGCTAACTCTTCAGTAGTAGATTCCCATATATTATGATTGTATATCCTATGTCAGGATCCAAATGATGGCAGTTTGTGCTTCCTTACAAATAATGCTAATAATACATCTTATAATGTGGGTTATATTATAGCTCAGAATTTGAAAATACTGATGTGCCATCTTGAGACATTTATTGGCAAAACTTGCAAAAATCATGGTGGAGTGGGGGAAATTTTTCAAAGAAGTCTGGAGCACAAATATGCATTGAAGTAAAACGGTAAGCTGGAAGGAACAAGTTAAAGGAACTTGGACACAAAAGCAAGTTAATAAGCAGCATTCAATTTTGGCAAACTCTCATGAGAGTCAACGCCACACTCACCTAAAAAAATCCACAATAGTTTAGCATGTTGGTCCTTCCAGTTTGTAGTGCCAAAGAACTTGCAGAATTTGAGGACTTCCACAAAGAGGAGTTATTTCAGCTACTTGGAATGTAGATTGCGTTGTACATGTTCAGGTAATAACTACTGTGGACGATGGTGTTCAGGTAGCAAGAATGCACAGCCTTCGCTTGTGGAGCAACTTGCATAGGTGATGAAGGAGCAGGCAAATTCAGCAGCAACAGTTCTTTAGCTGAGGGACATTAGTAGCATATGGTTTCAACATTTTGCAATATGTACAGTGAATGCCAATGCAGCTGTCCTATAGCTGTAACACACTATTATTGAAGTCATCAGAAGGGATACGTGTGATGCTCTAAGAAGATCCCATGCACTCGTAAGATGTGATTGGTGTTACAGTTGTCAGTAGAAAGAAAATTCTTATGTAAAAAGTATGGACATTGATAAGGCATTCACATAACTTTAGTACCAACAAGGTTTCAGTCTGCAGTACAGTTTGTTTTATAATCTGCAAGTCATTTTGTGGATGAGGCAGCACTATTTATCCAGATGTTTACTCCCAAATTCTTCCATTTGGGAGGATGTTTTAATTGCTGCATGCTGACCTGCTACTGAGATGGCCTTATCTGGAGGCAAGGACATAGCTGCAGTCTGCATGTTCCCTCTGCTAGTGAATAGGGGTGATTTTTGGAACCTATTATTGGGCTGAAGTCACAATTTTTAGAAACTAGACACATGTCTCAAGCTGTTGAACTGTGCTTGCCAGGGGAAAAAACGCACAACGAAAACCTATTGCAAGCAATCCAGACTGAAATATGAAAACTGCAAAGGAAATGACTGAATTTGATACTGTTTTCTCTCTTGGTAAACACAAGCCTAACACGTGGCGAACATTTCAGAATGTAGAATTCTTGAACTCTTCAATGTATATATTAAAAGAGCACCTGCCGTATTTCTTTACAGTATGTCGTAACTAGAATTGAAATTTTAAGTGCTTCAGTGCCTTTGCTTGCCTAGTTCTTTTACAGCAGGGGTAGGAAAGTTCATGCCAACAGGCCAGGTTTGTCCTGTGAGGCCATTTTCAAAAACCACACCCACCCGCCAACCAGTTACAGCTTTAAATGATTTAGGGTGCGATCCTGCCCCGCTAGTCAGCAATGACAGGGTTTGATACAGCAGTGCAGCCAATGCCGCCTTTAACAGCACTTGAACTGGCTGAAACAAAAGATATGGTGGGGAGGGAGGAGAGGGGAAAATGCCCTTTTGCTCCCATGTTGTTGCACTGAAGATACCTGGACTGGGCCTGTCACCATCATATGAAGGCAGCAGGGTCCCACACCAGAGCCAGCAGATCCTATGCTGGCCCAGCCCTGCCAGAGACATCCCATTTGGGGGAGTTCTGTCTACTGTCAACAGCAATAACACTCAAGGTAGTTACTGCCTGCCAACCACTTGGACAGGCACACCAGAGCACTCCTTACTGTCTATGGCAAATGTCCCCCACTGGTAGGGCAGGGCTAGGTGCAAGGACAGATTGGGGGTTTGGATTACTCTGTCCTCTGTCAATTTTTAAATTTCCATTTTAGTAAACTGAAGCCAACAGCAACTTAGGTTGTTCTTGCGCATAATGTGAAGCCATTGTCTATTTTAACCATGGTTTGTTCAACAGATCAGGCTGTGTCTTGCTGATGAAAAGTTGGCTGCTGGTGCTGACCTTGTCTTGTGCTTTTGTGGCAAGGCAAGTGTGTGGGGTGATGTGCCAAAACAAACCATAATTAAACCAGGATAGTGGGTTTTGATGTCATGTAAAATCAGTCAGCACAAGATGAGATTTGCTAAACCATGATTTCATATTCAGGTTTATTGACTGGAGTGTGTTTAGAGGTACAAAGTACAATTAAGCTAAACAAATTACAGCTTAGTGGTGCATATAAACTCTGCTAGTGTGTAGCTTGTTTATATTGAAATAGTACTCATTACAGTACAATATGTAGATTCACTTCTGTTTATTGTTGTGCATTTAACGTTTCCATACTAATATATTGACCTCAGCTACAGAAATTCCCATATATGATATATAGATATTTATATACAGAAATGAGAGAGCTGCCATTTTGGCCTAGCTGTCATATTGAAATATGCATTTTCAAATTGGATCCACACCTGCAATAGAACATTAATTTGTACAGTCCTGCAAAAGAGGACTGCCTTCTCACAGTTTTCAATTAGGATCTGTTTTGCTTTATGAAATGTGTTTCAAAAATTATTCTCTCTATATTCCTGTATGATGTGTGAAATTTTTGTATTGTATTATAACTAAATGTTGTTTTCAAAATAGCTGCTACTCACTTTAAGCTTCTTGCAAAAAGAAACGCTCCTGGTTTATTTGAAACTATGGATCCAGATGTTTCTGTGTGGCCTGGTGTGGTAGCTCTTTACTCCTCAGATGAGACCACATTTTGTGGTGTGGTAAGAGACCTGCATACAATTGACAGGCAATTCCGTACTATTTTAACATGTATGCCGTACTGAGTACTTGATGACATAAAATAAGTTACTAGAACGATGAGCCTTATTGACATCCATAGATTTTACAAATGACTTCTAAAACTATGGATAACTGTAAAGAAAAGTTTACATGAATGAAAGTTGCACTTTCTGTGTTATGAATGAGGTTTTTTATGAATATGATGAATGCATGTACAAGGAAGTAGGGATAATGTTTCTGGTGCAAAAAATGTACTTGCTTTAAACTGCGTTATGAAAATAAAGCATTACATGAATGAAGCTATTTGCCTCTGAACCATCTTTTCTCCTTTAAAAGTGGTCTTTAATATTTAAATACTGAACTAGCATCCTTATTCAATGCACCAGAACAAACATTGCCATTGATGTGAAGTCACTTAGTTGCAAATAAGGCAGATTTGGTATGGTTCAAGCAGCTGCTCCTTTTTGACTCACGTCTGCAACCGCCACCCACCTGAGAAGGGTGAGCGGCCATTATAATCTCTCTCCTCCCCTCCCCCCAGCCCACCCTTTCATTTAAATCCATGCAAAATAGCACTTGGCTATTTCTGGTTGATTTTGAACAGACAAATTGACTGAGACAGAAACAGTTAAGCAAACCTCTCTCCTGGTTCATCTTGACCCATAAGGCATGCACATGAGTAACGTAACTGTTTACTGAAGAAATCTCTCAGGTAACAGAGATGAACAGGCTCTTCTCTCTTTACCAATTATATTTATATGGCCCATCCAGTATATCTGAAGGAGCATCTCTACCCCCATCATTCTACCCGGACACTGAGGTCCAGTGCCGAGGGCCTTCTGGCGGTTCCTTCACTGCGAGAAGTCAAGTTACAGGGAACTAGGCAGAGGGCCTTCTCGGTAGTGGCGCCCTCCCTGTAGAACACCCTCCCACCAGATGTCAAAGAGGACAACAACTACCAGACTTTTAGAAGACATTGGAAGGCAGCCCTGTTTAGGGAAGCTTTTAATGTTTGATGCAATACAGTATTTTAATATTTTGTTGGAAGCCACCCAGAGTGGCTGGGGAAACCCAGCCAGATGAGTGGGGTATAAATAATAAATTATTATTATTATTATTATCCATCCCATCTCACTTTCATTTATCTTCTATAGATAGAGATGAGGCTGAAATATGAAGCAAAGGGGTGTGGCTATGGTAACCCAGGTCTATATAAACTGACACAAAATTGTAAGATTATAAGAATTTACTATCCAGCAAGGTAGTGTGCTTAACAACACAGAGAGAGAGAGAGAGAGGTTAAAAGCAATCTTTGGGGAACTTCCCAAGTGCCCTCCATCAACCTAGGTTGTTTGAGGAGCCAGTACTTCCACAGGGCAGCACATGAGGAGTTAAAACATGCAGCGGGGAGGCAACAAGGAAGGTTGTCACCTGCAGAGGGTTGGGCTGGTTGAGACAACAGAGGGGTGGGGCAGGCTGCAGTGAGAACTGCATGGGGCTTTCAAGACAGAGCCAGCCCCTGGGTGACTCATCCCCGCCCCAGCGCACCTGTCTAGGGGTCTCTCATAAAAAGGAAGAGGTAAAGCTGGCTGAGGTAAGTAAGTGCCTTTCTCTTCTACTCTGGGATTGCGTATGTTTTGCTTTCCTTCCTCTGTGGTTGCCCTGAGGTGCAAACTGCTCAAGTCACCTCTTTCTCCAACTTCCTCTTCATTGCCTGAGGGAGGGAGGGAGGGCGCTGAGGTTAGGCAGCCAGGTACTTTCCAAAGAGAGCAAACGAGTTGAATTCCGCTTTGATAAATTGCCCTTCCTGTGCACCAGAAATTGAAGTGCTCCTTCCCTCTTCTCATCTGCTTCTCCTGCATGAAGTGTTTAAAGTCCACTGACTTTCCCCCTCCTTTTGCAATCACACACAGAACTTTCTTAGATTATTCCACTTCCCACGTTCCATAACAAATAACTCTGCAGCTGTAGACTCTGAAATATCTAAACACTTTAAAAACAAAAAACAGGAGGATTGTTCACAAACTTAGCTTTTGATGGTGGTGGTGGGAACTTTCTGTAAGAGAGATCAGCAATAACAGTGTTTCCCATTATGCAACACACAGTCCTTTGAGTGTGGAGCTGCCCTTTCTTGTGGCAAGTTTCACATCCCAGTGCCAAAACAAGTCTTGTGGCAACTTGGATGGATATATTATGGTCCAAGCTTTTGCAGACCTGAGTCCACTTCATCAGATGCATGTTCTCCTAAATTGGCAGGAATAGGTATAATTTTTATATACTTGCTTGGCGGAGGAGGGAAAACTGTAAGACAGGTTAAAATGGGAAATGAAATGGCAAAAAATACACACTATGACAAGATTAATGCTGGAAACATACATAAAATGGTTAGATACAAAGCAGTCCTTATGACAAGTTAGTTGTGCCATAATGTTTGCTTTAATTGACACTTGAAGGAGAATAAAAGCCCATTATTTCAATTCAAGCCACATGTGGGGAAATTGGTCTTCTTCGTCAATTAAAAAAGGTAAAGGTACCCCTGCCCGTACGGGCCAGTCGTCTCCGACTCTAGGGTTGTGCGCCCATCTCACTTAAGAGGCCGGGGGCCAGCGCTGTCCGGAGACACTTCCGGGTCACGTGGCCAGCGTGACGAAGCTGCTCTGGCGAGCCAGCACCAGCGCAGCACACGGAAACGCTGTTTACCTTCCCGCTATAAAGCGGTACCTATTTATCTACTTGCACTTAAGAGTGCTTTCGAACTGCTAGGCGGGCAGGAGCTGGGACCGAAAGACGGGAGCTCACCCCGCCACAGGGATTCGAACCGCCGACCATAAGATCGGCAAGTCCTAGGCACTGAGGTTTTACCCACAGCGCCACCCGCGTCCCGTCAAGTAATACTTAAGGTGCCAGAAGGCTCTTGTGTTTCCTGCAACAGACTAACAGATATTTCCATTGCCAGTAGCTCACTTGTATGGGGCGGGAGCAGGAAGAGAAGTACAGCTGCTTTGCTTTCCTTAGATCAAGGACTATTCCTCAAAATTGATAATGGCACCCCACTTCCCAGAGTGGCAATGGTGCCCTTAGGACAAGACTTTATCTAACTGCACCACTGCTGCGTGGTGAGAAGTGGTTGGTGCAAGGAAAAAATAGGTATGTGAATGGAGAATTCCTGGATGCCAAGATAAAGTTTAGGGCAAATACTCTTTGGTAAGAGAACCCCAGCAGATTTAAAATAACAAAATATGCTGCTAAGTAAAACGTGGAAATATAGGCTGTTAAACCTTTAAAATAGGAGTTTGGGAGTTCTAAAATGCCCCTCTTCTCCTAGCATAGAAAACGACCACATGTTTGGTAAGTTAAAATGGTTTACTTACAAACTCTCCAAAGGTCAGATTCATGTGCTTTTCCGTACAGCATTCAGAAAAGGTTGCACAGGCAGTAAAACTTGGGTTAGTTGCAGTGGTGAAAGTTCCTAAATTATTGATGTGTGAATATAAGTGTCTTGTAAGAGCCATGTGGTTGATCGGGACCAGCGCAAGCTCTTCACATGGTGTGCTTCTTAAGTATACTACAGGGAAACAAAAGTTTGATTACCTAGTCGCTTCCAAGGTGAGCTAAGCCCTCCATGCATTAATTAGACTTAAGCATGCCGGTTATATGAGATTGGTTATCCCACAAAAAAGTATCAAGGATACGGCTACAGTGCCTGGGTTTGTTGGGACAGGAGAGTTCTGGAGGGTGCCCTCATAATATTTAGCTTATTTACAAAGCTAAACGCAAAGCAGAAATGAAGGCAAACAGGTGCTCTCTCATAGCATTATCCATTATCTTACATCAAATCTCCCATGAGAGACTGTACTTCAAGATTCTTCAGCCAACTCACAGTGCTCTCTGACCTTTCAGCTGCAAATCTGTTTCCAGCCATTCTCTAGAGCAAAACTGTGGTGGAAGGCTCAAACACACAGCAAGCACAGAACTTTTCCTTCTTGACAGTCTTGTGTCTGCAGATTCTCTCATTTTTGAAAAGTCTAATGTACGTATTTTCCTGGTGATATCTATTGCATGTAATGGAAGTGTGAAGATAAGGAAGAAATCTGTATTATTTGGAATTTTGTTTGCTTGTGTCTTTTGTTATTTGGAAACAGGGTACAAATGAACTATTTGAATTTTGCATCAGTATATTTTAAACCTGAAAGTTCCATGTTTTCTATATTGATGTCAAATATAGGGATCTCCTAAAGATATAAAGATGTCTTTGTTTTTTTAAAAATGCCACCATCCCAGCCCATTTAAGTTTTTGTATATGTTTTCTAATTACATATTTACTGGATAAAGATATCCAGCTCTCTCCATATGCAGAGAATCCAAAGCTTAATGCGTCTGGATATTGGAAGATTGTCCATACTATTAATGGAATGGCATGTGAACAATTTGTCAGATGATGCTTGTTGAAGTGCTTATGAGTTTTCTTGCATCTTCTGTTCAGGAAAAGCCACAAGGGCAGCCTTCTCTGGAACAACCTCCGTGCTTCTTCCCAGTTTGAACAGACGTGGCACTTGGTGGATTAGCTGAAATGGATCGCTACAGATATTTCATCTTCAATCAGAAAAGTATGGTTCTGTTGGGGCTCCTCCAGATAGCTTGTGCTACAGTTTGTATCATCGGTGGATTAATCGATGGTGCTTTCAGAAGGGACTCGGCACTGAGCAAATCTAGGATACCCATCTGGGCTGGAGTGGTAAGCTATATAGATTCTACCCCCCTCACACACACCCTTTTTATTAACAATGTATAAACTATATAAAGCTATAAAATCATACTTCAATTGAAATGCCTGCTGCAATAAAAAAAAGTATTCTGTAGATGTCGGAAGTACAGCAAGGAGGGTTGTACAATTTGGTATAATACAGGGAATTTGTTCACTGTTCTAGAGAACTTGTGGTTCTATATTCCACAAGCCAGCAGATCTCCCCACTCTGCTAGACAGTGGGGGGGGGGGGCTTTGCCCAGCTGCTGGGAGACCCCTGTTGCTGAGAAGAAGCCCTTAAAGAGTCCCACCCCCATTGCAGGGGTGACAGCAGGGCATTTCGTCTCAGGTGCTGAAACACCTTGGGCAGTCCCTGAGTGCTGGCCTAGTTGTTTTGTGGTAAGAGCCTAGAGCAGTCTTCCTCAACCTCGGCCCTCCAGATGTTTTGAGACTACAATTCCCATCATCCCCGACCACTGGCTAGGGATCATGGGAGTTGTAGGCCAAAAAACATCTGGAGGGCTGAGGTTGAGGAAGCCTGGCCTAGAGGGCAAGTGTGACTGCAGCTGCCTTTGATATCTGACTTGCATCTCCTTAATTTGGAAGTGGGGGAGCTGAGGATCAGGCTCACAGAAGGAATGCTCTGGAGTGGTCTGAGTGAGAGAGGAATGAGGACTTTTCTTTCTCCTGGGAAGCATAGGAGAATTTAATGTTTTTTGGAGGTAAATTAACTGGAAGGGGGAATCGATTTATGGTGTTTGCACTTCATATGGCTTGTGGTCTTAGGCTAGTTGCTTATCTCCATCTTCTCCAGCGCTCCATTTCCAGCTGCGGCCAGTCAAATGCCAATGGGAAGTTTTTTTCTGTTTATATATTTAAACTATTTCCCACCTGTTCTTCAATGCCAAGGTTACATTAAAACCAACAGAAATCCAAATCAACAGTGTAGTAAAGGTAAAGTGACCCCTGACCATTAGGTCCAGTCGTGGCCGACTCTGGGGTTGCAACACTCATCTCACTTTATTGGCGGAGGGAGCCAGCAAACAGCTTCCGGGTCATGTGGCCAGCATGTAGTAGATGCCTCCAAAAGTCTGGGCAAATAAGTGATTCTTCACCTGGGGCTGAAAACTCAAATTGTGAGTTAGAAGAAATTCCATAATTGTGGGGCTGATAACAAGATGGCCCTGTCTTACATTGTTGCCTGCAGGAACTTACGAGGGGGACATGTTTGTTTTCCACATTTGATATTCAGAAATATATTGCTTTTGAACATGGAGATTTCATTCAGCCAGTGAAGCTGAAAGGAGGGGGAATCCATATGTGTAGCTGGTGTTTTTGCGTGGGTGGGGCTAATTGGGAGAGTGAATGATACTTGTAGGATCTCTACTTTACCTCAGGAGAGGAGGACAGGACTGAGAAAAGTGAATGATTTCTGGGAGAAAATTGCACTGCAGAAGCTGAACTGTTCTGATTCTACGAGCTGATTGTAGTAATTACAAACACTATTTTGGGGTGGTACATGGGAGCTGTGGTGGTGATGCTACAAGCAAGAAGCAGCTGGGACTGTTAGTAGTGATTTCGAATTATTTAGTGGCAGCATTTTACTATGGTACAATCACTTTGCTGTAAGAATTTTTTTACTTTTTCTTTTCTTGGGTCCCAAGCTAATGTTAGAAATGCAATGGGTGAAAGTATGATTTACACTTTGAAAGGTGCACATCTAATATGCCTCCTTTGTGTGTTTCACATACCCAACTCCTTGCCCTTGTGGCATGGCGGGCTAGTGATCTGACAGCCGTCAATTACTTTACTATCCTCATGTGTCAATCACATTTTCACCTGTATAAGAAAAAGCATCTGGTGAAATTGACCAAGAATCTTGAGCCCACGTTTAACAGCCAGTTGAACAATTACGTTCCCTCTCTGGTGTCAAAATGGCCTTCTCTGAAATTGGGCCTAAAGGAAAGATGTTTACTTATTATGGAATAAACCCTGTCAGCCTTTGTGCTTTATAGATCTGCTGGTTGTTGATCAGGAGCTGGTGTCTTAGAAACCACTTGCCAAGCAGTGTATTTATATTTATAGACTGCTTAACTACAATCATATCTAAGTGGTTTACAAGGATGTAACAAAAAAATAAAAATCAGTTAAAACTATAAAATAAAACCTGAAGTTTGTTTTCATTTTCCTGAAGTTAATGTTTTTTCACTTCTTTTTATATGCTAAAGTTGGGCATTCCCCCCCCCCCACTTAATCCCCTTTACCTTTTGTTTTGTAGTTTATGGCTATTCCTGGAATTATGGCTTTGTTTTCTTCACTGAGAAAGAATCCTGTTTTGGTATGTTTCTATTGTATTTTGTTTAAAGTGGATGGGGACAAATCATACAGCCAACTTTCTATAAGTAATAAATGCATACACCTTTTATTTACATAACTTTTACTTCATGTCTGAGGGGCAGATGGGGCTCATCAACGTGGGAAGGTAGCCCATCTAGGAGAAGGAAAACTCTGATCCTAAATGTCTGCTGCCTTGCAGGGTATATTTGGGAAAAGAAAAGGCTAAAGAGTAAACCCTACAAAAATCTGGAGTGGAATCCCTAAGATGGTTGGATGGCACCCTGTGTGCCTCCTTCCAGCAACTCCTGCAGCCAAGCTGGTGCCAAACATATGGCTCTACTTTCCTTTGGGACCACATCAACAAGGCCGAGATGGAGGTTCTTATCATATGGGTAGCCCAGGACCCCCATACACACTGCCCAGGCTTGCACTCCTGGGAGGTCACTTTGGTGCTGCACAATGGTTTGACTTCACCCCCCGAAGGCACACTCCATTGTCCCTTGAGACAGATGGATGCCAGCAAAAAGCAACAACAAACTTTAACTTCTGCCCGGAAGTGTTTGGAGATATACACCATAGGCTACAATTAAAGTGATCATACATGTATGATTTTGGGGTTTAGAGTTTAAAATCCACAACAGATTAAAGGTCTCAAGGAAGACCACTTCAACAGCAGTTCAAAATTTCTTCAGTCTGTCTCTAAATTCATCAGTCATTCTCTCTGTGTTGCTCCAAATGGCTGGATTGCAGTAACACATTACAGTTGAAAGGTAAGAATATACATGTTTTAGAAAACACGGCACAAATTTTATCTATACATATGTAAAATTATTATTTATGTTAAAGGGGAGGGAATAAAATTCCTAACCACCTTTTCCAGCTTTGGCCTTCAATACCCTTTACATAGCAAGCACAATGGTTGTTTTTGAGTATGTTTTTAAACACCTATAATGGGAGTTCCCAGACATGGATTAAAAGATCCATGCACATCATCCATACTTTGAGCATCAACTGACCTTGGGTGATGAGTGTAATGGCTGAAGTAGAAATGGGTCTTAGTTAAGCCTAAAACCTGCTGGGAAAACACGGCAGCTGACCATCATTTTTCTGCTGCAACTGATCACCATCACCTTCTAAAATCTAGACTAGATGCTAATGTCAAATTGTGTGATTTTGTGTGATTCCTGGAGGGGTCCTTTGCTCACTCAGAAGCGGAACAGACCAGACCAGCAGCTGGGTTAGCCAATCTCTTTCTAATGAATGCAGCACAACATTCCCCACTTAACTTATTTTGATCCACTATGCTGTTTCCCTAGAAAATCTGAATGGTTTCTACCTATCTGGTTTCTTGGCTGCCTTGGTAACATCCCTTCTGTTGATTGCCCAAATCCACAGATATCTTTGCTCAGTACTTTTTGTTCAAATGTATTCTTTCTGGCAGCTTTATTGCTTCAAAGAAAGCCCCATACATTTAAATGGATCTTGCTTCCAAGAAGGCATGTGTGGGAATAGGATTAAAACATCAAACACCTGCACACACTCCCTAAAAACACAGGATGAAATATAATACAGTTAAGTATGTTGATTTCCATTTGCAGTATTTAATTAGGAAAGGTTTGATTTTCACTGATTCATACCCACATTTCAGAAATTGTATTGTGAATGCATGTTTCCCCCAAAGACACTCTGGAAAATAAATTACTGTAGTGTACAAAGATTGCATAAGAGGCATATGTGGAGCTATTTTTCATCCTTTGACTTGAAGCCCAAATTTAACTCTGGTCTTTTCTATCCCCATACCTTTTGTACAGGTGAATGCAATGATAATTGCTTCTGTATTTTCCTGCTTCGTCACTCTACTTGTAATCATCTATACGTCTATAACATTAGAGTATGGTGAAAAATATGAAGAGTTTGACGATGTGTCCTCTTATCATCACCCAGCCGTTGTAAGTATCAAACTATCCAGTTTCTGCCCTTTTGAATACATTGCACACAGTTTAGGAGTGACAGAGTAACTAGCACACCCAAAGGCCTGTCACTCACGTCAGTTTGGGGCAGAAGATGGTGCAAGAAAATCTGTGTGTTTCTTTACTGAACAAGGTCCAGGCCAGCACAGCAGAGGCAAAATCATTAGATGGCTCAACCACCCCCTTCTTGGTCCTGAAATGCCTTTTATGGCAGGTATTGTTTGGAGTTCCATAGTAAAGGATGCCTCCTACTGGCACAGGCACTGGGGGCAGATCAGGGTTTGGTCTGCCTTTTATATGTTACTTTCATTTTATCCACCCAATTTGAGGATATTAGTTGACACCATCCGTTTGTATACATGTATAGATCCTATATGTGGTTGCTCAACTATTTATCAGTTACTATTTATTGTTGTTTTTCACTTGTTATTCCTTTTCATGTAAAATAATTAAAATATAAAAAAGAGAATTTCCAGCTGTTTTAAAAACAATACCCACACCACTCCTAAGGTTGAATTGCATTTTTTGGATAAAGAGTGTGTGTGTGCTCATTTTCTGTGTTGCAGGCATTTGTGCTTGGTAAACTTGTAGAAGGAGCCAACATCACACTACTGATTGCATCGCTTTTCAGTTCTTTTATTGTGCTGATTATTGCTTATTTGAGTTGCCGAAGTCTTCCATGTTGTTCATGCTATGACAGTGTCACTGGACTTGTAAGTAGCAACATTGCCATTAAATATGGTGGGTTTACTTGTTTTGTACTGGGAAGGAAAGCCTTTTCGGATTCTGTAAAAACATTTTTGGACAGTTTGATATGAAGTTGCCATATTTCCTTAACACCCCCCTCCCCTTCAACTAGTTAAGCCCAAAATGCACACACAATTAATTTTTTGAATTGTCATTTGGAAACAAATGATTTGTGGACGCCTCTTATTATAGCACTGTATACACTAAACAGCTATGAACCTCATCAGTGCTTTGATGGTAAATAACTGCCATCCTTATATAAGCTTCTGTGCACTTCCTAAGGAGTGGGGTATAAATTGTATATAACTGCCCCTTCTGCATGTTTTTCTTGACAGGTGTGTGCATAAAATGTTTTTTACTAGGTTCACAGTTCTATGGGTGGTATTCAGCTTAGTTTAATTCAGAGTAGTTCCTTTGAAATTAATGAACATGACTAAATAAGTTCCATTAATTTCAGTCAGTGTGCCCTGAGTGAATACCACCCCTTGTGTTTAAGGTTTGCCAATTATGTAGCATTTACCACTTCTAAGGATGACCTCTCATTGTTTGATAACTGCCATACTTATGCATCTCTTAGAGATGTTTGTTCAGCTTCTTATCAGGTTTATTAGATGCGAATGGTTTGAAATAAATATCTTAATTATGATAATGGTAGCTGCAAAAAAATTAAGAAATACTTTTGTAAAGGAGAATACGGTAAACTGTGGTGGGCATTATATGAAGAATAGCTTCTTTTTCTTGAACTGCAGAACTTTTTATTTTTAGTCTTATTCATTATTATACCATTGCAATTACTTTTGATTAACCAAATTACAAAATGAAATCGTGTTTGTCTCGAAGACTGTACATTCTAAGATCAGTGCTATTCTCAGGTGAACCTATTTAACAATCTCATGCTCTCATTCTTAGGAAAGGCTAGAATCTAATGAAGACCAGCTACAAATTGCAGAATTAGTTTGCATTCCATCTGGTATGTAGGTGTTCTGTTTTACTTGAAAATTAATTTCAGATTTACTAAATATGTAAGTCAAATAATGAATATGTAAGGAAGACATTTGGGCTATATAAATATTATTTAAAATCATAATAATCAAAAGCCATTTCCATAAAAGCAATCTAACTACAATTACAAAAACTAGGCAGGAGTGGTTAAAAATAAAATCCAGCACATTACTTTACTGCTGGTTTTAGTTTAATTTGTTCTTATTAATATTGAACTGTAAAACCCAACGTAGCTCTTTTAATCAATAGTGGGTTAGAACAGAAAAAATTAAAAGACAATAAAGAAACCCTGGTAATATTTCTAGGGAGGAAGACAGAAAAATCTGTGTCATTGGTGCCCACAATAATAGATATTGATGGTGGACCAAGGCCAGGCCTCTGAAGCCTGGGCAGATTTCTGAGAGCGTAGGCTGTCCTTCAAATAAAGCCCTACATTGTCTAGGGCTAGGTTAAGTGTCAAAACCAGTCCTTTAAATGGGGCCCAGAAATGAATTGGCAGATAATCTGGTACTGTTTGTTTGTTTATTATTAAATTTGTGAGGTCCATGCCTTTACACAAAATACCATAAAACATTGTTAAAAGATAACAATAAGATTATAAAAGTAAGCTAAAATTCATGCCATGCTATCCCAGCAAGGAGACTACCCAAAAACCCCCACCATTCAGGAAAGAAGATACAGCAACAGGTTAGGAAAACAATGGGAGGGACCTCACCGTTTCGTCCAGGAACCGTACCCTAGTTTTCATAGCCTTCACCACAAAGACCGCTACCACGTGAGAAATCCGTGGATCAGCGTCCACCAGTAAAAACTTTACTTGGTCCTCAGAGTTGACTATTGATTTGGGAATAGTTTGTAACATCGCATCCCTGAAGGCCGAATAGATGGGACAATACAACATGTAATGTGTGAGATCCTCTTGGGTTCTCATATGACAAAGACATATACGTTGCTCTGCTGGGATTTTTGCATATCTGCCTGTCAGGTAGGCCGTAGGAATGGTTTGAAAACGGGCCATGGTGAAGGCTCTCCGAAGGGTGGGATTGGTGATATTCGCCAAATAATTGGCACAGGTTTTGACTGTTTTCAGTCGGGGAAGCCAGTGGGAGGACCCTGGGTTCTGAATTTTTGTGATATCCAACAGAGCGTCTCTCTCCAGGATCCATTCCCGAACTTTGTCTGGGCTCCACAGTTTGAGGGTGTTAAACTCCGGTAGGGTGTATCTAACCAGGATCTCAGATAGGTTTTGACGCCAAGTGGTATTCTTTTGAAGAGATACAAAGGCTTGTTTGGCCAATAAGGTGTTTGTGGTATTTGCAAGTTTGATGTAAAATCGTAGGAATCTTAAGTGGGCCCTGGCAGACACAGAGGGTAATCCAACCTCCACCCTCAAGAGAGCTGCTGGGGTTCCTTGAGGAAGGCCTAGAATAATTGGCAGATAATGCATTTGGTAAAATATGAGTATTATGTATTCCCAATGCCGATCCCTGCAAGAATCTGGGCAGCTACCTTCTGCACCAGTGGAAGTTTCTAGACCATTTTCAAAGGCAGCCCCATGTATAACCAGTGTATTACAACAGTCTAGTCTGCATGTAACCAGCACATGTAATCAAGGCAAAGTTTGCTTTCTGCAGCTACTTATGCTCACTCTGTGTGTTTTCTATTCTAGGTCAAGTGGATACAATTTTTAATTCTCCTGTAAAACTTTCAGATTTAGATATGGAAGCTGATGATGATATGCCCAAACCACCTCCGTATATCAGGATGACTTAAATATAAATTCTATGAGAATAAGTTTTTTTAAAGCTCTTTATAACTTAAGAATGTTGATGAGACGTTTGTACAATTCTTAAAAGTTAAGAAATGACTGACCACTCTGAAGAGATCCTCAGAATTTCAAGACTGGTGACCTATTTTCTGTACAGTTAATAAACTTAATTCTATTTTCATAAATTTTAATTTAGCCCCATGGTGTTTATTTGACTCCTGCTGTGTAAAGAATCTTCAATAATAAGAAGCATCCTTTGAACCAGAAAAATTGTCATGGGCAACTGAGTCTTCCAAAATGCAAATTTGCTTGTTCAAATGGGAATGGTGTGCAGAAATCATAAGATTCCGTGTGATAACTGATTTCACTGCTAGCACAGAAAGCAAAGAGTGGGCCGATAAATACTGTGAATATTAGCCAATGCACTCTACTCCAATGATTTCACCAATGCCCCATGTTAGAATTTATGGATTGCGTTTTGTATGGAATTAGTATTTCATTAAAGAGGCATCAGCTTTCATATCATATGCTCCATCTGGCCTAAACTAAAGAAATCAAATTGAACATATCCAATCTTGCCCTCTTCCACAGATTCATTTTTAAAGACAAATGCACATATAACTCCAGAAATAAAACACTTTTTAAATAGCCATAGGTATAGCTGCCTGAGGCAAGCAAGAATCTTTCAGGAGATGGAAGCTTCACAACACTCATAACAATGTGAATGTTTCTAACTGACAGGCAATTACAGTAAGGGAAAAATGAGACAAAAGCAGAATTTTACTTGCTAGCATTTATTAGTTTAAGACAGTGACACGTACTTGTGGTAATTTAAATAAATCTTTCCTTTTGCTTTTAGAAAGAACAATTGACATTTTGTAGGTAAAGCATTATTAAATGGGGAAGCATTTTGAATTAACAACACTCTGTTTAAGATACTGTCAACGTAACTGGTGCTGATAAGATGACAATGCTCAATGTTATTTTGCAATAATAAGATAGAACAATTCTATACTATACTATAGCAGTTTAAACAGTTTCAAAATAACCATTTCATCAGTATTTATGGGTGAAATACAACATTAGTTATCAGACCTATCCTGGGAGCAATACAGGGATGTTGTCCTATATGTTGTGGCCACATGATTTATTCTTCAACACCCTCTTCCTTATGATTATAGAACCCTGGTTTTATTTTTACTTTCTTTAGGATATTATTTAATGCACACATTATTATTACATTTGCATTAAAAGCTATCTTTTACTTAAATAGATTAAGAAAATGAAGTAAACAGGTGAGTTCTCTAAAGAGGAGTGTAAACTATATTTGAGAAATATTTTAGAAATATACATTTATGAACATTTTTTCAGTAAAAATCACTGAAGAGTCTTCGTATTAAATAAATGGTTTCTAGAAAGTGCGTAAACCAAAAGTAAAGACACAAAACAGAGTAAAAAGAACTTCCCTTTTTCAAGTGTTGTAGAAAAACTAAACAAGAAAAACCCTGTCACTTCTGGTTATAAGCAAAATAATAATAATTCTATATAAACTTTGACACAATCCTCTCACACATTTGGCCCACAATGCAAGTGGATTGTGTTCCTTGCATTTTACTGATTAAGGTGCAATCAATAGATTTTCCTAAACATAAAAGCTAGTGTTTTATACTTCACTATGCTAATGTACAACAGAATAGCACCTAGTATTTGGCAATTACAAATACAGTAATTGTACTAATATGTCTGCCTTCAATAACATTACAGTAAAGGTTAAAACTTAGTAAGACATTTAATAAGCAGCACACAGTAGATATAAGCATATTGGATTTGGAATATTAAGTAAATTGTTCTTTAAGTGTTAACTGATACTCCATTCTCTTAGAATAATATGTAACGGTATCTTGAATTTCATTGCTTTCCCTTTTTATGTAACCAAAAGTTATATGCAAGCTAACACGAAATGTGAAATGTAGGACACATGTAAATAAAAGGTTACAATATGGTACTGAACAAGAGAGTTAAGATCAACTCCTACACAAGGTTCACTTATACTAAGGTTTGTAATGCTTACTTCCGAAACAGCCAAGGCGGTAGCCTCCAGATGTTTTGGACTACAAGTACCATCATCCCTGTTCACTGGCCAAGCTGACTAGGACTGAGGGCAGTTGTAGTCCACAACATCTAGAGGGCACCATGTTGTCTCCTGCTGTCCTAGTTGATTAACATTGATTTGTAAAATATTTGTTTTTAATACTTAAGAAACACCAGGTGGCAGCCACTGCTAACAGGATTCTAACAACACGTTACTGTTAGCAGCTTGAGCTTTCCAAGTGGAGGGAAGAGCAAGAATACAAAGATTAAACATAATTAAAATCAATCCCCATTATCTGTCATTCACACAAATTATGCCATTTTCTACAGAACTGTTTTATCCCTTCCTCAATATTTGTCGCTTTAATATTTTATTAGTCAATAAAAGCTCAAATTTCTTTCTTTAATGGGTGATGGTCCTAATTAGCAACAATAGATATACAAGGCTGGAGCTATATTTGTGCAAGGAGATGAAGATAGGCACCAGGATTTCTCCACTTGCCAATTACTCAGTACTGGAAGGCTGAATCGGGCGCTTGTGCCAGTAGTGCACGTTACACAATGAACACAGGAAAGCCCACCTATCCCTTACCCTTTAGCTTGAGCTGCCCAGAGGTGGAGGGCAGTTATTATAGCAGAAATGTCTACACAAAACCATCAAGCAAGAAATCTTGTAAGTTCAGCTCTAAACACTTTATAGATAGACACTGTGTGCTGCAAATAGATTTGAAGAGACCTCTTAACTTACTAAAAAGAAGCTGCTAATATTACTTATGGAAAACAGCCACTTTCATTCATATTTTATGTATTTATTTTTGATAAAATGGGATGATATAGACTGCCCCTTCCATGTGTTCATAGCTAAGGCACACAAGTAGTTTTTTGTTTTTTTTTTACAAATTGTAGATTCTGAAGTTCAGTTGCTCCTACCTTATGCTATTTCAAAAGCAAAACATAGTGAGCAAACCACACAGAATAGCATATGATTTCCCCTATATTATTTGCAGTCTACATTTTAATTCACTGTTTGTTTTTAGTAAGAGAAACCATGCATTCCTAAGACTTTTACCTTGGCCATTTGCTTCATAGTATTCCATTGGGGTACTAAAAGTACCCCAATCAAGTCTCACGTTTTGGCATTTTGTATGTTGTGTAGGTTATAACCACTGCTAATAATGAAAGTCAAACAATACACCTTAAGTTATATCATAATGTTATGAATATAAATGATACATTTTTAGAATTGCGTTAGAGCCTTTTAAAAAGTGTTACAATATTTAGGGAGAATCTGAACTACAAGATCTGGCGTTCCTATTGATGGTTTCGCCTCCAGAGCAATACCACAATTAGTGGATACTTTCTGATCTCCTGTGGTTACATCAGAAATAAACAATCCACTACAGCTTCAGTTTTCAATGCAATTTCCAATGTTCCATGAGATTCACATGATTTCATTTTATTGTGCAAAAGATAACCCTGGATATTTTTCCAATGTCATTTCTGTCTCACATATAAAGAAGAATACAAAACTATGAGGGCCATCAAACATAACTTTACACAGAAAGTAAACTCCGTAGCTCTACACTTACTTTCATAATTAACTAACCTAGAGTTTAGATAAAGTAATGAGATGAAGGCAAGAGGTGACTTAACACTTGTGCTCAAGTCGAGCCTTCATTCCATTGCATGATTAAGACATGTGATAGAAGTACAATTCACAAATCAATTTAACAAATTATCTAAAAGTGATTCACTTAAAATTATCATGTCATACTACTCTTTGGGTTTCTATAGAACCGTGATCTGCTCAAATTGAACGCTAAAGGCATCAGTGATTTGACCTAACCTACACACTTCTATTTTAGTGGAGACAATATCTCAGAACTAAGCTACTTCAATGGGACCAGAGTCAAGCTTCACAAATCTAACTTCCATAAATCTTCAGTAATTTAGATGACACAGTTAACAAAGTGCAGAGATAAGAGTGGCACACATCCAGATGTGAGGACATACAATAAAGTGCCCAGCAGATTCAATGTAATTTCTACTAAACTGGAACATTACCAACACCATACTCTCAAAGCACTGGCAAACAGACCAAAGTGATTACTGCAAAAATACTGTGAGCTAACACCAACATGGCATGGCAGGTTTTACTGCAGGTTCTAGGTGAATTGTGTTATCGGGTAACTGACTAAGCATGAGCGGCTTGTGACTCTTGAGCTTATGAGCCAGGGTCATAAATATGGCTTCCACATGATCATTGTCATTAGGGTTCTTAGCAGACGTTTCAAACAGTGGCATGCTATGAGTGTCAGCAAATTTCTGAGCCATGTCCGTAGGGACCTGAATTGCACTTCTCAGATCGCATTTATTTCCAACCAAAATCCGGGGTATATCATTGGTGAGCAAGTGTTGTTTGCATTCCTCGATCCACAGTGGCAAACTATGGAAACTGGCAATATTTGTCATATCATATACAAAAACGACTGCATGTACATTCCTGTAATAGTGCTGTACCATGCTCTTCCTGAATCGCTCCTGCCCTGCTGTATCCCAGAGCTGAATCTAGATGTACCGAGAAGGGGAGAGAAGGGAGAGAAACAAGAAAAAAAATGATTTCACTCATGCTGGTGGAAAGGCATAATTTCAACTTTTAACTCAACAGTACTTTTATACTGCTATGATTTCTGTTCATGAGGGTCTTTGAGTTCAGTGGTTTTATATCTCAGCAACAGCAACAAAACATAAATGAAAACTTTTGCTGTGAAGCTTCCTGCAAACACCTTTTTATACATCAGCTTTTCAAAAACATACTAAATATTAGTAATTGTGTGTCTTTCACTGTAGATGAAGGTATTGCAGGAATTAAGAGCTTGCCAAGAAATTCACACTGCAACATGAGTATTAAGTTTAATTAGGATCTACGTGATTTTAAAATCAGTATGCTTACATTTCATTTAAAAAGCACAGGTGTCATTGCTTAACATAACTGTATATGTATAAGGATGACACAACTTTGCATTTAAGCACTAGCTGGTACCCAAAGGTAACCAGGAATTCCATGCAGCTGGGTGCATGGAAGCTCTACTTCTCTGCACCCAGCATAGAAACCACATGTTGCTAGCGGTGGGATGAAGAACTGAAAGGAACTAGCAAACTAGTGTTATGTGTTTGCAAACTTTGGTGAGCTTATTTAAACACTGGGATAAATATGAGATGACTAAATATGAGCACATTTTCAAAACTGTGTGATGTTAATACATGTTCAGCACTCAGCACATGAACAACAGTTAGTTAGACCAAGGGGCTCAGAAGGTGCAACTAACAGCATGTTTACAGGTGCAACTATAACATCAAGCCTCGTGCTCAGCGATGAAGCTCACCGGGGGACTTCCTCAAGTTACTGCACTCTGATTGTTGCAAACACAAATCTTGATTCAGGGGAAGCAGCTGAGATACAAGTACAGTGGTACCTCGGGTTACATACACTTCAGGTTACAGACTCTGCTAGCCCAGAAATAGTGCTTCAGGTTAAGAAATTTGCTTCAGGATAAGAACAGAAATTGTGCTCCGGTGGTGCGGCGGCAGCAGGAGGCCCCATTAGCTAAAGTGGTGCTTCAGGTTAAGAACAGTTTCAGGTTAAGAATGGACCTCCGGAACGAATTAAGTACTTAACCCGAGATACCACTGTATAACAAATGACCTCCATATTTTTGGCTGTGTGTCACTCCACACAGTATGGATGAGCAACAGGACTGGAGTTGCCCACTCCTGTCCTGCCAGGTGGCCTGGTGTAAAAGAGGTCATAGATCATAGAGTTGGAAGGGACCACGAGGGTCATCTAGTCCAACCCGCGGCAATGCAGGAATCTTTCGCCACCTGCACCTATAACAGTATTGCAGCAGAGGAAATCTCAGCAGACGTCGCTTGCCGAAGCAAAGCACCTGCCTTTTCTGCACACACCTGTTAAAGGTGCAGCAGCAGCAGCCCTGGACTCCCTGCCACTTTGCATCTACTACGCGCCAGCTGCAAGGCAGCCGGAAGAACAGCCCCTGAGCCTGGCAGGGGAAAAGCAGCCCGAGGAGGCGACCTCGGCTTTCCGCACCTTGATGCGCTCCCCGTCGATGTCGACGGCGCGTTCTCGGAAATCCACCCCGATGGTGGCCTCGGTGCGCTCCGGGAAGCGGCCCGCGCAAAAGCGGAAAGTGAGGCACGTTTTCCCCACGTTCGAGTCCCCGATGACGATGATCTTGAAGATGCGGGAGCGCGCGGGGGGCAACGTCCCCAGCCCCGCGTAGCTGCTCGACCGGCTCAGCTCCAGCGACGACTCCACCTCGGCCGCCGCCATCGCCTCCGGGCCCGCGAAGGCGCCTTCCGCTGCGTCGAGTCACTCGCGGCTTAGTCGCTCAGGCCCAACCTGGCGGAGGGATTCGTGTCGAGGCAGGGAGGCGAAAAAGGCCCGCGCGCCCCCGTCGCTCGCTCGCGCGCGCTCATTTCCCCCCTCCCTCACAAGCCGCTTCGCTTCCGCACCTGAGGGCGGCGGCTGTCGCTTCACGCGTGTTAAGCCACGTAGGAAGAACAGCTCCGCCCCTTTCGCGGCATAGGCCGGGCCTGATAGGCGAAGAAGGCGAGGCCATGGCAGGGGGCGTTTCCGCTCGCCTCAGCGGAGGGAAACAGGGACGACGGGAACACGAAAGCTCGCGAGAAGTGGGATGTTATGGACGCGTCTTTAAATGGCGGGTTGGGGCGGCAGCGGCCATCTGGCTGTCATTGTTCGCCAGCGCTGAGCTCGTGCTAGTCTCCTCAGTACAGGAGCGTCTCATACCCCTGTCTCGCTCTCTCTCTCGTCCCCATACAAATATACGACAAGCGGGAGTCACCCGGCGAGACTGATGGGCAGGAAGTTCCCAGAAAAGGCAACCCCCCCCCCGACCAAGCCTTAAAACTTGCAGCGCTTCTGGCAGTAGCTGTGGGGAAGGCCATGAACATCAGCTTCTGGTTGGGCACTGGACCAACAGGGCTCTTCCTAGTCAAGATCTGTTGCTCCCACAACAGATGGAAAAGGGTGAAAAAGTAGACCGCGCTCTTGCGCCTTTAAACAGCTGGGTAGATAGAAGAGTGAATTTCGGTATTGGTAGGCAGCTGCCAAAAAGGAAACTTCAGGTCAACCTGCTGAAACGCCCTTCTACAGAGTTAGCAAAGATGCAGGAACAGTGTCCTATTTTTTACCTGCAGTTCCAGCTCATGGCAGAGATCACCTATCCTGAACAATACATGAGCCTTTCAGCATTAGCTTCTATTTACATATTGTTCTCTACTTTCCTGCTGGAGCCAGTGCTTTTCAGCAGAAACCCTCCTCCAGACTCCTCATATTCCTTTTTCTAAAAACCCAGCAACTTTGTCCATCTTCACTTGTTTTGCATAATTAATTTTGCTTCTCAGGGGGTGCAAAGTGCAATGGAGCACCACTCCTTGCTCAGCTCCTCTGCCTGCTTAAGTGGACAATATATTTTTTAAATCCTAACACAACCCTATACTTGCTTACAAGGGAGCAAGTACCACCAAAATCAGTGAAATGCGTTTCCAAGTACACCAGCATATGATTATTATGCCTCTGGGCTGCCTTGGTTTTGCCTTCCTATAGGTTACACTGATCATTTTTTAATGACCCACTACAAAAGGTATGCATGCGTGCTGCTTAAATGGTAATGACCAGATTACTGTGTGAGTTTTTATGTGTGTATGATGCCCACTACATACCTACCTCCAAAATTTATGTCACTGCAAGATCACACAGTTGTAACTATAATGAAACATGCTATCCTTGCTAAAAACAAAAGCCACAAATGAGTGATCTGTGTTGTAGGATCTCAGCACTTAAGAGAGTTTTAGTTGACCAACTATCGCTGGAAGAGGAAAAAGAAAGGTGTAAATTATTAACCCAAACCCATCTCCTCTTAGCAGAGTTCTCTAGAAATAATGTGGCATCCTGAAAGACAATAGGGCTAATTCTAGAGTAGTTTCCAAGGAACATCATGACTAAAACAAGTATTTCCTGAAGGGTTGCAGGATAATAAAGTGGCTAAGTTAAGGGGAAGAAAAACAAGCACGTAGGATACTAAGGTTTCCAGATAGGTAACACTGAATATTTGCAGACTAGGCGTGATATTCAGCTTTTGGTTTGAATGTAATGTAGCAGAGTGTCTCAGTAGCAGACAGCAAAATTATTTGCTTGGAAATATTAGTCCATGAAAATATTGTAGTACAGTTAACACAAAGTTATGACAAACTTCTTTTGTTCAGAGATGTATATATGCCAAAAGGGCAAGGCTCTGGATGAATGACAAGTCAATACTTTCCTTTAACATTTTTTTCTTATCACAGAAAGAGTAATGATCTCTCTAAAGAGATGTACAGCAGTGAAAACCATGAAGTGTCAACTGTCAAGTTTCTCATACTGCAAATTATTTTTACCATTTTCTACACTGTGCCTTAGATTTCTTATCCCAAACTTCATAGCTTATAAAAGTTCTCATTTAAATTTGTAGTCTTCATAAAGATGTTGTATTTTGCAGAGATATTTACTATTAACTCCAGGAGCGGAACCATTACTGCCAAGTTGCAAATTACTGTTCACAACAGCAGCCATTGTGGGTTAGCTTTATTGGAGAAGAGGGGCAGGAGGGGGAAATAGTGTCTCCAAGAACTGCTGCATTATGCATTGTGGGATTTCACCAACACTAACAAAAAGCTATTATAAGTAATTCATGTTACACTGGTCTTGCACTACATCTCTTCCGACAGCAGTTTGCAAATTCTATAGCCACACAGCTCTTTTTCAAAACATTTTATTGCATTATATTTGGTACCTTATGTTTGACAAAGGAAATTACATCTGTAACTGCAGGAATAAGAAGCTTGTCTGTTATTGAAAAAAAATCTCGGGCCCGTTAAAAGTTACAAAGTCATGGGCTTGCCTGAAACAACTGAGCAAGAAATATATTCTTAGAAATGTAGGGCTTCAAGTATTACAAACCTGTGACACTGTGGAAAAGTTCCAGAGGTATCTAAACTGCAGCACTTTTTTCTGCATAACATGAACAAGGCCTGCTGAGGTTTTAAACAATTAGTCTCTCGATCAGTCACAAATTGGAAGTCAGGAGTTCCACTCTTTGAATTTTCAAGCCATAGTTATGTTCATTTATATTTTCACTGTACGTGAAAAATACATGCTGTCTTTTTAATGAGTTGGTGCCACATCACAGTGCATAATTTCATTTGGTTCTTGCATTACAGTTTTAACATGTACAGCCAAATGATGCTGTCATCATGCTCATCTCCTGAACAGCAGTGTTGATTTCATTTCAAATTTTAATAAAAACAAAGTATGTTCTAACTGGTTCCTTCATTTAAAAACTGTGGTGCAAGAACACCAAACTGATCACGTGCAGTGAATTTCGGAGACACAACAAGCTAATTGAACACCTTATGTTTCGTTATTTTGCTTCATATTTTAAATCCCAGTCTCTACAACAGCATTATATATGTATTGCAGGTTTGTCTGCAAATAGTGATTCACATTGCATACTTCCAAAGGGTAGAATCGTCTCTGTATCAAAATCAGTCAGATGTTAAAGCCCCAACAACTCTTTGTGCTCAGTGAAAAGGATCCAGTGCTAAAACAGCATTTTTGCTGTCTGAGATAGTCATCTCAACAAGACAAATTTAAAGTAATATTTCTGCCACACACCTGCTCCAATGGGTGTTAAGCCTTCAGATTCCATATAAATTAGTTTAAAATGGGGTATGTAGATAAAGGATACTTTTCAATTTTAGCAGTGCTTAGTTTTTCTTTTAACTGAGCCACCTATATCCAGTAATACGTTACTTTATATTATATACTCGTCAGCAGGATAAAAAAAGTAAAACTTTGAAGGCAACCATTTTTACTCCTTCCATTCTGTGTAGGTTAGAACAATTCAGCAGGTGCGTGACAAAAATATTATACACCAGATACGGTCCAAAATCATTCCACTCCTTTAAAAAAGTTCATATTTCATTGGCCAGTTCTTCAGTTTCTGCAGATATATCTCCATTAATTGTGATCTTCATATCCTCTTCATATCCAGGGGGCATAAAAGCCAAAGCATAAGGGAAAAGCTTATGACAATTTGCTCTGTACATTTCAGCTGCTTCTTTACAGTCTCCAAGGCTACCATCATTCAATGCTTCCAATACCTCGATACAAGTCTAAAATGTGAAAACACAGTGTTAATCATTTTAAAAGATCCTGTGTATCAATTAACATTACTGCTAGTTCTGTTTGCATTATTTTAAAAGATTATTTTCTTGCTTGAATGTTTAATATTTACATGTTTCTTACCTTACATTAGAATACTATGAAAAAGATGCTTTTTCTGCTCCCTAGAGATTTATTAAATATTACAAGTTCCACTAACTGCGGTGCTCTTTTAACCAAGGGTTTGTTGTATCATTTGGAAAATGTACACCTGATGCTAAGATAACAAATCATTCTGTATATCAGACATATTTACCTGAAGATTTCTGTTTGTGAGGGATTCATCAAGGCAAGTTGCCAGCTCCACAGCTCTTTTCTGGCTAGTAGAATCCAAATAATACACCATTTTGGCAGCTTGGAGAGAGGGGAAGTCATTCAGTTAATCATAAAACTGAAACAAAAAGGCTGCGATCTCTTAAAGTTACTTTCAGATGTGGCCAATCTGTTTTTTGCAAGTGGGCATTTCCATTTTGTAAACTAGATGTGCCCATGGGTAGAATAAGCCCTGAGTATGTGGGTAATTGCAGCAAGGCCAATGAACTTAGGATCAAGATAGGAATCTTATACCCTGGTCTGGTGTATGGAATGGGAAATGAAGTGCTTACTAACTCTCCCTCTCACTTTGCTCTATAAACCCTGACTTGTATCTGAAGTGTTCTATGAATGAAATGGCTTTCAATTGGGCAGACACTCCCACTGACTGAAGTGGCAGAAGTTCTGGAGGATCCCAAAGGTGAAGGGTTTTAACTCAATGGCAGAGCAACCACTTAGATGGACCAATAGTATATGACAGTTTCCTACATCCTAACTTTGCACTAAGTCTTCGTAGCACAAGGGACTCCATGGATGGGGTGCACTTCTGTCAACTGGATTTGTCCGTTTAGAGAAATTCAGGATCCAAGCCTCTATTTGTAAATATGGAAATGTGCATGCAGCAATTGAGAGATCACAACCTAGAAAGGTTACATTTTAACTGCAATTTCTTACTTGACAGTAAGAGATAACCTAATCCATCAAAGAAACAAAAGCAAAGTTGCTAATTTTGCCTTGTTGTTTGGAAAATTTATAAATGGGACTAACTGCAATAACATCAAACACAGATTGCTACCCAGGGCTTAATGTCAAGTAATAGAAAAGGTTCAGGCAGCCTTTTAAAAAAATGGTAAACTGTTACCATTACACAGCCTAAGAATCCACCATGTACAATGCTTTCAAAGCCTCCTTTACATATGTTATGAAAGAATCATCAACCTGCTACTGGGTAAGACTATATAACTTATCTTAGTAAAACTAGTATCATAATACCAATATCCCATTACTTTGATAACTGCCTACTACAAAACACTCCTCTCATTAACTAGTTATGTTTAACTGCTAAAGGTAGGATTTTAATAGCATTACTTTAACATCTAGCTCATCTTTGTGCTACTTTTGCTGAGCCTGTGACAGCAACTGTGAAAATCATTTGTTTATGCCACCTCCTTTGCTCAGCTACCTCATTACGAAGAATTAGTTCAAAAAATCTGAAACACTAGAATTATAATATTATGAGTCTGTATATCTATTATGCAATGGAACAGTCAAGACATCCCAGCTCTAAGATGGAAATAAGCAGCAGTGTAATACTGGGTTTCAAATGACTAAACTTGATTAAAAAGAAAAAAAATGCACAGGGATGTTTATTTTTAAAATGAGAGAGAATTCAAACATTTGATCCCTCACATAAAACTGAACATGTACTTTGTCTCTAGTATCCTGACTTTTGAAAGAAATACATTCTAATGTTTTTGGATTGATGAAAGCCGTCTTGCCATAAACTGGCATGAATGCAATTGGTATGGTAGACAAGATCTCACGTGTAGGACCAAGAGTGGTGCATTACTAGGCAGCAAAATTAAAAACTGCCAAGATAAACTTGGAATATGCAGCAAATTACATACCAGATAATCTGTGTGGTAGTGAATCATAGTTCTGTTTAAGGAAAGTTTCATTGAAGTTCTTTGGATTAGTTGCACCAAAAAGCCGATTCATTTCTTGATTCAACACTGTTCTGACTGTTTCTGGTAGATCTTTGCTTTCAGAAACTGTAATGTTAGAAAACACAGTTAACTGCTGCAGAATATGTTACGCTTTAATACACTTATTAAAACTTGTAGTTGCTTCTTCTATTAAAGCCCCAAGATGGCCTGTCAGAGTTAAATGAATAGTAGTTCTGAATTTATAGCAGAATGGGAGACACTTACTTCAATATGCTTGCTTTATTTTAAAAAATCAATCATTTAAACTCATGAACTACAGTGGTACCTTGGTTTACGTACTTAATCCGTTCCGGAAGTCCGTTCTTAAACCAAGGCATGCTTTCCCATAGCAGCGGGGGACTCAATTTACAAATGGAACACACTCAACAGGAAGCGACACATGTTCTGCTTCCAAGGCAAAGTTCACAAACCAAAACACCTACTTCCAGGTTTGCAGCGTTCTTAACCCAAGTTGCTCATAAACTAAGTTGTTCTGAAACCAAAGTACCACTGTACTTTATACTGAGTGACAGAACTGGTCTGTCTAGTTCAGTGCTGTTTATTCTGACAAGTTTTGGTTCTCCAGGGTGAAATTTGATAATCATTTGGAAGTACATAAACCCTGCTTTACAATGAGAAACCAAAAAGAGCTGTGGGCAGAGCTTTCCTGCAGTTTGTCTATCTCCAAGAACACTGCCCCACCCCAATCCCAGCAATTCTTTTCTTTACTGTTCATGTACTTTGTCAACATATTGATTCTAAAAATACAACAACACCCTAGTATTGTGCAATTTCCCCCCTTCTCTGAAGAGGCCCATAATGATAAAAGGGAGCATACTGAACCAGGCATTTTAAACTTGCAAGTATTATGCAGTAACTGAAAGATTAAACCGAGGGAGGAGAGAGAAAAACTGGACAGATCCATGCACTCCTTTTAAAGAAATATCAAAACAAGTAAGAAAATACAATGAATTTTGCTGTTTGTATTTGAGTAAACTGCTCATAGTCCTTATCAGGTGTAAGGTATGACTGACTATAATAGTGTCTGGAATTACGATTGCTAGGTTCATACCACTGCTGAAGAGGTGAATCATACACTCATGGAGCCATGGATGACTAGGGTCAATAGCAAATGCTCTCTTCACAGACTGCAGCATAAGGAGGAATTTTTCTGCAGGAGACAAAATAAATTGGCACCACATTACAAGATGTTCTAATGTACTAGGGAATTAGACTCAGCAAATAAATACAACAGAAAGCCTCATTATACTTTAGATGTTATGATCAAGATAATTACATTTGAAATTATAATGATTAGAATAAATGAGATGAAGGTCATTATGTTTATATGTTCTACATTTTCAGCAGAGGGGTATGCCATGGTCATGCAACCTATATACCAATATAACAAGTTTTATTCAACTTAAATGCAGTGAGTTCTGGGAACTACGAAACAAAATAAGCTGACTTGGACCTAAAGAGCCTCTCGTGCAAATGGAAAACATTTCTGCTAGTGAGCTGAAGCTTTTCTAGCACAGCACTCCTGCCTTCTAAAGGCTTCTCCTAGAAGTTGGGGGACCATTATAAGCAGGGTCTGATAATGCAAATACTGCTGTTGCTCCAAGCCTCCTGCTTGGAGGCTTCCCAAAGGCATTTGTTTAGCGACTGTGAGAAGCTGCTGGACTGGAAAGCTATGTGGGGGGGGGGATGTTCCATTATTATTATTATTATTTATTTATACCCTACCCATCTGGCTGGGTGTCCCCATGTGTACAGGGCCTTTGGATCAAGACTTAGCTTTGTGAAATATTTTAACTATGCTATTCTTTTTTTTATTTATATGGCTAATACTGGAAGGTTATTGGTTTTACAAAGATTACTATTTTTTTCTCATAAACCTGACATACTACAAGAGGTAGCAATGCCTTTTAGCTTGCATACCAAATGCCAAGCAGTGAGAGAGTTAAAATGTAATCTAAATACCGGACGTCAACATTTCTTCCAGACTGTCAGTTCTGACAATCAAAATTTGTTGATCTAGACCACCTTAGGGCCAATGGAGTCCTCAAGCTCTTGGCAATCACAAACAATGCATAAAACAATTCTGCAAGAGAAAAAATTTGTAATCTTCTGAAACATGGTTTCCTTTTGTGCAGGGTTCTCAACTTATTTACAAGAGGATTATTTGTTTATAAAAAGAACTCCTAAGAAAATAATGGCAACTCATTACAATTGATACCCAAGTGGGGAAGGTGTCTGAACACTCCATCTCAAGGCCAAGTCTGGTATGGAAGAAAACAGGAAGACTCCATCTGCATGAGTCTTGATTTTGTACACTGGTGTATTTCCACTTCATTCTACCTTCCACTTACCTTTCCTGAAGTAAATTTCAAAGGCAAAAAGATGGGTTTCTATTTTGTTCTTCACCAAGTTCTTCAACGGAGTTAAAAACTTAATAGCTTCCTCCAAAGGAGCTTCAACCTAAACATACATTTTTTGGGGTGACAAAACAGGAAAAAGTTGCATGAGGACTTTTCAGAAGAACAACTGTCAGACAGAAACACTGCTTTTTCTGACAAACACCAATGAAGAAACTAGAACTCTTTCATTCTTAGTGCCCAATGTCAGTAGAGGCAAGGAGCAGATTTATTCCTGGCAACAAATACAGTCCATATCCCTTATAAGTGGCTGCTATTCATTTCTACAGGCAAAAGTAAAGCATTGCATACAAATCTTGTGGTTTTAAGCAAAATCTGGCCTCCTGGTACTAGATATCCCTGTCACTAAGGTCTGGGCTACACAGGTGGAGCAAATGTGCTTTATCTCTATACTGGGTTCCTTGCAATATATAAGGCCTTCATTCATACATCCCAGATAAAACAGGTGTATGTGTCCTTATATGGACCCAATTCAAATGCTGATAAAGCACAACATTTGGCCCTCAAACTCATCTTCACAGAGGCATGCCCACTTACATGATGCTATATATGAGGCAGGTAAAGTCAAAGCTGAGCCAAAAAGGAGTTTACAGACAACACCAATCAGCTGACAGCTGCTGCCTGCAATACCCTTTGAAAGGAGCTTTGAAGTCCTGCTGCTTGGAGCGCACCATGCACAGCCCAACATCAGCTCCCTTTGGGAACTCCCTAACGCAGTTGAAGGGGCTGAATAAAGTGATTTGGGTTTTGTCAAAGCGAGTCTCACCCTGCCCCAAGAAGCGGTTCATATTCAAAGCACTTGAAGAAGCACAAATGATTCAGTTGTTTCTGGTTTCATTCTTCAGTGCAACAGAACAACAACTGTGAAAATGCCCTGACAGAAGCTGCTACTTGTGATTGAGTCAGCATGCAAGAGTCACTTTTAGAGTGATATGCTTTTGTGTGGGAGTCCTTTTAAATAGTTCTGTGTAAATGGTTGCTCAAACACAATTTACATTCCCAAGTTTCAATACCTTTGCTAGTTTTTCAGGAATAAGCTCTTCCTTTGGTCCTCCAATTTCTTCATCGTCGTCATCTTTCTTCTTTTTCTGGTTTCGTTGCTGCTTCTCTTTTTCAGCGTTCTTTTTCTCCTCCTCCAACTGAGCCTTTTTCTGAGCCCTCCTCTGCTTATTACGTAGCTTCTTTAGCTCCTTATCTGACATATTTGCTATACAGAAAAAATACTTTGTTGATTATGAATAGAACGATTCCTTAAAAATAACAAACCCTAGATTCTTGCAGCTCAGGTTATTAATACCATTTCCTAAACAAGTCTTCTCAAATTCCAAATCATGGCCCAAACATGGATGACTTCCATTAGAAAAGGCATAGTGGCTTATCTATAATGCAGCCTCACCCAGAACTACTTGGATTGCCACAATATACATTTTGTAACTTATCCCAGAAGATCAAGAAAATAAGCAGAACCCTTAATTTGTACATTTTCAGAATATGAAGTCCATGTGAATGTATAGTTAGGATGTTTTTAAAAAGTTATTGGATGGCCAATATATAACACTGCAACTCCTTAAACTGTAAACTATATATTTAAATTTTTGACCTGGTTTATTTTATTTAAAAAAATACAAAAAACAAGCAAGCATAGCACAGCATTCACCTTTTACAGCATCACAACTCCCCCCACCAATTTTGTGTCTCACGGCAATGGAAATGACACAAAAGGACAATATGGCTCAGTATATACAAAAAGCATAGTTTAGAATAAACTATGATTCAACTTGCAAAAGCCCTTTACTCCTCATTTGCTCCTGGCTATACTGCTCTGTGAAGGAAACAAGCTGGGAAACAAGACTGCTTTGCGATGTGCAAACTTGGTCTCATGGTTTGTTTCTCTCCAACAAACCATGTGCAAAGGCCAATCTTTGTTCCTCCAAACAAACCACAAGCATTATGACCGGCCAGATTCTGGCTTGTTTCCTTTCCCACATGGCACAGTGAGGAGCAGGGAAGGAGCAAGGAGCTTGAGTGTGTTAAACCATAGTTTATTTTAAAGTGTGGTTTAACATTGCGTGAGAAATGAGCCATAAAATACTAGAAGCAACTTCTACCTGTGTCAGCCTCATGCTCTTTGTTCTCATCTGTCAGAGGGTTATCATGAAGCTTCAAGTATATTTCTATGGCAATTCTTGCTGCCTTAAAATAAAATGGGTGCTGTCGAAGTACATCTTCTAGCTTCAACAAGTCCACGTATGATCGAAGCGTGATTTTCCTCATACAGTATGTGTGGAAGTCAAATTGGTCATCTGTGATTTCTACAAAATGCTAACAAAATATCATGTTATTTAGTAAGCATGGGAAGTACAACGAGAAAAGTTCCAAAACTAAACTTCAGAACCATAAACAGAAGCGCTGATAACACAATTGAGCAGAACCCAAAATTTAGCATAAAGAGGCCATAATTCAGTGATAAATCATGCACAACAACCAGACAGAAAGTCATGATTCAGTCCTTGGTATCTTTAGTTCAAAAGGCTTTCTCGTAGCAAGCCAGGACTGAACCTTTGCAACTCTGAAGGCCAAATTAGATATGGCATTATGCAAGCACTGCATACAGCAGTCTTACATTGGAACATATTTCAAAAACTAGTGTCAAATCAGAGGCAATTCCGAATAACAGTTTGGCAAATGAGGAACATTCTCTATAGGCTCACATGCTCTCCTCTTCTTTTCTGTAGTTTTCCATGCTATCTAAATGATGTCTTTGATTCCAAACAAGGTTTGAAGTGGGTCTGCAAACTGTGGTAACCGTACTTTGCTAATTCAAATGCCATGGTAAGCTAGGGTTAGCGAAACCAAAAAAATGGGGAAGGAAACCTGAATGTGACAGGGGAATAGGGAAATGGAATGTACGGTCCCACAGATTCTTCTCCATCATCAAACTATGTTTTGGTGTTATGTCTGAATTGAACACATTATAAATTATGGCCTTAAGCAGTATAATGAGAGATAAAGCACAGCCCACGTTTAGATACTCTTGAGGTTCAGAACAATACACTTAAGAGATTCGTCAGACTTTATTCCTGAGAACGGACCACTAAGAAATATTAAATTGGTCATCAGGTACATACTCTCTCAATTTCATGGCATTTTTTAAGTGCTTCTCCAAATTTATTCATTGCTTTATAAGCTTGGGCACATTCTGTCTGGAACCACATGCACTGCATTTCATTCAAGTTTTCCACTGCTGAAGTCCCTTCCTAGAAAGGAAAAATGAAAAAAATAAATAAATACAAGGCAAGCTGCTACAAATATTCAGCTTATACATATACAGTTAACTAAGAAGGATATGCAATATTTTGACTCTGAAAGTTATTTCTAAAAAACTTTTGTTTTTCTTACAGCAAGAAAAACATGCTTACATAGTAAGGCCAACATTGCAGACAAGTGCAACAGACAAGAAACAGCACATCAATACTATGTCCAAATGTGAGTTTCAAAAATTTGAATGTGCAAAAAAGTCAAAAGGGGCATTCTAATACATGCTGACTGCTTTGTTGCTGTGACTGGGGGACAGGTAGGAAAGCCAACGTGCATAAAAGGGAAAACCTCATCTAGAAACTGAAATGCTTTACTTCAATGACAATAACAGCTTCCTTCAGACCAGGAGTAGTCAACTGTGGTGACCTCGGGATGCTGTGAACTACAACTCCCATCAGCCTTGACTGTTGGCCATGATAGCTTGGGCTGACAGGAGTTGCAGTCTAAACCACCTGGACGGGGCTAGTTACCCCCAATTCAGACACTGATTTACTTACATACTTTTATTCTATGCTTTGGCATCCACGTAACCCCTAAAACTCTTTTTAATAACTGAATATGCAGTACTGTTCAAAGCAATGGCCTACGAAGAGCACAGTAAGCTAAAAAGTAGAGTAAGTCAAACAAACCCTTGTAAATTTGGAACACATTTCTTCTGCTTCTTTTATCAAATTGGCTTTCAACATGTACTTTGCACATTTGGAGTTAATAAACCTGTCCGCTGTGTCCAGAGCTTGAGCCTCATCCATCCATCTTGCAGCTTCTTTTATGTTTCCAGCATGCTTGAGAAGACAAGACAAAAGTAAGCTGGATAATGCAGTAAACTGTAGTTTGCCAGGTTCAATTCAATCAGGGTTAAATCAGGGTTAGCCAACATGGCGTCCTCCAGATGCTCTGGACTTCAACCATTATCATGCACAACCAGCCATGCTGGCTGAAGGCGGCAGCAGTTGTATTCTAAAACATCTGGAGGGCACCACACAGGCTACCCTTGGTTGAGATCAGGGCTTCCCAAACTTTGGTCTCCAGCTATTTTTGGACTACAACTCCCACCATCCCTAGCTAGCAGGACCAGTGGTCAGGGATGATGGGAACTGTAGTCCAACAACAACTGGAGACCCAAGTTTGGGAAACCCTGGTCTAGATCATCTAAGCCATCCTTTCTTTTTTAATAACCAGTTATCCTTCTCTCCCCCCCCCCTTTTTTTTTTTTTGAGAAATGCATCCAGATCCTCTAAAACTGGTATCTGAATGCATGGCTTAAGTACCAGGAGACTGGGTATCATTGGCCAATAGAGCAAAAGAGTAATAGAAAGATAGCATGCTGTATGATACACTGAAGTCCCACTCTATAACAAAGAGCAGCCAAGTTCTCTTCTGACTTGCAATCCCTGTCAGGCACATTTCCAAGTTCTTCTGTACAACCATGATGAGTAGAACAACTGGTGCTAGCAGCAGCTGTACGGATGGTAGCAGAGACTGGATTTTTTAAAAAAAAAAAAGGGGGGGGGAACAACCCAGATATCCTGATACTGAAGTTCTGTGCCAGACACTGCTATGATGATTATATACTACCTCCAGAAGCAGAGGTAACATGCCCCTGATTTTCAAGTGCTGAGAAACAGAATCAGGAGAGGAATTTTGCCCAATTGTCCAGCTTGTGGGCTTCCCAGAGGCATCAGGTTGGACTAGAACTGGACTAGAGAGGCTTTGGGGCTGATCCAGCAGGGTTCTTTATGCTCTTATGAGCCCTGACCAACAGCCAAATCATCTGTTCATTCTCCAAATACAAGGATGAAAAAGAATCAAGAAGGGTAGTGCTAAGTGGCAAAAGCCTGCTGCAATAATAAAAAGAATTACCTTATAGATTTTAGCTTTCACAAGGAAGAGTTCTATCAAGGTGGGTGTGCTTTCTATTGCAGCATTTATATATTCCAGAGCTATGGATGGCTGCCCAATTTTGTCATAGTGTTGTGCCAAGTAGTACTGGACCCAGAGTAAAGTCGTTGGAGGTTCTTCTTTACCGTCATCTATTTGGAGGAAATTTCACAGGGTTTTTTTCCCTTTCCATTTTATAGTAAGCTGCACAAGGAAAAACCCAATGGCATGCTATTTGCTACTGACTGTTGAGAAGCTATTATATAGAAAGGGGGTGGACTGGTCTGTGAAGCTTATTAAGATACAGATGGTTTAAACTGTTCCATTTCATGCTCATGCTCTCATTTTTCCCTTTAAGAGTATCGCATATCAGGTTATATAACTTAACTAGAGATGTTCTACAAAGTACCCAGGTATTCTACAAAGTACACTTCACATCTTAATGTGAGCTGGGCTGAGGACTCTGTGTTGAAGCTTCAGCTCTAACAAAGGAATGAAGGGCAGGCCCAAGTCACCAGGTGCAGCTCCACGGCTCAGCTGCACCACGGCAGCATGGAGAAAGGGTGCTGAATGTGAGTATATGTGAGTGATACAACCCTTCATTTAAGCCACTGCCGTCTAAGCATGGAGAAGAATGAGCTTGGCTGCCCAAATATGGCTATACCCGTATGATGCAAGGCTGTCGGCTATGGCACACCCTGAGTTCAATTGATCCTAAGACTAGATAAGCCTGTGATAGAGGAAACTATGGGCAGGAACAGGTATGGGAGGTACAGGTGAAAACCAGTCTACATGGATTGTTTGATGCCTATTCTCCACCCCAACCGTTTTCTTGAGGAGCATATTCCTAGCTACAGAATAATAATATAACATGTGGCACTCACCATTTGGGTTAAATAATCTGCAACTTTTCAGAGAGGTTTCATAACCTACCACTAGCTCTTCTATGATTGCCACCTATAGACACAAGACAACAAATAAATGAAGTACCTATTAGTAGTTTAATTCAGCAGACTGCAAATTCAGAGTCAAACCCATCTCCATGAAGTCCTACTTCATAAATACAGTGGTACCTCTGGATGCAAACGGGATCTGTTCCGCAGCCCCGTTCCAGAAGCGAACGCAACCCATGTCTGCACGTCTGCATGTGCCGCCGCTTCTGTGCATGCGCGTGACGTCATTTTGACCATCTGCGCATGCACGAGCGGTGAAACCCGGAAGTAACGCGCTCCGTTACTTCCAGGTCACCGCAGCGTGCAACCCGAAAATACTTATCTCAAAGCTACTTCAACCCGAGGTATGACTGTAGAAGTATAAATCAGAATTGGAAGAATGAAGTGTTCTGTCCACATAAGAGTCTGGTCAGTAACTACTTTTACAGGAGGGTTGATTTACTTCCTACTCAAGAAGTGATGGGCTAGGCTGCAGCCAAACATCCCACAAAGTGGACTAGATCCTTCTAAATCGTTCTCTTGCCACTAGGCTAACAACTAGGGCCCCATATTTGACAAAGGAGCTTCCAGATCCTGAACCTAATTCTAGAAAATACTTAATGGTTTAACTGCAGCCAATAGGTTAACAGCAGTTACTTTATATAACATTACACTGCACTTTTCAAGGTATGACATTAATCAATAGTTTACCACAGACCCTCAACAGAAGCCTAATTTGTAATCCAAGAATAAATTACCTAGTCCTACAAAACACATATAGCTTTGCGAAACTAGCCCATCATAATCATCATTTAAGTTTCAGCATGTAAGAGGTCTGTTTTATAGCTCATACTCTACTTCCCTATACATAGCGGCTCAGTCAGTTCACAAGTACTCATATTTCAGATGCACATATATACTGCTTGATTACATCTCAGACTGGGAATGCATTCGGGGACCTCTGGGGAAGCTGCAAACACACTGGCAGTAAAGAGATTTTAGCCCATGAATATTGTAGGGATCCTGGAACGAAATTGTTGTATCTGTTCTTGCTTCACCCAGAGTTTTTCCATCCCCAACAAATTTACATCCTTAACCTGGTTCTATGAAAATTAACATCCATAAAGGACATTATTGTGAATCTCTACAGAAGTTTTTAAGGTTCCAGATAGGCCTGTTCAGCATAAGAAAACATAATGATACATGCTTAGTGTCTGATGGACTTTTCTAAAAGAACATTAAAAAGCAAAGCACACAGATGTTATAATGACCTTTTCTTTATCTTTGTATAGTGATCTCAAAGTATTGAAGACCGGTGGGCAGCCTTTGCTGAAATTCATCCTCAGAAATTTATCCAAACATTCCGTAAATTTTTCACCTACAAGAAAAATGTCACAAATGTTACTTTGTATGCTGGCAAATAAAAAAAGTTTAAGTCAAATGAAGTGCTACATTAATCACTCTCTTTTAGGCTAAATTAGGGTGAAGTTTAATATCTCCTGCAGTGCATGGACTTCCCTCTTTGCCTCTACGTTTTTATGGGGTGGAGAACCAGAACACAACTCTGCCAATCACTTCAACAATGCCCCAATTGAAGCACCTGTGACTCTAACAACAGATCAGTCTTCTCCAACCTGGTATGCTCCAGAAGTTTTGGACTACAACTCCCATCATGCTAGGCCCTGGGTGAGAACCCAGAGGCCGAGAAGGACGGTGTGTAAGAAGGAAAATGAGCTGGCATTGATTTCTATATATTGGTAACTCTGTATTAATGTAACATTTTTATATGTAAACATTTTGTAACCGCGTATTTTTGTAATATTTTCTTTGGGTTATATGTTGTTGCTTCATTTTTTTGTACACCGCTTAGAGATATTTTTAATATATTAAGTGGTGGAGAAATTAAATAATCAAATCACCCTGACTTATGGCAGTGCTGGCTCAGGCTCTGGCTCAAGTAACCAGGAATTAGGAACTATGCTTTCTAATGTTTAAAGCTGGCTAAAAGAAAGCAAAAATTTGATGCAATTTCTAGGTGGCTAATAACAAGGTGATGCAGCAAGAAAAATAAGCACTCTAATCTTGCAACTCATTCTCCTAATTGCCAAAACGCAACTCACCGGACAAAAAGTTCAATGGTAGTCTTCTTGGAACTAGTCCCCTTGGGTACTTAGTCCAGGCTTCTTCGTAGATCTTGAACCGTTCTAACATGTTGGCTAAAAGAACAAAAACATGTCATTTGGGATTTAAGGTGGCCAATGATTTTCATGATTCCAAACGTAACTGAAACTACATTCACTTGGGTAACTTCCATGGACAAAATCCAGAGCGTCCCTTTTCATACGCCTGGTGTTTGAGTAGTAGCATTTTTTCCCCTTTACACAGGTTTCACATGCCGAATTGTAAACCACTCTTGCAATATTTAAAAAACAGGTTCCTACACTGCATGAGAGTATGGGGGGGGGGGGGCATTCTCACATGAATTTGTCTTAACCCCCCTTCAAAGCAGTCCAAGTTGGCAGCCATTACTACATATTGTACAAGTGACAGATGGCATACTGAAAAGAAGAAACCAAAATAATTTTTGGCTTGCATGCCATCATGCAGGGATTGTGGGTTGTGCTGCCTTCAAGTTATTCCTCTGACACAAATGGTACATCAACAGTACATTAACAGTGCAACCTTATTCTGAGGAATAATGTCCCTTGACACAAACAGCGTCCATCCACATGCATGGTATTGAAAGGTGCTTAGGAGTTCCAAAAGAACTGATAGGATCACACTTGCTCCCTACATTTCCAATGGGAAAAGACTGCTTCTGTTCCAAAACCAAGCCTGAAGTTTGACTGGAAATGATCTGAATAGGATCTTCCATCCTGACCGTTGAACTCTGACTGGAGTTATTCCATCACCACTTGCTCTGCCGCCTTGCCAAAGAATACAATGATCTCTCAGGCCAAAAGATCTAAATTAGGCTTCTCAACAAGTCCCGCTTTAAGGGCAGCAGAGACAATTGCATCCCTCAAGGAGGCATTCACAACCTCCAAGGCCCACATGGACAGGTCCATTCTGTCAAGAGTTCAACAGCCAGGATGGGCAGGGATCCAGACAAAAGCCGTACCCCACAGATCACCCTTTCCCAGTCCAATAAAGAAAACCAGTCCACTATGTGTCTTGCCATGTGTGCTGGTCCAAATACAATTGAAAGAGGCCCAAAGTTGTCATGGAGGCCATCAAATCCTGAGCTACCTCCTAATGATGTATCTTCAGTGTGAATGCTAAAGTCTCTGAAAATAATCAGCCTTGGGGTCCTTTATACTACACTCAGAGCTGAAGCAGGAAGAGTGTTTGGTAGTGGCCATGTTTCGAGTTCCCAACACCAGCTGCAGAAACTTTATCCTGGCTACCTGCTCAATAGGGTACCTGAGCAGGGGAGCAAATCATTAAGGATCAAACAACCTTGCTGTCCCTCAAGCGTACACTGGTGTCTTGAAACCTAGAGAATATATCTGGGAAAAGTAATTTACACCCCACTACTTCATCCAACCAGGTTTCAGTGGCACAAGCGTGATTGATCTATTCTTGCACAAGGGGGCCAGTAACAACTGACTCCTCGTCTTGACTGAGTTGGCATTCAGCAATGGCATGCTTGAGGGTAAAGCAGGTAAACCTTCCTGATTACCAAGATTGGAGGGTGGGCAAGATGGAGAGCAAGTGCAGAACTGTCTTGTTCACCATCCGCTCCAGTCACTCTGCCCTCCACTATCTACTAGCTACTGCAAATTTTAGAAAAAGATCTTAAATTCATAACACACCAGCATATGAATACCCCCTTCCAAAGAATGACAAATCTATGAGCTTAAAAAGCAGTGGTGGATTTTGAGTCTGGGATAGCTCAGTTGGTAAAACATGAGACTCTTAATCTCAAGGTCATGGGTTCTAGCCCCACGCTGGGCAAGAGATTCCTGCATTGCAGGGGGTTGGACTGGATGACCCTCATAGTCCCTTCCAACTCTACAATTCTATGAATACAATCATCACATTGTGCATAGACTGAATTGTTCCAAGTGTTCCCCTCATCATCAACATACACAAGAACCAACCTGATCACACCTGAAGAACTCAAATATGCAATGTTGAAAAAGTTGTGTTGACCTCAGTTTTATACTACTATGAACTTCTTAGAAAAGTGAGACATAAATGGATAAAGAAAGAAATGTACATTAACTCACTTTTACTGAAATTCAAAATACACTGCAATTCTTGAAGCATAGCCTACATAAAATGAATTCGTCTCCCATCACTAATTTGTGTGTACACTTACACACAGAGCACTTCTCAGCCATCATACACAGGTTTTCTTCAAAAAGGAAAGTAAATTCACCGCAATTCAGCTTGCTGTGAAAAGTAACTGAGGATTATGACAAAATATATGCTCCTATCACATACAAAAATCAAATAAGGGCTTTGTTATTTACAGGTTCGCACCAAACTTGGTGCAAGCTATATCGTTACCTGGTTTGAGTGCCTTTTCTAAACCTTTGTAATAAGCCCAGTTTTCAGGATTTCTTTCTTGCAATCCTCTATATATCTCAGTGGCTTCTTCCAGCCTGCAGAGTTGTAACAGAAGTTCGCCTGTTAAAAATGCAGAGTTATAAATCAATCGTGAGAGGGTATTTAATATATACATATTTATATATATTGTGCCAATGAAACAATGTTTTTCTAAGTATCATGGAGCTAACCTTCAACATTTCCTACTTGTGTAGAGCCCTTTTCTATCAAGCAAAGCCTATATACTGCCACAGGCAAGGGATTTACTTGTCTGAAGCTACTACAGATCATATGCGTTGTTAAGATACAACAGTTGTCACTAACAAAAAAAAGAGAGTCTTCACAAAGTTGCTGGGTAATATCTAACAGACTTCTGAGTGTCCAAACAGAACAGACCTTTTCCCCCTCACCCCCTGCATGCCTCCAAGATTTGCTATCACATTTTGCACCAATGTAGCCTTTTGTGTGAAGGGCACACAGACTACCAATATGTTCCAAATTTTTATTCAAAGCAAGAAAGGCCTGAAATACGCTTTAAAAAGAAATAAAAATACAACCAAGGAATATGAAGATGCTGAATTCTGTACTTTTGAGGACTGGAGGAGATGAAAGTAACAGCAACAATATATAATATAGTCCTGCTAAGGTTTAAGCCAATTATTATTAAATTTCATTTATGAGTCATTTCCATTGGGGCATCTCAAAGCAAATTACAATAAAATGACACATTACATATATAAAACCAGTTAACAGCAAAACATTAAAAAATATAGAAAGTTTAAATCACCACCACATATGGAAAATCAATTCACATTCAGGACAGGTACCAGCTGGGATAAAGATTTTAGAAAGCTTGTTGAAAGAGCAATGTCTTTAGCAGGCACCAAAAAATAAACAGACAAGACGCCTGTCTGATATGCAAATAGGAGAGTTCCAAAAAGCAGGCACTGCCACACTGAAAGTCTCAATGCCTGTAGCATGTGGAATGGACCTCCTGATGAGATGGTTATCTGCAGGATGGCCTCTGCTGCAAAATATAGCTATTGTTTGTGTATGTTATCTGTGAGAAGAAGTGCACTTGTATGAGAACACCTGCCCTTTGTTGTTGGGACTCGGCTCTTTCATCAAGAATTCTACGGAAGATATTCAATATAGAGCTAGCAAATCATTCCAGCAGTGCAAGCATTTCTGTTCTCTCTTCACCCCTGTCCCTCCCACTACTTAACCCAAGGTACCACTGTATAATATATTCAATTAAGTTCAAGACTTAAGGCCAGCTTGCCTCCAATTTCTCTTGCTTCCGGGTTACAATACAAAGTCACACCCACTTACCAGATTGTTGACAGCCTTTAAAAGAACCAACTCTATTATTAATTTAACATGTAGAAAAATATATAGCACTACCAAATTAATATATAGTACACTTTGAACTTGCCAATTATGTAGTAATTGTAAGGCAACTTATTTCTTATTCACTTAATATTTCTCGTTGAGAACAGGCTTAGGAACAAGAGAATCCTATTGGCTCATTTACCTTTAGTTTCTTCAACTGCTAATTTGTCACAGATTTGCTTTTCATAGGTACTAAGATGGTCCAAAGCTTCCTTATATAGTCCTGCTTCCCGGAGGACTTGATTTTGATACAAGAGTAGCTCACTATACTCGTAGTCTACTTTATCAGGAGATGTCTGCATAGGTAAGAAAACACTTCAGTACTCATCCTTTTAATGTTAACACTGCAACCAAAACCCCACATAAACTGATCAGGGTGACCTGTATGAGAGAAAAGGGCTGACCATCTGGATTGTCAGGTGTGACCCATGTGTGTATAGAAAAAAGAGGGAGATTTTGAACTGGTAATGCCACCTGTATGTGGCTCTTCAATCTCCCAAACATTGCCCTTTGATGAATCAAGATAGCACATGTACTAGCCAAACACATGGTTGGCATTGGTAGTTCTGAAAGAAATGATCACTTATGGAAAGATGGGAATACTCAATCCATGCATGTTTTCTACTTTTGGATGATAGATGACATCAACCATCAGCTCCATAGGGAGAGTCTGATAGGTAAATGTTTTTACTTAGCCCCTTAGACACACAAAATATTATATTTTATTCTTCCATTACGATTCTGATTATTTTAGTCATATACAAACTTGGTTTTGTTTTTTTTCATGATACCTGTTGAGTCTTCCTAAATTCCTCCAAAATCTTTGCTGCCATTTCATAGTCTTCCAGAAGATGATAAGCAATCGCATAGCCAATCCATGATGCTCGCTGTGCAGGTCTAAGTTGAAGTAACTGATACCTAGTTTCCTGCATAAATGTAATAAAATGGTAGCTTTCACATTCCAGTCTTCTGGATTCAAAACTAAATCAACAGTAATGATCAAGAAATCAATGACAAGAGTTCAAAATTTAAGGTTTCAACATATAAAAACCTTCATATACATTTCGTACAGAATCTCTGAAAAACAGTTTGATCAATGTGACTATTCCAGACTGTGTTTTTAAAGAAACCTGAATGGTGCTGATATAGAACTAGTATATTTTTTGTAGTAAATCCTGAGCACTATCAACTATGGCATCAACACAGCTAAGGATGATAATGACTAAATCTGTGTGGAACTCAGCAATGAGATGAGTTAATTGCAACTTGAACAAAATACTAATACTTGACAACTTCACTAACATCTCAGGCTTCTAGGAAGAAAGACACTAGGAAGAACAGCTGTTGAACTACAACACAGAAATGTAACTCAGAAACCATTTTAGAAATCAAACAATCCAGACAAAATAAGGCCATCACTATTTTAGGATTACATTATAAAGGGAAAAGGTTGACAATTCTTTCTGCAGAACCAGTGTAACTATCTTGATCTTCCAGATCAAGAGACGCAATAGTATTACTCTATTCTGCCTTGGCCAGACCACAGCTGGCCAGTTCTGGCTGACACAATTTCAGAAGGATATTGAGAAACTGGAATGTGTGCAGAGGAGGGCAACGAAGATGATCAAGGGTCTAGAAACCAAGCCTTATGAGGAATGGTTGAGAAAGTTGGATATGTTTAGCCTGGATCAGAGAAGATTGAGGGGAAATGTGACAGCCATATTCAAATATCTAAAGGGCTGCCACATGAAGATGGAGCAAGCTTGTTTTCTCCTGCTCAGGAGGACAGGACATGAAACAATGGCTTCAAGTTACAAGAAAGGAGATTCCGACTAAACATCAGGAAGAACTTTCTGACAGTGGAACAGACTTCCACAAGAGGTGGTAGACTCTCCTACTTTGGATGTTTTTTTAAGCAGAAGTTAGATTGCCATATGTCATGGATGCTGTAGCTGACATTCCTGCATTGCATGGAATGACCCTCAGTATCCCTTCCAACTCTACAATTTTATGACTCTGTCTTTGATAATCTGAACCTAGTTCTTCTACAAGTCAGCAAGCATTATTCTAATCACTTAAGAAAGCATTATATGTGAAATCATTTTGTACTCAACTAAATCCCTACCACATGCTCTGGTCCATGGGGTCACGAAGAGTCAGACACGACTAAACAACTAAACAACAACAAAATCCCTACCAAATTATTATGGTAGAAAGCAAGGCAAAAAGGTTTTGCTCGCTCATACTTTTCATAGTTTAAGAACTATTTAGAGTTACTGCGCTTGTAAAACCTTCCTGAAGCTTGTTTTTGACTTACCCTGTAGCCTTCAAGATCCCTCATTTGAATTTGTAGCAGAGAAAGGTCCCTCAAAATTTGGAGATTGTCCTTATCCCATTTCAGTGCATTTCTATAACATTTGATGGCTTCATCATATTTCTTGTCTGATCGTTGGAGGAGGCCATAGACATGCCAACCTGAAAACCTCAGTTAAGGTCATCCGTTTTGCAACAATTGAAAATGAGAAACAACTCATTCAACTATTTCCAAGTCTGTAAATGCTTTTTCTCCCTCAGCTAGAGAAACCTGTAACTAGTATACCAACACAAACTAGCATAATACTTACAATGAAATATGTGTAAGGCTCCTCAAGAGTATTAGAAGTCAGCACTTAAATACAGTTAATTATGCGGCCCAAATATTTCTAAGACTCTGCTGTTCAAGCACTCACTTGAATCTGGTCTGTAAATAGAATTAGTAAGGTACATTATGGACCAAAAGCTAGGATGGTTGCTCCAAAGGCTGTAATATAACTGTTCAAAAAGTTTCAATAAATGCCTTTTAGAAGGTACATAATACGAAGGGAGAGGTTACATTTTATGTTCTAGTTTATATATAATGTTTTCTATTTATTGTTTACGGCTTATCATTTTCTTTGTTTGCTAATCTAATGTGCACGTTGAAAAGGATACAGACATGACTCTTCAAGTCATTTCGTAGGCCCCTTCGCACCAATTCATATGCCTCTTCTTTTTTACCTAGGCAGTTTAGCGTTAGTCCTTTCATAGCCAGGGTTTCTAAAAAGAAAAAGAAAAGAAAAACATTACCAGCTGTGCCAAGCCACAGTAATAGTAATACGTATTTTGAAGTTTTATGAAAAGAGAAACTGGTAGCAGAGTTTTCTATCAGTAGATTTTGTTTTAAATTCCAAGCAGCATTTCTATAAATCTGAAAGCCTATTACACAGAAAGTGCTTCTGCATCTTTAAGAGCAAATCCCTTTTCTCTTTGGAAGATGCCCTTAATTTTTGTTCAAACAAATAATTCCTTACTGACTGAACATTTATTTGTAGTAGATTCCCAGAAGGGTAACTGTATGTACTATGACTGGCAGGTTTCAGTGGATCTTAATTGTTTCAAATGTACAGGATCTCAGGACCAATTTATCTCTCCGTAAGAGATCTGTGACTGGATGGCATGCCATACCTTTCTTTTTTTAAAAGCAGTGGGATATGGGATGGGGCATGTTTTGTGTGGAAGAGAAGAACGGGATAAGATTATTTATGGTCCAATCTTTTTAGGATGAAAACAACAAAGTGTCCATCCGCAGGCAGAACCACACACCCCAAAGTCAGCTTTGAAAGGTTGGGAGACTATCTAGAGGAGATATTGGGAAACAGTGGATAATAGAGGAAGGAGAAATCCTATGCCTGATCAGAGTCTCTTTGTGTGACTCTGGATATCACCCACAGGTTTTTAAATCTGTATTTTAATTGTGCTTTTAATTTTTAATTAATTTTATTGTTCTATATTACATTTTAATTGTTGTATCTGTTTTGTGAGCCACCAAGAGAACTTACTTCATGAGATGGTAAATTCAGTTAATAAATAAAGTTAGTGCTCCTTGGCACAGATTCCCAATACAATTCCCTCCATCCCTAAACCTGCTGTGCTTAATTAGTTAGTGCCCATTTTCTTCTCTGCAGCTAATAACAACTTGGGGCAAAGGGTCAATTTGTATCATGGAACTGACAATAGGTGTGGGGAGTGGGGGAGAGGACAAGGTAGTGCCAGATAGGCAACAGCATCTGTATAAGCTGATTCAATAAGTTTAAGATAACTCCTGAAGAACGAACTTACTCCAAACCTTGTTGTGCTACAATAAACATTCAAAGCTGGCACTGAGAATTTCTGCATTCTTTTTGTTCCTTCTGCCTCCCTCCTGGCTTTGTGTGTGTTCAAACACACACAAAGATTGTGTGGGGCAATCTCAAGCCAGAAGGACTTTAAGCACAGTGGTACAACCACGATCTGTTGCATGCAGAAGGCCTCAGGTTCAATCCCTGGAATCTTCAGTTAGGGCCAGAAGAGACCCCTGCCCATACAACTGGACAGCCACTACCAGTCAGTGTTGCCAATACTGAGCATAATGGACCAATGGTCTCTGACTCAGTATAAGGCAGCTTCCTATGTTCCTAAGCTAAGAAAGTGGGGTGTTCTACCTTAGCATACCGCCTCTTCCCGAAGTCACCCTCCCCAACCCCACAAGCCTTGAAAACAGAAATGAGTTCATTTAGAATAGCAGCCAGGGAGAAGGGATTGTGGGGATGTAGGCAAGACTGAAAAAGGGTTTAGGGCCTGTCTCTTCTCCATATGCAATCACCCACTCCACTTTCTGTATTTCAGTGCCGAATACTGTTTCAAGGCAGTTCTGTCACCATCACATCTACTACCACTTTAAGTTTTTATTAGCAGTTTACAAGTCTAAGAAATGTTCCAACATATCGTGAATGTGGATACACAGGAGAATAATTGCCCTTCAATTACAGACCTTTGTATACTTGCCAAAATCATTTTGGCCATTTTTCAAAAGGCCTTTTGATTTGGGCTTTGTTTTCATGACTGGCATGAGGCTGAAGTTTTTTAAAAATTCAATTTCATAATTCAAATTGAATTGTAGACATATATTGCTATCCAATCCAAACCATAAGGATGAGGCAAACTATAAATATAAGCCAATTTTAAAACTTAACACGTTCAGAACCAGTACTTGTTTATATAGAAGTCTGAAGACTCACCTCCATGTTCTGCAAACTTTGGATTGGAAAGAATTTGTTTGCAAAATTTCAAACCATTTCTGTACTGTTTATGTTCATAACACCTCTGTAAAGACAAAAAAAAATCCAAAGCAACTGTAACAAATGTGATAGAAATAAGCTACACTCATAAACCCCTAACCTTATCAAGCAAGAATGAATCCAACCAAGTCATTGCATGAGCAGAGCAATTTTTGCTCATGCGGCAGAACTTCCCCTCCATCCCCTGTGCACCTCGACATCCAGCCAACTTGCTCTTGGGGAGTGGGCTGAGAAAACCAGATTTGGGGTTGTTCACAGGGACAGGAGAGGGAGGGAAGTGGCTTTGTGTGAGCTAAACTTGTTCACTCATGGAAATATTTTGTTGGATATAACTTAGTTTTGAAGGGATATGTGGGTGGCAAGTTTAAACATGAGGGATCCCATTCGTCGCATGTGTTAACAATTCCTAGCACAAGTGTTCTGTATACAATTAAAGGTTGGGAGAAACAAATTTCAGGAGTAAAGAACATGATTCTTCCAAACTCTTCAGCAAAATGATAAATAGATATTAGTAAGAAGAAAGTTATTCCTAGTCTATTCCTGAAAATGACTTGCCCCATTGCAATTCACTGTTAAAAGCCCAATGATTTATTACACAGGTGGTATATCATAAAGTTCTTAACAGTTACATCACAAGTTTTGCTTTCATTGCAGAATGTGATTGAAGATTTCATCTTTCTGAAAACTAAGGAGAATCAAAATAAGCAAAGTATATTCTAGAGAATTAGTGTTCACCATTCAAAGTCCAAATCAGAAACCTGGGAATTGGGGGGGGGGGGGGGATGAGTCACCGCCAGAATCCTAACTTCATGTTGTTAATTGCCCTCCTGGCCCCCAACTTTTTGCAAGTTTTAACCCCTTCCGTACAATTTTTTGTTCATTGTTCACAATATAGTTAAGTGAAAAATCATTTCTTGTTGAAATAAATTCCCTATTGCTCTTGAAATGCAAATTATGCAAAGAAATCATGTATTTTCTCATTTATAATTTCTATCTGTTGATTTACAGATAAGAAGCCATCTCATTTTAAGCAAGACCACTGGTCAGTGCATCCAGCACAGAAACATCTAATTGAA